>NC_133426.1:129952500-130612500 GCF_049350105.2 Macaca mulatta
TCACTGATTCTTTATTTTGCTTGATCACATCTGCTGTTGGAGCTCTCTATTTAGTTTTTCAGTTCAGTCATTGTGTTCTTCAGCTCCAGAATTTGCTTCTTTTTTACATTTTTTCTTTGTTGACCTTCTCATTTGTTCATGTATCATTTTCTTAATTGATTTAGTTGTTTATCTGTGTTTTCTTATAGCTCACTGAGCTTCTTAAAAACAATTATTTTGAATTCTTTGTGAAGTCACTTGTAGATCTCCATTTCTTTAGAGCTGGTCCCTAGTGCTTTATTTTGTTCCTTTGGTGGTGTCATAATCATTGGATCTCTTGTGATCCTTGTAGGCTTATATTGGTGTCTATGTATTTGAAGAAGTAGGCACCTTTTCAAGTCTTTACAGACTGGCTTTGTCAGGGAAAGTCCTCCATCAGTCATTCTGGCCAGAAATTCTGGTTGAATACACAGGTGGGGACTGTAGGCTTCTGCAAGGGTCTGCCTGTAAACAGTCAGGCCTGGATAAAACTGGTTCCTGGGTCTATGGGGCCAGCTTGGCACTGGGGTCCACTGGTGCAGGCTTGAAGCATGGATCCACAGGGGGAGACCTGGGTCTGTGGTGGCTTCCCTGATGCTGGGGCAGAACTGGGCTTGGAGTATAGGTCCACAGGGGCCAATTTGGCACTGGAATGTGTCTAAAGTCTGGGTCTGTGGGGACCAGCCTGCATCTGGAGTGGGCCTGTGGTCTCTGTCTGCAGAGGGCAGACTGGTGTTTGGGACCACTGGTGCAAACCTGAAACCCAAGTTTTCAGGGGTCCTCTTGATGCCAGGGCTAGCCTAGTGCTGTGGTGAGCCCAGAGCCTGAGTCAGCAAGGGTGGACCTGGAGCCTAGGTCTGCATGGACTGGCTTTTCACTGGGTTGGGCATGGTGCCCAGGTCCATTGGGGTAGAACTGTTGCCAGAGCAGGCCTGGAACCTGGATCAATGGCAGCTGGCCTGGCCCTGGGGTGTATCTGGAGCTTTTGTCTGCACAGGTTGCCTGGTGTCTGGGACCACTGGTGCAGGCCTGAAATGGGTTCGTAGGGGCCAGCATGGCACCAAGGTCCACAAGGGCTAGCTTGGAGCCTAGGACCATGGCAAAGTCAGATGCTCACTTCGCTCTCTTTTCCTGACAGGAGAGCTCCAAAACAGAGAGGATCTCTTTTAGCCCTGTGCTACACAGGCTATGGGGAGAAGTCACTTGGGTAGAGTAAAACTGTCTTTCCTACCTTTACCAGTGCATCTTTTCTCATTTCTGTGCTCTACCCAGGTGCTATAATCCCTCACATGGAATCCAGAGCTCTCATGAAGATATTTTTGTGCATGGATTTGTGCAAATATATATATCTCAATATTTGCAATATTTGCAAGGTAAGTATTAATATATTATCAAGGTAAACAAGGCAGCTCTGCTCCATGATTATTTAGGAGTCTGGATTTCTTTCACGGGTCTGCCCCTCCATCCCTTAGATCATGGATGTGATCTGCTTGGTCAAAGTTAGGTTATCACAGGTTGCAGTGTGGAGAAAGAATATTCACTTTGTTAAGACCTTGAAGTAGAACACATCACTTCCATTCACTTTCCACTGGGGAGAGCATAGTCAAATGACTAAATCTACTACACAAGGGACTGTAGTAGCTATAGCTATGTGCCGTGTTCCTAGGAAGAAAGGAAGAACATATCTTGGTAGTCAACAAGCAGTCTTTGGAACAGATGGAAAGTCAAGAGCATCCCTATTTTGCTATTTGCATACTCAAAACATTCCCTGAGAAGAGTTATTCCCAAATTGCTGGGATAGCAGCACAAGTTCTATGATTGCATGTAATTTTTCAAGCCAACACTCATCACACAACCAAAGTCACAAACTAGAAAAAGGAAAGTGATCAGTCTACTCAAAGTCACAGACATGAAAAACATTAAGAATGAACAACTGCATTGTTTAATCCTGAATATATTAATGCCATGATCCTGTGGGGGTACAGATTTTACTAGGCAGTGTTTGTACCTTTTCCTAGCTCCTTTGTAATAGCAAAAAGAGAAGCTATGGAGGAATAAAGAGAAGATTAGTAAGTTCTTCTTCTGACCCGACAAGGACATCTCCTATCATTAAGCTTCAGAGGTTCTGGCTTTATGTCCTCTCCAACATTCTTCTCCTTCCCTTATCTCCCACCAAACCGTAGCCTGTCATGAAAATGTGATTGGCTTATTAAACAAAAAACAGTACACTTTGTATGTAGCATTGGTTCAATTAAAAACATTTTTCACCATGTTGACTGTTCTCTTGACTAGTTCCCTTGCATTTTCACTCTGGTCGTCCTGTATGCCCCTTCATCCTTATTTCAGTAAGCAGAAATGGGGCCTTACCCACATGGCCAAGGTATCTTACCATTTTATTTGCATTCTGAACCCTGCGTGACTAAGTCAACTTGCAGTTCCACCAACCATCTGACCACTAACCAGTTGCAATTAATACTGAACACATCCCTGTAACTGGGTGTGTATTCCTCATTCACTAGGTACAAATAATCATTCATGTGTCAAAGTCAAAATATTGAGCAATAACGCATCCATGACTTGGGAATTCCTGAAGCTTCTCTGAGGCAATGCTTCCAAGGACACTAGCCTATTCGTCTCTGACCTCTTCTCCCTATACATTGGAGTCCTTGTCTTTATACTTCCGGTCCCTAGGAGGCTATTAGAAGAGACAAAAAGAGTTCATACCCATTCACTCATAGAGTTATCCCATACTAGCACCACAATCACTGAGGCAAAATGGAGGACACACCCTTCTCCAGCACCCTCCAGCTCAGCAGTTACAGGATGTCTCATCCCCTTTAAGGATGTTCTTTCCTGTTTTCTGGGCCACAGTGTCCTTATCTGTAAAACTGAGTATCAATAGCACTTATCTTATAGAAATATTTGATAATTAACAGAAACTTTAAATAATATTGATACTCAATTTAACCAGCTCCCTATACAAAAATGGTGCAGGAGAAAAAAGAGGGTCATTGGCACATATTAATAGCCACTTACACACTGGCATGAATCACTGAACCCAGGCCATCTGGCTTCAGAGACTAGGCTCTTAAACGCTGTACACTGTTTCTCATGAATTCATTCATTCAACAAAAAATGAGCACCCATTATGTGCCAGACATAGTTCTAGATGCTGGGAACGTAACAGAGAATAAAGCAAATTCCCTGCTTTCTCCGAGCTTCTGTTCTAGTGGAGGAGATAGGCAAGAACCTAATAAACAAATACTGTAAAGAAAACTGAAGTAGGAAAAGGCATAGAGGGTGACAAGGTTTTTCAGATTTATGCAACATTTCAAAATCCTTTTGAATTTACTCATTATTCCAGACACAACGTCCATACAGGGTTCAATCAGCTTCAAGTAGGCTCAATGTGACACTGTCTTGCCACAGATGCACCTGAGGCTCTTGCTTCCTGCCCCGAGGCTTCTCTGATTTCTGCTACTGATGTCTTCAAACAATAATTTCTGAACAAAGGGCCCTTCATTTTCATTTTGCACTGTGCCCCACAATTTACATAGCTGCTCCTGCATCAGAGATGGTGAGCTGATGGAGAAATGCTTCCCTCTTTTTTTTCTTTTTTAAGACAAGGTCTCACTCTGCCACCCAGGCTGGAGTGCAGTGGCACAATCTTGGCTCACTGCAGTTCCAACTTCTCTGAGGCTATTTGGTGTGCACCTGTACTCCCTACTACTTGAGAAATTGAGGTGGGAAGGTTGATTGAGATGCCCGGCAAATTTTTGTATTTTTTGTAGAGACAAGGCTTCACCATTTTGCCCAGGCTGGTCTCAAACTCCTGGGCTCAAGTGATCCTCCCACCTTGGCTTCCCAAAGTGCTGGAATTACAGGCATGAGCCACCAGGCCTGGCCTGCTTCACCCTTTCAAATCACCAGAAAGTATACAGATGCTCATGTCATAAGTTGTCTGAGATGTCCAGCAGGATTAAGAAAACAGTTGCCCATAACTGTGGTCAACTCTATAACTCATCTTTATATTGGCTTTCTCTTCCTTGTTTCACCTCCCTTGTTCTTCATACATGCTTCCAGAGATGACGTTCCCAAATAAATGACCTGCACAAAAGTTGTTACCAACTCTTAAGCAGAGACCTTTAGATGGTGGATGATTTATGTAGATACCTAGAGGAAGATAATTGCAGTCAGTGGGAATACTAAGTGCAAAGCCCTTAAGGTAAAGCATATCTGGTATGTTTGAGGAGCAGTGAAGAAGTCACTGTGGCTGGAGTGCAGTGACAAATAATAGGTGAGTGTATGAAGATGTAATAGGTGACAAATAATAGGTGAGAATAAGAGATGAAGTCAGTGAGGTCATGGTTGGGCTTATAGCTCACCATAAGAATAGTGGCTTTTACTCTGATAGAAATGGAAACCTGTTGGGGGATACAAACAGAAAAGTGATATGATCTAACTTAAGCTTTGAAAGGGTCATCTGGCTGCTGTGTTGATTGTAGAAGACAAGCATAGGAGCAAGGAGAACATTTAGAACACTATTGAAATAGTCCAGGCAAGAGAGAAGATGGTGGCTTGAATCAGAGTGGTAGCAGTAGAGGTGGTAAGAAGAGATCAGATTCTGAATGTATTTTGAAGCAGTGCCAAAAGATTTGCTGATAAATTGGATGAAGGCTGTAAGAGAAAAAGGGGAGATGAGGATATCTACAAGGTCCTAGGCTGAGTAATTAAAAGGATGAAATTGCCCATTAACTGAAATACAGAAGATTGCAAGAGGATCAAGTTTTCTGGGAGTATCAAGAGTTTGGACTTTAGATACAATAAATTTTAGATGCCTAGTAAGCAACAAAATGGAGATGTCAAATAGGAGCATGACTACATAAGTTTGAAGCTCAGGAAAAGACATGGCTTAGAGACATAACAGAAAGCAGGTCCCTGAGGGAATGGAAGACACAACAGTGGTGATGGTCCAGATAGAAAACAGGATAATCTGGAGAACAGACAAGAGTGCCCAGAGAAGGAGAGCAATAGGATTCATGGTTCCAGGTAAATCTCTCTATGTCTATTTTCCTTCTTTCCCTTGCCCCCCAAAAAATGACTAATGAGTAAATTAAAGTAGCCAGCTAAAGAAAGAGGCGTCAGTACCACAGAGGTAGCCATTCACTCTGTATACACTTGCAGTCAACCTTATAAAAGGTCACATCTGGTATCTGAGACTCTCTGATATGAGGATAACCAATTATGGCAGGCCTATGTAAATAAGCCAAATCAGCTTTCTTGGAAAGAGCACAGCACTGCAAGACACAAGCACTGGGCTATCGCAACCCATAGATGAGCTATTACCCATGAGCAGCATCCATTTTTGCCCACTAACCTTGATACTTCTTCACAACCCCACCCCACCCCCCGCCAACAAGAAAATTTGCTAACAAAGCATTGAAGAATGTACCAAATACTGCACAGGAGAGATGGAGAAAATACATTTACATCACGAACAACTTCATCAATCCCCATTTGACATATTTCCAGTTCTCAGTTTCTCTCTCCAACCATCCCACCAATGAGATATTTTTTCCTTCACCTACCTCTGCCTAGCCTCACTAAACTTCCCTACTCCTGGCCCTCACATTCCTGCTCCAACTTAACTCCAGCTTCTCCAAACTTGTAACTCAGTTCATTTTAAGAACAAAGAACCATGAAAAGAAAAAAAGGATCATCTGGTTACCATGATCCCTTGGGTGTATTATATAGGGGGAGAGCATGTTCTCTTTTGCACTAAGGGCTGACGGCATGTCAAAAAATACAGTCTCTAATGTCCAGTATCCAACTGATATGTAAATGAATCATTGTAACTCAGTGCCATAAGTGGTATGATAGAAGTAAGCATAAGTACTATGAGACCATAAAGGAGGGTCACCTAATCCAGATTGAAGGGATAGTAGCCAGGGAAGTCATTTCAATTTTTTCTGAGCACCTACTACATGCCTAACTCTGTACCAAACACTAGTGGTATCAAAATAAATCCTACACAGCCTTTGCCTCCAAAAAAGGCATTACTATTTGATGCCCTTTCTTTTCTGGTGCCCTATGCAGGTTCTTAATCTGCCTATGGGGTGTCTGTCTTCTGCCTCCTGAGGCTGTCCTCTATTTCTGCGCTCAGTTTCTCCATCTTTCCATTGGAGGAATCTGACCAGAGTTTGGCAGAAGCAGGATCACAACCTGGGGTTTTGGTTCTTACTATATGGGACTTAGAATGTCTTAGAAGCTGGGAAGTGTTGTTTCAAACACTTTGTTCTCGTTGCTAATTTATCAGCCTAAATGTTTAGTAGAAATAGGAGGCCAGCGGCATCGTACAGGCCTCTAGACAATTATGGAGTTGGCTGGCTCATGCCTGTAATCCCAGCACTTTGGGAGGCCAAGGCAGGTGGATCACCTGCGGTCAGGAGTTCAAAACCAGCCTGGCCAACATGGCGAAACCCTGTCTCTACTAAAAATACAAAAATTAACCGGGCATGGTGGGGCACACCTGTAATCCTAGCTACTCAGGAGGCTGAGGCACGAGAATCACTTGAACCCAAGAGGCAGAGGTTGCAATGAGCTGAGATCACATCACTGCACTCTAGCGTGGTCCACAGAGTGAAAAATCTGTCTCAAAAGAAAAATAAGAGAGAGAGAGAGAGAATTCCAAAGTTGATTTCCCTGTTTATTTTTTCCTGCCCCAGTCTCTACAGTCATTGCTGAGACCAAAGAAGTCTTATCTTCATTGCATTTCCTTGGAACCACAGTGACATTCAGTGGCCACAGGAGGTTGAAAAGAAGTGTCAGAGAAAGCACTTGTCTGTATGCTACAAGATGGAGTAAGGTGACTTTCCCAGCAATTTTCTCATTTGAACTGCCATGATCTGACCAGCTCCTGTTGTTACTGATGAAAATTTAGCATAGGGCTAATAAGCTACAGGCTGGACCCAGCAAAAGACAACTGCCTAACACAGACTATTTGTCTTGACTCAGTTGCCTTTATAGACAAAAGAATAAACCCAAAAAAACACTTTAATAGTAATTTTTCATCTTGCTTCCTAGATAATGCTTTCTTAATACAAAAGAATTGGGAATAAAAATCTGGAAAACACAAAATGCTAAAATCATCCAACTCCACCATCCAGAAATAACCCTCATTAATATGTTTATTTCCTTCCTGTCTCTCTCTGAATAATAAACTGTTTATTACTCAACACACAGTGATTTGGTGTCTGCTTTTTGCACTTAGTGATATACCATGAACAGTTTCTTATGTTATTCTTTTATATCATTATTTTAAACAGTCAAATAGTATCCCAACATATGGATGAACTGTAATTCACTTATGGATATATCATAATTAGTTAACCAAGTCCATATTAAGAAATTCAGATGGTTTTTAAATTTTCAACACTATAAAATATTATAGGAGTTTATATATATATATGTGTGTGTGTGTATGTATATGTATGTGTATATATGTGTATATGTGTGTGTGTGTGTGTGTGTGTATATATATATATCTTGTATCTGATTATTTCCTTAGGATCATTTCCTGCAATTGTAACAACTAGGTTAAAGAACACACACATTTAAGACTTTTGGAATATGTTGGTCATGCACGGTGGCTCACGCCTGTAATCCCAGCACTTTGGGAGGCCAAGGCGAACAGATCACTTGAAGCCGGGAGTTCGGGACCAGCCTGGTCAACATGGCAAAACCCTGTCTCTACTAAAAATACAAAAATTAGCCTGGAGTGGTGGAGCACACCTGTAATCCCAGCTACTCGGGAGGCTGAGGCATGAGAATCTCTTGAACCTGGGAGGCAGAAGTTGCAGTGAGCTGAGATCGTACCATTGCACTCCAGCCTAGACGACAGAGCATGATTCTGTGTCAAAAAAAAAAAAAAAAAAAATTCTGGAGTTGATTTCCCTATTTATTTTTTCCTGCCCCAGTCTTTACAGTCATTGCTGAGACCAAAGAAGTCTTATCTTCATTGCATTTCCTTGAAACCACAGTGACATTAAGTGGCCACAGGAGTTTGAAAACAAGTGTCAGAGAAAGCACTTGTCTTTATGCCGCAAGATGTGCAGCAACTTACAAGAGTGAGACCCTGTCTCAAAAAAGAAAAAGACTTTTGGAATGTTATCCTTCAGAAATATTATTATACTAATTTATTCCCCCAACATATAAATGTTAACATATGTATATAACTTTCATATACTCCAAAGTGTTTATTTCCTCATATCCAGGTCAACATAGTATATTATCATTACTTTTATTATTTATCAATGATAGGCAAAAAATAGAAAAATTTTTAAATGGCATGATGTTGTTTAATCGTATTTTTTATTATCACTGAATCCGAACTGCTTCCATTTTTTCCATTGGCTATTTGTATTTGATCCTTTGTAAATTGCCTGTCCTCACATTTTGCCCATTTTTTTTTCTATTGGAATGTTTACCTTTATTCTTTATTGATTTGTAAAAATTATTCATTCCTTTGTCATATGATACACATTTTGTCAACATGTGATTGTCATTCTAGTTATTTGATTACAGGTATGTGCCACCACACCAACTAGTTTTTGTATTTTTAGTAGAGACAGGGTGTCCTTGCAGGAAGAGCATTGTAAAATGTGGCACCAAGGACAGAAACCATAAAAGAAAACATAGATTTAAATATATTAAAAGAATGCAATCACATCATTCACAGCAACATGGATGGACCTGCAGGCCATTATCCTAAGTGAAATCACTCAGAAACAGAAAATCAAATACCATATGCTCTCATTTATAAATGGGAGGTAAACAATGGGTACACATGGAATAGAGGGGTGGAGCAATATGGCGGAATAGAAAGCTCCACTGACTATCTCCCCTGTAAGGATACCAAGTTAACAACTATCTACACAGAAAAAACACCTTCAGACTGGGTGTGGCGGCTCACGCCTGTAATCCCAAAACTTTGGGAGGCCGAGACAGGCAGATCACTTGAGGATAGGAGTTAGAGACAAGCCTGGCCCATATGGCAAAACCCTGTCTCTTCGAAAAATGCAAAAATTAGCTGGGTGTGGTGGCACATGTCTGTAATCCCAGCTACTTGGGAGGCTGAGGCACGAGGATCACTTGAACCCAGGAGGCAGAGGTTGAAGTTAGCTGAGACTGCATCACTGCACTCCAGCCTGGGCAACAAAGCGAGACTCTGTCTCAAAAAAAAAAAAGAAGAAGAAGAAGAAGAAGAAGAAGAAGAAGGAGAAGGAACAGGAGCAGGAGGAGGAGGAGGAGGAGGAGGAGGAGAGGAGGAGGAGGAAACAAACACCTTGATAAAAATAAAAAATCAGGTGAGCACTCACAGTACCTGGTTTTAACTTCATATCACTGAAAGAGGCACTGAAGAGATGGAAAAAAACAGCAGCAATCCCATCATCAAATAGAAGTGGTATATATGTGATCAGGCTCAAGCAGGTCCTGAAAGCACAAGTAAGTTACATGAGGAAGTGGCTCAAATGCCAATGATCTCCACTCCTGCCACCCTGCCTTCTCTTCCCCAGCCTGCACTGATGGCCTCATGGGGAGTTCCCTATGATCAGTTGACAGAGGAAGAGAAGACTACGGCCTGGTTCACAGATGGTTCCACACGATATGCAGGCACCACCCGAAAGTGGACAGCTGCAGCACAACATCCCTGAAGGACACCAGTGAAGGGAAATCTCCCGAGTGGACAGAACTTTGAGCAGTGCAGTTGGTTGTGCACTTTGCATGGAAGGAGAAATGGCCAAATGTGCGATTTTATACTGACTTATGGGCTGTAGCCAATGGTTTGGCTGGATGGTCAGGGACTTGGAAGAAGCATGATTGGAAAATCAGTGACAAAGAAATTTGGGGAAGAGGTTTGTGGATGGACCTCTCTGAGTGGTCAAAAACTGTGAAGATATTTGTATCCTATGTGAATGCTCACCAAAGTGTGACCTCAGCAGAGCAGGATTTTAATAATCAAGTGGATAGGATGACCCATTCTGTGGACACCACTCAGCCTCTTTCCCCAGCCACCCCTGTCATCGGCTAATGGGCCCATGAACAAAGTGGCCATAGTGGCAGGGATGGAGGTTACGCATGGGCTCAGCAACATGGACTTCCACTCACCAAGGCTGACCTGGTTACGGCCACCGCTGAGTGCCCAATTTGCCAGCAGCAAAGACCAACACTGAGCCCTCAATATGGCACCATTCCTCAGGGTGGTCAGCCAGCTACCTGGTGGCAGGTTGATTATATTGGACTTCTTCCATCATGGAAAGGGCAGAGGTTTGTCCTCACTGGAATAGACACTTACTCCGCATATGGGTTTGCCTATCCTATATGCAATGCTTCTGCCGAGACTACCATCCGTGGACTTATAGAATGCCTTACCCACCGTCATGGTATTCCACACAGCATTGCCTCTGACCAAGGCACTCACTGCATGACTAAAGAAGTGCGGCAGTGGTCTCATGCTCATGGAATTCATTGGTCTTACCATGTTTCCCATCATCCTGAAGCAGCTGAACTGATAGAATGGTGGAATGGCCTTTCAAAGTCACTATTACAATGCCAACTAGGTGATAATACTTTGCAGGAATGAGGCAAAGTTCTCCAGAAGGTCGTGTATGCTCTGAATCACCATCCAATATATGGTACTGTTTCTCCCATAGCCAGGATTCATAGGTCCAGGAATCAAGTGGTAGAAGTGGCACCACTCACCATCACCCCTAGTGATCCACTAGCAAAATTTTTGCTCCCTTTTCCCATGGCATTACATTCTGCTTGCCTAGAGGTCTTAGTTCCAAAAGGAGGAACACTGCCACCAGGAGACACAACAACAATTCCATTAAACTGGAAGTTAAGATTGTCACCCAGACACTTTGGGCTCCTCCTACCTTTAAGTCAAAAGGCTAAGAAGGGGGTTACAGTGTTGGCTGGGGTGATTCACCTGGACTATCAAGATGAAATCAGCCTACTACTCCACATAGGAGGTAAGGAAGAGTATGTATGGAATACAGGAGATCCATTAGGGTGTCTCTTAGTATTCCATGCCCTGTGATTAAGGTCAATGGGAAACTACAACAGCCCAATCCAGGCAAGAATACAAATGACCCAGACCCTTCAGGAATGAAGGTTTGAGTCACTCCACCGGGAAAAAAAAATCCACGACCTGCTGAGGTGCTTGTTAAAGGCAAGGGAAATACAGAATGAGTGGCAGAAGAAGGTAGTCATCAATACCAGCAATGACCACGTGACCAGCTGCAGAAACGAGAACTGTAATTGTTGTATTTCCTCCTTCTTTTGTTAAAAACATGTTTGTGCATGTATACACTTGTACTAAAAAAATATCTTCATTTTATTTCCTTTCTCCTTTATCATGTGACATAAGATTTATCAACTTCACATCAGCATTTAAGTATTGTTAACTTTATGTAATAGTATTTGGGTTGGGGATTGGTGTGTTTCCAGTTGTACAAAGGATAGTTGTATTATGTTAGGCATAATTATGACCTTATTATTGTATTTATTTGAAGATTAGGTACAATCTCAGGAGATGTATATGGGTTCAAGTTGACAAGAGGTGGTTAATACTGAGTGTCAACTTGATTGGACTGAAGGATACAAAGTATTGATCCTGGATGCCTCTGTGAGGGTGTTGCCAAAGGAGATTAATATTTGATCAGTGGGCTGGGAAAGGCAGACCCACCCTTAATCTGGGCGGGCACAATCTAATCAGCTGCCAGCACAGCTAGAATATAAGCAGGCAGAAAAATGTGAAAAGAGAGACCGGCCTAGCCTCCCAGCCTACATCTTTCTCCCATGCTGGATGCTTCTTGCCCTCTAACATCAGACTCCAAGTTCTTCAGTTTTGGAACTTGCACTGGCTCTCCTTGCTCCTCAGCCTGAAGATGGCCTATTGTGGGACCTTGTGATCATGTGGGTTAATACTTAAACTCATATATATATATGTGTGTGTGTGTGTGTGTGTGTGTGTGTGTGTGTGTGTGCGCGTGTGCGCGCGTGCACGCGTGTGTGTATACATATGAGAGATATATATATGAGTTATATATACATACTCCTATGTGGAGTAGTAGGCTGATTTCATCTTGATATATATATATAAACTCATATATATATATATTCATTCCATTAGTTCTGTCCCTCTAGAGAAACCTGACTAACACACTAATGAAGTCCACAGCTCCTATTAAGAGGCATTTTCCAGATAGCTATGCTCCTCATATTCTGGTAACCACTCATATTAGGTTGCTGCAAAAGTAATTGCGGTTTTTGTCATTAAAAATAATGGCTTTTAATGATAAAAGTAGCTTCCTCTACTTGCCTATTTGGACATAAGATGCAATAACTTCTCCACTGCTGCTAGCCCTAAAGTCCTTGTACTATTCTTTGCTGATTTCTCTAAACATTCCCATACCTTTATTAAACTCTTCTCAACCTACTCAGATTGTGCCAACTATTTCTAGCTGGAATCTTTACTGATACATACATATTTAGATGGACATTATGTCTTTAAAGATGTGGGCTTGCACTGTGGCCCTGCTAGAGATAATGATTCTAAACCCAGGTACAACAATGTCTTCCCCCTCTCTCCCTTAAATGAACTAACAGTGTTATCTCAAACCCCAAAGTATATCAAAGTCTTCTAAAAAAGAAACTAAAAATAAAAACAAAATCAAGAAGCAAGTATGAAAGAGTTTTCAAAAAGTGTTAAGCAGAGTCCAAAAATTTTTCATCAGAAAAAATACACAGTATTGCAGAGTTAACAAAAAGCAATATTTTTTAGTCAATCCCTACTATCTCAAAAAGCACAAGGGTAAAGATCTGTTAAACTTGCTGTACCCAGGAGATCTTACACCTAACTGAGAAAGTCACAGATGATCACAACATAGTCATCCCTAACCCTATTTCTCCCCTACCCACTCTACTGCTGCAGAAAATAAAAGACCTTAGCCGGTTCCATTTTAGAACTGCAGATGGATAAAGAACAGACACAAAATGAAAAATGTATTTTTTCAGAATTAGCATCATCATGAGGTTTCACTGTACTTTCAAATTCAGATGATACCAGGTGGCAGGTCCAGTGCAAGGGGGATCTTGAGAACCTTCACTGACAAATATGGTAGGGCAATATCTTGGTTTCAGCTGGACTTTGGTTTGAATGTGTCCCCTAAAGTTCATATGTTAGAAACTTAATCCCCAATATAACAGTGTTGGGAGGTGGGGCCTAATAAGTGGGTAGAGCCCTCATGAATGGATTAATGTCAATATCAGAAGAATGGGTTAGTTATTGCAAGAGTAGGCTTATTATAAAAGCAAGTTCAGCCCCCTTTACTCTCTTGCCCTTCTGACTTCCACCATGGGATGATGTAGCATGAAGGCCCTCACCAGATGCAGACCCTTAATCTTGGACTTCCCAGCCTTTAGAACTGTGAGAGATATTTTTTTATTTATAAATTACCTAGTTTGTGATATTCTGATAGATATTCTGATAGAGCTACACTAAATAGACTAAGTAAGACAGGATGTGATAACAAAATATCATAGACTGAATGGCTCAAACAACAAACATTTATTTCTCACACTCTGGAAGATGGAGGGTCCAAGATCAAGGCACTGGCAGATCCAGTGTCTGGTAAAGGCCTACTTCCTACTTTGCAGATGGCTGTCTTTTCATTATATCCTCACATAGTGAAAAGAGGGTTAGCTAGCTCTTCTTAAAGGACTCCTTTTAAAAGGGCACAAATCTTATTCGTGAGGGCTCCACCCTCATGACCTAATCATCTCCCAAAGGTTCCACCTCCAAATACTATCGCATTGGGATTATATTTTCAACAGATGAGTTTGGGGGGACAAACATTCAGTCCATTGCAGACAGTGTTATAGATACTGTGGATTGGTTCACTCATCCTTCATTCCCATTTCCTTCTAGTGCACCTTCTGTGCTGCAAAGACTAGAAAAGTGAAAATTGCATTTCACAGGCTCTTTTACAGCTAAAATTCTCAATGTAAAATTGCTTCTATTAATTAGGTACATTTTTGTGAGATTTGGAAAGCAGAAATAATGTCAAGGCCACTTTCTTTCCCCTTTTGGACTCTCTTACCCTGGCAATTGAGGTCATGTAGACATGAGAATGTTCTGCATCTGTGTGCCAGCAACTAGTCTCCAGCTTCCTGGGTGTCAGCTCTGGTGCTATATTCTTGAATTCAAGCATTTCAGTCGTGGTCTCAGAGATAGGAGCCAATTGGTGGATCAGTTCTATAAGATTCTAGGAGCTATTTCTTCAGGCCCAGCCTAGAGCCTACTTTTCCAATCCTCCCAAAGAGTTTTAAAAATATCTAATGTCCTTATTAAATGCCTTTCTACTTAAAATACTTAAAGTGATCTCTGTTTCTTGCACTGAATCCTGACAGATACAGGCAGGAAAATTCAGGGTCTACAATTTTTTACTAATTCCCCTCAAGATCTGAGTCTGGGAAAATATGGCTTATAGACAGGGGCCTTTTAGATAACAGCTGGTTAACAGACAGGAAAAATTTTTTATCCATCATCAGACTAAGTCACAGATACTGGCATCCTTCCCTTGGTTGATGCCAATACTAAATGTAAATACATGGGTAGTAAAAGGGGCAGAGAGGAAGAGAGCTGTGAAGGTAGCACTAAGTGCCTACTATGTGTTAGATACTGACCTAAACATTTTCACACATACTCATTTAATTCTTAACAGTTCTGGAAGTTAAATACAGTTATCCCCAATTAATCCAACCCTTTACATACACATTTCTGGGTTTAGTGTGTTCATTACCCTTGAGTTTATTTCGCTGTTAAAATAAAACACCTAGCTGGGCACAGTGGCTCACGCCTGTAATTCCAGCACTTTGGGAGGCCGAAGTGGGTGGATCACTTGAGGTCAGGAGTTCGAGACCAGCCTGGTCAATCAACATGGTGAGACTCCATCTGTACTAAAAATCAAAAAATTAGCCTGCTGTGGTGGCACCCACCTGTAATTCCAGCTACTCAGGAGGCTGAGACAGGAAAATCACTTGAACCCAGGAGGTAGAAGTTGCAGTGAGCCCAGATCCTGCCGCTGCACTCCAGTCTGGGTGACAAAGCAAGACTCCTTCTCATAAATAAATAAAACAAAATAAAATAAAAATAATTTTTTAAAAATACCTTACCTAGCTTGGGGATTCAGATGGTGAGTGGGTCTAGATTCTAAGCCACTCTGTGAGGACCTCAGTTGTAGAAGGTTGCAACTTTCTATCAGGTGCTCTGCAGGTAATATAACTTGGTTTCAGTCTTTTTTTTTTTTTTTGAGACGGAGTCTTGCTGTGTCGCCCAGGCTGGAGTGCAGTGGCCGGATCTCAGCTCACTGCAAGCTCTGCCTCCCGGGTTTTTACGCCATTCTCCTGCCTCAGCCTCCCGAGTAGCCAGGACTACAGGCGCCCGCCACCTCGCCCGGCTAGTTTTTTTGTATTTTTTAGTAGAGACGGGGTTTCACCGTGTTAGCCAGGATGGTCTCGAACTCCTGACCTCGTGATCCGCCCGTCTCGGCCTCCCAAAGTGCTGGGATTACAGGCTTGAGCCACCGCGCCCGGCCAGTTTCAGTCTTTGTGTCTACTTCTTTCTGTCTTGCTAACAACTTATAAATTTCCTTTGTGTCATGAGTCAAATGTCCTGGGGAAATAAACTATACTTGTTCATCTTAAGGCTGGGTCAGCAGATAAGCGTCAGCTGCCAGCATTTACATGGGCAACATCCCTCAAAGACAGGCACCTATCCCTAGTGCAATTAGCTGTGACTGAGAGAAGTTCCAGATCCTGGTGGCTACTCAGTAGGAGGATGGATAGGGAAGACTAGATTTTGGCATCTCTTGAAAAATCAGACTATTTGGAAACAATGACCCTACATTTCCACAGGCAACAGGGGTAAGGAACCCCCTTAATATTGTAATTTGAAGCTTATCACTTATTTATGTTAATTACCTGACTTTTTTTAGAGATTTGAGTTTGAGAACTCCTAAATTCCTTCCAGCTTTAATCTTCAAGATTCTGTATTCTTCTGGATTCCTTTACACTGAAAGCATTGCAGATTTACATGGGCCTCATTGAACAAATAATTTGGAAATGAGCCAGAAATGCACTTTATTTATCCACCAATTTCATTTTCTAAATAGGAACTCTACATTTCCATACTATAAAGTCATTTATTCTCCTCTACTAGAATTGCTATAATTCTCAATATGCCATGTATTATCATCCTGTCAAAATGAAAATCTCACAGAGAGCCTGTGAAGGTCTTATCAAATCAAGTGGAAGTGAGTAAAGACAGTAGAAAAAAATAGAACAATTATATATACACTATTAAATAATGCAAAGGATGAGGATTCAACTAGTCTCAGATTTTTAGAAGCAAGGTTTGCAATTAGATATTTTGTTGACTCAATAGCAAATTATTAATTCATTAAATGATTAAACCATTTATCAAAACTGTGAATGACAAAGCAATCAGAGACTGGGATAATCAGACTCCAAGTCTGTTCTTTGTGTAAAATTCAAATGCACCCAGCACAATACAATTTTGTACTTAATGCCATTCATCTAATCAGCATATTTCTGCTCCAATGTGAGATCTTTGTTTGAACATGATATGCGACAGATATGGAAGCCACAAAAATTTCATTTATATAATCATAACAAGCACGTTATCATGGTTGTCAAAATTAATTAAACCTAATTCGCTCTGTTTTCTAAACTTAAAATTGACACAAAACATTTTTGTGAAAGGCAAAAATGCTAAAGAATCACAGAAATAAGTATAAAAGTGAAACTTTTTAAATGCCTACTTCTTCTTTAGGTTAGAGAGCTAACTAATATTATGACAGATTAGATCCCCCAAACATTTTAAAAGATCAATTGAATACGAACATTCACTCTGTGAACATCTTAACCTTTGGTTTCTTTTAAGTAATAATGAGTCCCCCTAGTGCAATTACAATAAAAGTCAACTTGTGAAACTTCCATTAACACACCACTTCTCAGGAAAACATGCTTTTCTAAGACAAGGGACACCTTTATTTCAGATTACACGGTCATCTTGATCATCCTCCAGTTAGAGCAAGAGTTCTACCTACAAAAGTGCTTCTCAAACTATAGTGTACATCAGAAACATTTGGAGAGCCCATTAAACATGCAGATTATGGGGCTTCACCTTGATCTTGATTCAAAAGGTCTCAGCAAGGTCTGAAAAACCTGCATTTTTAACAAGTATCCTACGTAGTTCTGCTGTAGCTGATCCAAGGACTATACCTTGAGAAACATTGACCTACACGATATTTTCTTTCTCCCTTTGCATTATGTTGTTTTGAATCATTGCATTATCAATCTTTCCAGTATCTCTTTTGAGTGCTTTTTGCACACCCTAATGACCTCCACTAATTCCCTGGATCTCACCACATCTCATTAGCCTGAACAGGAAGAAGTTACAATTTCTACGTTTTCTTTGCCCAGATTCATCTCTTTCAGGCCTTCACACATGTGCATCTCCTTTGAAAGCAACAATTAGCTGTATCCTTCTGGAAAGCTTCCAGTCTTCCCTAAGCCAATCAGATTCCCTAGGTTTCAGAGCAGGAGCTCTTCAAGTAAATACATAGGTGCTGCTTCTTTCACTCAGATCTCCCTGCTACCTAGGAGAGCTCCTCTATGACTTTGGTGCTCTCAACACTACTCCACAGAGTGGACCAAATAAAACAAAGAACAAAGAGTTCAATCCTGTCTGTTTAAAGTCTTATTAGCAGCTGCAGAAAAAAAAAAAGTTGCCAGTAAAGAGCTAGAATTGTCTTTTCTTGAAAATTCACAATTGTCTATTGACATGAATTAGCCAAGTTATCACTGAGCCCTCATACTACAGAGAGAATATAGATATTAAACTACCACCTGGGAACCCACTTAGGGAGGTTTTCATATAACCAATGCCTGAGCCCTGGCATAGACTAGGATTTCTCAGCTTTGACACCATTAACATTTTAGGCTGGGTAATATTTGTTGTGAAGGGATGTCCTGTCCATTGTAGGATATTTAGAAGCATCACTGGACTCTACCTACTATATGCCAGTATCACAACACTCCTTTCTCAGTTGTTACAACCAAAAATATTTCTAGACATTGCCAAATGTCCCCTGGAGGAGGAGGAACAAAATTGTCCTCATTTGAGAGCCATGGTCCTATACCAATTAGATCAGAATTTCAAGGGGTGAAGCCTGATATTCTTTAAAAGCGCCCCTGATAATTCCAATGTACAGCCAAGGTTTAGAGCCACTGCCTTATGCAGATATCTGAGCCTCAGTTTTCTCATCTGTAAAATGAGTATGATGAGGATATCTACTTCACAGTTGTTCTAAAGATCAAATGAGATAATATGTGGTGGAAATGTTTTATGCATCATTAAATAAATGTAATATTTCTCCCATCTATTATGAAACCTAATCCAGGTGTTGTCAGACTAAGCCTGGATGCCAAATCCTATTTATTATCTGCTTTTATATAACCTGTGAACTTGTGGTTTGTACTTTTTTTTTTTTTTTTTTTGAGACCGAATCTCGCTCTGTCTCCCAGGCTGGAGTGCAGTGGCATCATCTCGGCTCACTGCAAGCTCCGCCTCCCAGGTTCACGCCATTCTCCTGCCTCAGCCTCCCGAGTAGCTGGGACCACAGGCACCCGTCACCACACCCGGCTAATTTTTTGTATTTTCGGTAGAGACGGGGTTTCACTGTGTTAGCCAGGATGGTCTCGATCTCCTGACCTCATGATTTGCCCGTCTTGGTCTCCCAAAGTGCTGGGATTACAGGCGTGAGCCACCGCGCCCAGCGGTTTGTACATTTTTTTAATAGCTGGCCAAAAATCAAAGTAAGAAAATTTTTCAACTCATGACAATTATATGAATTTCAAATTTCTGTATCCATAAATAAAGTTTTATTGAAACACAGGTATACCCATTAATTTATAGATTGTCTATGGATGCTTTTACATTTTAAGTTCAGTAGTTATGGCAGAGATTTCATAGCTCACAAAGCCTAAAATTTTTACTATCTAGCCCTTTACACTGAAAGTTTTCCCCATTCCCTAATCACAATTTAAAATATTCAAGCTAGTTTCTTTTCCTGGCTCTCAAGTCCCTTTCAAATCTGCTTGGGAGGGCTGCCCTGCTCTCCCCAGAAAAGCTTCAATTATGTAAGCAATAAATCTTTTCATACCCTCTTGGTATGTGTGTGGCATCATCAGTCCTGACATCCAAACCAATTTTCAGGTGGGCATCCATTCTTTTTCTTCAGGATGGTCACAACACAGGCAGAGGGAGATTTGAACAGAAGACAACATAATGGCTAAAGCAAGATGCTATGCTGCTGACTGAAGATGGAGGGATTATGAGCCAAGGAATGTAAGAAATTCAGCTTCAGATGCTGGAAAAGGCAAGGAAACAGACTGTCCCCTAGAGTCTCTGGAAAGAGTGGGCCCTGCTGATAGCTTGATTTCTGCCCAGTGAAACTCATTTCAGACTTCTGACCTACAGAACTAAAGAAGAATAAATGCCTGTTGTTTCAAGCAACCAAATTTGTGGTAGTTTGTAACAGCAGCCCTAGGAAACGAATACAGTGTGTAAGACTACTGGTGCCTTAGTACAAATTCAAGCAGTGCCACAAAATTGTACTAGTAGGCATTGTGTTTGTTACCACCATATGCTGTTTTATTAAAAACGTCAGTTGCACTTGTCTTACATGGAGCAGTGAAAAGTATTGATGTTATAAATATTGACCCTTGAGAATACAGTTTTTAAATATTTTGTATGACAAATGGAAAATATGCATAAAGCACTTCTGCTACATCTTGAAGTATAATCACTGCCTCAAAGACAAACACTTGTGCAATTTAAAAGCAACTCTTCATGAAACACCATTTGTAGTTAAAAGAATTACTGACAGACAAACTTTGGTTATTCAGACTTGGGTTTTGGGCAGATGTTTCTCTAAAATTAACAAAGTGAGGTTGTCACTTCAAGGAAAACAACTGACAGCATTATTTGTCAATTACAAATTCAAGTTTTTGTGTAAAAATTAGAGTTTTAGAAAACTTGTAGTAGATACTACTTACTTCAAAGTCTGATAACTAGGCTTGTTCTCTCCTTTTGAATCAGAGGCCACTGCTACAAACATGCTCTACCAGATCCTCAATCAAGCCAAGAAGTATCTGAGCATGATTCTCCTCTTTGAGTTTATTGGAGATGGAGGTACTAGAGCAGCACTGTATGTCTTGCATCCAGCATTGTTCAATCCAGATGTTACTTGGAACAGAAAGAATAACCCAGAGCCCTGGAACAAACTGGGTCCCAATGATCAATACAAGTTCTACTCAGTTAATGTGGATTACAGCAAACCAAAGAAAGAAGGTCTCGTAAAACGGCTTTAGAATGAAGGTCCTCCAGAAGCCATCTCCAATTTTCCACTTAACTAGGAAATTTTTATCCTCCAAAAGCATGAAATCATGTTGATGTGTTGTGTAGGAGGTTACTCTCATTAATAAATATTTGAAACTTACAAAAAAAGGAAACAAAACTTGTGTCTGCAACCATAAGCTGCACAGCTTTCTGAAACATACTTTCCTGATAAGATCAATGGTGATAGTAACAAATGTGATATTTTTAATATTGTATCATGAAATATGTCAATATTTTGAAAGGTCTGCATAACTCAGTGAAGCAATATTTTTAAAATAATCACTGCATGATGCTACAAAATCATGCATAGGTAAAAATTCCATTCCAGGTGAGGATAGGCAAATGGATTTTTCATGTATAAAAACACAAGCAGTTCATTGATACAGTTTCAGTTTGCATTTTGGAACTAACCTCCAAGAAACTTCCAAATGTCCAATTTTAGTATATCAAAAACCATCCACAGTTATCTGCATAGACTACTTTAAAACTCCTGTCTTTTCCAACTACATATATGTGTGAGATAGGACTTTCTATATTTCACCCAGAACAATATATCACAGAAGAGTGAATGCAGAAACAGATAAGAGAATCCAGCTCTTTTCTACTAAGACAGAAATCAAAGAGATTTGCAAAAAATAAAAGCCCATGTTACTTTTCTCACTAAATGTTTTTGTTTTGAAAAAAATAGTTATTTTCATAAAATAATTTGTGCTAACATGTAATTGATGTATTATCACTTTTAAATGAATACATAATTAAATATTTTTAATTTCCATTTTAATTTCTAATACAGTAAATAATAATATATTTTACTCAGATAAACAAAGGTTCTTTGGGGTCCTCAATAATTTTTAAGAGTAAAATTAAACAGTTGGAGAACTACTGCTCTAGAAAAACTCAGGCCCGGGCACAGTGGCTTACACCTATAATCCCAACAATTTGGGAGGCGAAGGCTGGCAGATCACTTAAAGTCAGGAGTTCGAGACCAGCCTGGCCAACATGACGATACCCCGTCTCTACTAAAAATACAAAAATTAGCCAGGCATGGTGTCACCCACTTGTAATCCCAGCTACTCAGGAGGCTGAGGCAGTAGGATCACTTGTGCTCAGGAGGCAGAGGTTGCAGTGAGCCAAGATCATGCGCTACTTCACTCCAACCTGGGTGACAGAGTGAGACTCTGTCTCAAACAAAAAAAAAAAGAAAGAAAAACTCATATGCTCAGGAAAACATGTTTGTGGCAGCTTTGTTTGAAACAATGAAAAGACGAAAACAATGTAAATATTCAAGAAGAGGTGAATGAATAGGTAAAATGTATGTATTCATAAAAGGTAATATGTACTGTTGAAAGAAGACTTACAAGTATTAACATGGGTGAATTTGACAAACATAATGGTGAGGAAGTTGTCAAATTCTCTGTAAAGAATGATAGATTTATATACATTTTTAAACTTTTATATAAAGTCAAAAGATACTCATTAATGATACTAGATTTTTGTCTATGTATATATATATGTAGTAAAATTAAATACATGAAAATGAATGAGAAGAATGTCCACCAACTTCAGGATATGGTTCTTCTGAGAATGAAGAGAATGATTAGGAAGAAGTACAAATTAGACTTGACCTCTATCTATATTTTATTTATTTAATAAATAAAATGATTCAAAGCAAGTATCATAAATTATTAACATATGTGAATTCAGGATGATAGGTACATGGAACTCTCTTTTATTAAATTCTCTTCCATGTATGTTTTGACAGTGCTGCCCTCTCTCAGTTCATATATCAGTCATGAGGTCTCCAGAGAGAAGAGTGAGAATTCCACAAAACAGAGTGGGTTTCAGTGGCAGTCTCACCTCTTCACCATCTTTCAGAAGATTGCCATAAACTGTTGTTTATCTGCAACTCATAAGAGGATTTTAAATTATACTATCTAGTTTTAAATAAAACTGTCCTTAAAACGTGGATAAAGAGCTTGAATAGATTCTTGCAAAGAAACTAATTGAAAATAATTATGCAAATGGAAAGCTGGATAAAGAGCCAAGACCCATCAGTATGCTGTCTTTAAGAGACCCATCTCACATGTAAAGACACACATGGGCTCAAAATAAAGGGATAGAGGAAAATTTCCCAAGCAAATGGAAAACAGAAATAAGCAGGAGTTGCAATCCTAGTTTCTGACAAAATAGAATTTAAATCAACAAAGATCAAAAAAGACAAAGAAGGCCAGGCACATGACTCATGCCTGTAATCTCAGCACTTTGGGAGGCCAAGTCAGGCAGATCACCTGAGGTCGGGAGTTCGAGACCAGCCTGACCAACAAGGAGAAACACTGTCTCTACTAAAAATACAAAATTAGCCAGGTGTGGTGGCACATGCCTGTAATCCCTGTTACTCAGGAGGCTGAGGCAGGAGAATCGCTTGAACCCGGGAGGCAGAGGTTGCAGTAAGCTGAGATCATGCCATTGTACTCCAGCCTGGGCAACAAGAGTGAAACTCCATCTCAAAAAAAAAAAAAAAAAAAAAAAGACAAAGAAGGGTATTACATAATGGTAAAGGGTTCAATTCAACAAGAAGACATAACTGTCATAAACATAAATTCACCCAATCCAGGAGCACTCAGACTCATAAAGCAAGTTCTTAGAGACTTAGACTCCCACACAATCATAGTGGGAGACTTCACACCCCACTGTCAATAGTAGACACATCATCAAGACAGAAAATTAACATAAAGATATTCAGGACCTGATCTCAGCTCTGGATCAAGTAGACCTGATAGATATCTACAGAACTCTCCACCCAAAATGACAAAATATACATTCTTCTCATCACCACATGGCACTTACTCTGAAACTGATCACATAATTGAAAGTAAAACATTACTCAGCAAATGTAAAAAAAAAAAAAAAAACTGAAATCATAAGAAACAGTCTTTCAGACCACACCACAATCAAACGAAGTCAAGATTAAGAAATTCACTAAAAATCACACAACCACATGGAAATTGAATTACTTGCTCTTGAATGACTCTTGGGTAAGTAATGAAATTAAGACAGAAATCAAGAAGTTATTTGAAACTAATGAGAACAAAATGACAATGTACCAGAATCTCTGGGAAACAACTAATTCAATATTAAGAGGGAAATTTACAGCACTAAATGCTCACATCAAAAATCTAGACAGATCTCAAGTTAAGAACTTAACATCTTAACTAAAAGAGCTAGAGAACCAAGAGCAACAAACCCCAAAGTTAGCAGAGACAAAAAATAACCAAGATCAGAGCAGAACTAAAGAAGATAGAGACATGAAAAACCCTTCAAAAAACCAACACATCTAGGAGCTTTTTTTTTTTTTTTTGAAAAAATTAATAGCTCTCTGCCATCTCCACAGCATCTTCCACCCACACCACTGCCACAGCTCCCCACACTCACACCACTGCTGCCACATCCACCCTCAGCGCCACCACCATGAGGGAGATCGTGCACCTGCAGGCTGGCCAGTGTGGTAACCAGATCCGGGCCAAGTTTTGGGAGGTTATCAGTGATGAACATGGCATCACCCCACAGGCACATACTATGGGGACAGTGACCTGCAACTGGAGAGGATCAACGTATACTACAACGAGGCCAGAGGAGGAAATTATGTTCCCAGAGCAGTGCTGGTGGACCTGGAACCCAGCACCATGGACTCTGTCCTTTCCAGCCCCTTCGGTCAGATCTTTCAGCCAGACAACTTCATGTTTGGCCAATCTGGAGCTGGCAACAACTGGGCAAAGGGGCACTACATGGAGTGCATGTAGCTGGTGAACGCTGTCCTGGATGTGGTCCAGAAGGAGGCCAAGAGCTGCGACTGCCTTCAAGGCTTCCAGCTGATCCACTCGCTGGGGGGTGGCATGGGGTCTGGGATGGGCACGCTGCTCATCAGTAAGATCCACAAGGAGTTCCCAGACCACATTATGAACACCTTCAGCGTGGTGCTCTCACCCAAAGTGTCAGACATGGTGGTGGAGCCCTACAATGCCACGCTGTCCGTGCACCAGCTGGTGGAGAATATGGATGAGACCTACTGCATTGACAATGAGGCACTCTATGACATCTGCTTCTGCACCCTCAAGCTGACCACCCCCACCTACAAGGACCTCAACCACCTGGTGTCGGCCACCACGAGCAGAGTCACCACCTGCCTGTGCTTCCCAGGCCAGCTGAACACCAGCCTGCACAAGCTGGCCATCAACATGGTCCCCTTTCCTTACCTGCACTTCTTCATGCCTGGCTTCACGCCCCTGACGAGCCGGGGCAGCCAGCAGTACCGGGCCCTGACAGTGCCTGAGCTCACCCAGCAGATGTTCGACACCAAGAACATGATGGCCATGTGCAACCCGCACCACAACTACTATCTGACTGTGGCTGCCGTGTTCCGGGGCCGCGTGTCCATGAAGGTGGACAAGCAGATGCTGAGCGTGCAGAGCAAGAACAGCAGCTACTTCGTGGAGTGGATCCCCAACAACTTGAAGACAGCCGTGTGCAACATCCCGCCCCGTGGCCTGAAGATGGCTGTGACCTTCATCAGCAGTAGCATGGCCTTCCAGGAGCTGTTCAAGCGCATCTCCAAGCAGTTCAAAGCCATGTTCTGGCCCAAAGCGCTCCTGCACTGGTACACAGGTGAGGGCATGGATGAGATGGAGTTCACTGAGGCTGACAGCAACATGAATGACCTGGTATCTGAGTACCAGCAGTACCAGGACACCACAGCCGAGGAGGGCAAGTTCGAGGAGGGGGCCGAGGAGAAGGTGGCCTAGGTTGCTCCCATCGCTTCCCATCTGTCCCCTCGAGGCTTCTGACCTTTGATCCCCTAGGACTCTCCATCTCTGACCCCTAGAGCCCTGCTTTCCCTCCAAGCCTGACTCACCCCTGACCCTAAGACTTTGCCCTGACCCTAACAATACCTTTGGAGCTCGCTTTACCTCTGGCTACTTCATCTCCGACCCTGACTCCCCTTTGATCCTTGAGCCCTAATTTATCTTTGACTCCCTTGAGCTCTTCCAACCTTGACATTCCCAGGAGGAGCCCCGCTTCACTCCTTCTGACTCCAGAAACCGCTCCTTTAACTTTATGGGCCCTCCTTCACCCCGACCTCTGCTTCACCTTTGACCTCTGCCCCCCATGAATCCCATTTTATGTCTAGACCTATAAGTCCTGGTTTACGTTTGACCCCTCCCTCTGAGCTGCCCTTCACCTCTGACCTTGCCTCACCTTTAACTCCCCACCTGAGCCCCAACTCCTACCTCTGACCCCAACTTCTCTTTCACCCATGAATCCCCTCTGATCCCAACTTCTCTTTCACCCCCTACGAACCCCATTTTACCTCTACACCTGTAAGTCCTGGTTTACATTGGACCCTTCCCTCCAAGCTGCAGTTCACCTTTGACCTTGCCTCACCTTTCACCCCCACACAGCCCCAGCTCCTACCTCTGACTCCAGCTTCTCTCTGGTTCCCACAGACCCCATGCATCCTCCCTGCCTCACTCCCCTCAGCCCCTGACGACCTTAGCTTATCTGGGAGAGAAACAAGGCCTAGTGCCTGTAAGGAAGAGAGGTTGCCCCTGCCCTCCCTACCTGCTTCCCTGCCTCGCCCTAAATAAATAAATTAATTGTTTAAAAAAAAAAAAAAAGAAAAGAAAACTTAATAAAATAGATAGACCACTAGCTAGACTAATAAAGAAGAAAGAGAAGAATCAAATAAACACAATTAGAAATGATAAGGGGGTTATCACCCTGACCCCACAGAAATATAAACAATCATCAGAGAAAACTATAAACACCTCTATGAACATAAACTAGAAAATCTAGAAGAAATGGATAAATTTCTGCAGAGATACATACTCCCAAGACTGAACCAGGAAGAAACTGAATCCCTGAATAGACCAATAATGAGTTCTGAAATTGAGGCAGTAATAAATAGCCTACCAACTGAAAAAAAAAAAGGCCCAGGACCAAATAGATTCACAGCTGAATTATAACAGAAGGGCAAAGAAGAGCCGGTACCATTGCTATTGAAAATATTCCAAAGGATTGAAAAGCAGGGACTCCTCCATAACTCATTTTATGAGGCCAGCATCATCCTGATACCAAAACCTGTCAGAGATACAATAAAAAAAGAAAATTTCAGGCCAATATCCTTGATTAACATCAATGCAAAAATCCTCAACTAAATACTGGCAAACTGAATACAGCAGCACATCAAAAAGCTTATTCACCATAATCAAGTAGGCTTCATCCCCTAGAGGCAAGGTTGGCCCAACATATGCAAATCAATAAGTGTGATTCATCACATAAACAGAACTAAAGACAAAAAACTCATGATTATCTCAATAGATGTGGAAAGGCCTTCAATAGAAATCAATATTCCTTCATGTTAAAAACTCTCAATAAATTAGCTACTGGAGGAACAGACATCAAAATGATAAGACCCATCTATGACAAACCCACAGCTAATACCATACTGAATGGGCCAAAACTGGAAGCATTCCTCTTGAGAACTGGCACAAGACAAGGATGCCCTCTCTCTCCACTCCTATTCAACATAGTATTGAAAGTTCTGGCCAGGGCAATGAGGCAAGAGAAAGAAATAAAAGGTATTCAAATAGGAAGAGAGGAAATCAAACTATCTTTGTTTGCAGATGACATGATCCTATAGCTAGAAGACCCCATCATCTCAGCCCAAAAGCTTCTTAAGCTGATAAACAACTACAGCAAAGTCTCGGGATACAAAATCAATGTGCAAAAATTACTAGCAGTCCCGCACACCAACAACAGGCAGGCAGAGACCCAAATCAGGAATGAACTCCCATTCACAATTGCCACAAAAAGAATAAAATACCTAGGAATACAGCTAACTAGGGAGGTGAAGAATCTCTACAAAGAGAATTACAAACCACTGCTCAAGGAATTCAGAGAGGACACAAACAAATGGAAAAACATTTCATGCTCATGCATAGGAAGAATCAATCAATATCACAAAAATGGCCATACTGCCCAAAGTAATTTTTAGATTCAATGCAATTCCCATGAAGCTACCAGTGACTCTTTGCAGAATTAGAAAAAAGAAAAAACTACTTAAAATTTCATGTGGAACCAAGAAGAGCCAGTAAAGCCGAGACAGTCCTAAGCAAAAAGAATAAACCTGGAGGCATCACACTACCTGACTTCAAACAATACTACAAGGCTACGGGAACCAAAACACCATGGTAGTGGTACAAAAACAGACACATAGACCAATGGAACAGAATAGAGAACTCAAAAACTAAGACCACACACCTACAACCATCTGATCTTTGACAAATCTGACAAGAACAAACAGTGAGGAAAGGATTCCCTATTTAATAAATAGTGCTGGGAGAACTAGCTAGCAATATGCAGAAAACTGAAACTGGACCCCTTATTTATACCTTATACAAAAATTAACTCAAGATGGATTAAAGACTTCAATGTAAAACCCAAAACTATAAACACCCTAGAAGAAAAGTATATCATCCATTTTGCAACATACAGAGAATTAATAAATGTAGGCATTGACTATCAACACCTGCTAACATCACAGAAAAAAGAGACGACAAGACATAACACACATTCTGATAGAAGAACAAAATGCCTCCAATAAAGTATTCTTGTTAAACAGAGAGAAAGTGGGACGGATGGAGAGGAGGGAAGAAGAAGGAAGAAGAGGAGGAGGAACAGTGACGATGGCAACAATGACAAAAGAACATGTTAAATTCATCATACGTGGGAAAATCCAAGCTATGGGAAGCTCTTCAGGACAAATGACCTAGTTTCCGCAACAAATAAATAATTTCAAAAAAAAAGAAAGATAACCTATAAATTAAAATACTTAAACACTATCAATTAATTATAATGCAGACCTTATTTAGATGCTAACTCAAAGAAACTTTTAAAAATTAGGTACTCAAGGATATCCCTGAAGAACATTAATGTGAAAATCCTCAATAAAATGCTGGCAAACCGAATCCAGAAGCACATCATAAAGCTTATCCACCGTGATCAAGTCAGCTTCATCCCGGGAATGCAAGGCTTGTTCAACATATGCAAATCAATAAATGTAATCCATCACATAAACAGAACCAATGACAAAAACCACATGATTATCTCAATAGATGCAGAAAAGGCCTTCAATAAAATTCAACATCCTTTCATACTAAAAACTCTCAATAAACTAGGTATTGATAGAATGTATCTCAAAATAATAACAGCTATTTATGACAAACCACAGCCAATATTATACTGAATGGGAAAAAACTGGAAGCATTCCCTTTGAAAACTGGCACAACAGAAGGATGCCCTCTCTCACCACTCCTATTCAACATAGTATTAGAAGTTCTGACCAGGGCAATCAGCCAAGAGAAAGAATAAAGGGTATTGAAATAGGAAGAGAGGAAGTAAAATTGTCTCTGTTTGCAGATGACATGATTGTATATTTAGAAAACCCCGTTGTCTCAGCCCAAAATCTCCTTAAGCTGATAAGCAACCTCAGCAAAGTCTCAGGATACAAAATCAATGTGCAAAAATCACAAGCATTCCCATACACCAATAATAGACAGAGAGCCAAATCATGAGCAAACTCCCATTCACAGTTGCTACAGAGAGAAAAAAATACCTAGCAATACAACTTACAAGGGATGTAAAGGACCTTTTCAAGGAGAACTACAAACTACTGCTCAAGGAAATAAGAGAGGACACAAACAAATGGAAAAACATTCCATGCTCATGGATAGGAAGAATCAATATCGTGAAAATGGCCATACTGTCCAAAGTAATTTTTAGATTCAATGCTATCCCATCAAGCTACCAATGACTTTCTTCACAGAGTTAGAGAAAACTACTTTAAATTTCATAGGAACGAAAAAAGAGCCCATATACCCAAGACAATCTAAGCAAAAAGAACAAAGCTTGAGGCATCATGCTATCTGACTTCAAACTATACTACAAGGCTACAGTAACCAAAACAGCATAGTACTGGTACCAAAACAGATATACAGACCAATGGAACAGAACAGAGAGGCCTCAAAAATAACACCACACATCTACAACCATCTGATCTTCTACAAACCTGACAAAAACAAGCAATGGGAAAAGGATTCCCTATTTAATAAATGGTGGTGGGAAAACTGGTTAGCCATATGCAGAAAACAGAAACTGGGCCCCTTCCTTACACCTTACACAAAAATTAACTCAAGATGGATTAAAGACTTAAATATAACACCTAAAACCATAAAAATCCTAGAAGAAAAGCTAGGCAATACCATTCAGGACATAGGCATGGGCAAAGACTTCATGACTAAAACACCAAAAGCAATTGGAACAAAAGCCAAAATTGATAAATCGCATCTAATTAAACTAAAGAGCTTCTGCACAGCAAAAGCATCATCAGAGTGAACCGGCAACCTACAGAATGGGAGAAAATTTTTGCAATCTATCCATCTGACAAAGAGTTAATAGTCAGAATCTACAGAGGACTTAAACAAATTTACAAGAATAAAACAACCCCATCAAAAAGCTGGCAAAGGATATGAACTGATACTTCTCAAAAGAAGACATTTATGCAGTCAACAAACATGAAAAAAATGCTCATCATCACTGGTCGTTAGAGAAATGAAAATCAAAACCACAATGAGATACCATCTCACGCCAGTTAGAATGGCAATCATTAAAAAGTCAGGAAACAACAGATGCTGGAGAGGATGTGGAGAAATAGGAACAGTTTTACACTGTTGAAAATCGGTTCAACCATTGTGGAAGACAGTGTGGCAATTCCTCATGGATCTAGAACCAGAAATACCATTTGACCCAGCAATCCCATTACTGGGTATATACAAAAGGATTATAAATCATTCTACTATAAAGACACATGAACATGTATGTTTATTGCAGCACTGTTCACTATAGCAAAGACGTGGAACCAACCCAAATGCTCATCAATGATAGACTGGACAAAGAAAATGTGACAAGAATACATCATGGAATACTATGCAGTCATAAAAAAGGATGAGTTCATGTCCTTTGCAGGGACATGGATGAAGCTGGAAACCATCATTCTCAGTGAACTAACACAGGAACAGAAAACCAAACACCACATGTTCTCACTCATAAGTGGGAGCTGAAAAATGAGAACACACGGACACAGGGAGGGGAACATCACACACCTGAGCCTGTCGGCGGGTGGGGGGTTAGGGTAGGAATAGCATTAGGAGAAATACCTAATGTAGATGATGGGTTGATAAGTGCAGCAAACCACCATGGCACCCATATACCTATGTAACAAGCCTGCACGTTCTGCACATGTATCCTAGAACTTAAAGTATAATTTTAAAAAAATAGTAATAATACTAAAAAAGAAAAAAATACTCGAAAGAAATGAAAGCTTATGTTCACATAAACGCCTATATTCAAATGTTTATAGTAGCACTACTCATAATACCCAAAAAGTGAAAACCACCCAAATGTCCCCATCAACTGGCGAATGGCTAGATAAAATGTGGCACATTCATACAATGGAACATTATTTGGCAATAAAAAAAAATGATGTACGGTACTGATCCATGCTACAACATAAATGAACCTCGAAAATATTATATTGAGTGAAAGAAGTCAGTCAGAAAGGATAATATGTTGTATGATTCCATTTATGTGAAATGCCCAGAATGAGTAGGTCTATAGAGACAGAAAGTAGATTGGTGGTTGTCTAGGGCTAAAAGGATGGTGGAATTGGGGAGGGGTGACTGCAAATAGGTAAATAGTTTCTTTTGGGGGTGACAGAAATGTTTTAAAATTGATTATGGTGAGGGTTGCACAACTCCATGAATATGCTAAAAGCCATTAAATTGTACACTTTTAGTGGGTTAATTATATGTGAATTAAATCTCAATAAAGCTGTTTAAAAAATTATGACATTTATGAAACCACTGGAAATTTGAACATTGGATATATGATGGTAATAAATTGTTGATATTTTAACTGAAAGTGATCATATGCCTGTTTTTAAAGAATCCTCATCTTTTACAGACAAATATTGAATTATTTATGGTTGAAATGATATGATGTATAGGATTTGCTTCAAAATAACTCAGTCATGAGTAGTGTGTGGCAATATAGATGAAACAAGATTAGCCACGAGATCATTATTTTTGAAGCCAATGATGTGTATATAAGGGTTCACTATACTATTCTGCCTAAATTTTTGTTTGAAATCTTCTCATTAAATTTTACTTCAGTGATTACAATAATAGCCCAAAGGGAATGATGTTGGGTCATTGCGAACTAAAGTCATTCTGTGAGTTGGTACTTGTGTTTTACCTGAAAGGAGAAGATACTCTCATTTGCCAATCATCCTTGAACAATAACAAAGACTAAAAAGGTAAGCTTTTGATTGGCTCCTTCCCATCTAAAGAATGTGATGGGGCCTGATGTGGTAGTTAAGGTACTAATTTAACTAATATATCATTTGTACTCCTAGAGTGGTGAAGACTGATTACACACACAAACACAGACATCTAGAAGAATCCAAAGCAAAAGGCTAATAGGACACAAAATGTACAAATCATTCAAAATGATTGATAAATTGGACCCTGAAAGACACAATTAAGAGAGTGAATAAGTAAGCCAGCAAGGTAATTGACCTTACATGGAGATTAGATGAACTTAGAGAGCTGAGGGAAATACAGGGGTAGAGGAAGCAGTGGGAAGAGCTCTCTGGCCACTCTTAGTCCCTGGGGAAGCTATTTCTGACTTTGTCTCACAGGGGTCCTTGGGGAGAGCTGCCAGTGGAATTGGGGAAAAACCACAAGGAGAGGTTGTGAACTGAACTTTGTAACAATTTCAACCAAACAAGAAGTTTCCTAGACAGAACCTGGGTGAGAGGGCAAACCAGGAATGCAAACACAGTACAGAAGTTGTGACATGCTGGGAGCCACAAAATCTGAAAGTCCTGCTTGCTTTCCCAGTGCGGAGGCCTGCATCCTGGGGCAAGTCCTCAGCCCTGCTCACCCACTACCTGGAAATAAACTCAGTGCTGTTGTGGGGGGCACAGTGGGAGTGAGACTGGCCTTTTGGGCTGTGTGGGAGCTAGGTGAGGCCCATTACTGCCAGCTTTCCCCCCCAGTTCCCTGGCAACCCGCATGGTGCAGGAGAGTCAGCCATAATCCCCCTGGGAATATAACTGCATTGGCCTGAGAATCACACCCCCATCCCCCACAGCAGCCACAGCAAGCCCCGCCCAAGGAGAGTCTCAGCTCAGACACACTGAACCCTGCCCCCACCTGATGGTCTTTCTCTACCTGCCCTGGTAGCCAAAGACAAAGGATATAATCTCTTGAGGGCTCTATGGCCCCAACCACCACCTGAGAAACTTATCCAGGTGACCCTAGGGCAAGCTTGTATCCTCCCTATACTACCACAGCTGATTCTTTCCTGAAAGCACCACCTCCTGGCTGGAGGCCAACCAACATAAAACTAGCACAATAAACAAAAATACAGCCAAGGACCCTCACAGAGTCTGCTTCACTCTCCTGCTACCTCCACCATAGCACGTGCTGGTATCCATGGCTGAGAGACCTGAAAATGGATCACATCACAGGACTCTTTGCAGACACCAGCCCAGAGCTCAGTAGCTCTGCTGAGTGGCTAGATCCAGAAAAGAAATAACAATCACTGCAGTTTGGCTTTCAGGAAGGCACATCCCTGAATACCCACATCCAGGGAGCACTCTGTGGGATGAAAGAATCTGAACAGCAGCCTTTGACCCTCAGATCTTCCCTCTGACATAGTCTACCCAAATGAGAAGGAACCAGAAAAACAATTCTGGTAATATAACAAAACAAGGTTCTTTAACATCCCTAAAATATCACACTAGCTCACCAGCAATGGATCCAAACCAGGAAGAAATCTCTGAATTGCCAGAAAAAGAATTCAGATGGACAATTATTAAGCTACTCAAGGAGGCAGAAGAGAAAGGTGAATACCAACTCAAATAAATTTTAAAATGTTACAGGATATGAATGGAAAAATCTCCAGGGAAATAAATATCATAAGTGAAAAACAATCAAAACTTCTGGAAATAAAGGACACACAGAGAAATGTAAAATACACTGGGAGGTCTCAGCAATATAGTTGAATAAGTAAAAGAAAGAATTCAGAGCTTGAAGACAAGGCTTTCAAATTAACCCAATCTGACAAGTCAAAGAAAAAAAGAATTTAAAACATGAACAAAGCCTCCAGGAAGTTTGGGATTATGTTAAATGATGGATTCTAAGAATAGTTGGTGTTCCCAAGGAAGAAGAGAAATCTAAAAGTTTGGGAAGCATAGTTGAGGAAATAATCAAGGAAAACTTCCCTGACCTTGCTAGAGATCTAGATATCCAAATACAAGAAGCTGAAAGAACACCTGGGAAATTCATCACAAAAGATCATCATGTAGGCACATAGTCATCAGGTTATCTAAAGTCAAAACAAAGGAAAGAATCTTAAGAGCTGTGAGGAAAAAGTATCAGGTAACCTATACAGGAAAACTTATCAGATTAACAGATTTCTCAGCAGAAAACCTAAAAGCTAGAAGGGATTGGGGTTCTATCTTTAACCTCCTTAAACAAAACAATTATCAGCCAAGAATTTTGTGTCCAGTGAAACTAAGCTTTATAAATAAAAGAAAGATAGTCTTTTTCAGACAAATGCTGAATTAGCCACTACCAAGATAGCACTACAAGCACTGCTAAAAGCAGTTCTAAATTTTGAAACAAATCATCAAAATGCACCAAAATAAAACCCTCTTAAGGCATAAATCTCACAGGACCTATAAAATAATAACAAAATGAAAAAAAACCCAAGGTATTCTGGCAACAACTACCATGATAAATAGAATAGTACTTCACATCTCAATTGTAACACTGAATGTAAATAACTTAAATGCTCCACTTAAAAGATACAGAATGACAGAACAGATAAGAATTCATCCAGCAAGTATCTGCTGTCTTCAAGAGACTCACCTAACTCATAAGGATTCACATAAACTTACAATAAGGAGTGGAAAAAGATATTCCATGCAAATTGACACCAAAAATGAGCAGGAGTAGGTATTCTTATATCAGACAAAACAAACTTTAAAGCAACAGCAGCTTAAAAACACAAAGAGGGACATTATATAATGATAAAAGGACTTGTCCAACAGGAAAATATCACAATCCTAAATATATATGCACCTAACACTAGAGCTCCCAAATATATAAAATAATTACTACTAGACCTAAGAAATGAGATAGAAAGCAACACAATAATAGTGAGGGACTTCAACACTCCACTGACAGCACTAGACAGGTCATCAAGACAGAAAGTCAACAAAGAAACAATGGACTTAAACTATACCCTAAAACAAATGAACCTAACAGATATTTACAGAACATTCTACCCAAGAACTACAGAATATACATTCTATTCATCAGCACATGGAACATTTACCAAGATAGACCATATGATAGGCCACAAAACAAGTCTCAATAAATTTAAGAAAACTGAAGTTATATCAAGTACTCTCTCTGAACGCAGTGGAATAAAATTGGAAATCAATAATAAAAGGAACCCTCAAAACCATGCAAATGCATGGAAATTAAATAACCTGCTCCTGAATGATCATTGGGTCAACAATGAAATCAAGAACGAAATTAAAAGTTCTTTGAACTCAATGATAATAGTGACAAAACCTATCAAAATCTCGGGGATACAGCAAAGGCAGTGTGAAAAAAAAAACAAAGATGAAAGGTCATAGCATTAAATGCCTACATCAAAAAGTCTGAAAGAGCACAAATAGACAATCTAAGGTCACACCTCAAGGAACAAGAGAAACAAGAACAAACCAAACCCTAACCCAACAGAAGAAACAACCAGGATCAGAGCAGAACTAAATGAAATTCAAACAAACAAACAAACAAAAAAATACAAAAGAGGGGCCAAGATGGCTGAATAGGAACAGCTCTGGTCTGCAGCTCCCAGCAAGACCAATGCAGAAGGCGGGTGATTTCTGCATTTCCAACTGAGGTACCCAGTTCATCTCACAGGGACTGGTTAGGCAGTGGGTCTAACCCATGGAGGGTGAGAAGCAGGATGGGGTGTCACTTCACCCGGTAAGTGCAAGGATCTGGGGAGCTCCCTGGCTGAGTGAAGGGAAGCCATGAGGAACTGTGCTACCCACTGAGTTACTATGCTTTTCCCATGGTTTTTGCAATCTGCAGATCAGGAGATTCCCTATGTGCCTACACCACCAGGGCCCTGGGTTTCAAGCACAAAACTGGGTGGCTGTTTCGACAGACACTGAGCTAGCTGTAGGAGTATTTTTTCATACCCCAGTGGTGCTTGGAACCCCAGCGAGACAGAACCATTCACTCCCCTGGAAAGGGGGCTGAAGCCAGGGAGCCAAGTGGTCTCGCTCAGCAGGTCCTACTCCCACGGAGCCCAGCAAGCTAAGAACCACTGGCTTGAAATTCTCGCTGCCAGCACAGCAGTCTGAAGTCGATCTGGGATGCTCGAGCTTAGTGGGGGAAGGGGCGTCCACCATTACTGAGACTTTAATAGGCGGTTTTCCCCTGACAATGCTAAGGAGGCTGGGAGGTCTGGGCTGGGCATGGCAAAACAGCTGTGACCAGACTGCTTCTCTAGATTCCTCCTCACTGGGCAGGGCATCTCTGAAGGAAAGATAACAGCCCCAGTCAGGGACTTACAGAAAAAAAACTCCATCTCCCTGGGACAGAGCACCTGCAGGAAGGGGCGGATGTGGGCACAGCTTCAGTGTATTTAATCATTCCTGCCTGCCGGCTCTGAAGAGAGTAGCTGATCCTGACAAGAGGGATTCTCCCAGCACAGTGCACCTGCTCTGCTAAGGGACAGACTGCCTCCTCAAGTGAGTCCCTGATCCCCGTGCCTCCTGACTGGGAGAAATCTCCCAACAGGGGTCAACAGACACCTCATACAGGAGCGCTCTGGCTGGCATCAGGCCAGTGCCCCTCTGGGAGGAAGCTTCCAGAGGAAGGAGCAGGCAGCATTCTTTGCTGTTCTGCAACCTCCACTGGTGATACCCAGAAAAACAGGGTCTAGAGTGGACCTCCAGCAGACTGCAGCAGACCTACAGAAGAGAGGCCTGAATGTTCAAAGAAAAACTAACAAACAGAAAGCAATAACATCAACATCAACATAAAGACCTCCCACACAAAAGCCCCATCCAAAGGTCATCAGCCTCAAAGATCAAAGGTAGATAAATCCATGAAGGTGAGGAAAAACCTGCACAAAAATGCGGAAAATTCCAAAAAACAGAATGCTTCTTCTCATCCAAATGATCGCAACCCCTCTTTAGCAAGCACAAAACTGGATGGAGAACAAGATTGACGAATTGACAGAAGTAGGCTTCAGAAGGTGGGTAATAACCAACTCCTCTGAGCTAAAGGAGCATGTTCTAACCCAATACAAGGAAGCTAAGAACCTTGATAAAAGATTACAGGAACTGCTAACTAGAATAACCAGTTTACAGAGGAATATAAATGACCTGATGGAGCTGAAAAACACAGGACGTGAACTTTGTGAAGCATACACAAGTATCAATAGCTGAATTGATCAAGTGGAAGAAAGGATATCAGATATTGATGATCAACTTATTGAAATAAGGTGTGAAGACAAAAAGGAAAGAACAAAGCCTCCAAGAAATATGGGACTATACGAAAAGACCAAACCTACGATTAAGTAGGGTCCCTGAAAGTGATGAGGAGAATGGAACCAAGTTGGAAAACACACTTCAGGACATTATCCAGGAGAACTTCCCCAACCTAGCAAGACAGGCCAACATTCAAATTCAGGAAATACAGAGAACACCAAAAAGATACTCCTCAAGAAGAGCAACCCCAAGACACATAATCGTCAGATTCTCCAAGGTTGAAATGAAGGAAAAAATGTTAAGGGCAGCCAGAGAAAAGGGTCAGGTTACCTATAAAGGGAAGCCCATCAGACTAACAGTGGATCTCTCAGCAGAAACCCTCCAAGCCAGAGGAGACTGGGGGCCAATATTCAACATTCTTAAAGAAAAGAATTTTCAACCCAGAATTTCATATCCAGCCAAACTAAGCTTCATAAGTGAAGGAGAAATAAAATCCTTTACAGACAAGCAAATGCTGAGGGATTCTGTCACCATCAGGCCTGCCTTATAAGAGCTCCTGAAGGAAGCACTAAATATTGAAAGGAAAAACTGGTACAAGCCACTGCAAAAACATACCAAATTGTAAAGACCATCAACACTGTAAAGAAACTGCATCAACTAATGTGCAAAATAACAAGCTAGCATCATGATGACAGGATCAAATTCACACATAACAATATTAACCTTAAATGTAAATGGGCTAAATGCCCCAATTAAAAGACACAAACTGGCAAATTTGATAGTCAACATCCATCAGTGTGCTGTATTCAGGAGACCCATCTCACGTGCAAAGACACACATAGGTTCAAAATAAAGGGATGGAGGAATATTTACCAAGCAAATGAAAAGTAAAACAACAACAACAAAAAGCAAGGGTTGCAATCCATCCTAGTCTCTGATAAAACAGACTTTAAACCAACAAAGATCAAAAGAGACAAAGAAGGCCAGTACATAATGGTAAAGGGATCAATTCAACAAGAAGAGCTAACTATCCTAAATATATATGCACCCAATACAGGAGCACCCAGATTCATAAAGCAAGTTCTTAGAGACCTACAAAGAGACTTAGGCTCCCACACAATAATAGTGGGAGACTTTAACACCCCACTGTCAATATTAGACAGATCAACAAGGCAGAAAATTAACAAAGATATTCAGGACTTGAACTCAGCTCTGGACCAAGTAGACTTAATAGACATCTACAGTACTTTCCATCACAAATCAACAGAATATACATTCTTCTCAGCACCACATAGCACATATTCTAAAATCAACCACATAATTGAAAGTAAAACACTCCTCAGCGAATGGAAATCATAACAAACAGTCTCTCAGACAACAGTGCAATCAAATTAGAACTCAGGATTAAGAAACTCACTCAAAACCACACAACCACATGGAAACTGAACAAGCTGCTCCTGAATGACTACGGGGTAAATAACAAAATTAAGACAGAAATAAATAAGTTCTTTGAAACTAATGAGAAAAAAGATACAACATACCAGAATCTCTGGGACACAGCTAAAGCAGTGTTAAGAGGGAAATTTGTAGCACTAAATGCCCACAACAGAAAGCGGGAAAGATCTAAAATTGACACCCTAATATCACAATTAAAAGAACTAGATAAGCAAGAGCAAAAAAAATCAAAAGCTAGCAGAGGCAAGAAATAACTAAGATCAGAGCAGAACTGAAGGAGATAGAGACACAAAAACCCCTTCAAAAAAACCAGTGAATCCAGGAGCTTGTTTTTCAAAAAGATTAACAAAATAGATGGCCTTCTAGCTAGACAAATAAAGAATAAAAGAGAGAAGGATCAAATAGACACAAAAAAAATGATAAAGGGGCTATCACCTCTGATCCCACAGAAAGAAACTACCATCAGAGAATACTATAAACACCACTATGCAAATAAACTAGAAAATCTAGAAGAAATGGATAAATTCCTGGACACATACACCCTCCCAGACTATACCAGGAAGAAGTCAAATCCCTGAATAGACCAATAACAAGTTCTGAAATGGAGGCAGTAATTAATAGCCTACCAACCAAAAAAAGTCCAAGACCAGATGGATTCACAGCCGAATTCTACCAAAGATACAAAGAGGAACTGTTACCATTCCTTCTGAAACTACTCCAAACAAGAGAAAAAGAGGGACTCCTCCCTAACTTATTTTATGAGGCCAGCATCATCTTGATATCAAAACCTGACAGAGACACAACAAAAAAGAAAATTTCAGGCCAATATCCCTGATGAACATCGATGTGAAAATCTTCAATAAAATACTGGCAAACCGAATCCAGCAGCACATCAAAAAGCTTATCCACCATGATCAAGTCGGCTTCAACCCTGAGATGCAAGGCTGGTTTAAACATATGCAAATCAATACACATAATCCATCACATAAACCGAACCAATGACAAAAACCACATGATTATCTCAATAGATGCAGAAAAGGCCTTCAATGAAATTCAATATCCCTTCACCCTAAAAACTCTCAATAAACTAGATATTGATAGAACACATCTCAAAACAATAAGAGCTACTTATGACAAACTCATAGCTAATATCATACTGAATGGGAAAAAACTGGAAGGATTCCCTTTGAAAACCTGCACAAGACAAGGATGCCCTCTCTCACCAGTCCTATTCAACATAGTATTGGAAGTTCCAGTCAGGGCAATCAGGCAAGAGAAAGAAATAAACGGTATTGAAATAGGAAGAGAGGAAGTCAAATTGTCTCTGTTTGCAGATAACATGATTGCATATTTAGAAAACCCCATCATCTCAGCCCCAAAACTCCTTCAGCTGATAAGCAATATTAGCAGTCTCAGGATACAAAAATCAAAGTGCAAAAATCACAAGCATTCCTATTCACCAACAATAGACAAGGAGAGAACCAAATCATGAGTGAACTCCCATTTACAATTGCTACAAAGAGAATAAAATACCTAGGAATTCAACTTATAAGGGACGTGAAGGACCTCTTCAAGGAGAATTACAAACCACTTCTCAAGTTAATAAGAGAGGACGCAAACAAATGGAGAAACATTCCATGCTCATAAACACAAAGAATCAATATTGTGAAAATGGCCATACTGCCCAAAGTAATTTTTAGATTCAATGCTATTCAATCAAGCTACCAGTAACTTTCTTTGCAGAATTAGAAAAAACTACTTTAAATTTCATATGGAACCAAAGAAGAGCCCGTATACCCAAGACAATTCTAAGCAAAAAGAACAAAGCTGGAAGCATCATGCTACCTGACTTCAAACTATACTACAAGGCTACAGTAACCAAAACAGCATGATATTGGTACCAAAACAGAGATATCAACCAAAGGAACAGAATAGAGGCCTCAGAAATAATACCACACATCTACAACCATCTGATCTTCTATAAACCTGACAAAAACAAACAATGGGAAAAGGATTCCCTATTTAATAAATGGTGGTGGGAAAACTGGTTAGCCATATGCAGAAAACAGAAACTGGATCCCTTCCTTATACCTTATACAAAAATTAACTCAAGATAGATTGAAGACTTAAACATAACACCCAAAACCATAAAAATCCTGGAAGAAAACTTAGGCAATACCATTCAGGACATAGTCATGGGCAAAGACTTCATGACTAAAACACCAAAAGCAATTGGAACAAAAGCCAAAATTGACAAATGGCATCTAATTAAACTAAGGAACTTTTGCACAGCAAAAGAAACTATCATCAGAGTGAACAGGCAACCTACAGAATGGGAGAAAATGTTTGCAAGGTACCCACCTGACAAAGGTCTAATATCCAGAATCTAAAAGGAACTTAAACAAACTTACAAGAAAAAAAATCAACAACCCCATCAAAAAGTGGGCAAGGGATATGAACAGACAATTCTCAAAAGAAGACATTTATGCGGCCAACAAACATATGAAAAAAAGCTCATCATCACTGGTCACTAGAGAAATGCAAATCAAAACCACAATGAGATACCATCTCACGCCAGTTAGAATGGCGATTATTAAAAAGTCAGGAAACAACAGGTGCTGGAGAGGATGTGGAGAAATAGGAACACTTTTACACTGTTGTTGGGAGTGTAAACTAGTTCAACCATTGTGGAAGACAGTGTGGCAATTCCTCACGGATCTAGAACCAGAAATACCATTTGACCCAGCAATCCCATTACTAGGTATATACCCAAAGGGTTATAAATCATTCTACTATAAAGACACACGCACATGTATGTTTATAGAAGCACTGTTCACTACAGCAAAGATGTGGAACCAACCCAAATGCCCATCAATGATAGACTGGATAAAGAAAATGTGTTACATATACACCATGGAATACTAGGCAGCAATTAAAAAGGATGAGTTCATGTCCTTTGCAGGGACGAGGATGAAACTGGAAGCCATCATTCTCAGCAAACTAACACAGGAACAGAAAGCCAAACACTGCATGTTCTCACTCATAAGTGGGAGTTGAACAATGAGAACACATGGACACAGGGATGGGAACATCACACACTGGGGCCTGTTGGGGGTTGGGGAGCAAGGGGAGGGAGAGCATTAGGACAAATACTTAATGCATGTGGGCCTTAAAACCTAGATGATGAGTTGATAGGTGCAGAAAACCACCATGGCACATTTATGCCTATGTAACAAACCTGCAGGTTGTGCACATGCATCCCAGAACTTAAAGTAAAATAAATAAATAAAATAAAAAAGCATACCAACAAAATTCTAAACAATTAAATGCCTAATACAGAAATGCTTAATAAAGTTGGAAGCATAAACTTCTTTCTGGACTATGCACACTCACCTCACTCAAGGAATAGTATAATGATCCAACCTACCATGTTGGACAAGGGTAGCATGGTAGGTTTCAAGTGACAGCCAAGACTCCAGAGGAATCCTTTGGCTTTGGAACAAAGAAAAAATAGACTCCCGCAGTGTTTTGCTGCTTGAGTTCTGCCCCTTCTCATCCGGAGAGAAAATACAGATTGCAAGTCATGACTGTCTAACATTTGAAAACTTGTGAAACATATTTTTTTTTTAATTTGAGTTTGAAAATCTGACGTGGGCACCAGAGTCATGATGGTAACTAGATTTCCAGGGTAAACAGCTAGTAGATATGATTGGACACCTGTCTTTCAGTTAGAGCCTAGAAGTCTGTTGGTGTCCTGGCTGTGATAAGACTGTATCTGAAAGCCTGTAAAAGTTTCAGAAAGGTGAAGTAGAGTAAAAGATTTGCAGGGATTTTTGTCAGTGTTTCTTTTGTTTAAGTAAATTCTGTGGGTTGGGAATCATAAATCTCATGAGTAAATGGAAGAGAAACTAATGGCCCACAGCAGTATGTCGTGTGTCTGAAGAATGGTGAATATTCTGATTTTTAAAAATCATTAGGATGGGAATTTTTATTTTTCCCTATAGTGAATTTTACATATATATTTGTCTCTGCCTCTGCTTTTGTCCCCTGGCTAAAGACAATTCTCTGTGTGTATTTAAATGAGAAAAGCCTTTACTCCCTCCTTATAGAGGAAAAGAAATTAGCCATGAAGTATAATCTGTTTGTAATTGTAACCCTTTGTCTGTATCTGGCTTCTGAGGAAAACATTTTTGGAGATTAACTTATCATAGGAATCTATCATTTGTGAACACTAGAGATATCCAACCCAAAGAGATCTACCGTCAAGGTTGGAAAAACATATAGACTTGAAATAGATTCTGCATTGTTTAGAGAGCAGAGAATTTTGACTTCTATAGCATTTACTTGGCTTGCATAACAATAATATGAATTATTTTATGTGTATTTAAAACTTTGAACTGCACATAAAATGAGAATACAATAGCATATAACAAAATATAGAAAATAGAGAAAAAACATTTTTTAAAACTTCACCTATAAACTCCTGCTTGGGCAATCTCTAGCTTGTCAAAGAGTTTATATGATTCTTCTACTGTATGAATGTGAAATATTTTCTAAGAAAGTACTTTAGAACATTTCTGCCTACATACAGAGGTAATTAATAAATTTGATTATGAGGTCTTAAATTTAAGAGATTTTGTTCTGTTTAGCTTCTTGAGACTAACAAGTACTTACATAAACCTGAAAGAAAAGAACTCAAGAATTTCCATACAAAGAAGAAATTGGACTTCTGATGCTTTAAATGTATTGGCCCTTTAAGAAAAACTTTTTCACACACACAAACTGCCAATTCAGAAACTGAAAAGCTGAAGTAGTCAAATGGTTGGAGACTAGGTTCCAAAGAAAGAAATGAAAATGAGATATCAAGCTAGCAATTACTAATCATAAAAAAGCACTATTCAAAACTTCTGCGAAGCATTTTAATATTTTTAAATAAATGTAAAAGAATATATGGTTCCAAGTTCATCTAATATTCCTAATCAAGCTGAATCCTCCCACAAATCAGAGTGATTTGATAAATTTGGTTTTAGAAAAAGCTAAACGTCTTCTCCCAGAGTTTATGACAGTAAAGAATATAACACAAGTGTAATAGTGCATGAGTGCAACAATTTTTAATTAAAATGAAGAAATACAGAAAAAGTGAAAAAAAAATTGTCACCAAAAGAGACATTTATTTTTAAATGTCTTTTTCATTACATAAATGTATTTGTTCTTCATAGCATTTAGATTACAAGGAAAAATCCAGGCAATAAAAAGGCGTATGCTGGTAAGACTAATTTTAAAAGCTGTTTATGGCCGGGCGCGGTGGCTCACGCCTGTAATCCCAGCACTTTGGGAGGCCGAGGCGGGCGGATCACAAGGTCAGGAGATCGAGACCATCCTGGCTAACACTGTGAAACCCCGTCTCTACTAAAAATGCAAAAAATTAGCCGGGCGAGGTGGCGGGCGCCTGTAGTCCCAGCTACTCGGGAGGCTGAGGCAGGAGAATGGCGTGAACCCGGGAGGCGGAGCTTGCAGTGAGCCGAGATCGCGCCACTGCACTCCAGCCTGGGCGACTAAGCGAGACTCTGTCTCAAAAAAATAAAATAAAATAAAATAAAAATAAAAAATAAAAAAAAATAAAAGCTGTTTATGGGCAATCATGATATCTGCATATAGAGAAATCTAATTTCTTCCTTTTTGATCTGTATGTTTTATTTCCACTTCTTGCCTTATTGCACTACCGAGACCTTCCAGCCTTATGTTGAATAAGAGCAGTGAGAGCAGACATTCTTGCTTTATTCCCAGTCTTAGCTGTAAAGTATTCAGTCTTTTGCTGTTAAGTATTAAGTTAGCTATAGGTTTTTTGTAGGTGCTCTTCAGCAAGTTGAGGAATTGCTCCTCAAATCCCTTTTATGATTTTTTGAGCATTTTTATTACAAATGAGGGTTGAATGTTGTAAAATGCTTCCTCTGCATCAACTGATGTCATCGTGATAGTTATTCTATTTAGCTTGTTAATTTGGATAATTGCACTATCGATCTTGAAATATTAAAAGAGCTTTGCATTCCTAGAATAAAATAAACAAAAACTAGTGTTTAAAGCCTTAAATAATGTTATCTGACATTTGGTATATGTGTTTGCATTTTAATATGTATATATGGGCCGGGCGCGGTGGCTCAAGCCTGTAATCCCAGCACTTTGGGAGGCCGAGACGGGCGGATCACGAGGTCAGGAGATCGAGACCATCCTGGCTAACACGGTGAAACCTCGTCTCTACTAAAAAAAATACAAAAAAACTAGCCGGGCGAGGTGGCGGGCGCCTGTAGTCCCAGCTACTCCGGAGGCTGAGGCAGGAGAATGGCGTAAACCCGGGAGGCGGAGCTTGCAGTGAGCCGAGATCCGGTCACTGCGCTCCAGCCTGGGCTACAGAGCAAGACTCCGTCTCAAAAAAAAAAAAAAAATGTATAAATGGACGTCTGTTAAAATTACATGATTGGTTTTAAAAGCAGAAGCTTATATATAGTAGGGGACTGGTAACTCAGAAAGACAAGTGGTCTTTGAATTTCTGGTTTGTTCTCAACTGTGAGGGTGCAAAATCTTACTATTTACTTTCTGCATGTTCTACTCAAATGGCAAAATCTGTTTTACTCACCCTACCCAAATACAATCTCTCAAAAAGGTCTGTTAACTTTCTTGGTTTTGCAATAATTTTGCATACTTTAGATTTAAAACTGCAAACTATTCCAGTTAAACAATTATAATAAAACAATAGAACAATAAGGGCTTCTACAGGTATAAAGTAGCCAAAATAATTATTCTTTATGTTACTTTTTCTGTTATTACAAAGTATCATTTTCCTGATTAGTAACACAGATAAAGCTGCAGCATTTTCTTTCTGGGGAAACTGTGTTATTGACTGAAAATTCTCGTCAATGCTGTCCTTCTCTGAGATGGAGCACAAATTTAGAGATCCAATGTAATAACATCATGAAGATTTTTTAATACCCATTTTATTGTTGGCACTTCCTATATGACTACTAGGTATCTCCTCAAAGACCTGCTTCTTCATTTTGTAACCAATTGCAAGAGGGATGCTAGAAATAATTAGGTATGTTTGATTTCCTTTAAATTTTTCAGCCATTATATTTTCAAATATTTTTCTGCCCCTTATTCTCCCTTTTGGAATATCAGTTACACATATATTGGACTGCTTGATATTCTCTTCATTTTTCTTCAATCTTTTTTCTGTTATTCAAATTGGAGTGTGTGTGTAAAATCAAGCCCACTGATTCTTCTGCCAAGTCCAATGTGTTGTTGAGCCCATCTAGTAAATTTATTTCAGTTATTGTATTTTTCAGCTTTATAATCTCTATTTCCTTGTTATAGTTAACATACTTCTGTCGAGATGTTTCTAATTTATTGATACCACATTTTCCATTAATTCTTTGGGCCATTTATAATAGATGTTTTTAATTCTTCATCTGCTAAATCTGGGCCCACTCAAAGTCAGTTTTTATTAACTGCCTTTTCCCAGGTGCCTAGGTCTCACTTTTCTGTTTCCTTCAACATCTACTAATTTTTGTTTTAAAATTAGACATTATAGACAATGTTATAATAAATCTGGATTCTGATGTGTTCTTATGATTACTGGGATCTTGTTCAAGTAGGCAGTTAACATACCTGAATTCAAACTGACTACTTTATGTCTCTTGAGGTATGTAGCAACTGATATGTCTGCTCGGTTCTTATGGCCTACCTCTGGCTTTAGCCTGGCCTATCCACATGGAAGGCACATGTGGTATCTGCTATGTGCCTGTATAATTTGACAGTCAGCCAAGAATTTGGGCAGAGATGAAACTCAGTCTCTCTGTAGTTTCCTCGCTTCTAAGGTTTCCCACTTAGTTTACTATTTGTCCTGCCAGCCTTGGGCTCTGTTGTCTGATACTTCAAGCCCATAGGCTTCAGCTTTCTTCTGCTCCATCTGAGTGCAAATAAGAATATACATTCAGACTTTTTTTTCTTTTAAAAAAAAACGTACTTTTACATATATACCCAAGATAATTAAAAAACAAGTACTCCAATAAATACATGTACACACATGTTCATAGCAACACTACTCACAATAGCCAAAACGAAGTAAGGGACTAAATGTCCATCAATGAATACATAAATAAATTGTGGTATATACATACAATGAAATATTATTCAGCCACAATAAAGGAATGAAATACTAATACTTGCTGCAGCATGGACAAACCTCCAAAATATTATGCTAAGTGAAAGATTCCAGACAAAAAGGTCACATATTGTATGAAGCCACTTACATGCAATGTCTGGTATAGACAAATTCATAGAGACAGGATACAGACTGGCAGTTGCCAGGGTCTAGGCAGTAGGGAATAGTGAGGAGAAACTGCTTAATGAATACAGAGTTTTACTTTGGAGTGATGGAAATGTTTTTGAACTAGATAGAGGTAGTAGTTTCACAACATTGTGAATGTACAATATGCCGCTGATTTGTCAACTGTAAAATGGATTTCATATTGTGTGAACTTCACCTCAATAAATTATTTTTAACTTTTACTTTTTTTAGTTAAACCAAACAACATACCCAAAAAAGCAAATGAACAGAACTTGCTCCATGGTTGAAGTATAGATTTCTCTCTGTTCCTTACATGTTTTGTGTCAGGCCTCATGAATCCACTCTTGCACATGCATAGTCTAGCCATCAAAAGGATTTAGACAGAACTATTTGGAATTTGAGTCTCACTCTTTCTATGATTATTTTGCTTCCAGAATTTCCCCCTTTAAATTTCAAGCTGATCGTCCAGCCCTGAAAGGTACCTTGAGCCAACAAGGCTGTTTTTCTACTGCTGCTTTTCTCAGCCATAGCCATAGGGGTCAAGAAATGTCTTCAGACCAGAAAACTACAAACTCACAATTCTTACCCTGTGCAGTTGCAGTTTTCTTTCTTCTGTCTGCTTTTGTAGTCTTTCCAGTGCGTTTAACAAGCTTTTAAAAATGTTTCATAACTGTTATCTATGAAAGGGTTCCTGTGACCACTTCATTCCTCCATAATTACTGGAAGACTCTATATTTTAAAACTATATCAACATTATTATAAGAGCTTCCTCATCATCAAATCTACAATATGAGAAAAGTTTCCAAATAAAAAGAGAAGCTCCAGCTCCACCAGGTACTTTTTATAGGTCAAATATTCTTAATATGAATGTCTCAGCTATTTTATTCCTCAGGATAGATAAAAGCATCAGCAAGCTTATATGCAGTGTCAAATAACTAATTTTCTTGGTATTAGCTTTATTTAAATATACATTGGAAGTGCACAGTTCAATGGTCCTTAGTGTATTCAGTTTTTCAACCATTACCATAATCAATTTTAGAACATTTTTATCACCGCAAGAAGAAACCATATACCTTTAGCTATGACCCTGTAACTCTCTTATTTCCCCAGACCTAGGCAGCCACTAAACTACTTTCTATCTCTATAGATTTGTCTATTCTTGACATTTCATATAAATTGAATCATATATGTGGTATTTTGAGAATCTGTTTAGTGTTTTCAAGGTTAGCATAATGTTTCCATAATTTTTTCACTTAGCATAATGTTGTCAAGATTCATGCATGCTGTAGTGCATATCACTACTTCATTCCCTTTTCTGGTCGAATCATATCTCATTGTATGAAAATATTACATTTTATTTATTCAATTGATGAACAACTAGGTTTCTATTTTTTGAATGTTAAAAATAATGCTGCTATGAACATTTGTGTACAAGTTTTTGTGTGGATGTGTGTTTTCATCTCTCTTGGGTATATACCTAGAAGTGGGATTCATGGGTCAAACGATAACTCTATATTTAACTATTTGAGAAACAGTCAGATTGTTTTCCAAAGCAGCTGTACCATTTTATGTTCCCATCAGCAGTATATAAGAATTCTCATTTCTCAACATGCTAGACTTTTTTTTTATTATTTGTCTTTTTTATTCCAGCCATCCTAACAGGTGTGAAGTAGTATCTCATTGTGATTTTGATTTGCATTTCCCTGATAGCTAATAATGTTGATGTGCTTATTGGACATTTCTATATCTTCTTTAGAGAAATAGCTATTCAGATCCTGTGCCCATTAAAAAATTGGGTTATGTATCTTTTTATTATTGACTTTTAAGTGTTCTTTATATAGATACAAATCCCTTTTCAGATGTGTGATTTGCAAATATTTTCTTCCATTCTATGAGCTGTCTTTTCACTTTTCTGATAGCGTCCTATAATGCATGAAAGTTTTTACATTTTCCTTTTTTTTTCAGACAGGGTCTCACTCTATCGCCCAGGCTGGAGGGCAGTGGTGAGATGTGGGCTCACTGCAACCTCTGCCTCCTAGGCTTAAGGGATCCTCCCACCTCAGCCTCTTGAGTAGCTGGGATGTACCACCACACCCAGCCTTTTTTTTTTTTTTTTTTTTTTTTTGGTATTTTTTGTAGAGACAGGGTTTCCCTGTGTTGCCCAGGCTGGTCTCAAACTTCTGGGCTCACTCAATCCACACGCTTCGGCCTCCCAAAGTGCTGAGATTACAGGCATGAGTCACCAAACCCAGCTAGTTTTTACTTTTGATCAAGTCCAATTTATCTATTTTTTTTCCTTTTTTGCTAATGCATGTGGTTCATATCTAAGAAACCACTGACAAATCCAAGGTCACAAAGACATATTTCTATGTTTTCTTGTAAGAGGTTTACAGTTCTGTTACATTTGTTTTGCTTTGTTTTTTTTTTTTCCTTTTTGTGGAGAATGGGGTCTCGCTATATTGCCCAGGCAGGTCTCGAACTCTTGGGCTCAAGCTATCCTCCTGCCTCTGCCTCCCTAAGAGCTGGGATTACAGGCATGAGCCACGGCACCTGGCCACACTTGGGTCTTTGATCCATTTCAAGTTCATTTTTGTATACAGTGTAAGATAGACATACAACTTCATTCCTTTGCATGTGGATATCCAGTTGTCCCAGCACCATTTGTTGAAGAGATCATTCCTTCCCCCATTGAATTGTTTTAGCTTCCTTGTTGAAATCAATTGACTATAAATTTGAGGGTTTATTTCTGGATTCTCAATTCTATTCTATTTATCTGTGTCTATTCATATGCCAGTACCACACTATCTTGATTATTGTTGCATTGTAGACAGTTTTGAAATCAAAAAGCATAAGCTCTCCAACTTTGTTCTTTTTCAACATTATTTCAGCAATTCTGTGTCCCTTGAATTTCCACATGAATCTTAGGATCAACTTATCAATTTCTACAAAGAAGTCAGCTGGGATTCTGACAAAAATTGAGTTAAACCTACAGGTCAATTGGGGAAGTATTGCTATATTAATACTAGTAAGTCTTCTAATCCAGTAATATAGGATATCTATTTATTTAGATCCTGCATAATTTCTTTCAATAATGTTTGGTAGTCTTAAGAATGTAAGTTTTGTACTTCTTTTGTTAAATGCATTCCTAAGTACTTTAATCTTTTTGATGCTATTGTTAAAGAATTGTTTTCATAATTTCAGGTTTGATTTGCTCATTGCTACTGTATAGAAATATAATTGATTTTTGTATATTAATCCTTTATCCTCTAACCTTGCTGAAGTTGTTTATTAGTTTCAGCAGATTTTTTGTGAACTCCTTAGGATTTTCTATATTAAAAAAATCATGCCATCTGCAAATACAGTTTTGCATCTTTCTTTACAATTTGGATGCCTTTTATTTCATTGTCTTGTCTACTTCCATGGCTAGAACTTCAGTACAGTGTTGGCTAGAATTAGTAAGACTGGACAGTCTTATCTTGTTCCTACCCTTAGGGAGAAATTTCGCTGGCTTATTACCTTTCTTGTTTGCTCATATCATATGTAAACTGTGGGTTGACTGCAGGCCAACCCAACAAGAGGCCAAGCCAGACCACACAATCAGCTTAAATCTCTACTTGGATGTGGCATATGTCATAACTACTCACATTCTATTAGCCAAAGCATGTCAATCAAGGCCAAAATTAATGAAGCAGGGACCTGTATTGTCCTCTTCTCACAGAAGGCATAGCAGGTCACCAGGCAATGAACAGGGATATATAATACTCTTACAAGAAAGGTAAGAAATAAATAACTGAACAAATACCATCATGGACCCTATGAAACCTATGGCTAATTTCCACTACCACTAAGAGTAATAGAAAATTAACTAAGCAATAAATTCAATTAATGGACCAGGTGTGGTGGCTCATGCCTGTAATCTCTGTACTTTGGGAGGTCGAGGCAGGTGGATAGCTTGAGGCCAGAGGTTCAAGACCAGGCTAGCCAACATGGTAAAACCTTGTTTCTCTTAAAAATACAAAAATTAGCTGGATGTGATGGTGCATGCGTGTAATCCCAGGCATGGGATTACATGCCTGGAGAAACTGAATACAGGAGGTGAGAAACTGGAGAATACAGGAGGTGAGGGATTACCATGTCTAAATAATCATTCGCCCACAGTAAAAATAAATAAATAAATAAAAAATAAAAAAAATAAATAAATAAAATTTAAAATAAAAAGAGTTTGAGACCAGCCTGAGCAATATAGCAAAACCTTGTCTCTACAAAAAAAGACACGCCTGTAATCCCAGCACTTTGGGAGGCCGAGGCGGGTAGATCACCTGAGGTCAGCAGTTCGAGACCAGCCTGGCCAACATGGTGAAACCCCGTCTCTTCTAGAAGTACAGAAAATTAGCCAGGTATGGTGGCACATGCCTGTAGTCCCAGCTACTCAGGAGGCTGAGGCAGGAGAATTGCTTGAACTTGGGAGGCGGAGGTTGCAGCGAGCTAAGATTGCACCACTGCACTCCAACCTGGGTGACACAGCAAGATTCTGTATAAAAAGAAAAAAGAAAAAGAAAAGAAGGAAAAATGATGCTTTCATGACTTGTTATCATGGCTGTACTTTTTATTTGCCTTTTTTGGTAGAATGTGTGTATAAATTTATGGAGTACAAGTGTAATTTTGTTACATGCATTGATTGCATAGTGGTGATGTCAGGGTGGCAAAACATTTTCTAATAGGCCTGTCAGCCACCTCTCTGAAGATTTGTAACTTTGACCAACTATCCATAATTAATTATGGTCCAGATGATTTTAGTCTTGTAACACTAGAGGTTAACGCACAGAAAACTATTAAGATGTGGTTTAGATTTGGGGGGAAGTTTGGTTTAGTAGATAACCCAAAAATTTTCAGTTTATTGCACAATAAGACATTAGCCAAAGTTGAATGTAACTTAGTAATGTCACTTTGGCTTTTTTCCCCCAACTGACTACATGAATCCCTGCTTTTCAAATGCTCTTTGAATCAGCATTCTTCTGTATCTGTTCTTTCATTGATTGGTTAAATAAAACTTTAACATGTGCTAACAGATGACTTTGCCTGAAATTTGGGCTCTTATAGACATCATAAAACCTTGAACCCCTCTCCCTCCAACCTCCCACCCATCCTCTGTGCTTCCATAGCACCCCGTACTTTTCCTATCAAAGCAGTATTCAAACTGCATAGGAATTGCCTATTAATTTATCTCCCTCCCTTACCAGACTGTGAGCATCTTGACAGAGATCTTTCCTTGCTTGATTGTAGATCCCCAAGACCAACTGCAGTGTCTCAAATCATACACGATCAATCAGCGTTTGTAGAACAAATGATTGTTCTGTCATTGTTGCAAGGTGATGACCAATAATTAGATGAATAAATGAATCCAGAAAACCTGGTGTCTAGAATGCAGGGGAAATTATCATAATAGACATAATAGTTAAGAGAAAAAAATTAGCTGTTCCTTTTAGGAAAGCCAATATATGAAATTCAAATTTAGGATACAAGAGTGCACATTCATTTTCCTAAAACTTCTTTGTTTCAAGGAATAATTCACTGGAGTTATATCCCCTTCTGTGTTTAAGTACCTCTTATTAACTACCTGACTGGGTTAGTTTTAGAATCTGCTGACAAATGAAGATCAGAAGTGAAAGTGTGAGTCAACGAGAAAACTATTTGATTTGTGCTTGTGCACCCAAGACAGCTTTCCAGGAATGTACTTGTTGTGTAAAGTGAACCAAGAGTAATCACATAATGAAGTAGTTTTGCTTACAGGATAATAGCTCTTTGACCTCTAAATGCCTTGGGAGGTGAGAATAACTGCTGTGTCTATGCTTCATCGTAGCGCCTAGAAGAATGCTTGCTATCTTACCTCACTTTCACCCTGTCCAGGCCCAAAGTGTTCTCCCATCCTTTCTCAAACGAGGACATATTGTTAATATTTAACTAGGCTACATGAATCAGAAGTTTAACAAAACGTCATTTGCTACTTTCATTTTAGCATATGTCTCGCTTAAGTCATTGAACGTGTTCTCCAAATATGGTGGATAAACGCAAGTTGCATTAACTGAACTAGGGTTTAAAAGTGTCTTAAGAAAGCTTTCTGACTAAATATAACAGCAAATTACTTATTTCGTACCTCAGTGACTTTAATGCCTCACAAAGGCAGAGAGTGCATGTTGGACATCAATTTGTTACTTTGACAAAGATTTAAGACTATATTTAGGCCAGCAGGCAAAGTCAGAACTCCCCTGGACATATCCTGCAGGGAGCAATGGGATGTGGCCCTTGAAATACTCCTAATGACCATCTTTTAATATACTGATTCTAAAATGATTAGAAAGGATTACACGAAAGGTCCCCAGGCTGATGTCTTCTATTACACAAAATGTTCTTTCTTCAAAGGTTAGCATATTCTTGTTTCTAGGACAGTAGACATCAATATTTCTTGTCTGCCAACAAAATTGAAGGGTTAGAGACCCTGGGAAAATTTGTCATGTAAATTGCCTCAATTAGTGTTATTTTAGTTATAAAGAAAAAATGTATTTGAAAAATTAAAACTCCAATCTTTTGTTTTAATGGAGACAGTGTCTCTGTTGTCCAGGCTAGAGCACAGTGGCACAATCATAGCTCACTGCAGCCTTGACCTCCTGGGCTCAAGCAATCCTCCCACCTCAGCCTCCTGAGTAGCTGGGACTATAGGCATGTGTCAACCATGTCCGGCTAATTTTTTTTATTTTTTGTAGAAACCGGGTCTTGCTATGTTTCCCAGGCTGGTTTTGAATTCCTAGGCTCAAAGGATACTTCCACCTCAGCCTCCCCAAGTGCTGGAATTAAGGCATGAGTCACTGCGTGCAGCCTAACTCCAATGTTTTTAAAAGTTGCCCTAAGCTGATGTCCTTCCCCAAATAATGACTTCTACCACCAAAATAGAAGAGTATTTCCTTCAGCCAATACATTTTCTGTCAAAAATAATTATACCAACCTTGAAAAGAAAAAAAAAAATCTGCTATTTGTCCAGAGTTATAGAAAAGGAGTGACACTCATTTTTGATATAGAGACCAACCTGCAAATCCATTTACTCAGGCTCCCTAGTGGGGAAAGCCTGTCTGATTAGCTTAATAACCATCTCTAATTTATCGATGAGCTGTATTCCAAAACTTATCTGTAAGTGAACTGTTTGAGTAGAACATATTTTCCCATAAAAACAAAGGGTGGTTTGAGTTTTTAGACCAGCTCCCAGAAGCCTATGACCTCAACCATGGGACCACTAGCACTAGTCTGTATTCTGGATCCTAAGAGCAATAGGCTGCAGTGCAGGAGAGAAGAGGAAAAAGGTCTCCTTTCCCTTCCTTTCACAGAGCAATTTGGAAAAAAAAAAATTCCCAAAAGGCCAAGCTGAGGTGTGGCACCCTCTGTTCTGCTAATATTCCTCTCCCGATGTCTTTAACCTCTCTCAAGTCCCTTAAAGCTACCATAACCCTGAACGTGTATTGGGGAAGAAGAGTATGGTAGGCTGAGCAACAGGTATTAGGGACTCAGCTATGATGGACTGTGTATAAGACATGGACACCAACTCTAGATAAACTGAGATACAGAACAAGGGCTCTGTTTATGGAACTTGGATGCACAGGTACAGTTAGCCATAAGAGGCAGAAGAAAAATCCTACCACCAAAACCTGCACCCAAAGTTGAAGCTGTACCAGCAGCAAGGCTAATCCTGAGCTGCTGAGACACTTGTATAGCACTTTTCATACTCCTCCAGCCCAGGGACAGTATTGAACCCATGGTCTAAGTTTGGTGCTCAATTTAGAGGAGGCTAATGGTCCAGGTGAGATGAACTAAAGATCCATGAGGGCAATGAGTAAAGCGGGTAATAATGATGTTTATCTGATCAAAAAGATTTCTATTCATTTGGAGGAAATGACAAATTGTTCATTCTTTCAATAAATATTTATTGAATACCTACAATATGCCATGTACTATGTTAGAGGCTGGCATTACACAGTCCCTGCTTTCATGCAGCTTATATTCTAGATGAATGTGGGAAGAGTTCAGAGGGACCAAACAAATTCTCAGTGAAAATGAAAAAGAGGGAAAAGCACGACTGCTCCAAAGCCACTACTGCTTAGACTTCCAAACAAGCCACCTCATGTTTTGGAGATAACTGTAAAGTATGACCTAGTCAACTATTCAAGAGTCGAATAGTTAAATATCATTTGGGACACATTTCATCTACACTGAAACTGAGGTAAACCAAGCAAATACAAAACTCAGAAGTTTAACTTCACAAATCAGTCCAAGGTAAAACCAACTGGGCTAGGTCCTTTTTGGCAACTTTCCCACCTCTCCTTTCACCTTCGAGGAACCATCTGGGCTACCCATTGTGGCTCCCTTCCCAGGATCAGGCTTTGTCCTTTTCACTGACTTTTGCCTATGTACATTTACCTGCCCAACCTCCCAAGGCTTTCCTAGGAATAGGAAATAGGAGCATGATGGGGTATCATCAGAAATCATCCATATTTCAGTGCTAGTGTGAGAACTGATTGCCCCCTCACATAATACCTTACCTCAATGAATATGGAAATCTCCAGAAGTCTCTGTAAAGTGCTTAACTATGAGAATTTCTCATACCACAGCTAGCTAGTAGATGTTTTAGAGCTAAGGCCTTTAGAGGCCCACTCAAACCACACTTGTACAACAACCTGCACCTTACATGTGCATACATAAGCAGATCTAGAACCCAAAACCTTTGAAGAGTTGCTATCCCAATGAGTTCTCCATCTCCTAATTTTTAAAAACTAGTATTTCTCAAGCTCCACATAAAAATGTGTGCCAGGCCTCATCTAAACACTTTGTATAAATGTCATTTAATCCTCAGGACAACCTTATAAAATGGTTATTAGCCTCATTTTATAAATCGGAAAACTGAGGCACAATCCATTTAAAAGAAGGCAGGAAAAGAAAAAAAAAAGAGAAGATGCAACAAACAGAAAGTAGCAGGATGCCAAATGTAAACACAACAATATCGACAATTACATTAAATGTATGGTGTAAACTTTCAAACTAAAGGCAGAGATTGTCAAATTGGATTAAAAACCAAGAAACTCATTTTCAAGAAAAAGAATAGAAAATATACTATGCAAATACAAGAAAAAGAAATCTGGAGAGGTTATATTAATATGAAAGTAGAATTTAGAATAAGGAGTATTACTAGGGATAAAGAGGAATATTTCATTTTGATAAAGGGGTCAACTCACCTAGAGTATATAATCTTAAATGTGTATATACTTAATAACAAAGTTTCAAAATACATGAAGCAAAGAAATGACAAAACCAAAAGAAGAAATAATACAAATCCACAATTGTATTTGCAGATTTCAACATGCTTTTCTTAGTAATTGACAGACCAAGCAGAAAATAAATTAGCAAGAATACAGAAGACTTGGAACACCACCAACCAACTTGACCTAATTGGCATTTATAGAATACTACATCCAACAACAACAAAATGCACATTCTTTTCAAGGGCATGTGGAATATTCACCATAGAAGACCAGCTACTAGACCATAAAACAAGTCCCAGTAAATTTGAGAGGATTTAAATAATTCACAGTATGTTCTTTGACCACATAAGACTAAATTAGATAACAACAGAAAGACATCTGGAAAATCTGCAAATACTTGAAAATCAAGCAACACACATGGGTCAAAGAAAAAGTAAACAGAAATTGGAAAACATTTTGAGCTGAATGAAAATTATAATGTCACACATCAAATTTGTGGGATCTAGTTGGAATAGTGATTAGAGGGAAATTTATAGCATTAAATTATTAAGCATTTATACATACACCCCTTCACCATCAGTTTGTTTTGCAAGGAAAAACAAGGAATGAAGGACAAAATCCAGTCCTAAACACAAGTCCAATAATATAAAAGTGAACTGCTACAGATAAAGTTAAAGGAGGTGTAAGTGGTATCAAAAAACGTTCTGAACTTGAAACTGCTTATTTCAGTAGCAGATGCTTGCTGACAATATACAGCTAATCTAACAAGAGGTGAGATCCAGAAAGGTCAGTAAAGGAACGCTGGAAAAGTCAGGGGGTCCGTGAACAAGAGTAGCATGGGCTAGCAAAGTTGATAAACTCTGATACCAGGACAGAGGCTATTGCTATCGATTTTACAATATTCCTTTCTAGGCATGGGTTGTCTCTGGGACATAATATACTTATCACCTCCAGAAATAAGAAGTCTCTGAGTTCTGTCCAAAATTAAGAACAGAGATGTGGGGATTGTGTGATGGTTTAACTCTGTAATTCCCAAATGTTATCCTTACTTTGGAATCACCTGAGGAACCGTTTGTAAAAAATACTCCAAGCCACCACTCTAAGAAAATCTGATTCAATATACTTGATGTGGGGACCTCCAAAAGTTTCTCAATTCATTCTAATAATTCTCAGTGTGGAAAGTACTGGTATAAATACTACCACTAATAACAACAACTGCTACTAGTTATTGAGTACCTGCCAGGTACTAGGTCCTGTTTTAGGTACTTGACACGTATTGTTAGATTTAACTCATTAGCAGAAGGGCATTGTGAAGATCAAGCGAGAAAGTGTAAGAAGCTTCAGTGGAGTTCATCCCCACTCAGAGGAATAGAAATGGATAAGGAAAGTCATCTTGACATAGAGACAACAACTTTTTAATTACCTGTAAAGATATGAAAAGTGTGATTAACACTGGTTAAAGCAATAAAAGACTGATGATGTCAGGGGTTTTTTTAAGACCAAAAAAGGGGGAAAATATTGAGACAGCATGGAAAAGTACCCAAAGAGGTAGAGACCATTTGTCTCTCAAATCTGATCAATTCCTGGGCTAGTATAACAAATTGGCTTCAAAGATTCTGCATAATACCAGAATTGTTCAGAATTCCAAATTCAACATTCACTCTCTGCCAGTGCCAACTTAAGAGTTAAACGAGACCCCAAAAGACCTATACCCTCTAGGTCTAAGTAGAAATCAACTGGCTTCCTTAAAGCCCAAATCCTTTATAAAATTTTCCTAGATGAACCTGTTGTGGACAAAAAACTTCTCAAATCACACTTAGTCTGAGGTAATTCTTACTGAATATTCACCAACTCTTAAAATGTACCACCTGGTCCCCAGCTGCACGTGGTATGGATACCTTACTCATTTTACATATTGTTTCTTGCTTAGCATGTTTGTCTGTCTTACTGATGTCTTGGATCAATTATTCCAGAAAGCAGAAAAGATGCTGTATAATAGTACCTAGCAATGGCATATCCAATTACAATTCAGAAGCGTTCTTTGATAATGATGATATATGCAATAGGAGATAAGTACTATTACATACCACATGAAATTAGGATCAAGAAAGCCTTGAACAAAGTACAGTATCATTCTCGTTAAAATATAAGAAAATTTTGTGAGGATAGAGGTAATAATAGCTGTCCATTGGTCTGATACTCGAGCCCAAGGACATCTAGCTGTCATCTAACAAAAATCAGAGGTCAGACTAAGCTAGAGGTTAAGTGCCAGGTCATTTTCTAGCTCCTAACCATGAAATGAAGGCTGTTTCTCATCTGCAATTATGTATTTCTCAAGCTTATGTGCCCTGTGCCCAATCAGAATCATCTCTGTTCCCTCTCCTTCCTCTGTTAACCACATCCATTTAGCAACACATCAAAGGAATTAAGCTTTTTAAGCCTGATCCATTTAGAAATGGCCATTCATTACAGCTTAAAACAGTACCTAAGAATCAGGAACAAAACCAGAATTTTTTACATTAAGGTTTATTTTCTCAGGTTGCCACACTTCCTTTAATCACTACTTCCAACATCCCTCCTCTTGTTCTTATGTCTACTCGTGTCTATAAATAGAAGAAAATCTGTGTTCGATTAGCATGAATTACCATCTTTTAAGCAGCTCCTTTTTTTATTCTCAGCTCTGGACCCAATAAAATCTCCTTGGCCCTGAAAGATAGTGTCTGTAGAAATGTTACTTCAATTTTTAAAACTTAAACATTTACGAGGTGGGCGGATCACTTGAGGTCAGGAGTTCGAGACCAGCCTGGCCAACATGGTGAAACCCGATCTCTACTGAAAATACAAAAATTAGCCATGCATGGTGGCACGTGCCTATAATTCCGGCTATTCGGGAGGCTGAGGCAAGAGAATCACTTGAGCACAGGAGGTGGAGGCTGCCATGAGCCAAGATCGCACCACTGCACTCCAGCATGGGCAACAGTGAGACCCTGTCTCAAAAAAAATGAAAACAAACAACTTAAGCATTTAAACCACATTTCTGATAAGTAGTGAGATAGAACATTAAGCAGTTACAGTATTACAAGCTTCATTCTATCTAAGAGGCAGCCTTAGAGATAACCATCCATAAAAATGAAACAAAGGGCAGGCAAAGCTTTTACACTAAACAGGTCTTGTTCATATTACTTGCATCATGGGAACCAAACAACAGTTGCATGAGTTTCCTAATCTTTACAAACATAAAAAACAAGGCTATAATAAATCCCAGTGTACAAACCCTGTCCCAAATATTTAAAAATGTTTTCCTGGACTGAAACAAATCATCAGAGACCCGCATGCCTGGACCGCATGTTCCAGTGTCATTGTAGAATAACCTTACTAGAATGAACTAAGGTGTTGGCCATCGGGTAATACTCAAGATCATTTACAAGGCACATTCCTTTGTTTTATCCACTGAAAAGACATGATTGCTTTGTGAATGCAAAGAAGTTTCTTTCAGGCCTCGGTGCCAGGAAACATTCTTCTCCGCTGCAACTAACTTTATATTTGATGGACACTAGTTCCTATAACTAATCACATTACCTTCTCTTTGTGGCCTGCCAGTTTCTCCATGGCCCACTTATACACGACATTTTGGGGTAATAGCTTCAGTTAGGTTATTAATTTCACCCAGAAACAAATTTTCTCATTTAAAGATACTGCACTGTTTTTTTCATAAATCATTTTTGGATCATAGTACAGTAGAAATAAATCAATCACATAATTGTCAAAAAAAAAAAAGGCTACTAGGATGTCTGCCCATGTTTGGCTAAAGTGCCTCCTTAAAAGAGGAAATGGTCCTATACCATGGACCAGTTACTTTCCAACAAATTGCAAATCACTTCTAGATTATTTGCCAAGGCAAGGAAGGCTGCTGCTCTAACTTTAGCCCCTACCATATAATCCAAGGTAGATATACAGACAACTGTCTTCCACCTTCTCACCATCCCCCCAAAAATTCAGCGTTAGTTATAAAGGTCTCAGACACCTTTGGAACAAGACCCAGAAAAACAAACGTACCACCTTAGGCCTATTTTCTTGAGAATCTGGCAAAAGCTATAGACTCAGAAAAGTGTACATAACACAAACTTGTACCCAATTTCTGGGATTCTGGAAGGCCCGTAAATATCCCCCAAGCTCATTCATGAGCCTTTAGTCAAGAACTCCTTTCTAGAAAATGGCAAGCTAGATGCCACCCACTAGAACGAGAGAGAGAGAGAGAGAGAGAGAGATCCTGCATATTACTTTCATGTAAAAGGTTCAAAGATGGGTTGGGAATCAGACACATTACTCGATAATAAAATATTCATACTGTGATAACTGCCTCAAAATGTCCTGCTTCGTTCATCTTCACTCCATAGTCACTGTGTAATCAGTAGTAAATTCGGCCTCACCCCAGTCTCCTTATCCAGGTTTATTCTTCCTCAGAGGACCTCCCTCCAAGTAACATAATGGAAGTTCCATGAGGACAGGGGTTTGTTTTGCTCATGGCTGCACCTCTGATACATAAGAGGCACTCATATATTTCAATAGGTTTTTGGGGAACAGGTGGTGTTTGGTTACATGAATAAGTTATTTAGTGGTGATTTCTGAGATTTTGCTGCACCCATCACCCAAGCAGTGTGCACTGTACCCAGTATGTGGTCTTTTATCCCTCACCCATCTCCCACCCTCAAATATTTTTTAATGAATACCCTATAGGACTCTCTACTCTTTATAGAAGGGGTTGGCAAACTATGGCCTGCAGGCCAAATGTAGGCTTCCACCTGTTTTGTAAATAAACTTTTACTTAACTCAGCCATGCTTATTCACTTACATATTATTTATAACTGCATCAACAATACAGTGGCAGAGCTTAGTAGTTGCAATGGGAACCACATGGCCTGCAAGGCCACAAATATTTACTATCTGGCCCTTTACAAAAAAAGTTTGCTGGCCCCCTATAGCATTCATTTGGTTCTTGTTTTCCAAACTAGATTGGAAGCACTCTCGAGACCGGTCTTATACTTCTTTGGACCTAGAACAGAGTAGATGCCCTAAAATAGCTAGCACTATACAAACAGATTTCCTACTTCCAATATATATTATTTTTACATAGTTAATCCAAAGATAGTATTTTCCATCATCAGTGCATTTCTAGCAAGGCCAGAACTGATTACCTGTGTTTGATGATTTGGGGCAACAGGAAGAAGGTATACTGATGCTATCTAATTAGTAGTAAACTTTCTAGTTCAAAATCACAATCATGAAACCTTTAAAATATGAATGCATATTTAACAACTGGAAAGTTTTTCCTGATATCTTTCAGACAAATAATTTTGACATAAGCCATAGTTATTTTCTCAAAGTCAGAAGTCACTCTAACAAAACATCTATTTTTATGTCAGGCACATTATAAGCACTCAACAGTCACTGAATACATCACCCTCCCATAAATATTCTGCTCATCGATTTTTGCAAATTACAATTACCTGAAAAGGGTATCAAGATTTATACCCTTTTGCCAATTCATTTAAAATATGCTCAGCATTTCTCAGTTCTTTAAAAAAGTATATCCTTTTTGTCATTCTCTGAAAATTTTAATTTGCATAGGTATTGTTTCCAAGGAACTGAAGACTAAATGGACAAATCCAGGCATGATATCAGTCCACTGTTTACTCCAACTATAGAGGTAATCAAAGAGGATATTTTCCTATTATCGGATGATATGTCATTTGAAAATAATGTAGCCCACGGAATAAGAACTGAGAAGGGCTAGGAACCTTAATGAATTATCTTTGCTATGTCATTTTGAATAAGCAACAATATACACAATAATATACAACCATTTGAGAAAACTATTGTTTATTTAGAAAAAAGGTTACACTGGTAGAATTCGGTAGATAAAAAAATTCTCTTTTAAAAATGTCACTGTGAAACTTTTCCAGACGAAAGTTTAGCAATACAAAGCTCCTATAGCTGTAGAATTAAAACAATTATGTTTTGATCCCCCCGCCGCCAAGATTTGTCTAACATAATTACAAGAAAAAATGGCAAGGGACAAGTGAGCGCTGGTACCTTTTTCTTTTTTAAACACGTTTAATGTTGTACATGTACTATATAAAATGATTCCTAAGCATTTCATAAGACAATGCTCCCATTGCTTTTAGTGACTAATATTAAGAACAAGCCAAATAATAAATTAAAACTGAGTTTTAAAATGAGGTAAAATCAAAATGGTTCAACAATTGTTTATTTTCAGTTTCAAACAATAAAAAGGAAGCATTTCAGAATGGAAATAAAAACTGAACCCAGGCAATATTTAGTTAAACTAAAGTAAAACTCTGTACACAGGTAACCTTATGCAGCACATTGTGCTATAAGTATGGAACAGTTAACACTTTCAGCCATTACTGAAAATAAACATGTAGAAACTAAGCAACAAGTTAAAATACAGTAATGCACAACTTAACAATTTTAAGTTTTCCACATGGAGCAATAAAGCAGATAACTGAATAATTTAAGGAGATGCAAATGGCCCTCTTCATTCTTAATTCTTGGCAATTTACTCAGGAAAATAAATTTCTGGTCGCAGCTGAACAGTTCCACTCCAATCTCACCTGAAAGAAACAAAGTGATTATATTGATAGAGAAGAAGGAAGGAAGGAAAGGAGGGAGTAGGGGAGGGACAGTTAGTCAAAGGAGGTAGGAGAAAAGGAAGGGAGAAGGAGAGAAGGAGAATGAAAGGAGGGAGGGGAGAAGAAAGGAAGAAGAGAAGAAGGAAGGAAGAGGAAAAGGTAAGGAGGGAGGAAGGTTTAAGAAAGAAAGAAAAGTTAATGAGTTCCATCAGTAACAAAGACTTGAGTCCCCAGAAAAGGATGAAATATTTGTGTGTTTCTTTTTGTCCATTCTTAGAAACCATTAAAGATAAACACACTAATGATGACTTAAAAAAAAAACTGAACATTGTGTGCATGTGGGAGAGAGGGGTGGGGGTAGGGAGAAAAAAATGGAGCAACAAGTAAAACTTTCCACAGGGGCAAGCAATAGCTTATCAAAAGTAAATAGAAAATGTAGCAAAGAAAAGTAACCTATTTTACATGGTCAACAAAAAAAGAAAAATGACATCACATTTTTCACAAGGACACAATTTTAATAGTAACTTATATTAAGATGCAGTGTCTGCTAAATTATAAAAATTGCTTTAAAAATATATTGACTTAATTATACTCATTTCCTTTCCTTTATGTATTGACATTTTTCAAATACTTCATATTGAAATAATTTCAAAACATGATTATTACAACATGTGGCAAATATCTTCACATCTGCCTTCATTCAAATTTTAAGCTAATGCTTAATGCATTAAACTTTATTGATGAAAATACTACATTCACATATTTCTTAAAACCAGGGCTAGAAGGGTCCTTAGAAAATAATCACACTTACATGAAATGCTGACAAATAATTTACATATCATTTCTACACAGCATTCTGTTCACACCATGTATAATCTTGACATTATCAATAACTGTGGATACATTTAATGTTGAACTTACAATTTAATACTTAAAAGCCATTGTTCCTGTCCATTAATTGCTGAATGGATAAATAAAATGTGGTACACACTCATACAATGAAACATCATTTAGCCATAAAAAGGAATGGAGTTGATACATGCCACAACATGGATGAGCCTTGAGAACATGATGCTAAGTGAAAGCCAAACACAAAAGGCCACAAATTATTGCATAATTCCATTTAAATGAAATGTCCAAAACAGTCAAAATCATAGAAACAGAAAGTACATTACTAATTTCCAGGGGCTGAGGAAGGGAAGAATTGGGAGTGACTGCTAATAGGCATGGAGTTTCTTTTTGGGGTGATAGAAATGTTCCAGAATTAGACAGCAGTGATGCTTGCACAACACAGCGGATATACTAAAAACCACTGAATTGTACACTTTAAAATGGCAAATCTGAGGCCGGGCGTGGTGGCTCACGCCTGTAATCCCAACACTTTGGGAGGCCAAGGTGGGTAGATCACCAGGTCAGGAGATCGAGACCATCCTGGCTAACATGGTGAAACCCCTATCTCTACTAAAAATACAAAAATTAGCCAGGCGTGGCGGTGCACGCCTGTAGTCCCAGCTACTCAGGAGGCTGAAGAAGGAGAATTGCTTCAACCCAGGAAGGAGGCAGAGGTTGCAGTGAGCCGAGATCGCGCCACTGCACTCCAGCCTGGGAGACAAGAGCGAGACTTGGTCTCAAAAAAAAAATAAAATAAAATAAAATAAAAGTAAAAGGCAAATTTGAAGTTATATGAATTTTATCCCAATTGTTTAAATTGCAAAAAAAGTCAATGTTCCAATTAAGAGCATCATGGTATCACAGTGTGGTCATAACTAGGAGAATAAGAAATGGGCTCTCAATCATAAAGGTGTCACATTACAAGAATTACTTGGCAAGGGATATCTTGGTGACACATTTAAGGGCACATTAAAGGATAAAATTGCTGTTGCTGTTAAAATATGTCAAGAACATCTTCCCCAGGAACTGAAATTAAAATTTTTACTAGAAGCCAAAATCCTCAAGCAATATAATCATCCCAGTACTGTCAAACGTATAGGAGTTCGCACACAAAGACGGCCTATCTACATCATTAAGGAACTGGTTCCAGGAGGCGATTTCCTCTCCTTTTCTGAGAAAGAAGAATGAACTAAAACTCAGTTAGTGAAATTTTCATTAGATGCTGATTCTGGATGGCGTATCTCGAGTAAAAAATGTATACACAGGGACCTTGCTGCAAGAAACTGCCTGGAGGTGAAAATAATGTTCTGAAAATCAGTGACTTTGGAATGTCTCGTCAAGAGGATGGTGGTGTGTATTCATCTTCTGACTTAAAGCAGATTCCCATTAAATGGACAGCACCAGAAGCTCTTAATTATGGGAGATATCGTTCTGAGAGTGACGCACGGAGCTTTGGCATCCTCCTCTGGGAGACTTTCAGCTTAGGGGGTCTGTCCATAGCCTGGAATGACAAATCAGCAAGCACAAGAGCAAGTGGAAAGAAGATACTGGATATCAGTCTCTTGGCAGTGTCCAGAGAGTATTTTAACAAAATAATGCTGAGGTGTTAGGATTACAAACTTGAAAACCGCCCCCAACTTTACTGAACTTCAGAAAGAGCTAGCTGCCATCAAGAAGAAAGTTGCACAGTGATGAAACAGTGCCAAACTCAGCCTTCAGGACTCTATTTTCAGCAGAGCAGTATTTCTCTTCTCATTAACATTTATACCACATTACCTGCAACATTCTCCCATTAACTATTTTTGAAAAATATGTGCTGCTTTAACCATTGTAAATAAGAAAGTATAAGTTCTAAATGTAAGGGATCACACAGATCTATCTTTTTCACATCTAGAACTGTTGCTGTTTCTCAAAAATTTTCTACTCCAGGCTCAGTTCATAGTCTGCTCTTCTCCATCACAGACACCTATTGGTGCTATAAGCTGTATTGGTAATATTTGTAGGGAACATCGCCAACAGAAGATGGCCTTCCTACTCTGCTGAGACAAGATTTTATCTGTGAACACCATTTTATATTGGTAATTATCTGGACCTCCTAAGTTGTTAGTTTTTTTTTTTTTCTTTTTCTTTTTCTTTTTGGCCAGAGATAGGTCCTGTTTTGTTAGTAAGACTGCCATTTCCCTATGTTTCACAATGCCATCCTATGCACAAAAATCCTCAAAGAGTTGAGGCAGCTGATTGTAACTGATGTTATAGAGAGCTGTGACAAGAAGAATCAAGTTTGAAAAGTACGGTGGTCTGGAGAAAGGAACAGCTAGGGTGGTCATCAAAGTAGAGAAGAAAAGGCAAACATAAAACCAGCCTTCTTAACAGAGGTATGCCTTTATAAAACACATACACGCTTTTTAATTTTATGATCAAATTTACCAAAAAGGTCCTAAGAAATATTTTAGTAGTTTATATAGATTCTTCATAAAAGAGCCCTCTGGATGGCAACCAAACAATTTTTAAGAGAAACTATAAAATACAAGCCCACAAAAATAATATATTATTTTTGGTTAAGTGTCTTCACTTCAAAGGAAGCATCTCAGAACTGCATTCCATGCATTTTTACTAGTGTCTGAAACTGTCAGAATTTCATTCTCATTCTCTCATTCTTTGCACATAAACCCCAGGTAGAAAGGCATATACGGATGCACTTGACATTTAAAAAGTCAAACAAATATTGATAAGGAAGAAAAAAGTTATGAGGAGAAAGACATGGGGACAGCTATCCTAAATCCACTTTACTCCTTCATTTACCCTTATACTGCAACCTAGGAATTCTTATAGCAAACAGAGTTCCTGAGATGTTCCATGTGGATAAAATGTAACAGAGTTAAGATGTGGATTCTGTTGAGCTGCATCTTAACTGCACCCAGGGATGCTTCTCAGGATAATTATGTGCCTAGGGGAAAGACACACTTAGGGCAAATGTTGCATGGAAGCCTTTTATAAGTGCTCATGCCTATGTCAAGATTTTTAAAAACAGCATATAAATGAATATTTGCTCTACTGTAAGTGGAACAGTAAGGAAACAGAAAATTTCTCCTGCCCTCTTCAACTGTTTGGTGCCTATGAATATCAGTGCACAAAACCTATACTCAGTATTTTTAAGTATAAAAGATGATAATGAAGAGAAAAATGATTTGTGTTTGTCATTTTCAAACTCCTAACAAGAGTCTAGTATACATGTAATGGTTACTACATACAGACCAAAATGAGAGCATACTAAATCTGCCCTCAAAAAATGTGCTGCAGCAAATAAGCAAGCTCTTTTAATCAGTATAGGTTTCTCGGTTTCTCTCCTATAAAATGGTGTGTTTGGTAGCAAAAAAGTCAATGTTGCACTTACACAGAGATATTAAATGTTTCTCTGGCATTGATGTGAACATTGATGAGTTCCCTATCCCATACCCTATCCCAATACCTATCGTCAACATCTAGGAATAAGCCTCAAAATGGCAATGCTTATTTTAACAAGAAATCTTTGGGAGCTTAGGAGGTCAGTTTCAAAGTATGAGCTGAAGGGAAAACAACAATACAAAAGAAAGGCTTAGAGCTGGAATTACAAAATCAATTGTCTACAGAGGCCAACAACATAATGAAAACAAAAGAAACGAGCTGAGTGGGGACTGACTGAGGTGAACTCTTTTTAAAAAGGCCCTTGCTCTATTCTAAATGGGGGGGGGGGGGGGCAGCACCTAGACAAGTGTAGCTGAAACCAGGATACAATGTTGCTATGCAGAAATCAGAACACAATGTTACCAGATGTTCCAGTCCTTCAAGAAAAACTGAAATTTGGATTTTGTCAATTCTGATTTTTAAAAACAAACAGATTTTTAAAATTTTGAAATATCGTGTGAGGTTAAGAAGGTGCATTTGGCTGGTGGTGGTGGCTCACATCTGTAATCCCACCACTTTGAGAGGCAGAGGGCAGGATTACTTGAGCCCATGAGTTCAATACCAGCCTGGGCAATATAGTGAGACCTCGTCTCTACAAAAAAATTTTTAAAAAAAGAGGCCTGGCGCAGTGGCTCAGACCTGTTATCCCAGCATTTTGGGAGGCCAAGGAGAGCGGTTCACTTGAGGTCAGGAGTTTGAGACCAGCCTGGCCAACGTGATGAAACCCCGCCTATGCTGAAAATACAAAAAAATTAGCCAGGCGCAGCGGCACATGCCAGTAATCCCAGCTACTTGGGAGACTAAGGCATGAGAATCGCTTGAAACCGGGGTGTAGAGGTTGCAGTGAGCCAAGATCGCACCACTGCGCTCCAGTATGGGCGACAGAGAGAGACTCTGTCTCAAAAATGAAATGAAATGAAATGAAATGAAATGAAATGAAATAATGAAATGCAATGAAATGAAATGAAATGAAAAATAAAATAAAATAAGAAAGTACATTTAACAAGCCACATTCTGCCCAAGGGCTGATAATTTGCAACCTAGGATTTAGAGGATAAAAATTAGGTTACACATGTGAGACTAGAAGGAATGGACCTGCAAAATATATTTGGCCTTCTTGGAATGGAAGATGAGAATAGGAATGTAGTAGATTAAAAATACAGATTATGAATAAGTAGTGCTAACTGCTATGTTCTTTAAAATCAAAGTCCTACATCCAAAATAATAAAAAGCAAGGAGACTGAGCATCTCAAGGCCTGGGAGCAAATGTCAGCTTAGCATAGCATCTGGTTCACAAAAGGACTTTCAAAAGTTTGCTGAACTCAACATCCCTGAGTTGAGGATCACATATATCAAATTAAAATTGAGAAGCCAAAGGGTGGTGGTTCTCAGAGGATAATTTTATAAGCAGGAATTTAAAAAAAAACAAAGTTACAGCAGGAAGAAAGGTTAAAGGCAAAGGAACTAGTAATCTTCAAGAGACTAAATCAAGGAGAGGCAAGATGAATTTGGACAAAGACTTTAAGGGAAATAGACAATGCAGAGAAGGAACAGAGTTTTGCAACCAAATATAGAAGACAAGAGAAGATGACAGAAGACTGGAAGGAATTTAATTATGGTCATATTTATATACTGTATCTTATTAATTCTTAAGAGACAGAGTCTTGCTCTGTCACCCACGCTGGAGTGCAGTGGCATAATCATGGCTTACTGCAGCCTTGAACTCCTATGCTCAGGAAATCCTCCAGCCTCAGACTCCCAAGGAGCTGGTACTACAGGTGCATACTACCATGCCTAGCTAAGTTTTATTTATTTATTTATTTATTTATTTCTTAGAAATGGGGTCTCGCTATGTTGCCCAGGCTGGTCTCAAACTCCAGGTGCATACTACCATGCTTAGCTAAGTTTGTTTTATTTATTTATTTATTTATTTATTTATTTATTTATTAGAAATGGGGTCTCGCTATGTTGCCCAGGCTGATCTCAAACGCCTGGCCTCAAGCAATCCTCTTGCCTTAGCCTCCTACAGTGGGATTACAGGCATGAGCCACCATGCCTGGCCTTGTATCTTAATTCTAATGTGATTGTTTTAACGTTTGTGAAAATCAGGATGATACTTACAAATCAGTGTGTTACTTCTCTACCAACCCTCCTCAAGAAAACTGTTCTAAAAACAATAATGAAATCTTACAAGTAATGACATCTTTCAATCATGGAAATATGACATATGTAAGAGCTATCCTTTCTAAAGAACAGAAAATAAAAGGGGAGTGGGGGAGGGCAGCAGATTTCAAAGTAGCCTGTAAAGAGATGGTTCCAATCAGAAATGATAACATTCTAAAAGAAAAGGAAGAAAAACAGACCTGACCAACCCTGGAATGTATCCAAATAGAAGGCAGCAGTCAACAACCAGAAAAAGAAGACTATCGGCCAGGCACGGCGGCTCATGCCTATAATCCCAGCATGTTGGGAGACCAAGTCACAAAGATGGCTTGAGTCCAGGAGTTTCAGACTAGCCTGGGCAACATGGCGAAACCCCATCTATACTTATAATTTTTTTTTTTTTTTAAATAAACTATCGGTCGGGTACAGTGGGTCACGTTTGTAATGCCAGCACTTTGGGAGGCCGAGGCAGGTGGATCACCTGAGGTCAGGAGTTCGAGACCGGCCTGGCCAACCTGGCTAAACCCTGTCTCTACTAAAAATACAAAAATTAGTCGGGCATGGTGGCGTGTGCCTATAGTCCCAGCTACCAGGGAGGCTGAGGCAGGAGAATCGTTTGAACCCAAGAGGGAGAGATTGTAGTGAGCCAAGACTGCACCACTGCACTCCAGCCTGGGTGACAGACCGAGACTCCATCTCAAAAAGAAAAAAGAAAAAGAAAATGAAACTATCAGCCAGATGGCCCAGCACAGTGGCTCACACCTGTAATCCCAGCACTTTGGGAGGCCAAGGCAGGTGGATCACCTGAGGTCAGGAGTTCAAGACCAGCCTGCCCAACATGGTGAAACCCTGTCTCTACTAAAAACACAAAAATTAGACAGGCATGGTGGTGCATGCCTGTAATCCCAGCTACTCAGGAGGATGAGGCAGGAGAATCTCTTGAACCCGGAAGGCGGAAGTTGCAGTGAGCCAAGATTGCACCATTACACTCCAGCCTGGTCAAAACAGCACGACTTCTTTGTCTCAAAAAAAAAAAAAGAAACTATCAACCAGAGTCTCACAGAATTAAGAGTCTACCCAAGAAGAAAGTATCATACAAAGTTGTCAATGAGGAATTCAACAGGATGGACATCCAGCTAGATGTACTTTTAAAAGAACATCTGAATCTAGAAGCTTTGCTATAAGACCACAAGCCAAATATCTAACCCTGACCAGTTTTGTTATCCCTTTGTTCCTAAGAGATTATACAGAGGAGTAAAATACAAATTCATGGTCAGTGTAAGAAAAACTCAAATCTGTAGCATAACCTTCACATACAAAAAAATAATATTTAGGTACTGAGTAAAGAGAGATATATAAAATCACTGTGAAAGTTGTCAGTGACAATGGCTGGCTCACTCCTCATGAAGATATGAAAGGTGGGCTTTTTGTTTTTCTTTTAATAGGGAGACCACATGTGACAGCAAAATGCCAGATTAAAAGAAAGGTTAAAATGAGGATTAAGAGTTTATGGCTCACCAGAGAAGATAGTTGTCAAGGTTGGAATGGGGGTAGGAGCAGCTAGAATTCAAGAATTAGCAGTAATATTTCCTTTTAAATCTATTAAATTCTAAATGTTCTTAACTCTCATTTACCCTACTTGACCCTACTCTACTTACATAACAAGCACCAAAAAAGCAGGAAAAGCACACCATTCATCATGTGTTGACTATATGGCAACCTCTCAAATCCCTGCTTTGCAGCCAAAATAAAGATGACAAAATCCATACCTTTAAGCCCATACCCTTATACAGAACTGGCTCTCAGACATTTCTCACTTATAATTTAAACACTGGTAAATAGCCTTGCTTATCTATCTGGTCTCATAAAAGATTAGAAGCATCCAATAATATTAGGGGGGAGGTATAGACAAGCAAGTATACTTAATATATTAAGGAGGTATAGACAAACAAGTATACTTAATATATTAAGAAATGATAGCTAACATGGAAGCAAGAGTCGGCCGGACACGGTAGCTCACACCTGTAATCCCAGCACTTTGGAAGGCTGAGGCAGGTGGATCACGAGGTCAAGAGTTCAAGACCAGCCTGGCCAACATGGTTAAACCCCATCTCTACTAAAAATACAAAAATTAGCCGGGCGCGGTGGCAGGCACCTCTAATCCCGGCTACTCAGGAGGCTGAGGCAGGAGAATCGCTTGAACCTGGGTGGCAGAGGTTTCAGTGAGCTGAGATCGCACCACTGCACTCCAGCCTGGGAGACAGAGTGAGACTCCGTCTCAATCAATCAATCAATCAATCAATCAATAAAGGCAGAATCAACAGCCTCAAAATACAGCTGTCTGGAACCATTACATTTAGGGGGCAAATTGTCCTACGTACTTCAATAATACCAAGGTATCACCAAACAGTAACTATTCAGATTATCTTAAGTGCTCAAAAAAGGCAATATTAGGGTCTGAACACTGTATCCACTGTGATGGAAATACAATTTATTTAAGATGGGTAAAATACTTTTTAAATCTCACATAAATCATAAGTGCATTACCTAAAAAAAAAAGTTACACATTGTAGATTCCAGAACTAAAAACACAGACCATATTTTCTGTTGCAAAACATGGGCAGTGGTTAAAAAAAAAAAAAAAAAAAAACCAAGGCACAAAAACTTAAAAATCTTTGGATAACACATCAGCATGAGAAAGCAAAAGGAACAGAAAACACTAAAGGATAGAAAGACCGAGGTTTGAGTGTTGGCTCTGTTGACTAATATCTTTATAACCCTCTTCAACTTAACCTCTCAGAGTCTGTTTCTTCACCTGTAAAATGCAGATACCACCACCATCATTTACAAGGCTATAAGGACTTTAAAAACATAATTAATTATCCAGAGAAGATGGGAATAAGTGGTGAAGATAAAGCCAGATGTTCTTAAATATATCTTGGTGCTTAAAAAAAATGTGTGGCTAATCAGCAAGCTTAAAATGAAAACAGCTTAAAAATAACTCTGAATCTTGTTTTGCTTCTATATCCAAAGACTTGGTCATTATATGTAGGTGAAAAAATCAAGTAGTTGTAGCTTGTAAAATGCATCTAGTTTTTCAACACTGTCAGACCTCGTTTTATGTTTCTATCATTAAATGAAAAGGTGGTGAGAGAACACTCACCTTGATGGAAAGTCTTTATTATCTGTGCTTGTCCGAGGACTTATGAGTAGATGACAAATTAAGGGAAAACAACTTTTGGGAATGGCGGAAAGAAGAACATCTCCCCTTTTAGTACAGCACCTCAGCTTGCAGGCCTATATAGGCTCTGACCAGCCTGGTAGCCTCAAACTCTACCAGCTCTGCTTGTCTGCCTCATCATTTTGCCCTTCTATTCCCAATGTCCCCGGCCCTAGGCACTCTCTGTTCCCTTTCTTCCTCTCTGTGATAATATAACCCGAAGGACTATAAATCCCTTAGTGGCATAAAACTCAGTCACCAAAGAAGTATTTTTAAATATCAAGAACATCAAGTATCCCACTTCCAGATTTCATACATTTTGAGAGAGTTAATTGGAAAGACCATTTCAAAACTAATAAGCCCTTAAGCATTTAAACCACATACTAAAAGAGTACAATTGTAAACATGACCAGTATCAAAGCTTTCCATTATACTGACTGAAAACATCAAAATGAAAAGGATATTGTTTCTTCTCTTCCTTTCCTCCTGAACTGTCCCGTTTCTCTTTCTTTTCTATCTTTTCTTTATCATGCCTGGACTCCTATAAGAAATGGTAGAATTAGTTGGGGAAGGGAAAACCAAATATAAAAGCCAGCTCAAAACCCCTTTTCATCACCCACAAGCTATAATTTGTCTTCAAAAACTTACTTAATATGACACCAAAAGCATAAGCAACAAAAGGAAAAAAACAGATACATTGAACTTCACCAAAAGTAAAAATATTCATTCATCAAAGAACACTATCAAGAAAGTGAAAAGACAACCTATAGAACTGGAGAAAAAATTTGCAAATCACATATCTCATAAGGATCTAGTATCCAAAATATATAAAGAACTCTTACAGCTGAGCAACAAAAACACAAACCCTCTAAATAAAAAATGGTCAAGGTATCTGAACAGATTTCTTGAAACATAAACAAATGGCCAATAAGCACAAGAAAATATGTTCAACATCATTAGTTATTAAGAAAATGCAAATCAAAACCACAATGAGACACCACTTCGCACTTACTGGAATGGCTATAATAAAAAAACAAAAACAGAAAATAACCAGTGTTGACAAGGATGTAGAGAAATCTGCACCCTCATACTTTGTTGGTAGAAATGTAAACTGTACAGCCACTGTCTAAAAGAGTTTGGTGGTTCCTCAAAAGTTAAACATAGAATTACCATATAACCTAGAAATTCCATTCTTGGGCATGTACCCAAAATAATTAAAAACAGGTGTTTGAACAAATACTTATAGCCCCACACAAATGTTCACAGCAGCACTACTGACAATAGCCAAAACGTGGAAACAACTCAAAAGTCTATCAACTGACAAATGGATAAATAAATGTGGTATATTCATATAATGAAATATTACTTGGCTATAAAAAGAAATGAAGTAAATGACACATGCTACAACATGGAAGAACTTCAAAAAAACATTATGCTAAATGAAAGACATCAGACACAAAAGGCCACATTATTGTACTATTTCATTTATATAAAATATTCAGAATGAGTGAATCCATAAAGAAAATAGATTTATGGTTCCCAGGGGCTAAGGAGAAGGGGAAAATGGGAGTGACTGTTTAAATGGGTATAGAGTTTTCTCTTGGAGGTGGTAAAAATGTTTTGGAACTAGGTAGAGATGATTACACAATACTGTAAATATACTAAATGTCACTTAAATGTATACCTTTAAAATGATTAATTTTATGTTATTTGAATTTTACCTCAATTTAAAAACACCTAAAAGAACAGCCTATCTTTTAAAGCATAGAATTAAAATGTTCCTTATATAATTTTCTAAAGCTGTTTTTATGAACTATGAATAAAAGGCATATATTTTCAATATACATAACAATGTTTTATAAACAATTTACACTTTAGTAATGGTTTGCTTATTACTTTATGGCAGATGCATGAGATTCATTTTAAATGTCAACCATTAATATGTAAGAGAATGTATCTTATACTCAATTTTTAAATCAAATACAAGTTTCAAACAAATGAGTTTATTAGGAGAAAACGTTACAAAAATGTTTCAAATCACAATCAAGACTTTTTGACGCTATGATGGTCAGAGAGAATACACGTGACCGTATTTTAATCTCAGGAATAAAGAGAAACTAAAAGCAAAGAGTTGGTGGAGAAAAAAGAAAATGCAAAGAACAGCTGAAACTCAATCAACAGAAGTAGGTGGGAATGGAATGGAGAGGGGAAAGGAATCTCAGAGGTATACTAACTCTACCCTCCTAGTAATCTGGGACTGAACTGACTCAAATTCCCCAAACACATAACCTGCCCTCCCTCAATATCTCTTCTTCCCACCCCTAAATAATGAACAAAAGACTGTATGACTAGGAAAAAAATTCAATATTTGCTAAATTTTCAGAGTTGATTTTTTTAAGATAAAGCATATTATTCCTTTATTTTCCTAATTTACCTTTTTGCCACCGGAGGAGATTTTATCCATCTTCTCAGATTTAAATGAATCACTGCCTTTTTCTTTGCCTGAAGATTTTGACTTATTTTTTTCCTTGTCTTTCTCATTTGGATAAGGAGATTCACAAGGACTTTCACTTTTATGTTTTGAAACCCCCACTAAAATTACAAAAGAAAATCATGAAAGCCTTTTCCAATTCACTTCGATGATACCTTCAAAGATATGAATAAGTCTACCTACTTGTTCCATTCTCCTCTTTACGTCGCTTGGTTAAGTCCGGTGGCACTTCACGGTCGTTGTTTGAGTGATCCTAGAACCAAGAATTGTGAACTACATTGACCAAGGGCTTTTGTTTTTGTTTTAAAATATTACTTTTATATGAGAAGGGCATAGCTAACTAGCAATGGAGAATATTTGCAGTAGTTTCACACACTTGATAAAAATGGCATGAAAGACAAGCAGAGCTGATAGAGATTATTAGGCTGAAGATCCTTATTAATGTAGAAGATGCAAATACTTCGGGGTAAAAATATCAATAAAATCATGAAAAAACAGACAACTATGGAACAAACTAGTATTTTTTAAAAGGCAACATACACACTGGTGTACATGACAATGAGCTTTCCAAACTAGTTTAAAAAAAATTACAAACCCTTTTCCGCTCTTTCCTGTCCTTTTCATCTTTTTTCTCTCTTTCTCTGGATCTTTCCCTTGACTTGTCCAAATCTTTCTTGTCCATTTCTCTCTCCTTACTCTTGGACAGTGGTGGAGGAGTATGATTAATGTAGAGCTGTTAAATCAAGGCAATATTACTAAAGATTATTAGTTTTCCAGTATTGGCATCATTTGTTTGTTTATTAAATGAAACACAATTGGGAATTATACCCAAAGTCAAAACTGGTCAGCTATCTGGATTACAAGAGGTAAAATAAAAGGGCATGGCACAAATTATACAAAGCCTTCAATTCTTGGCCTTATAAAAATTACCATTTAAACTCCATCAGTTCATTTGTGCCTCAACTGAGACTCATTAGTAAATTCACAAACTAGAGTATTCCTTATAGCTCTATTGTAAAGACCTATAACCACCATTACAAGAGTCCATATATGAACAATAGTGACTGGACTTTCTCTATTGTCAAAAAAAAAAAAGAAAGAAAAACACCTCTACACAATCATGAAAATTTTAAATAGTCTTACCATCCACTGACAGGAAGTCAATAATGGCAATGGGCAAAAGTATAAATATAAAACCTAGCCATGATTTTGCTAATAATTCTTTTCTGCCTCAGTGTGAACCATGCAAAGATTATCCCAAATTATTTTTACAAATGTAAAGGCTGCGTGTTCTGTACTGCTGAAAGCACTCCAATTTCTATCAAAATAATCACAATTAACTGTGAAATTTGTCTTCCTGGTTCTAAATACTTCAGAAAGCCATCTAGTCAGCTGAGGATGATTAAACAATTCAAAAGACTAAAAAATAATGAACCAATATTCTCCTCTGCCTATCCTTTCTCTGCCGAAAGGACTATATGCAATAAAACAGCCAGTCATCAAGGGTATTCTAACTAAATAATTAAGAGATAACCCTTCTTAGGTGAGTTGTAAATATGGAAATATGCTGTAACATAAAATATTTAGGAAGTAGTCAGGAAATAATCAGATACCTAACCTTATGGCATTTATATCTGTGCTACAAGCCTATGTTTAATTTAAGACATTAAAAGTATTATGCAGCAGAATACTGAATATAACTCATTACACAACTATACAATGCTAGATATACCTTAGGAACAAATAGAATAGTTAGTCAAAAGTCAAGTATTTTTACATGAAGAAATCCTTTGGTATTCAAAGGAATACATGAAAAATGAAGACCATCAGTTTGATAAACACTTATTTTTTAACACCACCAAACATTTTCAATTCAGTTGGCTCAGAAATACTGCCATAGCAATGCAGAAGTAGATTCTTTAAAATTTCAATGTTTAAAAGTTGATAAACTGAAATAGACAAAATGCTTATTAATAAAGAGCAAGAGAATGATAGTCATAAAAGCACTTATCTAAAAGATACTCTTGCTGGCTAGAATGCCTTAAATGACACCAAGATTTTTCTAATCATGAGGCTTATTCATATCTTAACATTATTTATGAAAATGATTAAGACAAAGGAAATATGACTGCAATACTCAAAGAAGACTTCTCTAAGTATTAACTTTTTCCCAATAAAAGCAAAAAAAAAAAGTTTATAATCACAAATCCATACATACACACACACATACACACAACCCTTGTTAATAATGAAGTTTTGAACTGTGCTTACTTTCTTTCTGTACTGCAAGGAATTGAGAAATTTTTCTAGAACTTCTGGCATTAATGTTCAAATACTTCATTCCTGACATAAAAAGTCACATAGCTCAACTGATACACAATCAGAAATTCTTAGTTCGGAATGCACCCAATTCAATTCCTTCTTTAGAATAGTTCTGATCACAATACTCTTTTTGCATAAAAAGAGTTTCTCATTGCCTAATGAATTAAATGCATACTCCTTAGTTTAGACATTCCAAACTCTCCACCATCTTTTCACAATTATATCCCGCTATAGTAACCCAGTGCACTCTATGCTGTGGCTATCACCGCTCCCTAACATCTGTCCTTTCCAGCAGTTCTCATTACTAGAACGGTTGTTCAGTTTTATCTTAACTTCCTAAAACTCTACTTAGCCTTCAAAGATGGCTCAAAGTCATCAGTATTCAACCATTTCTCAACTCTGCAACTCACTTTCCATTATTTCATATTTACTTTTTTTATGACAAGTGCTCCCTATTAACTTCATGTCACACATTTTTGTCCATAACAGTTTCCAGTATGGTAGGAGAGCTAAGGCGCCTTTCTACTTTTACATACTTCCTAGTACCTTGTACACACAGTGAGTTCTCATAAGTTTGACAAATAAAATTAAGGATTCATTAAATGGATTTGTATGTAGCATGGCTGGGTTTTGTTCTTGATTGGCTTTTATTCTTGACATTGGGATCATTAAGGTCCAAAAAAGAATTTGACTGATTTTCAAAATCTGTTTCAGAAAACACTGCTCCATTGACTTTATTAAAGCTTCACTATATTACATAAAGATGGCCTCACTTTTAGGCTTGGGTTTGGCTGTAAATCCTCATTTTAAGATGGTGAACAAATTAAAAGCTAAATTCTCTCTTGAGGTGGTTACTGATGCCCTCCTAAATTACAGAAGGGCTGCTTAGTGGAACTTGCTTTTTTTTTTTTTTTTTTTCTTTTTTTTTTTTTTTTTTTTACCCTTTCTTCATCAAAAGTAGCTGCTAGAATTGCTACATCAAAACACAATTGATCAAAACTAGAAATACACTATTTGAAAATTAGGGGTAAAGGGTAAACTGACAGAAGAGATTTGGATACTAAGCTAGATTTTTCTTCTTTTAGCTAATCTCATTTGAAAAGCTAAAATCCAAGTATTGCTTTTACCACAAATTAGAAAGTAAAAATAGCAAATAAATAATAAAGAGAATCCCACAGACAAAGCATAACTAAAAAGTCAAACTAAAGCAGGGAGAGAATCTTATAGGTACAAGTGACAAGATAACATGAAAATAGATGCATATCTTCCAAACCCTCTAGAAAGTAAAAGCTACCTCAGAAACAGGCTAAAGATAATCAACTTTGGAGATCACTCAAAGTCCAATGAATTTGTTTTTCTAAGACATTCATATACTATTAAACTTTCTAGACACATAAAAATGCAACATCAGCTACTATGCAAACCAGTACTTTGCATGCTTTACCAAAGTGCAAAGGCTTAAGAAATCACTTCAAATATTAATTGAATACCTAAACTTACTGCCAGGCACCATGCTAAGCACTAAATATCTGAAAAGTAGTAGAAGTCACATAATTTTTAGAAGCATATGTATATGCCATTTTCAAATTTTTCTGGTTGCATGTGGAATAAATCTATTAAATTTTAAAGGCCCACAAAACACCATTTTTTTAAAGGGGGGATGTGGGAGATTGAGCTGAATCACTGTAATTTTTAAAAACCAAGGCAAACACACTAAAGGAGCCAGAAAAACCCTTTCAACTATTGTTGAAATGGGTGGTGCTAGGAATCAAGGAACCTTAATTTTAGTTCATGTTTTGATACTAACAAATTGTATGTAACTGGGAAAGCTAAAGAACTTTTAGTCTCTCATTTGTCAAAAAGACACTATCCACCTGCCCTGTCTACCTCACAACACTGTTAAGAGCATGAAATGAGACAGTACATATTTTCAAAAGGCCTTTTCACAAATGTGAGGAACTATCATCGGTTAGAAAATTCAGTTAATTTTAAAAGCAGGTTACAAACTGCTTCAAAGTATGTTTCAGTAAACAAATATTCAGAAGGTAACACTGTTAGCCCATTAATTTAAAATAGCCCATACAAGCCACTGATGGTTAAGACTGACATAAACAATTTGAAACTGGTTATAAAAACCTACTATATTGCAGTATGTATTTAAGTTAGCCAACAAAAACTTTACATTAAATGAAAGTTCTATAGATATCAAAATTGAAATGGAATATAAATTAAGTTTTCCAAAACTATCCTAAATAGGAACATCATTTTAAATAATAATTCCATGTAATAAAAAATAGCAATATATAATTCCAACCTGATATCAACATTTTTGTAACTCCTACTAGGTATGGAGAACTCTGTTAGTATTGTGACGTTATGGCTAACATCAAAAAAACAAAAATACGTTGGACGTTTAGAATTTTCAAAAATAATGTCATTAAGTTGATGTTGTGTCTAATGTGTTATTTTGACTTGTTCTTCAATAGCATATTACAGAATAATCCCAATATCTACTTCAAATAAAACATTCATTCAAATCAGGGAAAAAAAAAAAAAAACTAACTAAATGGAAGTCCTCCTGGGATAGCTGAGACTTTTGATTAATACAGTATATTCTAAAAAACAATGCTACAACTTTAGGACACAGGTACACTGGCTAATATAAACTTAAAAATTAGTGCTTATTTCCCCAATATCCACAGACATTTCATTATAAATCTATACATCTAAAAGCAGTTAGTAATGTCAACTGGCTCTGTTTCAAAATTTCATTTGGTCCACCAGTAAAGAAATCAAGCTTAGCTGATTTCTATTTTAATCATGGTAAGCAATATTTATGCTGAAAAATAGGCTTTATTCTGCTAAGCAGATTCATTTGCTTGTAGCTTGTAAGAGGAGGCAAAGTAGAAAATCAAAGAAGGATACACGTTTTATAACAAAGACAAAAACAACATGAACAATGGACAATTCAAGTATACTGAAATAAACTCTGTAATAAGATACATAAACTGCACACTATTTTTAGTAGCAGAATATTCAAGAAAGTAGAATAGGTAAGAATCAATACTGACATGTAAATGCAACCACCAAGTATTCCCCTCCAGGGGAATGATTCTTTCACATTAACTGTATCTCCTGATATTGTGCTACAACTACCAAAAAGGTACCTCAGCAGAGGATATATAAAGAATTTTTATAGATTGAGATGAGTTCCATTTTTAAAACAGATATGTGAATGCATCAAATTTATTTTTTGGTATTTTGGGTTGTCTAAACAGTCAGACAGCCTGGCAGATTTATTTTGAAAAATTAAATAAACCCAAAACAATCCAATAACCTCTTCCCTGAATGTTAAACTTATTTCCAGATTTTGAAGCATAAAAGGAGGATGTATAACACAGCAAGCAAGGAGAGATGATAGAAATGTTGCTACATTACACACATTTTATAACAATCTCATTAAAAGGGATCATTGTCGTCTGTTGTTTCAGTTTTAACATTTAATATTTTTGAAGGTTATTCAATGTAAGCAGAGTACTTTATCCCACTGATTTCAGCTTACTGAATGTGCTAGATGTGAGGACATCTACTAAATAAAATAAGTAAAGAACATTTGGTTTACTTAGGCATGATGAGTTTAAAAGACTCAAACCTTTGCTGAAGATTCCTTGAGTTCGATGAGACTGTCCTGTAGAAAATGAATGGAGATGACAGGTGAGCTGGCATAGTTCTCAGAACCCAGAGGAACTTTGGGAAGTATGGCTGTAACCTGGAAATAAACCAGCTACTTCTTGTGAGGATAAATTTCATGATGTCATTATCAATATGAATATCAACAATAAAAAAAAATGTAATGGAATTGTAATGTTAAAAACTAAATTAAATGTACTCAATGTAAGAAATAAAAATCTTTCTCTGCTCAGAATTTAAAAATAAATGTCAATGCCACATTTTTCATATCTCTCTACTTAAGCTATATGTAACGTAAGAGGTTTAAGAAAGCAAAACAGTTTTTTCTCCACAAAAAATTTAAAATACTGGAAGTCACTGTGGAAGAACAACATTGCCTTATACTTTTCATAGTTTTTCTTTAATTGGGAGGATTCACATTTTACTTTACTTGTAACTCTAATATAAATATATATATTTTAAATCCTAGCTGGAAAATTCAGTGGCATTGTATTAACAAGAAAACAAAATATATAAGAGTAATCACTTCTTTTTTTTTTTTTTTTTTTTTTTGCAAAGTGCCTATCATGGTGAATCTCAAATCTCCCACACACAAAGAAATCATTAAAAAAAAAAAAAAAGAAAAAGAAATCAACTACGATATTCCACCACAGTGCTCTTGATGAAGAATTAATAACTTACAGTTTTTTAAAAGTTCAACGTACTGCAAATTCAAAGATTCCATGAAATTAGATGACTTTAGAATTAAAATTAAATATGGAGCAAGGAATGGCTACCCTGAGTCTTCAAGAAGGCTACACCCACGATTTTGTGCTGCAGTTGAATGCCTGGGGTTTCTCTTTGCTGGGTGGTAGGATTGGATGCCACATCTGCTTTTATCGTAACGCAAGGTTCAACTTGTTGGGAACCCATTGGGTATAAACAAACCTCCAAGGGAAGATAAACAGAAGCTGCATGCTCACTGAATATACACAACTACAGGAGAACTGATCACCAAGGAGACTTTAAAATGGAACTCCTTTCAAGACTCCTTCTTAGAAGGCACACATCGGTATGATGCTCATCAAGAAGCTTGAATTCAGAGGTAACTTGTTTATCCTGTATCATCCAGGAAGTCTTCAGTGCTATATATTCTTCAATATGCTGAAAAATAGGCTTCATTCTGCTGAAAAGATTCGTTTGCTTGTAGCTACCATTGCACTCCAAAAAAGACTGCTTAAAGCAGTTGAGGCACTTCTGGGTAAAATTTCTCTTGCACTTTGAAACACTACAAAATTAGTGCTAAGTCCTTGAAGTTTTAACATTTTTATAATAAAAATACTCAATAGAAAAAAAATCAGTCCACCAATATAGAAAAATTCATTTTCTAATGCAATATAAAACCTCCAGTGGCTCCAGTGAATGCTTGGCATAAGACTTGAAGGAAGTCAGGACACTGGTATTCCAAACAGGTGAGCCTAACATGGACGCTGCCTTCCTCAGGCTATACTAACCTTTACTGTGGAGGAATGTGATGGAGAAGGGTGGGTATCAATTTTGCGGCGTTTTTGTTCTGTTAAGACAAAAAGAAATAGTCAGAATAAGGTATATTTCTAGTTTTCCAAACACTTTAAAAAAAAAAAAAAAATTTGCATGGCAATCAAGTTCCCCTAGCAAAATCCCTATATAACCTGCCAAAACAAGGAGACAATAACCAACTATACATTAAAATAACAAAAGGTAAGAACATATAAAGAAAGGTAAACTTGCCCCTTTCAGGCTCTGGAATATCTGATCGGGGAACAGGTGATTTCAAGGACCCAGAAACTGGCGTTTTTTCTCCTCCTTTAACATTTTCCTTTGATTTCATTTCCTTTGCTATATCTCTTTCTCTGGATGGCTCCTTCTCTCTTTCCCTTTCTTGAGTTGATTTTGATTCTGCGTTGGGGACAGTGGTCTTAAATTTCTCATCTTTAGCTTTTTCTTCCTTCTTGAATTTTTCTTTCTCTTTGTCAGACTTTGGCGTTCTTTCCTTGGTCTCTCTTGCTTTTTCATCTTTATTTGGCCGCTCTTCCTTTGGTTTTTCTTTACCATCTTTACCAAGTACCCTGGCCTCTGGAGTAGTAGCTGGAGTCTTTTCTTTTTTCTCTTTTTCTTTCTCTTTCCCTTTTTCTTTGTCATTTTCTTTAACAGCTTTGTTGCTTTAGAACAAAAACATGGGATTTTAACACAAATAATCATAAAATGTATCCCTTGTCTGATATATGATAAAATATATCATAAAGGGTTTCTGACTAACTTCAAAAATATTAGAACTAAGGGCGAGTCCTTCAAAAACTAAAGGACAACTTTAAGACAAGTAAAAAGGAAGAAGTAATGGTCGGGTGCAGTGGCTCATGCCTGTAATCCCAGCACTTTGAGAGGCTGAGGAGGGTGGATCACTTGAAGTCAGGAGTTCTAGACCAGCCTGGCCAACATGGTGAAACTCCATCTCTACTAAAAATACAAAAAACTTAGCTGGGCATGGTGGTGGGCACCTGTAATCCCAGCTACTCTGGAGGCTGAGGCAAGAGAATCACTTGAACCTGGGAGGCGGAGGTTGCAGTGAGCCAAGATCACACCACTGCACTCCAGCCTGGGTGACAAAGCAAGACTCCATCTCAAAAAAAAAAGGAAGTATTTCTTTATCCAGTAAATCATAAACAAATTCATGAATTGCAGATTTAAAAGAACTATTAGCTGGGTGTGGTGGCCCACACCTATAATCCAGCACTTTGGGAGGTCAAGGCAGGCAGATCACATGAGGTCAGGAGTTTGAGACCAGTCGATCAACATGGCAAAACCCCGTCTCTACTAAAAATGCACAAAAAATTAGCCAGGTGTGGTGGCACACGCTTGTAATCCTAGCTACTAGGGAAGCTGAGGCACAAGAATCGCTTCAACCCAGGAGGCAGAGGTTGCAGTGAGACGAGATCACGCCACTGCACTCCAGCCTGGGTGATGGAAAGAGACTCTGTCTCAAAAAAATAAAAAAATAATTATTAAAATCATCTCAGGTTCTTTTTTGGCATACATGTATAACCTATGAGAATAAACGGTAAAAACCAAAAATATATCCCACAAACCAACCAAGGGAACTACTATCAGGAAATGGATTACTTAGCTGGATGGATCACTACTTAAATTAGTGTAGGCTTTTCTTATATCTGTCCTTACTCAGATTGTTCACAGCAATCACTCTAACCTAAACTATTTTTTTTAACTTCATACCTACATTCCCCTGAGTATCCCAGCAGGAGAAACAAAGTTGTTATACAAGCATAATTCTACAAAACATAATTAGGATGTAAAGCATATCAGCAAAATAGGGTACATAAAAAATTTCAAAGTCCAACATAAATGACTTTTCACATTACTCAACAACCACTCCCCTTCTACTCATGAGGATTCATATAAGAAATTAGAATTATGAGGGCCAGATGCAATGGCTCATGCCTCTAATCCCGGCAGTGTGGAAAGCCAAGGCTGGTGGATCGCTTGAGGCCAGAAGTTCGAGACCAGCCTGGGCAACACTGCAAGACCCCATTTCAAAAAAAATACATAAATATCATTTTTAAAAAGAATTTAGAATTATGACACATGGCACAGTGTTCCTACCTGTTAGAGCCACTATTTCCATTGCTTGAATTCCCTTTAGGTGTGGTGCTAGAAGCTTTATTAACAGCTTTCACACCACACTGAGATCTCTCCCTTGATTTATCTGAAATAAAAGTAAGGTTTTATTTAACAAGCCCCTAAATGTAAATAAGCTACAATTTCACAGCAAAATGATTAGAGAATAATTAGAAAGAAACAGCAGGCTGATTACTTCTTAACGTTTATATACTCCTATCTAGGGAATAAAAAGTAATACTAAGCCAGCATTGTACTAATTCTGTGATATTAAACATTTTACTTTGTTGAAATAAAATATATTACTTATAAGTTTCTACAAATAAACATACCAGTCTCCTCAGTACTGCTTTCATCCGATTTAGATGCACTTCCTATTGATGATGAAGAAGGCCCACCACCAGGCCCATTTTGCACACTGGCAACTGCATTCCTCGGAGGGGGGTCTTTGTGATGAAACTCATTTTCAGGTATCATGTATGACTTTCTACTTTTCAACTGCCCAGAGTAGCTGAAAGTCGCACAAAGTGTTTAAATATACAAACACAAATCAAAAAACATAAACATGAGGTTTTTAAGAATTAGCAAGTTATTCATTCTACTATGTAGTTCTAGAGAATTAAAAAAATACCAATTTTTAGTAAGTTCTTGAAGGTTTTTATAGAATGCCCAACTTTCTTAAAAATTACAATTTCACTATAAACTAATCCTTAAACTAAGATGGCTTTTTTCTTTTACTCTTGAAGATCTGTTAACTATGATGATAAAATTATATTTCCTCCCAATCAAGAAATATTATATATGACTTTTGAAACTATCATCCAGTATAGACCGGAAGTTGATAATCAGAAGTGGTAACTCTCACCAGCCTGTGGGAACATGATCGCATAATCTCCCATAATCTCCTGAAGGCAGAAGATAAACTTCAACACTGTAAAACATTTTAAAGTCTTCAGAATCCTTCTGTCATCTAGTCTTGTAAATCACATTAAAATATAATTTTGTTACCCCATAGCCAATGCATATAGATCTGGCCTCTTCTCTTTTTCTTCTTGGCAGATTTTGTGTACTCTTCTTTCCAAAGCTTGACCCAGATTCAAAACTTTTGGGTACCAAGGAAGTATTTTTGTTAGCACAATCAAGATATTCCTGATGTGAGTATATTCGCCTGTTTCAAGGCAATGTACCGATGCCTACAACAAACATTTTCAGATCCATTATTATAAAAGTACAAGTATAAAGAGAAAAATCTGCCTTTGAAAAACCCAATTTTTTTTTTACCTTGGTTAGTTTGTAATGCCATTTATGTACAACATGTCGAAAATTTTCATAGTCTAATTGATCAGCCTTATTTCCACCATCAAAACCAGTTGCCCGTAATATGGTAAGGAATCCTGGATAGTTTCCACATTCCTAAGGAAACAATGTTTGTCACTTTTAAGGAAAAATTATGATCCACAAAATCGCAGAAACTGAAACTTAAGTAGACTAGATCAATGTTTCCATATAAAACCATCATGCGTATTTTGATAAGTAGTCACAAAAAGTTCAACTTATACAAAGATATTAATTTGGAACGTCAGTTTGAGAGAGAATAAAAAACTATACAGAACTTTTTAATAATGAATTGTGCTTATAAACACCGTTTTACAACTGAATCTTAAACTCAGCTTCTCTTTTAAAACTCAACAATCTAGACATTAATGGATGTGGTCATTATATACATGGGTAAAATATAAGGGTTTTTATTAATCATACCTTTTCATATGTGGCTCTATCACTATGCCACCTGGTCACAGTCTCTAACATGCAGCACAGAAACCTTCCATATCGACTGGCTTCATTTTCAGTACAGCTTGCAACTGTGTAAATTATGTCAGAGAAAACCTACAGGAAAAAAATGTTTAAAAAATATAAACAAATCAAGGTCAAAATCATTTAAAAATATTAGAAGATTCTCTTATAGCAAGTCATAATAAACAGGTAAGCTTAGTCGAAATGTATATTCCCTTTATATAATGACACTGCAGAGACCTTTGGAGATTTTGGCTTTTGTGGGGAAATAGTGAATTCATAAAACAACCACCCAAAACAAGAACTTTTATATAGAAAGCTGATTTACAGTGACAGGGGGAAAAAAAAAAACTGTCATTATTATTACATAATAGTTTTTTTTATTACATAATAGTTTCTTAACCACTTAGCCATACATATTACTGGGTTTATGGGGAGAGTAAACAGAGGAGATGCTAATAGAAATTAAAAATAGGCAGCTGACATGCTGTAACAAACATTATGTTTTGTGGGGGTTTTTTTGTTTGTTTGTTTTTGAGATAGAGTCTCACTCTGTCACCCAGGCTGGAGTGCCATGGTGCGATCTCGGCTCACTGCAAGCTCTGCCTCCCGGGTTCACGCCATTCTCCTGCCTCAGCCTCCCGAGTAGCTGGGACAACAGGCACCCGCCACCACACCTGGCTATTTTTTTTGTATTTTTTTAGTACAGACGGGGTTTCACCGTGTTAGCCAGGATGGTCTCAATCTCCCGACCTCGTGATCCACCCGCCTCGGACTCCCAAAGTACTGGGATTACAGGCATGAGCCACCGTGCCCGGCCACATTATGTTTTTAAACCACAAAATGTACTAATAAGAAAAAAGCTAAATGCAAAATGTAAATACGACCATACTAAAAAGTTTCCCTGCTTTTATGTGTGTGTGAAGGTGTAAACTTTTGGTTTTTTTTTTTTTTTTTTTTTTTTTTGAGAAGTGAAGGTTAAGAATGGAGAAGAAAGTTCTACCTATTATGATACAACATGTAAACTCATATAGTTAATAGTTTAACCTTGAGTGACTATTACATATCAGGTGCTTTTTATGTGTAGTGATTCATTTAATCCTCACAACAATCTTATGAAGCAGGTACTTATGCTTTACAGATAAGAAAACAGGCACAGAGAGGTTAAATAACTTGCCAAAGATCATACAGCTAGAAAATAGTAGATCTAGGATTCAAGTTCAGACACTTGGTTCCTGAGTTCATGCTTTTTAACCAAACACACAATAATACCTCTATAAATTATAATGTTAGCTATCTTTGTGTGAGAATTTTTTAAAGGTTGCAATAAAAACTTACTCGATCATAGCAAAGAAGTGTGGAAAAATTTGGAGTTTTCTGTTGATGTACCAATTCAACAAAACGAGCACAGTAAACGGCATCAATTGCTGAAAAAATACATCGAGGAAATATACACAGCTGTAGAAATTTTGTGATGGTCTCATTTTTGGTAGATTCTAAAAATAAAGGAAGAATATATTAAGTGGTAAACTTCTTCCTCAAGTGCCTCAAAGCCACTAAACATGACAACATATTACCTTTAGTGTAGAGAATACTATAAAACCACAAACTATTTATAGTTTGTAACCAAATGTCATGCCTGGTCATGATTATCATTTTTACTATGTGGACTTTTTTTCTATCTTTCTCCAGAAATATGTTTTATACAGAAAAGTTGAATGACAAGCTGCCAATATGTAGTTAAAAGTTAATTAACTTCACCAGCAAACTATATCAGTTCCTCTAGTGAACGTGAAGTTGATTCTGCATTAACAAATAACCAAAGAATGGGATAGAGAACACTGAGTTGAAATACAAACATAATACACTGTAACACCTGTAAAGTTATAATGTTTTGTTTTCTGCAATTCACCAGCATCGGGAATGTAACAATTCCAACAACTTACTTGCTAAAAGCCAGTTGTCCTTTTCCAGTTTCAATCTCTGTAGAACTCTCTGTACATGTTCCATCTGTTTCTTTTCTTCTTCAAGAAGCTTGTCCTGAAGGGCAGTACAGCGCTCCTTCTCTTTTTTCTTTTTATTTGGGGGCTACAAAGAATAAATCAGATACTTTTCTAAATATATGCACATTACCTTTCTTCTTTTAATTGAAAAGTTTAAAGAGATAAAGGCTGACAGTTTATAACTACTTTAACATGAATATAGGTCCACCTGAATGTGCTTTTATCTTCATTCAACACACTCATAACACTGTCATGGCATCTTCACACACCATCAAAACAGGCTACATTTGCAACACTGATACTATCAGTCTCAGGCATGGTGTCATCTTTGACTCTTCCTTCTCCTTTATACCAAGACTGGTTTACAAGCCTTGTACACTGCCACTACCTCCATCAGTCTATGCTCTCACAATAGACTGCCTAAAAAGCCACCTAGCTGGTCTTTAGCCTAATGCTAGTCCCTTCCCCTATCAAAAGCATCTTTCACACTGCTGTCATGAGTAATCTGTTTTAAGTACCATTTTTTACATTACTCCCCTGCTCAGGAATCTAAAATAGCCCTCAATTTTACCAAGTCTATTTTTCTCCCTGACTTCCAATGCCCTACATAATCTGGCCCCATCATATTCATATGTATCACTAAGTATATTCACTATGTGAAAGTGAATCAGTAAACGTGATCTCCCTAAACCTCAATGTACTTCCTGTCTTTGCTGGAACCCTATGGTGACCTCCCTATCTGCTTCCATATTTCCAAACCTAATCTACCTTCAAGGCCGGTCCATTTCAAGACTCAGCTTTTCAACAGTCTTCTCCTAAAGCACTCACTTCTTGAGAACTACTGATCTTGCTATTAGAGTCACACGAATCACTTTAAGTTACCAGCATAGTCATCAGTAGAAAAGGACACTCAAATAATTTTTGATTAATCATAATCTCCACCTAGTCACCAACCTCCTGGCCCTCCACTCAGAATAACTATTAAACCCCATTTAAGAAAATATTATATAGCAACAAGATCACTGTTTTAAGGAACCAGAGCTAAAATAATTTCAAAATATAGGTGAGACCATAAAGTTATTGCACTTGAACTACTAGAACAAAAACCTACCATTTCCTGATTGTCATCAATTGCTTTCATCTGGACTTTAAGTTTATTGACTTCTCGTTCATAGCTGGTGTGTGGAACTGCAAGGTCATACATTGTCAATGACCAGAATGTGGCATAGAATTGAGGGCTGATGTCATCCCAGACTTTGGAAACATGTAAGGAGACCACTGCTTCATGGACAGGCGCCATCACCATCTCACATGATGTAATGTACTTATGAACTTTATGTTGCTGTTTACTTCCCTTTTCTGATTTTTTAAGTTCATCATACTTTGACTGTAGATAAAAAGTAAAAATACATACATACATACATACACACACAACATAATTTATAGCTTTGACTTTCATGGTATAAAAATCTATATTCCCTTCTAAAGAATCAAAAGATGACCAATCTCAAAACTGTTATAGAAATTCTAGTTTCTTACCAACAACATTTATTTTAAGATAAATCATCTCTGGAAGATATTCCAATCTTTAGTACTGTGTGCCAACTAGGCGATAAGGGCTCTTATCTAATCTGACCTGTTGAGTAAAGTGAACAGGGTATATGCATGTCCCCCTCTTCCACTCCTCCACCCTACTCCCTCTTGCTGCTGTATCAGGGATTGAACATGTAGGGTTTCCAGTCCTGCTTTTGAGATATTCAAGGGAACAAATAGAAGGTCTTAACATGAGAAAAGAGGAAGAATGGAACTAATAACAGTCAACTAGGACAGAACGTAGTATCACTACATGTAGACCCTACCAACTGTTAAAATTCGTCAATTAAAAAGCTGGATCAAGAGATTGAGGAGGGCAGATCCCTTGAGGTCAGGAGTTCAAGACCAGCCCGGCCAGCATGGCAAAACCCCATCTCTACGAAAAATTAGCCAGGTGTGGTGGCACATGCCTGTAATCCCAGCTACTTCGGAGGCTGAGGTGAGAGGATCACTTGAACCCCAGAGGCGGAAGTTGCAATGAGCTGAGATCATGCCCCTGCACTCCAGACTGGGTAACAGAAGGAGACTGTCTCAAAAAAGAAAAAGAAAAAAAAAAAAGCTGGATCAACATTAAGAAAAGTTACAAGAAATTTGTTTTAAGACTGCTAAGTAGGGTGACCAATTGTCAGGGTTTTCTGGGGATTTGGGGGTTTCTGGGGATTTAATACTTCAGTGCCAAAACTGGGAACATCCCAGGCAAACCGGAACCAACTGGTTACTCTATTGCTAAGCCAAATAAATTTTTCTGTGAAAAGCTTTGGTATATTGAAGTTTAAAGCATGTGAGAACTGATGCTGCAGCTTCTTTTGCTTAACTGATTTAACCTAATTTGGGGGAAAAGTCAGAAGAATGCCATATTCTTAATTTTGTGAGGAAAAAAAATTGTTAGTACAATGGGAGGGGCTGTAGAGATATGTGTATGCCAAATATATTATACATATATATACACACACAAAATATATACATATACATATTCTCTATATATGAAGATAACATATGAACATATATATGAACATATATATGAACATATATATGAACATATATATGAACATATATATGAACATATATATGAACATATATATGAACATATATATGAACATATATATGAACATATATATGAACATATATATGAACATATATGTGAACATATATATGAACATATATATGTGAACATATATATGTGAACATATATATGTGAACATATATATGTGAACATATATATGAACATATATATGTGAACATATATGTGAACATATATACGTGAACATATATGTGAACATATATATGTGAACATATATGTGAACATATATATGTGAACATATATGTGAACATATATATGTGAACATATATATGTGAACATATATATGTGAACATATATATGTGAACATATATATGTGAACATATATGTGAACATATATATGTGAACATATATATGAACATATATGTGAACATATATATGAACATATATACATATATACGAACATATATATGAACATATATACATATATATGAACATATATATACATATATATGAACATATATATATATGAGAGAAGATAACACAGAGTTGCTGCTATTGTTTCACATCCTTCAGTCTCTTTAGGACGAATGAGCTCTCATGCAGAAAATTTTGTTTGGGTTAGGTATCACCCTTAATACGAACCTAAAGGATGTCCTAAAACTAGTTACTTCTTTATGTTAGAAAATGACTTAAATCATTCTATTTGTGCTAAACACATAACCCAAAATGAGATGATCAAAGGTTCTGCTTCCAGTTCTACACTGTGATAGGCAAAAGAGTCTCAGCTCCTTACAGCTCAGTTACCTGCCTTCCTTCCTGACTGCTCAATTTTACAATTGTTCTAGAATTTTACAATTGTTCTAGAAGTGGGAAGATTTACGCTCCGTTACTCCCATTTTAGAGAGCATGCTGACAACCACTGAGACCACATAAGTGACAAAGTTACAAAGAACATTAGTTATGAAAAAGGAGTCCCAATTGCATCAGAAACCTGAGGGAATAGCAGTTGGGAAAACAGAGAATTTTTTTTAATTTAGAGGACAGGTCTTATTGAAGGTAACTAATATGAATCTAGATGAGCAGAATGACTTCTAAGGTTCTAACAAAACGGGATAAAATAGGGCTGATGCTATCTGCATAAAAGACAGCCTAGCTACCTGTTCTGGGCAAGATCTAGGATATGAACTAGGTAAAAGCCTATCTTTCAGAACTGTGTCTCAAGGTGGACCACAACCTCAACAGTTAAAACTAAAAATTAGTTTCTCGGTATGAGAGGGTTACATGATAGCTCCAGTCTCCCTCCTCTGGGTCTGAATCTGTGATTTCTATTGTTAGGAACCCCATAGTCACTATCTAGTTAGAAAAATAGGCTTGGTCAGAAAAGAAGGCTATACTTCATATTTACCTAGGATGAATATGTTCTTGTCTAAAGTCAGTTTAACTCCCACTTCAAGTTCACACCTTCAGTCAAATGAAGAGACATAACAGTTCTGCATTTCAAATCGCCTGGGGAGCTAGACTTATGGAATAGAACTGATATCTACAATTATTGCTGTACTTCTCACTATTGTTCAAAAATCTCATCTCAAGAATCTGAGCAGGCCAGGCACAGTGGCTCATGCCTGTAATGCCAGCACTTTGGGAGGCCAAGGCAGGCGGATCACCTGAGGTCAGGAGTTTGAGACCAGCCTGGCCAACATGGCAAAACCCCATCTCTTCTAAAAATACAAAAATTAGCTGGGTGTGATGGTGGGCACCTGTAATCCCAGCTACTTGGGAGCTTGGGATAGGAGTTGAACCCAAGAAGTGGAAGTTGCAGTGAGCTGAGATTACACCACTGCACTCCAGCCTGGGAGACAGAGCGAGACCCCATCTCAAAAAAAAAAAAAAAAAAAAAAAAAAAAAAAAAAAAAAAAAAAAAAATCTGAGCAGCGTTTGGCTGAATTATCTCCAAGAGAGCCTGCTAATAGTCAATTTATAGAGGGGACATAGCAGTCACCTCTTCAACAGCGGTTTTCACTCAAGAAGCAAAAGCAAGGATCCCAGGGCAGCTTGGATGCCCATCCAGTGCAACCACAAGGTTGCTGGGAAACCCCTTTTCCAGAGAGTGGCATGTTGCCTACAGATACAAGATTTATATCTGACTTGGCTAGAATGACCTGCTCCATTTTCTGACCTGGCAAAGTTCAGCCAACCTCAGACAATCAGGTGTTCCTGTTTGCTAGGATTCCATATTGCTAATTAGTGTGTTCACTTAGCACAGGGCAGGTCAGAATTCCTAAGATGAAGCAACTCTCCCACCTCTGTCTGTCAAGAAATCAGGTACTCTCTTGTACAGCTGAGAATGATCTACCATGCGGTGTGACAACAGTAAGACATTACACAAAGACAGCATACAATTCTCTGGATTGAGAGGATCTAAAGGGGAAGAAGCTAGCCTAACACCACTCCCTTATTGTCTTTTCCCCTTCAGAGTGTATACATAACACAGGAATTCCTGCATAGTGCTAACAAAGTGATAATTAAATCAAGTAACAGTTAGGAAAGAAGTGGGAGACTGTAGCAGTTGATATGTAAACACTAACAGCAGATGTTTGATTAAACGATTAGACTCCAAATTTCTCATCACCTTTTTTGTATACCTCTACCACACAGCTCTGTACCCCTATTGGAAACAAAGAAGGAATCCTAGTTTAAGGGCCAAAACCTTCCCCCAAAATCTGTAGTGAAATGTACTTACAGATAAAATAGTTAAGAAATAATTTGGATCGTTCTTGAGCGGCAGAAAAGACACTTGTACTTACCGAAATATGATGCGCATACATTGGCCTAGACAGGAAAAATGCTGCATCATGGGGTGTATGAAATTCATTACAGAGTACATCAATTGAAGGCACTCGCTTTATATAATCTTCTGTGCTCAGATTAGATGCCAAAAACCCACCAAACTGCACCAGGGTATCATGACACTAAATTTAAAAAATAAGACAAAATCAACATATTTTCCAAAGTGATTAAGAAGTCATTTCAGGAATATTTTAACAATTAAGAATCCAAATTTTATAACTTAAAAGGACTTTAGAGACCATCTACAAGTATAATCACATGACCATATTACGAAAAAAGATGCCAAGGCCCTGACAGGTTGACTAATCCAAGGCTTTACTAGCCAACTAGGTCTCTTAAATGTCAAGCTGTTGTTCATCACTTTTAGTGGAATATATTTACCTAAATCAAATAAGATAATAACCATAGACAAACAGAAGTCAATTCCTTTGCCCTTAAAAGAAAACTTTATTTACAGAATATATTTATAAATATTAAGTACCAAAACTTAAGATCAGCCCACAAAATGTGTTTAACTATCATCAACTACAACGCAAAGAAAAAGAGAGATAGCAACCCAGCCTGGGCAACATGGCAGAGCTCTGACTCTACAAAAAAAATCCAAAAATTAACCAGGCATGGTGGTGCATGCCTATAGTCCCCAGCTACTCGGGAGGCTCAGGTAGACTGATCACTTGAGCCAGGGAGGTAGAGGCTACAGTGAGCCGAGATCATGCACTGCACTCTAGCCTGGGTAACAGAGTGAGGCCTTGTCTTAAAAAAAAAAAAAGGAAAAGAGAGCGAGCATGCATGAGTGAGCAAGCAAGCAAGCATCTATTCTGTTATGACTGAGATTTCCAGAGATCAGGAAAGATATAGATGCAAACAACTTGAAGTTGCAGGAATTTAATGATGTAATATTTAATTAATTGACAGCCTTACACATAACATATCTTGGAGCTATCTCTTAAATATCATAATTTACATAGAAATAGGCCCTATTTCCAGAATGTCTTTCACATTAGATTAGGATGTCTCATATTCACATGATGTGCAAAAATGACATTTTTCAAATTATAACACATTATCTTCCTTTAACAGGATTAAAAACATGTACATAAACATAAAAGCCACTTTAACTTGCCTGGTCGTAGAGCTTTCCCACAAGTTTCAAATGTTTCTCTCCACCTTCCTGAAAGATTACCCCATTTCTCTGCTGAGCCATAAGCAGACAGAGAGGAAGGGCAAGATCATGGTCCAATAGAGCATCCTTTAATCTCTGAGAGGATTTTTTAGTGTTTCTTATCTGACCAAAATAACCACCCTGCACAAGAAAAGACACAAATTTACCACTGTACAGTACATAACCCATGCTAATTTGAAAAAAGGCAGAAAAAAGTTGAGTTAGAATCCTTAATATAAAAAACTCCTACATTCCACATTCCTTCCCTTACACAAATTTATTTCAGTGACTATTACAGACTACAGTCACTGGCTTAAAAGCAAATGTCAATTGAATTTAAATTTTTGCAAATTTTCCATTTTCCACCTTGCAGTCCGTCATAAAGGATTATTCGTTATTCAGTATGGCACAGATTCAACAGAGCAACTAAGACTTAAGGGAGTGAGGATATCAAAGATCACAGAAGATTTAGTAATTATTTGGTAATTTTATTTATTTATTTATTTATTTATTTATTTATTTATTTATTGAGACAAGAGTCTCACTCTCTTGCCCAGGCTGGAGTGCAATGGCGAGATCTTGGCTCACTGCAACCTCCGCCTCCTAAGTTCAAGCAATTCTCCTGCCTCAGCCGCCCAAGTAGCTGGGATTACAGGTGCCCACCACTACGTGTGGCTAATTTTTTGTATTTTTAGTAGAGGTGGGGTTTTGCCATATTGGCCAGGCTGGTCTCGAACTCCTGACCTCAAGTGATCCACCCACCTCCCAAAGTGCTGGGTTTATAAGCGTGAGCCACCACGCCCGGCCTTATTTGGTAATTATTTTCCTTATGGATGCATTTCTTACTGTCTTTTTTTTTTCTTTTTTATTATACTTTAAGTTCTAGGGTACATGTGCACAATGTGCAGGTTTGTTACATATGTATACATGTGCCATGTTGGTGTGCTGAACCCATTAACTCGTCGTTCTCGTCGTTTACATTAGGTATATCCCCTAATGCTATCCCTCCCCCGTCCCTCCACCCCACAACAGGCCCCAGTGTGTGATGTTCCCCTTCCTGTGTCCAAGTATTCTCATTGTTCAATTCCCACTTATGAGTGAGAACATGCAGTGTTTAGTTTTCTGTTCTTGCGATAGTTTGCTGAGAATGATGGTTTCCAGCTGCATTCACATCCCTGCAAAGGACATGAACTCATCCTTTTTTATGGCTGCATAGTATTCCATGGTGTATATGTGCCACATTTTCTTAATCCAGTCTATCATTGATGGACATTTGGGTTGGTTCCAAGTCTTTGCTATTGTGAATAGTGCCACAATAAACATACGTGTGCATGTGTCTTTATAGCAGCATGATTTATAATCCTTTGGGTATATACCCAGTAATGGGATGGCTGGGTCAAATGGTATTTCTAGATCTTGATCCTTGAGGAATCGCCACAGTCTTCCACAATGGTTGAACTAGCTTACAGTCCCACCAATAGTGTAAAAGTGTTCCTATTTCTCCACATCCTCTCCAGCACCTGTTGTTTCCTGACTTTTTAATGATCGCCATTCTAACTGGTGTGAGATGGTATCTCATTGTGGTTTTGATTTGCATTTCTCTGATGGCTAGAAAATTTTTGCAATCTACTCATTTGACAAAGTGTTAATATCCAGAACCTACAAAGAACTCAAACAAATTTACAAGAAAAAAACAAACAACCCCATCAAAAAGTGGGCAAAGGATATGAACAGACACTTCTCAAAAGAAGACATTTATGCAGCCAACAGACACATGAAAAAATGCTCATCATCACTAGCCATCAGAGAAATACTTGCTGTCTTTTATACTTTGTTTCAGCTTTTTTAAAAAGTTGAAGTAATTACTGTATCTCAATTTCAAAAGGGGGGTAGGGGTGGTTGTGAAAGGAAGGTATGTATGGCTTTGACATTTGGTTTTATAAACTTACATATTGTTTGGATTCTTTACTATGACCATGCATACATTATGAATTTTAAAAGCTGATGAACAAAAATAGCAATTCTTACCTCAGCTTTTAGCTGCTCTCCACCAGTCATAGCCTCTAGTTGCTCCATTGTCATTTCCTCTGTAATTTCTATTCCTGCCATTTTTTGCACCACTTCTTTCAATATAAGCAGGTCAAAACTATTCAAAAAGAAAAAAGAAACAGTCTATAGTTAGAACTTCAAATATAAAAGTAACAATATATTGTAATTAATATACTGAGAAACCCTAAATTATTTGTATATAAATATGGGGGAAGGGGCGGAAGCAGTTTTTAACTGCATTCCTAGAACTATATTGACAAATACTTGGTGTGTAAGTTCATTTTAACTTTTACTTGGAAATAATTTCAAATTTACAGATTGGATGGAAAAATAAAAACAGTACAAAACTCACCCATATATCCTTTACCTCAACTTCACCTGGTAACATTTTTACTCCTGCTTGATCATTTGCATTTCCTCTCCCTCTCTGGAGCCCCTTTCTACATACATAGTCAGACACTCAATTTTTTAATCATTTGAGGGAAATTTATATATCATGGCCTTTTACCCCTAAAATTTCTAAGACTGCATTTCCTAAGAGAGCTGTTCTCTTAAATAACCACAGCACAGTTATCCATTTTAGTACATCAAACACTGATAAAATACTTAAATCTACCATTGATATTTCATTTTATCAGTTGACCCAATAAAGTCCTTCACAGCATTTTTTTCTCCTCCAATACAGGATGGCCAAAACATTTTTGATGGTATAGAGCCATTTCTAAATAATCCGTTTACTAAAAAGGGACAAAGATGCAGCATGGTCACATACACTTGGAAGAGAGGCAGGGAAGGAAGGAAAAAAAGAAGTTCTAAGCTGTGATATCCGAGCCAAAGATGACAATTTAGTGGCCAGCCCAGAGCACATTTCAGTAATGTGCCAACAGTTACGCTTTTTAATTGTCAAAGTTTAGGACTACCAATGAAAATAATATCTTACGTCCTCCAAGATCTTCTTTAATTAGTTAATCTAAACAAAGTAAAAACATTCTTTCCTAAAAACTCTAGATGTTTCTCCAAACGTAAAGTCAGACATACCCAAGACACAAGCTAATAGACAAAAGAACCATTTTCTAAGATTCTTATTAAGGGTTTGTTTTCTCAACTTGCCGTGCTTTCCTTAGTTGCTTTTTTTTGTTTTTTTTTTTTAAAGAAAGCCCTCATGAAAACTAGTATATAAGTACCAATGAAACAGTTTATTTTTTCTTCAAACTATGTTTTAATTAGATGGTCACAAAAACTGTATTCATAGTACAGAAAGCTGAGTTACAGATTTTAAAAATGATATATGTTATTCCGGCCTATAGATAAAGAAGAATAAAAATATATAGAAATGGCAGAGAGATGAGCATAAGGGATGTGCCAAAAAAAAAAACATAAGTTTAAATATTTTTTAAGTTTTCCCTAAGCCAAAATAAGAATCTGTCAATAATTACTTAGGTAATACTTGTTTGGAACACCAAATAGCTTTTAATGCTTTGTTTGTTTGCTTTCTACCAGAAAGCTTCTGAAAACAATTTCAGGTTCTTTGATTCTAGTCAGTCTACTTCTCATGAGGTTTAATATACATACATACTAATTCAAACTCTAAGCACTGATATTGGCCCAAAATAAAATAAACTTCAGTATTTATAAAGCAAAAAGGACATTGTCCAAAAGGTATGGAAGCCTTATGTATCTCTAAAACTCAAATTCAAAAATTATGCTTTAAAGGTATTATATACACCCTCAAAATAAACATGTTCCTACCAGATGTTCAATGTGATACAGGTCAATTACTGCATACTGACCTAGTGCAGTATGTTTTGTTATAGGAAGATACACAATATATCATATTAGGCATTTACTCAAAAGCCCAATAGGCAGTCAAAATAAATGAAAGTATATTTTTAGTGCATTAACATATATAGCCAAATAGTACATTTATTCGTGAAAAAAAGTGTCTATGTATTATCACTTAACTAAAGAATTTCATGTAAATAAGTGAGCAACTATTCTACTTGAGCCTACAACCAACAAGTAAGTAGTCTTTCAGGATAATAGGAGTCTCAATAACCCCAAACCACCAGAAGTACTCTATTGAATTTCGTTATGTATAATTTGCTATGAATACCTTTTGCCCGCCTTTAGCTGATTGGCAACATACTGAAGAAGACCAGCAAGATCAATTGGATATTTACGAAAAACTGCACCACAGAAACTAGCCAGACCTATATGAAATAAAAAAGGAGTAAAAACAACTCATAAAACAAAATGCACAAGTATCATTTCAACTAAACCTCTAAAATAAAATGAGATAGGAATAATTGTATTGCTGATGCTGTTGAATGGAGTTTCATAATAATAACAATAACCAATATTTATTGAGCATACATATGTCAAGCACTGTACCAAGCACTTTATCATGATTATCTCACTTAATCCTTGCAACTATTATCCTAGGTTGGTATCACCTATTGATGAAGCAAATTCAGAACAGATATGTCATGTAACTTGCTCACGGTCACATAGTACAAAGTAGAGCAGTAAGTCAAATCTTTGCAGCCTGATTCCAGAGTTTGTGAAACTAAGATATAACAAAATCTTGCAGATCACTCAGTAAACTCGAATAAATGACAAAATGCCAGCCCCCGAATGTGAGTCAAGGAAAAAAAAAAAATCTCTTTTTATCTAAGAACATGCTACTAGTTGTGGAGGTGCAAGAAAATAAAGTATTACCAGACCTAGAAGCAGACAAGAGACCAATTTTAACCAATGGTCCTTATCATACCATGAATAGGGAGGAGACTCCAGCCAATACAAGAGTAGGAGATGCAAGTAAAGTCAAGTACTCTGCAAGCTATTCCACAACTATTTGCTAAGCACCTAAATGATATTGGACAAAACTCAAGTCCTGCCCTCAAGGAGCTGAGTCTAGCGGAAGATACAGAAAAGTAAACAAATAACTATGATGAGCAAAATGCTCCATGGGAATATAAAAGAGGAACACCCAATTCAGACTTGTGGGTGGCAGCATTAACAGAAAAAGCTTTCCAGAGGAAGTGACCTCTAAGCTGAAATCTAATGAATAAACAGAACACGGAGTGGGCCATGAAGGGTATTCCAAGTTAAGTGAATAATGGGCAAAAGTTCATGGAAAGTACAAGAAGTTCAGTATTAATGGAATCTAGAATATTGGGAAGCAGGGAAAAGATGAGGCTAGAACAGCGCAAAAGGACCTGATTTCAAAAGAACTTACTTGTATGACTTATTAAACATTTCGGACTTTAAAGGACAATGGGGAGCCACTGCAAGATTCCGCTATCAGATACAATAAGTTGAAAGAAAGGGAACTGGCTGCTAGAAACCAAAGGTACAAGAATTAAAAAGAAATATGGTTAGTTTTTTTGGTTAAACTAAGTCAAGTTTTTGTTCTTTTAAGATGACTGGAACCTCAGGATGGAATGGGAAGAAATGAGACTAGCTCCCTTACGATCAACTCCTATAAAATAATGTTAGTTAAAAAGGAGATTTTCGGCTAGGCATGGTGGCTCATGCCTGTAGTCCCAGCACTTTGGGAGGCCAAGGTGGGCAGATCACTTGAGGTCAGGAGTTCGAGACCAGCCTGGCCAACATGGTGAAACCCTGCCTCTAACGAAAATACAAAAATTAGCTGGGCATGGTGGCGCATGCCTGTAATCCCAACTACTAGGGAAGCTGAGGCAGGAGAATTGCTAGAACCTGGGAAGCGGAGGCTGCGGTGAGTCGAGATCACGCCACTGCACTCCAGCCTGGATGACAGAGCGAGACTCCATCTCAAAAAATAAATAAATAAATAAAAAGAAGAAGATTTCATCTCCCCAGTAATGCTTACCCAAATTCTATCACAGTCAATAATGGTCTCTTAAGTTAGGAAAATAAATAAGTACCATATCAACCTCCTTAAGTAGCCAAGGACTCTGTAGAACAAACTCAGTAGCTAGATATTCTCAACAACTCTTAACGAATAGGCTTCTAAAAGTCTCTAAGCGTAGGTAATAAAACACATAACATGGCAGTTACCACAGACAGTATTTTCATTTTCTCAAAAATAAAAATACTTACTCTGAAGCCAGCTTGAGATGGTTGTGTCATCATGTTTCATTCTTTCCTTTTCTGGATTAGCTAAAGCTTCAATGATACAATCTTTCATACATTAAGAAAAAACTTAAGTCATTACATCTCTAATAAAGACCCTTAAAACATAAATATGCCACACCATAGGGGCAAAATTGTTGGTCATTACAAATTATTTTTCTTTTTTTTCCAAGACCAGGGATGTTGCTAAAACTAATTATTGAAAAATACACTCATTGTAGTACCAACATTCCTTCTTTAGCCTCCTTTCCATCTTTCAGCAATCAAGATAGATTCCATCAATATCAAGATGTCTGGTAAGCCAGTTGGGTGCAGTGGCTCATGCCTGTAATCCCAGCACTTTGGGAGGCCAAAGTGGGTGGATCACTTGAGGTCAGGAGTTCAAGTTCACCCTGGCCAACCTAGTGAAATCCCATCTCTACCAAAAAACAAGGAAATTAGCCAGGTGTGATAGCACCCGCCTGTAATCCCAGCTACTTGGGAAGCTGAGCCAAGAGACTCACTTGAACCCAGGAGGCGGAGGTTGCAATGAGCCGAAACCGTGCCACTGCACTCCAGCCTGGGCGACAGAGCAAAACTCCATCTCGCAAAAAAAAGTCTGGTAAGCCTCATGTCTCCCTTTATACAACACAAAGACACACACACACACACACACACTCTCTCTCTCTCTCTCTCTCTCTCTCTCACACACACACACACACTACTGACTGACCAAACTTCAGATCAGCCACCTGAATCAACCTCAGATGGTTACCAAACGAAAACAGAATGAAAATAAAACATTTACCATATGATCTATTAAATATGAAATCTACATATTACTTCATTTGAAAGGATACAGGCCAAGACATCATAATTCAATGAAGTGAGGTATTTCAATGAATCTACTACAGGTGTTATTAAGTTATCATACTTTTGTATTTGTGACAAGATCTGGAAAACAGCAACAAATAATAGAAGGCATTAACTGATCAAAGGATTTCTACTGTGCCAACTAAGTAATGGCTACACTTTTTATTTTTCAAAAGAAATAATGCTTATAATTAAAGTGGTTTCCTATATAAATATTTAAATAAAGTGGTTTCTGTATAAATATTTCATATTTATATAGAAATTACTATTTTATCACTGGCTTAGAAAATATTTTCTTAGGCTACATTTTTCAGTTAGAAAATAATTCCAATTCTATAAAAAAATGACAGTGGTAATCTGACTGGAATTGCAATGAATCTGTAGATTCCTTTGGGCGGTATGGACATTTTAACTATATTGACTCTTCCAATCCAAGAGCATGGAATGTCTTTCCATTTGCTTTTAGCATCTATGATTTCTTTCATCAGTGTTTTACAGTTCTAATACAGATCTTTCACCTCCTTGGTTAGATATATCTCTTGGCACTTTTTTTGTGACTATTGTAAATGGGATTGTGCTCTTGATTTGGTTTTCAGCTTGAACATTATTGGTGTATAGAAATGCTACTGATTTTTGTATGTTGATTTTGTATCCTGAAACTTTACTATAGGTACACACAGACATAAAGATAGAAAGACACTGGGGACTCTAAAAGTAAGTGGGGGCGGGGGGGGGGGGCTTGTCAAGGTTTGAAAAACTACCTACTGGGTACTATGCTCACAATTTGGGTGAGGAGTTCAATAGAAGCCCAAACCTCAGCATTATGCAATACATCCATGTAATAAACCTGCACATGTACCCCTTGAATCTTAAAAAAAATTAATTAAAAAAGGAAATAACTCCAGTTGGCCTAAAGCTGAATTTTGGAATGAAAGAGTCTAGTCTCTCTCATGTGTTTTAGAAATCTCTAAATATTGGCCAGGCATGGTGGCTCACGCCTATAATCCTAGCACTTCAGGAGGCCAAGGCTGGTGGATTACCTGAGGTCAGGAGCTCAAGACCAGCCTGGCCAACATGGTGAAACCACATCTCTACTAAAAATACGAAAAATTAGCCAAGTGCAGTGGCGCACACCTGTAATCCCAGTTACTCGGGAGACAGGCAGGAGAATCGCTTGAACCCGGGAGGCAGAGGTTGCGGTGAGCCGAGATCGGATCACTGCACTACAGCCTGGGTGACAGAGCAAGACTTCATCTCAAAAAAAATAAATAAATAAAAATAAATAAACATTGCAGTGATAGTATTACATGTAAATCACAATGAAATGTCATTTGAATGTTTCTAAAAGCTAAAATCAAGTAATAAGTCCAGAAATCAAAATGTGGTATACAAAATAACATTATATATACAAAATAACTATTATATTGCCTATAATAGTAGCACTGTTACTATTAATAGAAAAATAGATCAATGTGTTACATATATTGTGTAGTAATTTTGTTTTTAGTATAACCTTAAGATGTTTCATTTTCTAACATCATTCTATTTCCACCTGAGCTGATTTAAAGGCAACAAAAAGAAAAATCCCTTAAAATAATATTAACCTCAAAACATACATAATCAAACAAAATGGTTGGATTGCTGTGGCTCAACTTCCCAATTTGTCTTCCAGAAGGCTTCACATTTTCCTTGGTTAGGCGCCTACAGAGGAAGAAAAAGGTGGCAGGGATCATCTTAAGTAACATTCCTTGTAATGTTGATAGCTTTGTTACATCATCGTGGGGGAAAAAGCAATTATTCCCCAAATATCGAAAACGGATTAATGCAAACAACCACATTCATCACATCCTTTATGGCAGGATTTGGGCTATTTTGGTTAGGGATTCTCCCAGAGGGTATTGAGATTTTATATTAAATGCTTAACATTTATAAAATACACATTTCCACTTCATAGTAATAGTCTGATAATCAGTAAAACTCTTAATGTACTCTGCAAGTACGCAAAACTCTTCTTACAAAGAATCAAAATTATTTCAGATTTAGGAGGACTCATTTATCAGTTTAGGGATTAAGATATCAAATTTGGTGTCAAGCAATGAAATGCCTCATGCCATCTGGCTCAGTGACTCTAACACAGCAATAGGTAATGCTGCACTCCTCAATATGTAAAGTTATCTGCTTTTCATATTCAAGGTAAACAATGTTTTGAAACTAAATTCTACTCCTTTCCTTCCTATTTCTTCCTTTGCTCATCATCCTTTTACCAGCATTCTTCAAATTTATATTTATTAATTCTTAGAGTTCAAAACAATTATTATACAGAATCTTAAATGTCTCTGCTGAGATTATTACATAATAAATCTAGAGACTTGAAAAGGCTACAAGTGACAGGAAGGAAGCTTTCTAGGATGAAAATATAATGAAGTAAATTATGAATTCAGTTTATAATTCAGGAGATGTGACCATTATCCAAGTGACAAACTTGCTATAATTAATTTCTCATGACAAAACTGGCCCCATCAATCAAAATTATTTCATCATCAACTGCTGCCCTTTCCAATTCTCCATATCCCAGTTTTTGTTTCATAGAAAAGAGAGACCATTAGTTTTAACAGTTAGCTATACAGTATTTTGTTCAAATTTCCAACTTACCACTACCTGTCCCTATTTCTAACCCCAATATTTCAGGTGCCTCCCTTTATTTGCCAAGGTCAACCCCTCCTCTCTCTGTTTTTTATTCCATTCCCTTCTGCCTCCATCACCCTGGAGGGACAAACAAACAAAAATTAAAGAAATATTTTCTTGTCTTTGTCTTCCCCTCAAACCACCAGTGTCTAGCATATGGAACACAACAAACATTTGTAGAAAGAATTATTAAATGCCCTATAGCAAGCTCATGTTTTAAATAGTATTCAAAACTCATTAAATTCTACAAGTAATAAATTAATACATTATATGCTTAATGTAAAAACTTCAAACAGTAACAAAATCATATTGTTTAAGCCTGGTAAAATAGTTTTAGCTTATGAATATAACAAAAATCCAAGTATATTAAAAATTCTGCACATATTATTCTGTAGTAAATTATATTTTTATTCATTCATATTAATACCTACGATGACAGTCAAAGTACTAAGCATTAGAAAAACAAGGAAGATTGTGTCTCTCAGCCTTTTGGCTAAGGTCAAGCGTAGAAATATAAGGATGAGGCCGGGTGCAGTGGCTCACACCTGTAATCCCACCACTTTGGGAGGCCGAGGTGGGTGAATCACAAGGTTAGAAGTTTGAGACCAGCCTGGCCAACATGGTGAAACCCCGTCTCTACTAAAAATACAAAAAATTAGCTGGACGTAGTGGTGGGCGCCTATAATCCCAACTATTTGGGAGGCTGAGGCAGGAGAATAGCTTGAACCCAGGAGGCAGAGGTTGCAGTGAGCCAAGATCGTGCCACTGCAGCACTCCAGCGTGGGCGACAGTGCAAAACTCCATCTCCCAAAAAAAAAAAAAAGGATGAATAACAGAATAACAGTTCCTGCTCTCAAGCCTGGTCCAGTGAGGGAGACAGATTTAAAATCATTTATTAAATTTCAATATTCTTAAAAAGAGCAATCAACAGAATAGTACTTATATGCTATTGATAATCTAAAAGGTGGCTGGGGTGTGGTGGCTTACGTCTGTAACTCCAGCACTAAGACTAAGAGGTCAAGGTGGGAGGATCACTTGAGGCCAGGAGTTCAAGACCAGCCTGGGCAACATAGTGAGGTCCCATTTTTACAAAGAAAAAACAATATTAATATAATAATAATAATAAGGGGGAAAATATATTCGTACTGACTTGCATATACATAAGAATATATGGAAGGATAAATAAGAGACTAAACAGTGGTTACTTTATTTTCCTTGGGGGGAAGAACTGAGTAGATGGAGGATGGGGTGAGACTTTTTGCTGTATGTATACCTTTTATATTTACTGAAACTTAACCCATGTAAACATATAAACTATTCAAAACATTAGATAATTAAAAACAGAAAAACAATCATATCAATGTACCTAGAGGTATGATAACATTATATGCATAAAAAATAGCAGTGGAAATAAAGATCGATTGTGCTTGGCAGTTTATGCTAGGGAAGCCTTCACTGGAAGTAACACTGGAGCTCACTCTCCAAGAATGAGGTCACCAGATGGAAAGGGGGAAAGGAAGGTAAGGGAAAATCTGTACCAACAGAGGAAACAAAAAGTATATACAGGGGAAGAGAAGCTAAGGAGAGAGTGGTACATTTAGGGAAACATTAGTAGGCTCAGCACATCTGGAAGTAGAATTGGCAGGAAAGGAGGTTGTATGCAGGGAGGGACAAACCAGGGAGGACCTCTTATTTATATCACCATGCCATAGAGCCTAACATATACCTTCAGGTAAAGTCAGTCACCAAAGGATTTTTAAGTAAGAGAATATACAAATCACTGTAATACGCCAGATAAAAGAACTAAGGGAGTGGTGGCAGAGACAGCGGATGAATTTAAGGTATTTAATAATGCTTAATGTATTATTAAACAATCCATGCAGAGCACTTAGTTCAATGTCTGGCACATATAGTAAGAGCTCCCCTAAATATTAGCTGATGTTGTTAAGCTAGAAACTGTACCTGGAGAACTCTTAAGTCCAGAAACTCTTTCAGATCTAATATCGTCTCCTGCCAAGCAAAACTCCCCCAAGTGAAATCATTTACTCTCATCTATCCTCCCATAGCACTTTATTCATGCTGTATAACATGTATAACCTATTAAACTAGGTTGTTTCAATATAATTCATAGGCTCACAGGGAAAAAAAAATAGATTGTGATCATGCACACACCTGTTTTCCCAGTAGACTGTGACCAGAAACAGTATCACTGGGCAAAGACAACATTTAACAGATATTACACACTGTTAAATCTCAATAAACTGAGAACGAACTACTTTTAATTAGAATACCATACCACATGAATTTAAAAAAGGAATGACAACTGACAATAGCCTCATTGAAAACACTTGCAATACAGCAATGTAATTAAGTATCTAAACTAATACAAATCTGAAGTATATGATTTTCATAATTAAACTTCAAATAATCTACTGGGAAGTAGAACATCACTCTTATGTTTTTAATGATATGAAAATAAAAGTGTACAAATTTTTTTTAAAAAGAAATTTCTCAAAAGTTGACTCCCTGCAGAGATAGTTCTGGATAATTTCATTAGTTCTTCCTAACAGATTAAAAAAATTTATTATGGCAACTTTCAGCAGAGGAAACTGCTAGAACTTTTACTACCTTGCACAAATCACTAAAGGTGAGCAAAGGCCACAGCAGGCTGTCCTTAAAAAGAAGAAAACAAAACCCTCATCCAATAACATGATGCATGTATTAAAGAGGATTTTCATTAGATTTTTATCCATATGTAAACAGGACAACTATGAAAACATTAACTTGGTAGTCAAAATGAGCTAAAACCACAGTTAATAGTCATTCCATCTGTAGTATATAAATCAGCTATACCATTCACAACACATAGGCTTTCTCAAAACTGAGGCTCAGACAAGCTACCTGAAAGAAAATAAATGAGCTCCAGATATAATTTAGATTAATATGAAAAATAAATTAAAACTTACTTCATGATATATTTGGCTCTGTCTATTGTTTGAGCTTTAACTTTTACTAAAAGTGGGTGACTGTTATAAGTTTCATTCTTCCACTGGCCATACAGACGGTATCTTAAAAAACGATGAGATGAAGAATTAGGAAAAGTTAAACACTTAGAGGTTAATATACTAGAATTACTAATAGTTAAAAACATGAAAATAATATGTATTTACCTATGCTGATATGGAAATGTTTTAAACATTCCCCATAGTTCCTCAGACATACAAGCATTGCAGTCCATCAAAGAAAGAGATGGAAGTAGTACCTGGTCAGTAATGCTAAGCAAACAGCTAAGGATAACTTCCTAAAAGAAAGAAGGAAAAGTTATTTCGGTAAGAGGTCTATATTAATATAATCAACAATAAATTTATGACAGCCTTGGGAAAATTACTGTTTCTTAATCTCATAACACACAATATCCCATTCCTCACCCACCTTTTTCACAATGCTTATTTATGTTTCTCCATCTAAGACATAAAATGGGGTGAGGAAAGGAAAGGGGTAGCAAAGGAATGAGGAACTTTTATCTCTCTTCGTTTTTCAACATATTAATCCTCAGGGGAAAAAATGTTAATCTTAAAAGATAACTTTGCATAAGCTGCCAAAAACTATAATCAGCATCTACATTATAAAACAATTACTCATACAGATGATTAAAGCTTGTTCACAGTAAAATTAGTAGTATACTGTACCAAGACAAACATTAGACACATTATTGGATTTTTCTAGTCTCTTACCGTTTTTTCTTTATCTTCTTGTTTGCTTCCATCAGACTGAAACTATAATTTAAAAAAAGAAACTAATAAAATACAAAATGGCTAAGATTATGGTGTCATAATTTAGGTTCTAATTTGAAAAAAACTTTAACTTGCACATGATTCTTACTTTTTACAAATATGTAGATTTTAAATATAGCCTGTTAACCTTTTTAAATTTTATCTATGTTTCTAACCTCTAAGTCATACTTGATATCCATGAATTTTAAGTGTCAATTTTTATAAACCAATTCTTTTCTCAACCTATCAAACCAACGCATCCTAAAATTGATCAAAGTATTTATTATAAAAATGTAGTGAGGGCTGGGCATGGTGCCTCATGCCTGTAATCCCAGGACTTTGGGAGGCCGACGTGGGCAGATCCCCTGAGGTCAGGCGTTTGAGACCAGCCTGTCCAACATGGCGAAACCCCGTCTCTACTGAAAATACAAAAATTAACCAGGCATAGTGGCGCGCACCTGTAACCTCAGCTACTCGGGAGGCTTAGGCAGAAGAACCGCTTGAACCCAGGAGGCATAGGTTGCAGTGAGCCAAGATTGTGCCATTGCACACCAGCCTGGGCGACAAGAGCAAAAAAAAAGAAAAAAAAAATTGTGGCCAGTACAATAATTTCATTATAATACATTTGCATTTTTCCATCCAGAGATTATAGTTTTTCTTCTACGGAATTAGTATAATCAAACACTAAAGCAACAAAAAGCAAAAACAAAGCCAAATTAAACACAAAGAAATTTAAAACTATCTTTTAATTCACCACTCCCAAAGTCCTCACTGAAAGATAAGCCCAAAATACCAATAACATTACTAACAAAGACAAAACCATTGCTTAAACTGTACAGACTGAATGAAAAATCCTGGGTCTGTATTATATAAACAATTTGTAGATTTGCAGATGAGCCCCTAAAGTGATGTTTGACAAGGATGTCTATTAATTCAAAATTAAACAGTGAATGATATTTGTGTGAATGTAAACAGAGACAGCGGGTGGAGTCTGTAGAAGACAAAAAGACAACTAAAGTACTGACAACCAGTGACAATCTAGATTTCTGACAAGAATTTAGCTCAATATCAAGTGAGAAAGAGGGAAAAGCTAATATGCGGATAATAAGCTTCTTATTTTCTTGGTAGATAAGGGTGTTTTGTGTATGCATACATTTTCACACTTCAGTAATGGATGTTACCACAGGAAAAGTCTAACCGTTATGCTACATTTTCACATAACACTAATTCAGGGCCTGCCATGTTACCTTTATGGGAAAATACATACACTCAATTTGTTTTTAATTGGCAGGTTAAAAAGGTATGGTTCCTTTCACAGAAATAATTTATTAAGTCAACATATATCCTGGTAAGCAAAGAGGAACTGGGTTACAGAGGAGTGGCCTGGCAGAAAAAAGCCAGATGGTTTGGTTTGGTTTGGGGGTGGTGAGGTGGCACACACATAATTCTGGTGGCATATAGGATGTACATTGGGAAACAAAAATACAGGTATCCTGTAATTGGAAAAACTAGGTTTATGGTATATTATGTCGGGGATAAAGACAGTTAAGCTCCTCCTTTCCTGGTATACTATAATTTAAACAAACCTAATAAAGCAACACACAGTTTTTTTCCCACAGAAATAAAACATTTTATTTACTAAGTTGTCCTAATTCCCTTTCTAGGTGACTCTTATGAGTTTCAAGCATCTATTCTCTAGATTTCATATCAATTTCAAGCATCAATTCTCTAGATTTCATAAGCAGGAAAATTTGAAAAGGGGAAAGAAATATAGGAAGCAAAATAAAACCAACTAGAAGAGCAGTAAAAGACCTTCCTATCAAAGTCGAATTATAGCAAGAATGTACAAAATTAAATCAAGAAGTACATGCAAATAAAAGGAATTTTCTTGTTTGGTAGGAAAATACATTCTACTCCCTTGATACTTTTTCTCTTAGTTTAATTTGCTTTTTAATTCAAAGCAACTGTAAGATTCTCACACAACACTATAAGTTTTATTGAATGCCAGCTAGATGGGAGGGAGACAGAAACAGGGAGGGAGAACAAGAGACATGCATTCATGCATTCATTCATTCATTTACTGACTAAATTCCAGGCATTGGGAATTCAAATATGAACAGGACAGAGTACTGGCACCTCTTGAAGATCAAAAACTATACTTGGGCCAGGCATGGTGGCTGATGCCTGTAATCCAAGCACTTTGGGAAGCCGAGGCAGACAGATCATGAGGTCAGGAGTTAGAGACCAACCTGACCAATATGGTGAAACCCCATCTCTCCTAAAAATACAAAAAACTAGCCAGGCATGGTGGCACATGCCTATAGTCCCAGTTACTCGGGAAACTGAGGCAGGAGAATTGCTTGAACCCGGGAGGTGGTGGTTACAGTGAGCCTAGATCACGCCACTGCACTCCAGCCTAAGAGCAACAGAGCAAGACTCCGTCTCAAAAAAAAAAAAAAAAAAAAAAAAAAAGGTTTTGAAAATGGAAAATAAAACCTGCAGATCTATGAAGATCAAAGGGGAAGTTTAAAAAAAAGCTGTATCAATTGTTGAGACCTGGCAAATTATTTAAATTTCATCAGCCTAATTTCTATGAACTCTCAGAAATCATGGCTTCGGTGGCTGGCAAGGTGGCCAAATAGAAACAGCTCCAGTCTGCAGCTCCCAGCAAGAAGGTGAATTATTTCTGCATTTCCAACTGAGGTACCCAGCTCATCTCAGTGGGACTGGTTAAACAGTGGGTGCAGTCCACGGAGGGTGAGCCAAAGCAGGGTGGGGCATCGCCTCACCCAGGAAGTGCAAGGGGTCGGAGAACTCCCTCCCCTAGCCAAGGGAAGCCATGAAGGACTGTGCCGTGAGGAATGGTAGATTCTGGCCCAGATAAGCTTTTCCCACAGTCTTCACAATCCGCAGACCAGGAGACTCCCTCTGTGCCTACACCACCAGGGTCCTGGGTTTCAAGCACAAAATTGGATGGCCGTTTGGGCAGACACTGAGCTAGCTGCAGGAGTCTTCTTTCACACCCCAGTAGTTCCTGGAACACCAGCGAGACAGAACCATCCACTCCCCTGGAAAGGGGGCTGAAGCCACAGAGCCAAGTGGTCTAGCTCAGTGAATCCCACCCCCACGGAGCCCAGCAAGCTAAGATCCACTGGCTTGACATTCTCACTGCCAGCACAGCAGTCTTAAGTCAAGCCGGGACAGAGGCTTGAGTAGGTGGTTTTCCCCTCACAGTGTAAACAAAGCCAATGGGAAGTTCAAAGTGAGCAGAGCCCACTGCAGCGTCCCAAAGCTGGTGTAGCCTGACTGTCTCTCTAAATTCCTCCTCTCTGGGCAGGGCATCTCTGAAAGAAAGGCAGCAGCCCCAGTCAGGGGCTTATAAATAAAACTTCCATCTTCCTGGGACAGAGCAGCTGGGGGAAGAGGTGGCTGTGGGCACAGCTTCAGCAGACTTAAATGTTCCTGCCTGCTAGCTCTGAAGGGGACAGCGGATCTCTCAGGACAGCGCTCATGCTCTGCTAAGAGAGAGACTGCCTCCTCAAGTGGGTGATTGACCCCTGTGCCTCTGGACCAAGAGACACTTCCCAGCAGGGGTCGACAGACATCATACAGGAGAGCTCTGGCTGGCATTTGGCAGGTGCCCCTCCAGGATGAAGCTTCCAGAAGAAGGAAAAGACAGCAATCTTTGCTGTTCTGTAGCCTCCGCTGGAGCTACCCAGGCAAACAGGGTCTGAAGTGGACCTCCAGCAAACTCCAGCAGACCTGCAGCAGAGAGGCCTATTAGAAGGAAAAGTAACAAACAGAAAATAATAGAGTCAACACCAACAAATAGGACGTTCACACAAAAACTCCACCCGAATGTCACCAACATCAAAGACCAAAGGTAGATAAATCCACGAAGATGAGGAAAAAACAGCACAAAAAGGCTGAAAATTCCAAAAACCAGAATGCCTCTTCTCCTCCAAAGGATCACAACTCCTCAACAACAAGGGAACAAAACTGGACAGAGAATGAGTTTGAGGAACTGACAGAAGTAGGCTTCAGAAGGTGGGTAATAAGAAACTCCTCCAAGCTAAAGGAACATGTTCTAACCCAATGCAAGGAAGCTAAGAACCTTGAAAAAAGATTAGAGAATTGCTAACTAGAATAACCAGTTAAGAGAACAAAAATGACCTCATGGAGCTGAAAGACACAGCATGAGAACTTCCTGAAGCATACACAAGTATCTATAGCCGAATCGATCAAGCAGAAGAAAGGATATGAGAGACTGAAGCTCAAGTTAATGAAACAAAGCGTGAAGACAAGATTAGAGAAAAAAAAATGAAAAAGAACAAACAAAGCCTCCAACAAACATGGGACTATGTGAAAAGACCAAACCTACGTTTGATTCGTGTACCTGAAAGTCACAGGGAGAATGGAACCAAGTTGGAAAACACTCTTCAGAGTATTATCCAGGAAAACTTCACCAATCTAGCAAGACAGGCCAACATTCAAATTCAGGAAATACAGAGACCACCACAAAGATACTCCTCGAGAAGAGCAACCCCAAGACACATAATCATCAGATTCATCAAGGTCAAAACAAAGAAAAAAATGTTAAGGGCAGCCAGAGAGAAAGGTCAGGTTACCCACAAAGGGAAGCCCATCAGACTAACAGCAGATCTCTCAGCAGAAACCTTACAAGCCAGAAGAGAGTGGGGTCTAATAATCAACATTCTTAAAGAAAAGAATTTTCAACCCAGAAGGTCATATCCAGCCAAACTAAGTTTCATAAGCGAAGGAGAAGTAAAATCCTTTACAGACAAGCAAATGCTGAGAGATTTTGTCACTACCAGGCCTGCCTTATAAGAGCTCTTGAAGGAAGCACTAAATATGGAAAGGAAAGACTGGTTACAGCTACTGCAAAAACCTACCAAATTGTAAACACCATCGACACTGTGAAGAAACTGCATCAACTAACAGGCAAAATAACCAGCTAGCATCATAATGACAGGATCAAATTCACACATAACAATATGAACCTTAAATGTAAATGGGCTAAATGCCCCTAAATTAAAAGACACAGACTAGCAAATTGGATAGAGTCAAGACCCATCAGTGTGTTGTATTCGGGAGACCCATCTCACGTGCAAAGACACACATAGGCTCAAAATAAAGGGATGGAGAAAGATTCACCAAGCAAATGGAAAGCAAAAAAAGCAGGGGTTGCAATCCTAGTCTTTGATAAAACAGACGTTAAAACAACAAAGATCAAAAAAGACAAAGAGGGGCATTACATAATGGTAAAGGGATCAATGCAACAGGAAGAGCTAACTATCCTCAATATATATGCACCCAATACAGAAGCACCCAGATTCATAAAGCAAGTTCTTAGAGACCTACAAAGAGACTTAGGCCCCCACACAATAATAGTGGGAGACTTTAACATCCCACTGTCAATACTAGACAGATCAACGACACAGAAAATTAACTAAGACATTCAGGGCTTTAACTCAGCTCTGAACAAAGCAGACTTAATAGACATCTACAGAACTCTCCACCTCAAATCAACAGAATATACATTCTTCTCAGCATCACATCACACTTATTATAAAATTGACCACATAATTGGACGTAAAAGACTCCTCAGGAAATGCAAAAGAATGGAAATTATAACAGTCTCTCAGACCACAGTGCAATCAAATTAGAACTCGGGATTAAGAAACTCACTCAAAACCACACAACTACACGGAAACTGAACAACCTGCCCCTGAATGACTACTGGGTAAATAATGAAATTAATGCAGAAATAAATAAGCTATTTGAAACCAATGAGAACAAAGAGACAACGTACCAGAATCTCTGGGACGCAGCTAAGGCAGTGTTTAGAGAGAAATTTATAGCACCAAATGCCCACAGGAGAATGTGGAAAAGATCTAAAATCGATATCCTAACATCACAATTAAAAGAACTAGAGAAGCAAGTGCAAACAAATTCAAAACCTAGCAGAAGACAAGAAATAACTAAGATTAGAGCAGAACTGAAGGAGATAGAGACACCAAAAAAACCCTTCAAAATATCACTGAATCCAGGAGCTGGTTTTTTGAAAAGATTAACAAAATAAGACTGCTAGCCCGATTAATAAAGAAGAAAAGACCCCGGTGTGTGATGTTCCCCTTCCCGAGTCCAAGTGATCTCATTGTTCAGTTCCCACCTATGAGTGAGAACATGCGGTGTTTGGTTTTCTGTTCTTGTGATAGTTTGCTAAGAATGATGGTTTCCAGCTGCATCCATGTCCCTACAAAGGACACAAACTCATCCTTTTTTATGGCTGCATAGTATTCCATGGTGTATATGTGCCACATTTTCTTAATCCAGTCTGTCACTGATGGACATTTGGGTTGATTCCAAGTCTTTGCTATTGTGAATAGTGCCGCAATCAACATACGTGTGCATGTGTCTTTAGAGCAGCATGATTTATAATCCTTTGGGTATATACCCAGTAATGGGATGGCTGGGTCATATGGTATATCTAGTTCTAGATCCTTGAGGAATCGCCATACTGTTTTCCATAATGGTTGAACTAGTTTACAATCCCACCAACAGTGTAAAAGTGTTCCTATTTCTCCACATCCTCTCCAGCACCTGTTGTTTCCTGACTTTTTAATGATCGCCATTCTAACTGGTGTGAGATGGTATCTCATTATGGTTTTGATTTGCATTTCTCTGATGGCCAGTGGGGAGGGGGGAGGGGGGAGAGGGGAGAGATTGCATTGGGAGTTATACCTGATGTAAATGACGAGTTGATGGGTGCTGACGAGTTGATGGGTGCAGCACACCAACATGGCACAAGTATACATATGTAACAAACCTGCACATTATGCACATGTACCCTAGAACTTAAAGTATTTAAAAAAAAAAAAAAAAAAAAAAGAATTGTGGGCAGATGATGCAACCAGGCAGTTCACAAAAAAAAAAAAAAAAAAAAAAAAAATTCAAATGGCTATTAAACATATAAAAGGATGCTCAACCTCACTCAAAATAAAAGTGCAGATTAAAACTCTAAAAAAAGAAAAAGAAAAGAGAAAAGAATCAAATAGACACAATAAAAAATTATAAATGGGATATCACCACTGATCCCACAGAAATACAAACTACCATCAGAGAATACTATAAACACCTCTACGCAAATAAACTAGAAAATCTAGAAGAAATAGATAAATTCCTGGATACATGTGCCCTCCCAAGACTAAACCAGGAAGAAGTAGAATCCCTGAATAGACCAATAACAAGTTCTGAAATAGAGGCAGTAATTAATAACCTACCAACCAAAAAAAGCCCAGGACCACACAGACTCACAGCCAAATTCTACCAGAGGTACAAAGAAGAACTGGTACCATTCTCTCTGAAACCATTCCAAACAACAGAAAAAGAGGGACTCCTCCCTAACTCATTTTACGAGGCCAGCATCATCCTGATACCAAAACCTGGCAAAGACACAACAAAAAAAGAAAATTTCAGGCCGACATCCCTGATGAACATATATGCAAAAATCCTCAATAAAATACTGGCAAACCGAATCCAGCAGCACATCAAAAAGCTTATCCACCACAATCAAGTCAGCTTCATCCCTGGGATGCAAGGCTGGTTCAACATACATAAATCAGTAAACGTAATCCATCACATAAACAGAACCAATGACAAAAACTACATGATTATCTCAATAGATGCAGAAAAGGCCTTCGATAAAATACAACACCCCTTCATGCTAAAAACTCTCAATAAACTAGGTATCAGTGGAACATATCTCAAAATAATAAGAGCTATTTATGACAAACCCACAGCCAATATCATATTGAGTGGGCAAAAGCTGGAAGCATTCCCTTTGAAAACCAGCGCAAGACAGGGATGCCCTCTCTCACCAATCCTATTCAACAAAGTATTGGAAGTTCTAGTCAGGGCAGTCAGCCAAGAGAAAGAATAAAGTGTACTGAAATAGGAAGAGAGGAAGTCAAATTGTCTCTGTTTGCAGATGTCATGATCGTATATTTAGAAAACCCCATCGTCTCAGCCCAAAATCTCCTTAAGCTGATAAGTAACTTCAGCAAAGACTCAGGATACAAAATCAATGTGCAAAAATCAAAAGCATTTCTATACACCAATAATAGAGAGCCAAATCATGAGTGAACTCCCATTCACAATTGCTAAAGAGAGAATAAAATACCTAGGAATACAGCTTACAAGGGATGTGAAGGACCTCCTCAAGGAAAACTACAAACTACTGCTCAAGGAAATAAGAGAGGACACAAGCAAATGGAAAAACATTCCATGCTCATGGATAGGAAGAATTAATATTGTGAAAATGGCCACACCACCCAAAGTAATTTACAGATTCAGTGCTATCCCCATCAAGCTACCAGTGACTTTTTTTCACAGAGTCAGAAAAAACTTTAAATTTCATATGGAACCAAAAAAGAGCTCATATACCCAAGACAATCCTAAGCAAAAAGAAAAAAGTTGGAGGCATCATGCTACCTGACTTCAAACTATATTACAAGGCTACAGTAACAAAAACAGCATGGTACTGGTACCAAAACAGATACATAGACCAATGGAACAGAACAGAGGCCTCAGAAATAACGCCACACATCTACAAACATCTGATCTTTGACAAACCTAACAAAAACAAGCAATGGGGAAAGGATCCCCTATTTAACAAATGGTGTTGGGAAAACTGGCTAGCCATATGCAGAAAACTGAAACTGTACCCCTTCCATACACTGTGTACAACAATTAACTCAAGATGGATTAAAAGACTTAAACGTAAGACCTAAAACCAGAAAAGCCCTAGAAGAAAACTTAGGCAATACTATTTAGGACAAAGGCATGGGCAAAGACTTCATGACTAAAACACCAAAAGCAATGGCAACAAAAGCCAAAATTGACAAGTGGCATCTAATTAAACTAAAGAGCTTCTGCACAGCAAAAGAAACTATCATCAGAGTGAACAGGCAACCTACAGAATGGGAGAAAATTTTTGTAATCTATCCATCTGACAAAGGGCTAATATCCAGAATCTAGAATGAACAAATTTACAAGAAAAAAACAACCCCATCAAAAAGCGGGCAAATGATATGAACAGACACTTCTCAAAAGAAGACATTTATGCAGCCAAAAAACATATGAAAAAATGCTCATCATCACTGGTCATCAGAGGAATACAAATCAAAACCACAAGGAGATACCATCTCACGCCAGTTAGAATGGTGATAATTAAAAAGTCAGGAAACAACAGATGCTGGAGAGGATGTGGAGAAACAGGAATGCTTTTACACTGTTGTAAATTAGTTCAACCATTGTGGAAGACTGTGGCGATTCCTCAAGGATCTAGAACCAGAAATACCATTTGACCCAGCAATCCCATTACTGGGTATATACCCAAAGGATTATAAATCATTCTACTATAAAGACACATGCACATGTATGTTTATTGCAGCACACTTCACAACAGCAAAGACTTGGAACCTACCCAATGCCCATCAACGATAGATTGGATAAAGAAAATGTGTCACATATACACCATGGAATATTATGCAGCCATAAAAACGGATGAGTGCATGTCCTTTGCAGGGACGTGGATGACGCTGGAAACCATCATTCTCAGCAAACTAACACAGGAACAGAAAACCAAATACCACATGTTCTCACTCATAAGTGGGAGTTGAACAATGAGAACACAAGGACACAGGGAGGGGAACATCACACACAGGGGCCTGTAACGGGGTGGGGGGCTAGGGGAGGGATAGCATTAGGAGAAATACCTAATGTAGATGACAGGTTGATGGGTGCAGCAAACCACCATGGCACGTGTATACCTATGTAACAAACTTGCATGTTCTGCACATGTATCCCAGAACTTAAAGTATAATTTAAAAAAAAAAAAAAAAAAACTATACTTGCCTGTGAGCAACTGAATTTTTAAGTTTGAATAGGCAGGGCGCAGTGGCTCACGCCTGTAACCCCAGCACTTTGGGAGGCTGAGACGGGCAGATCACAAGGTCAGGAGTTCATGACCAGCCTGACCAACATGGTGAAAACCCTTCTCTACTAAAAAAAAAAGACAAAGATTAGCCGGGCATGGTGGCACGCGCCTGTAATCCCAGCTACTCAGGAGGCTGAGGCAGGAGAATCGCGTGAACCTGGGAGGCAGAGGTTACGGTGAGCCAAGATTGTGCCACTGCACTCCAGCCTGGGCGACAGAGCTAGACTCCGTCTCAAAAAAAAAAAAAAAAAAAAAAGGTTTAATAAAACTAGACACAATTACGCCCATATAGGCCATTAGCTGAATGGCCCAAAACAAGTTCCAAAATTGCCCTATAAAGACACAGTAGCTGATCCAGCTGCATAACTGTACAGGACTCACAAAAAATATATAGGTTTATAGGTTTATTAGGAGGAGGGTTTTTGGAGAGTCATGGAATAAATGGAAAAGTTGTAGACATAACTAGATAATTTTTTATTAATAACGACTTAGTTTGAGTATCTCTGCCCCTTAAACATTTCAAACACTACTCAGAACTATGTCTCAGAAGAGAGGAAAAAAACACAAGATTTTTGAAAAGACTGGAACCTGAAGCTGTCTGTGTGAATTAAAACACTATTTTCAACTTCCCCCTTCTTCTCATTCTTACTACAATTTATTTAGTACTCACTGTGTGCCATGTACAGACTAAAATCTTCGCATTTATTTCTTAAAACTACTCTATGAAGAATCTTGGGTTTTAAGCTACATAACCAAGACAGATTTTCAATTTTGAAAACAAATAAGTGGAATGAAGCAGAATCACAGACTCCCCCTCCTGTAATAGCTGACAAAAAAACAAAAAGTAGTAAACATCAGCCTCAAAGTTCTAAAGCATTTATTTTATAAACTACAGTTTTGAAACTACTGGTCTAAGGTACATTCTCCTCCTACCAATCCAAATTTTTATTACGAAAAATTTCAAATTTACATAAAAACTGAAAGGATAGTATACTAAACACCTATATATACCTACCTTCTAAGTTCAACAGTTAACATTTTGCCCTTTTTTTGGCAGACCAAAAAAATTTGCAGGCATGACACTTTTCTCAAAATAATGCAGGATGTCTCCTAAGAATAAGGACATGCCTCCACATTACCACAAGATCACTATCTCACCTATTTCCTAATGTCATCTAATACCCAGTCTGGGGTATATTCTGCCTGCCTAATTTCAGGTTTTACTAAGCTTTATTTGTAAATCAATTTAGAACACTTTGGCTTTTACCAAGGGCCAACATATGAAATAGCCACATAGTCTTTCTAGACAAATGAATTACAATGGCAGAGTAAAACATAAACACAGAATCTCTCTACCCCAATTCCTAACACAATAAATAAAATGTATTTTATTTATAAGAATCGCTTGAACCCGGGAGGCAGAGGTTGCAGTGAACTGAGCTTGCACCACTGCACTCTAGCCTGGTGACAGAGCAAGACTCTGTCTCAAAAAAAAAAGGAACTTACGGCTGGGCACGGTGGCTCATGCCTGTAATCCCAGCACTTTGGGAGGCCGAGGTGGGCAGATCATCTGAGGTCAGGAGTTCCAGACCAGCCTGGCCAACATGGAGAAACCTCATCTGTACTAAAAGTACAAAAATTAGCCGGGTGTGGTGGCGGACGCCTGTAATCCCAGCTACTCAGGAGGCTGAATTAGAAGAATAGCTTGAACCCGGGAGGCAGAGGCTGCAGTGAGCAGAGATCGTGCCACTGCACTCCAGCCTGGGCAACAAGAGCGAGACCCCATCTAAAAAAAAGAGAGAGAGAGAGAGAGAGACAGGAACTTATGCTATTTACTTCTAGGAGGGAAAAAAGACAAACAAGATTCTGTGACTGGCTGGGTACGGTGTTTGACACCTGTAATCTCAGCACTTTGGGAGGCCGAGGCAGGTGAATCACTCGAGGCCAGGAGTTCTAGACCAACCTAGCCAACATGGCGAAACCCCGTCTCTACTAAAAATACAAAAATTTAGCCAGGCATGGTGGCACGTGCCTGTAATCACAGCTACTCAGGAGGCTGAGGCATGAGAATTGCTTGAACCCAGAAGGCAGAGGTTGCAGTGAGCCAAGGTCATGCCATTGTACTCCAGCCTAGGTGACAGAGCAAAACTCTGTCTCAAAAAAACAAAAGGTGGGGAGTCAGTCGTGGTGGCTCACGCCTGTAATCCCAGCACTTTGGGAGGCTGAGGTGGGCGGATCACCTAAGGTCAGGAGTTCAAAACTAGCCTGGCCAACAAGGCGAAACCCCATCTCTACTAAAAATAGAAAAATTAGCTGGGTGTGGTGGTGCATGCCTATAGTCCCAGTTAGTAGGGAGGCTGAGGCAGGAAATCTGCTTGAACCTGGGGGTGGAGGTTGCAGTTAGCCAAGATCATGCCATTGCACTCCAGCCTGGGTAACAAAAGCAAAATTCCACCTCAAAAAAAAAAGGGCAGGGGGCAATATAAGCAGAAATATGGAAATTTTAAGGAAAAAATCAAAAAGAAATCCTACAGATCAGAAACACTGTAACAGAATGAAGAATGCCTTTGATGGTCTTACTAGGAAATAACACAGCTGAGGAGGAAAAATTTCTAAGCTTGAGGATATCTCCATAGAAGCCTGCAAAATTGAAAAGCAAAGAGAAAAAAGGCTCATAAAAGGCAGAACAGAATATCCAAGAACCGTAGGACTACAAAACTGTAACATATGCATAATGGAAATAGCAGAAGAGAGGAAGGAAGAGAAGAAATATTTGAAGCAATGATGACAGAATTTCCCCCAAACTAGTATCAGGCACCAAACCACAGATGCAGGAAACTCAGAGAACACCAAGCAAGACAGATGCAAAAAATAAATAAATAAATAATAAAACAAAACAAACTACACCTAGGCATATCATGTTATAACTACAGAAAATCAAAGAAAAAGAAAAAAATCCTAAAAGAAGCTGGGTGCGGGGGAGAACACCTTGCTTATAGAGAAGCAAGGGTAAGAACTCCAACACATTTCTCCTCAGAAACTAAGCAAGAGTGGAGTGAAAGATTTAACGTGTTAAGATTAAAAAAACAACAAAAAAAAAAAACCTAGAATTCTGGACCCTGTGAAATTATACTTTAAATGTAAAGGAGAAATAAAGACTTTCTCAGACAAAAACTGAGGGAATTTGTTGCCAGTAGACCTGAGAAATACTAAGTAAGTTCTTTAGACAGAAAGAAAATAATATAGGTCAGAAACTTGGACACATATAAGCAAACAAAAAAAGAAACACTGAAGTAAGATTAAGTGAAGGTAAAATAAGAATGTTTATTTTTCTTATGCTTAACTAATATAACAAAAATAATGGTTTGTTCAAAAGAATAGCAACAATGTATTTGATTACATATGCATATGCATGCGTGCGTGTGTGTGTGTGTGTGTGTGTGTGTGTGTGTGTAAGCAAATGAATGACTTCAGTGATGTCGGGAGGAAAGAATTAGGATTATGCTGTTATTGTAAGGTACTCACACTACCCATGAGGCAAAATAGTGTGTTTGAAAGTGGACTTGGATCAATTGTAAATGTACATTGCAGACTGTGGGGTAATCACTAAAAAACTTAACCAAAAAAAAGCCAGAAAGGGCAGGAAAAGAGCGGAAGACAAAAACAGGAACAAAAAACAGGGGCAAAAACTAGAAAACAGTAAGAAAAATGGTAGATACTAATATTAATCCAAATACATCAATTACTTCGAACACTGACAGTGTAAACGCACCAATTAAAATACATAGATTGTCAGAGCAGATCAAAAACCTAGGTCCACACAAAAACTTGTACAAAGATGCTTACAGCAGCTTTATTCTTGATTGCCACAACTTGGAAGCAACCAACATGTCCTTCAGTAGGTGAGTGGATAAACTGTGATACATCCAGACAATGAAATATTATTCAGTGCTAAAAAGAAATGAGCTATCAAGCCACGAAAAGACATAGAGGAAACCTAAATGTGTATAATTTTACTAAGTGAAAGAAAACAATCTGAAAAGGCTACATACCGTATGATTCCAACTATATGCCTTTCTGAAAAAGGCAAAACCATGCAGACAATGAAAAGCCCAGTGGTTGCCAGGGGTTGTGGGGAGAGAGGGATAAATGAGCAGAGCACAGAGGATTTTTTAGGGCAGTGATAATATTCTATACATTTGACGAGATCCCTAGTATGTACAACACAAAGCAAATCCTGATGTAAACTATGGACTTTGATGTGTCAATGTGGGTTCATCCCTGTAACAAATGTACCACTCTGGTGGGAGATGTTGATTACAAGGGAGGCTATGCACATATGGGGACAGGTGGCATATAACAAATCTCTGTGCCTTCCTCTGGATTTTGCTGTGAACTTAAAATTGCTCTAAAAAATAAAGTCTAAAAAGTGTATAGGTGCTATCAAAAACATTTGAGTATGTCAGATGAGCATGTTAGTGCTCTACAATTAAAGAAAATGTTATTATAGCAAAATGTGTCATTTTATATGAAACAATTCTAGAGCCACCAAACTCCTCCACCGCTTAAGACTAGAACAAGAATCCTCAAAGTTTGGTCTTTGGGCCGGGAGCATCAATATCACAGAAGAACTTACTAGAAATGCAGATTCTAAGGTCTCATCTCAAGACCTACTGAATCAAAAACTCCAAGGATGGGGCCCAACAATCTATTTTAACAAGTCCTCGGCCGGGCGCAGTGGCTCACGCCTGCAATCCCAGCACTTTGGGAGGCCGAGGCAGGCGGATCACGAGGTCAAGAGATCGAGACCATTCTGGCCAACATGGTGAAACCCCGTCCTAAAGTACAAAAATTAGCTGGGTGTGGTGGCGCATGCCTGTAGTCCCACCTACTTGGGAGGCTAAGGCAGGAGAACAGCTTGAACCCGGGAGGTGGAGGTTGTAGTGAGCCGAGGTTGTGCCACCACATTCCAGCCTGGCGACAGAGCTGGAATGTCTCAAAACAAACAAACAAACAAAAACAAGTCCTCTGGATGATTACGATGCATGCTGAAGCTTGAGAATCACTGTACTAGGAGTTAGTCCTATATACTACATACCTCAAATTTAAGAAACATATATACACATAATCAGAGAAATAAATTACAAATAACTATAGGGCTAGAAGATAATTCTGTTAAGTGATATCCGGTATAAGTATATAAGCCTCTTTTTAAAAATATGCCTAATTTGGGCCGGGCGCGGTGGCTCAAGCCTGTAATCCCAGCACTTTGGGAGGCCGAGACGGGTGGATCACGAGGTCAGGAGATCGAGACCATCCTGGGTAACATGGTGAAACCCCGTCTCTACTAAGAAATACAAAAAACTAGCCGGGCGAGGTGGCGGGCGCCTGTAGTACCAGCTACTCGGGAGGCTGAGGCCGGAGAATGGCGTGAACCCGGGAGGCGGAGCTTGCAGTGAGCTGAGATCCGGCCACTGCACTCCAGCCTGGGCTACAGAGCGAGACTCCGTCTCAAAAAAAAAAAAAAATGCCTAATTTGTATATAAAAGCAACCCTAAGCTTATAAATGAGATTTGTTAAAGAAGTGTAATTGTAAATAAATTATTTGGAACTAAGGTCATATTCACCCTTTAGAAGCAATCTTAAAAATCCTGCTTGAATTCCAAGCTAGACAACAAAACCCTTTTAAACGCAGAACAAATGATTTGTCACAGCAAAATCTTTTATGGGTAAGAACAGATCAAAATTCTAACTCAGATAACTGTAAATATTTACTTTTCCATCACAAACTTAGTAATGAGAAAATGCAGATTTCTTCTTACACTGGTCTCTATGGTCAAAATTAACATTTTTCTCTTCCCTTCTGCCCTTCATCTCTGCAAGAATAGACTGGAGTTAATGCAGGAACCTGGCACAACTAGGGCAGAATGGGTGTACAGGATGAATGCAATGGAGAAGGCAAGAGGGGAAGTGTGACAGCTCTACCAAGTGTGTATCTTGGTAATAATATTGTATATGGTTATGTACAGGACTTCCATGAGTTGGAGGTTTGGTCTCCTGCTCACAAGTTTCATACTTGTAACCAAACAAAGAATTTCAGAACAAGAGACCTGAACATTAAAATTTTCAAGTAAAAAGAGCAGCATTAGGTAGGTGAAAGTATGAGGAGAAACAGGCTGTTTATATAGTCTCAAAGTATTATATCTTCCCGCAAGACGTATCTTAATAACAAAGGGAAAAAACAGTAACTGTATAGTGGAGAAACCTGGCAGAGATCACCTTAACCAAATGATAAAGTTAACATCACTAGCAATGGAACAAAGTGACTTCATGTGCATCTGATATGATGCACTGGAAAAAATACAGCCCTTCTGTTTCTTGAGCAGGCACTAGCTAACATGAATCATCCTTTTCAGATAATAAAAATCAAGAGTGAAACATTACTATATTTCCTAAATTTCTTTAAATTTTTTTATTGGTACAAATATTTGTACATATTTGTGGGGTATATGTGATAATTTGTTACAAGCAATCCCATTACCAGGTATTTATCAAAAGGAAAAGTAATCAATATATCAAAAGGATACCTGTATCCTCATGTTTACTGCAATACTACTCACAACAGCAAAGTTATGGAATCAACCTATTAAGTGCCCATCAATTGATGAATGAATAAAATGTGATGTATATATACACAATGGAATACTATTCAGCCATAAAAAAAGAATGAAATCATATCATTTGCAGCAATGTTGATGGAACTAGAGGTCTTTATGTTAAGTGAAATAAGCCAGGCACAGAAAGACAAATATCATATGTTTTCACTCATGTGAAAGCTAAAAAAGTGGTCTCATGACTGGGCACAGTGATTCACGCCTGTAATCCCAGCATTTTGGGATGCTAAGAAGGTCAGATCACCTGAGGTCAGGAGTTCGAGACCAGCCTGGCAAACATGGTGAAACCCCGTCTTTACTAAAAATACAAAAACTAGTTGGGCTTGGTGGCGGGCACCTGTAATCCCAGCTACTCGGGAGGCTGAAGCAGGAAAATTACTTGAACCCAGGAGGCGGAGGTTGCAGTGAGCCAAGATCGCACCACTGCACTCCAGCCTGGGCGACAAGAGCAAAACTCCATCTCAAAAACAAAACAAAACAAAAAAAAAAAGGTGGTCTCATGGAGGGAGAGGCTAGAATGACAGATAACAGAGGCTGGGGGTGAGGGGGAATAAACAGACGTTGATTAATAGGTACAAATATGCAGTTAGATTAACGGAATGAATTCCCATGTTCAATAGCAGAGTAGGGTGACTACAGTCAACAATGTATTGTATATTTCAAAATAGCTAGAACAGAGGACTTAGAATGTTCCCAACATTTAGAAATGATATACTTTCATTTCATATGAATATTACATAATAAGCAATATATATAGTAATAATTAACTACTTAACAGATTTCTTTAGAGTACCTTTACATAATTTAAATTTGTGGGCACTAAAAACAACCTACCTAGGCAACATAGAGAGACTTTGTCTCTACAAATATTTTTAAAAATTAGCCAGGCATGGCAGCATGCACCTGTGGTCCTAGCTACTTGGGCTGCTGAGGCAGGAAGATCCCTTCAGCGTGAGAGATCAAGGCTGCAGTGAGCCATGGTGGTGCCACTTACACTCCAGCCTTCATGACAAAGTGCAACCCTATCTCAAAAACAAACAAAAAAAACTACCAGCTAAGTATAAAAAGGCAAGTCAAATATTTCAGATGTCAAGAAATTAATATACAATAGCCATTAGTATTTCTATACAGTTACTGTTGTCGAAAATTCAAATTAGATATAATCACCAAACACTGAAGACACCCTGCATTTGTGCTTTTTAACAACGTCTAGGTGTTTTTTCAGTTGTCATGTTTCACAACTTTAAAGAAACTATGTATAATTCTTTTCAGCTTTAAAACCTTGGGCTGGGCAAAGATTTCTTAGAGCATGAAAAGCAAACCATAAAAGAAAAATACTACTAAATTGGAATTAATCAAACGTTAAAATTTTTTTGCTGTTAAAAAATAGTTAACAAAATGAAAAGGCAAATCAGACTAAGAAAAAAATTTCCAAATATCACATGTCTGGTAAGGCCTTGCATCCAGAATAAAGAACTCTTACAACTCAATAATAAAAAGACAAATAATCCAACTTAAAAATGTGCAAGAGACATGAACAGACATTTCACTAAAGATAACTATAAATGGCAAATAAGCACATGAAAAGATGATCAACATCCCTAGTCACCGGAACGAAATTAAAAGTTCAGCGAGACACCACTACATACCCACTAGAATGACTAAAATTTAAAAGAGTGACAACACCAGGTGTTGGTGGGAATGTGGAACAATTAGAAGTCTCATACAACAGCTCTTAGGAATGCAAAATGGTACAGACGCTTTGAAACAGTTTGGTAATTTTTTATGAAATTAAACATATAGTTACTCATATGACCCATCAATCCCACTCCTAGAGACACAAAAACACATGCCTCCCAAAAGGCTTGTGCAAGAATATTGAAAGCAGCGCTACAATAGCCTCCAAGTAGAAACAACCCAAATGCCCATCAACTGGTGGCTACACTCCGGTACATCTATGTAATAAAATATCACTCAGCAATAAAGGAAACTACTGACACATGCAACTTGGATAAATCTCGAAAGCTTAAATGGAAGAAACTAGACAGAGAAGAGTATATACCATATGATTCCATTTATTAATTAAGATGTAGAAAAAGCAAAACTATAGTGATGGAAAGCCTATCAGAGGTTGCCAGGAACAGCAATGGAAGGAGGGAACTTCTATATCATGATTGTAGTGGTGAATATACAACTGTATGCATTTGTCAAAACTCATCGAATTGTACACTTAAAATTGTAGAAGTTTACTGTATTTAAATTATACCTCAAAGTTGATTTTTTAAAAAAGCATAAATGTTTACGTTAGGATAATAACTAGAATGGAGTATGAGAAAGACTCTAGGTTGCAGGTACTATTCTATTTTTTGATTTGGGTAGTGGACATATGGGTGCTTAGTTTAGGGAAAGTCACTGAGCTGTATTTTTCCATATGTATGTTTTATTTCAATAAAAATCTTACTAAAAAAAAAAAAAAAATGGGTCCTCAACAGTCTGAGGCTGAAAAGACTTCTTACACATAGCAGCAATGATTGAAAACTACACTCAAGAAAATGACTAGATGGTAAGCAGAGGAAAAGAATGCAAGGTAACCACTAATTATAAGGGAATTCAAAAAGCGGCCACTTGTCTGAAGTACATTTTCCCATGTGAGGGACTTAACTAATAATCTAGCTAGATTTGGGTTATATTAATATATACAGTTATGCACCATTTAACAATGTTTCGGCTGATGGACCACATATACGACCAGGGTCATATAATACTATACTAGAGCTAAAAAATTCCTATTGCCTAGTGATATCATGGTTGTCCTAACAACTTAGTGCAAGGTATTACCTTTTATATGTTTAGATATGTTCAGATACACAAATACTTAACAGTGTATTACAACTGCCCATAGTATTCAGTATGGTAACATTCTGTACAGATTTGTAGCCTAGGAGTAACAGGTCATACCATATAGCCTAGGTTATGTAGTAGGTCACACCATCTAGGCTTGTAGAAGTACACTCTCTGACGTTTGCACAATGACGAATCACCTAATGATGCATTTCTCACCTGTCATTAAGCAACACGTGACTGTATATGGTTAGGACACACTGGAATTTTCCACAAACCTCACTCAACATAACCCTTTATTAACTGAGGTTCATATTTTTATTTCTAAAGATACTCATAACACAAGTACACTCAGAACATTTTCATTTCAAAATTTAGGTTTGTAAGAAAAATCTTACTTACCTCCTTCATAAATGACTTGCCTATGCGCACCACTTTTGCAAATAAAATGGGATCGTGAGAAAGGTGAGGACCAAGGTAACAGAACATATTGAACACGTCTCTCCTCAAATCTTCAAAGCTCTCAGCTTGTTTTGGTGCCCTCTTGTTTTGCAAAGCATTAACAGGTGAGCCTTTAGCACCTTTAGGAACACCAACTCTATTTTAAAAAGTAAAATAAATAAATAAATACATATATATAATAAATATAACTATATACACACACACTACAATATCTATCATTTTAAGTTAACAAAGTTATCTTAATCAGCGAAATGTTTTCTTGCTCATATTTGCTTTCTACATTTCAATTGTGCCTAACTTTATTATACCAGATAATTCTCAACTGGTAGAAACACATAAAAACAACAGTCATTAGAGAAAAAAAAAAAATCAGAACTCAGAGGAGAATGTTCCAAATTAACTGCTTAATCAGAGAAGTGCGGATTTCAAGGAACATCTAACATACACCAACTGAATCTGCTTTTAAACTTGGCCAGTATCGTGAACTTGGATGTGGGAATGGGAAACAAGGGATGGACCTAAGATACACTGAAAGATGAAACAGAAAAATATGGATATAACAACACTGATTCAAGTCAACTGACATTGACATTTCTCAATCTGGATTCCACAACCTAGAGTATGTAGAATGTGGTGGTAGGGAAAGTGAGTCACGTAATTAAAGAGGGTCACTTCAGGAGATCACACCCAGAGTTCCCACCTGCTCAGCAGGTGTCCCACTGTGGAGTCACAGGGGTCGCTCTCTAAGAAGCCTGCATGGTCCACGGCCCATGAGGTGACACTGACGGCAGCAACCAGCAGCTACACAAAAGTCACAAGGCTGAGGCTTTTGAGGCAGGCTCTGATCTATGGGGCTGTAGCCAGAGCTGCTATCAATACTGCTCCTACGTATCCTGCAAGTAGGCAGAAAGCTAAAGGACTAGACGACATAGTAACCAGGGATGATAAGAGAGGCTGCACTAGTAATTTCCAGAACAGCAACCTATATGCCAGGAAAGGTAAGGGAATCAGAAAGGCAATGTCCTCACTCAGAGCCACTCAGCCAGGATAGAGAAAAATTACACTAAGAAAAAACTTCAGAAATTCTTCTTTGCCCCTCCCAACCACTGAGAGGAGGAAAAGTCAAAACCAGAAGAATGGGGTTTCAACTCTCAATGGAACAAACGTAACCTAGAAGTCTAACTTGTAGTTTTTAGACTACACTGCAGCACACATTCTAGAACCCCTGGTGTAGACGTTAGAAGACAAGCCACTGATTAATATATATCAGACTGATACACTCTGTGAATAGTTCTTATCTTTTGATAAAAGGTACTATAATACATGCTTGGTTTGAGGAGATAAGATAAATACAGAATTTGTTGTAGTCCTAAGCTATTTCTACCTCAATGATTAGTAAAGTATACAGATACATACCTTCGGTAGAGAGGCTCAATAGTTATATGAATGAGCTTGCAAATAGCAAGGGCTATTAGCTTGTGTGAAGCTGCATAGTATGGAGGCATCTGATCCATAATGTTCTGTGCATGTTGCCAATCACCAATCTTTAATAAGGCTTCCAACAAGCCAAGTTTTTGGTTATCAGGTGGCTAAAAATGAATAGTCAAAACTAAGATACTCAGGATACAGACATCAAGAAATCTTAATACTTCATCACTTAAAAAATTGACCTAAGCAACACATCAAAAATATTTGTTATTCATGGGAAATTAAACAATATATTCCTGAAAGTACAATCAAAATTTTTAGCTATTGAAAAAACATCAGGGCCAGGCGCAGCAGCTCACACCTATAGTCCCAGGAACTTGGGAGGTTGAGGTGGGCAGATCACTTGAGCTCAGAAGTTTGAGACAAGCCTGGGCAACATGGCAAAATCCCATCTCTACAAAAAATACAAAAATTAGCCAGGTGTGGTGGTGCATGCCTATAGTCCCAGCTACTCAGGAGGCTAAGGCGGGAGAATTACTTGAGTCTAGGAAGCAGAAGACTGCAATGAGCTGTAATCATGTCACTGAACTCCAGCCTGGGTGAAAGAGTGAGACCCTGTCTCAAAAATAATAATAAATTAATTTAAAAAAAAAACAGACACAGGCATTACAGTTTATAGACTTGGAATTAAGTTCTACTTAATGTTATGTCGTGCCACAGGAAACCAGAATTCATCATCTATGAGAATCCCTTTAGGATTTGAGGGCCACTAATACACAGAGGACAATTAAAGTCAATACCTCTTGTGATTTTACTTAGAAAACATTTTGAAATTTATACAAGAAAAAAATATGACAGCTTCTCTTAAAAAGGAACCATTCAGATTAAAAATAAAACCACTGGAGCAAATGATCCAGAAAATGAGGTTTCAGCAAAATGAAAACTAAGAAATTATTCTTCCATAAATGACAATTTAGAAGTTAAATTTCATAATTCAAAATCCAGAAGACACTTAATCTTACTAGAATGAATTACGTACCTTCTCTACTTTCTCCTCTTCTTTTTCCTTTTCTTTCTCTCGCTCATCCATTTTTTCAGAAGACAACACAACCATCGTAAGCTTTCTAACAATTTGCTTAGCTTCTGCAATTTCTCGTTTATGTTCATCCATAATGCAATTATCAGCTGGAAGAAGCTAAAAATGGTACATTAAAATTTCATAAAACAGCTAATACCAACTACCTGTTCACATAAAAAGCAAACACTATTCTCAATTGATAAAACTAAAAATAAGAAGTCTAACTTATTCATGACCATTTGCCTTCTAAGTAAATTCCAGTTATTTTCTTATAATTTGACAGAATTAAGTACCTGAATTCTGTACCCCTTTTAAAATCAAGTCGCAGCTCAAAGTTTCACATCTTCTGTCTGATAGAGTCCCTAAAGTAATATAATACCACAACAGTGATGTTTTCCATTGAATTTATTAGTTTACCCAAGAAAATATATAGCAGTTCCATTAAAAACATTACAAATTTCCCCATTAAAGGCTAAACTCCAAATTAAATAAAGCATTGCAATATGGATCCAATACGGGAAAGGTGAGCTACTGAATAACACGAAGGGATAAATTTAAATCATCTAAATGAAAAATTTTAGGTAGAAAAATTATTAGTAACTTGACATCTCACTTCTTCTAGAAGCTTATTTAACTTAAGTCACAAGCCAGTTACTAGTTTATTGCAAAAGGAAAAGTACTATGTGCATAGTCAACCCCCCATTATGAAAAAGGCTCAAGTATCTCAAGTACAGTCACCTTGTATGAGTGAAAGATGATTAATGTAGACATTTATAAAATAACCCTAACACAAAGAAAAATTCAGGCAACAAACCATTACTTAGTAGTTTCTGCTAGTCACTATAAACTATAAAAGAAATGTTCCTGCCCCCTAAAAATGCATAATCTATTTCATTAGTTAGGTTTAACATAAACAGTAAATGAAAATAATAATGAAATATTAAACATTATAGATTCCATTCCATTAATCAAAAAAAAAAAAAAAAAAAAAAAGGAAGGAGAGAGAAAAGTCACTATGGACTGGTGCAAGGAAGTAAGCAAGACTTTTTCTCATTCTGTATGTTCTCCCCTGGCAATCAAACACATTTTTATTGCTGTACTTATACACCTGGCACAGGTCCTTTTGTTTTATTTTTTATTTATTTATTTATTTATTTATTTTTTTGAGTCAGTTTCGCTCTTGTTGCCCAGGCTGGAGTGAAATGGCACGATCTCGGCTCACCGCAACCTCCACCTCCCAGGTTCAAGCAATTCTGTCTCAGCCTCTCGAGTAGCTGGGATTACAGGCATGGGCCACCACCCCCGGGGTAATTTTGTACTTTTAGTAGAGATGGGATTTCAGCATGTTGGTCAGGCTGGTCTTCAACTCCTGACCTCAGGTGATCTGCCCGCCTTGGCCTCCCAAAGTGCTGGGATTACAAGCGTGAGCCACCGCGCCCGGCCACAGGTCCTTACCTTTTACCCAGACAATTACAACTCCCTCTAATGGGCAAACTGTTTCTTCTTATAGTTCTCTCAACTTTTATTTCTGTGTATTTTGAGAATATGTCATTAGATACATGTAAAGTTAGAACTGTTTTTATCTTCCTAGTGAGCACAATCTTGTTATTATGAAGTAGCCCTCTTTGTCTCCTTCTGCCAAAAAGTCTATTTTGTCCAACAATAATAAGTTTGCTGATATATTTTCTCATCCTTTTACTATCAACATTTCATTATCCTTAGGTTTAAGCTGTTTCTCATAAAAATAATAAACTCATTTTTAATTCCATTTGACAATCTTTGTCATATTAACAGGACCACTTAGTCTGCTTACATTTACTGTTAAATGCAATCATAATGAGTAATAAATCTATCATCAATTTGTACCTTCCACATATGCCGGTCTATACTTCCCTGTAAAGTCATACCTAGGTTTTTAAATTCTCCCTTTTCTGTCCAATTTTCCATATTCTCAGTTTCTACATCACATCTCTCCTTTAAATACTAAATGGTTCTCCACTCCCAACAGAAAAATCCAGATTCTTTACTATGTCACTTAAGCCCTTAGCAGTTTAGCTCTTCTCTATTCCATCCTCATTCCCCCTATATATCACCCTAGGCTCCAACCACTCTGAGCTTCCTGACAGTCCCATAAAGGGATAAAAAAGCCCTTTCAAATCTCCTGCCTTAGCTGGGCATGGTGGCTCATGCCTGTAATCCCAGCACTTTGGGAGGCTGAGGCAGACAGATCACCTGAGGTCAGGAGTTCAAGACCAGCCTGGCCAACACGGTGAAACCCCATCTCTACTAAAAATACAAAAATTACTTGGGCATGGTGGCGTGCACCTGTAATCCCAGCTACTTGGGAGGCTGAGGCAGGAGAATCGCTTGAACCGGGAGGCGGAGGTTGTAGTGAGCTGAGATCGCACCACTGCACTCCAGCCTGGGTAACAGTGAGACTCTGTCTCAAAACAACAACAACAACAACAACTCCTCCTGTCTTTATACTCAGTTAATTCTACTTACAAAGTTTTCTACCATTTCAGCCTAGATGACCCTACTTGTCTATCAAGATCCCAGTTCAACATAACTAGTTTGGGAAAGTCTTCCAAAAGCCCCCCAAGACAGATATGGTCACTATCTATTCTGAGCTTTGTGAATATCTCCAATAGAGTACCTATTAAATAATGCAAAATTTTTTTTTCCTTTGCTAGACTATGACTGCTTCCAAGGTAGAGACCAAGTTTTACTCAACTCTGTAGCCACAGTATACAAAAATAGGCAATGATGTTAATAAAGTGATTTCAAAGGCAGTGAAGATGATATCACCTTTGGACATATTTGTTTTAAAATAATAGATATCCTAATGCAAAACCTAATAGAAGAGGAATTTATACACTATTAGCCTAGATTTTCAAACTGATGGCTAAATTTTTGTTAAACTAGAGATCAACTGCCACAATCATGAACTCTTCTACATCCTGGGTCCAGCAATAAAAGCATAATAGTAGTCATTTAGTGCACACAAATAACACAAGAAAAATATTTTTTAAATATACTAAACATAAAAATACACTAATGAAGTTCCCCATTCATCCTGAATGCCTAAAATTAACAGTTTAGAGAGAAAGAAGCAGTATATAGGTAACTCCGTATTTCTCATCATTTGTAGATAATAAAAAGGCTTAAAAAACCACATTGGTTAGAACTTGGCCTCTCTCCCCATGAGCTACTCCTTGATGACAGTTAAGAACTTGAACTTCATATCCAAACTCAAACTCCGTAAAGGTGACCAAAAAGGTATGTAATTTTCATAGACTGCCAAAGAACTAAATTCATTCACTTTATAAAATAAACAAAAAGCAACAATGTAGTGGGGCTTCAAAGAGTAAGACTTGAGAACCTAGAACCAACCCAATCCTGGGGGTGCTATGTGGCTACCTACTCCTCTTCCCTACCCTTGGGACAGACAACCAAATATTCTTAGCAGCCCACTTGACTTACATGTACATAAAGATCATCTAAATCAATAAGATTAAATTGCAGAAGTACTGCTGCAACTCTGTATAAAGATGATGGTGTCTCGCCATTTGGTTCCTAGAAATATAAAAAAAAGTTTCCACTTAGTGCAGAAAGGACAATTAAAGCAACATCCTTCACCTACCAATAATTAAGAACAATTAGATCAAATACTCTAGGCCAAGAAAGTGCTTCACTGCTCTTCCTTATCTTACCAAACATCTGAATTCAATACAAGGATTATTATGCCAACATCCCTTTTCACATTGGAACATCTTCTGAAGAACACAAGGAAAGTAATTTCAAAAATGGACACAATTTACAGTGCAGGTTAACATTTAAATAAAACCTCACAACTGAATAGAGTGATATTTTATAATGCACAAGATTTAGTCTGCAGTTCTGTTTATATCTGTGTTTTCTTTTCTGTTCTTTGTGTGTTTTTTGGTTTTAGGGGTTTTTTTGGATACAGGGTCTCACTCTGTCACCCAGTCTGGAGTGCAGTGGCATGATCATGGCTCACTGCAGCCCTGACCTCCCAGGCTCAAGCGATCCTCCCATCTCAGCCTCCTGAGTAGCTGAACTACAGGTACATGCCCCCACACTCGACTTTTTTTTTTTTTTTTTTTTTTAATAGAGATGGGGTCTCACTACGTCGCTCAGGCTGATCTCGAACTCCTGGGCTCTAGTGATCCTCCCACCTCAGCCTCCCAAAGTGATGAGATTACAGGCATGAGCCACCACGCCTGGCTGATACATGTGTGTTTTCTTAACTTGCTTTTTCAAATTAGTTCTCAGTGGAGACGCAGAGAGACAAACTGACAAGTGCAGAAGAACCATCAGCGTTTGCTTTATATTTTTCTTCCTTTAATTTTATTTCTTGGGTTTTATACTAAGTATATCTGGCTGTCAGTTGATGTTCCCCACAAAACAGGTGTACGTAAATATTACAGATGAATAAATCGATGTTTTAAAGTACAGAATGTCAAAGTCAATTCCAGGCTAGCCATGAGGACCCTACATAGAAACATAAGAATCTTTGAATGCTATGAATTTTCAAATCTAATTTGCATACTGCTGAGGTCAGATGAATGGAACAGTGACGTGAGAATAACTGGCAATAACTAACTGGCCAAATGTAAATAAAAAGCAAACAATAACAATACACTATGTTCTTTTTATACTCAATACTGAAAATGAGACCTTTGTATGTAAGGTTCTTCCCACAATTGTGATATTACGCAAATAAAATACAAAGCTAACCAAACTAATGTTTATCATTTATAGAAGGCATTGTTTCACTCTATTTTTAAAAAACAGATGAGATGTCTTCAATGTAACAATAGTTTCCTAATTCTAATTTGTTTGCAGGCCAGGCACAGCAGCTCAAGCCTGTAATCCCAACACTTTGCGAGGCCAAGGTGGGCAGATCACCTGAGGTCAGGAGTTTCAGACCAACCCGGACAACACACTGAAACCCCGTCTCTACTAAAAATACAAAAATTAGCCGGGCGTGGTGGCAGCCACCTATAATACCAGCTACTTGGGAGGCTGAGGCAGGAGAATCACTTCAGCCCAGGAGGCGGAGGTTGCAGTGAGCCAAGATCATGCCACTGCACTCCAGCCTGGGTGACAAAGAGAGACTCCATCTCAAAAAACTTTTTAAAACATATAAAAATAAATGTTTATAAATGGTTATTTAGTATCAAAACATTTTCCCATAAAAACCAATTGTTGCCAGGGTTTCAAAACAAACTCACAAAAGCTTATTTAACTTATTGACAACCTCTCCTCCACTACCTGACTTGAATGTACCAGAGCCATGTTCATTACTCCCTTCATTCTTGTTTAAATAAATCACCACAATATGCCCCACACTCTCATCCACATACTGTTATGCACAATCCCTGTTCTGTCCCATCATACCTTTCCACATCCTTGAAATACTTCCACAGAATCATATGGAATTCATGATCCATCCTCAGCAAAATTCCCTATATCCAAACCTCTCATCTAAAGGTTCTTTTCATCATGGTGCTCACACAGAACCTGGTTCACCCTGAGAACAGCACTGCCATTGTAACCCAGTTAAATGGTAGCTGTTTTCCTCAGACACTTCACACTACCAGGCCTAGAGGTGATGTGGCAGTTTTCTTTTTGCTTTTTATTGTTGCTTCCAGGCTATTCTCCCTCTATCCTCCCAGCTTTGAATTTCATATCACTCACTACTCCCTCACTATTGTTGCAATCTAGTTTCAATCTGTTGTGGTCAGAGATGATATTTTGTATGATTTCAACCGAGACTTGTTTTGTGGCCTAATATATGGTCTATTCTAAAGAATGTTCCATGTGCATTGAGAAGAATGTAGATTCTGTTGTTGGGTGTAATGTTCTATATATATAAAAAGTCTAATTGGTTTATAACGTTGTTCAAGTCTTCTATTTTCTTACTCATCTTTTGTCAAGTAATGGTTAGTTGTTCTAACCATTAATGAAAGTAAGGTATGGAAATGTCCAATAATTACAGAACTATATTTCCTTCAAGTCTGCCAATGTTTGCTTCAAATACTCTGGGGCTCTGTTGTTTGGTACATGTATGTTTATAACTGTTATATCTTCTCAATGGGTTATCCATTTTATCATTATGTCTTTCATTGTCTCTTGTAAAAACTTACTGTCTTAAAGTCCACTTTGATATTAGTATAGCCACCCCAGGTCTCTCCAGCATAATGCTTGCACAAAGTATGTTTCCATACTTTCAGTTTCAAGCTATTTGTATCTCTAAATCTAAAGCAAGTTCCTCATACACAGTACATAGCTGGATCATGATTTTTTATACATTCTGCCAAACTCTTGCCTGTTAATTGGTGAGTTTAATCCATTTACATTCAAAATAATTATAGATAAGGATGAACTTTATCATTTTGCTAGCTGTTTTCTGTCATATTTTTGTTCCTCATTTCCTCTATCACTGCCTTTTTTGTTTGATTTTGTGTGTGTGCACCATTCTGATCCCCTTCTTCTCTTTTCTGTTTAGTTTTTAATTATTTTCTTAGTGGTTCCTTTAGGTATAATAATTAACATTTTAAACTTAAAACAACCTAGTTTGAATTAATACCAACTTCACTTCAATAGTGTACAAAACCTCTGCACCTATACATCTCTGCCCCTCCCCATCTATTGTTAGTCACAAATTACATTTTTATAGTATGCCATTTGACAGATTTATAACCTGGGTGATGGGATGAATTGTACCCCAAACCTCAGCATCACACAATATACCGAGGTAACAAATCTGCACATGTACCCTGAGTCTAAAATAAAAGTTTAAATTATTTTTTTAAAGATTCATAATTATTATTTTATGTATTTGTCTTTTAAGTCATATAGGAAAAAAAGGAGTTACAAACCACAAATGTAATAATACTGGCTTTTATATTTTACCTAGAGTTACTTACAGTGTTCTTTCTTTGGCTTGGCTTCTTCTGCCTGCTCAAATCTACTGTTGAACCTCTAAAGTGAATTTTTTATTTCAGTTATTGTACTTTTCAACTCCGGAATTTGTTTGGTTCCTTTTCATAATTTTGTATCTCTTTATGGATGTTCTCTATTTATTTGGTGAGACAGCACACTCCTGGTTTCCTTTAGCTCATAAAGCATTTTAAGACTATTGATTTAAATTCCTTATCTAGGCCGGGCACAGTGACTCACACCTGTAATAATCCCAGTACTTTGGGAGTCCGGGGCAGGCAGATCAATTGAGGTCAGGAGTTCAAAACCAGCCTGGCCAACATGGTGAAACCGTCTTTACTATAAAGACAAAAATCAGTCAGGCATGGTGGTGTGCACCTGTAGTCCCAGTTGTACTCAGGAGGTTGAGGCAGGAGAATCACTTGAACCCAGGAGACAGAGGTTGCAGTGAGCCAAGATTGTGCCACTGCACTTCAGCCTGGGTGACAGAGGGAGACTCCGTCTCAAAAAAAAAAAACTGGACATATTTAATATTATGTAGCAAGTATGGAGATCAGATTATTATCCACCCCCAAATGCCCAGAGGTTGGTTGATGCTGCTCATTGTGGATTTATTGTTGTGTGTGTGTGTTTAGTGACTTTTATAAACCCTTTTTGTAAAGTCTGTATTCTTCATCACGTGTGGCCACTTGAATCTATGTTCTGTCAGCTTAGTGACCAACTAGTATATTGACAGTTTTTTTAAAGACCTGGAGCAAAAATAAATAGGAAAAGAGAGTGCATTAGAAGACTCCTCAAAGTTTGGCCAGACCATTCATAGCTCTGCCTCGGTCTTCACTTCCTGCCTACTCAGACCCAGAAGAGAAAGCTTAGGGTCTCCTGGGTGACAGAGGGAGACTCCACCTCAAAAAAAAACTGGACATATTTAATATTATGTAGCAAGTATAAAAGATTTAAAATGGTACACCTGTGTAGGACACCCACCAAGAATAGAGCGTGCAGGACCAGAAGTTGCTCTGGGTAAGTTAGCGAGTGAATATGAAGGTCTAAGACATTGCTGGACACTACTAACACTATATTTTATAAACACTATATATTTAGGTTAAAATTTTTTTAATATTTCTTTCTTCAATAAATTAAAATAAATTAAGCTTAGCTTACTGTAACTTTTTTACCTTATAAGCTTTTTAATATTTTTTAACTTTTTGACTTTTTTGTAATAACGCTTAGCTTAAAACACTTTGTACAGCTGTACAAAAATTTTTTTCTTTATGTCCTTATTCTATAAGCTTTTTTGTATTTTTAAGACTTGTTGGCCAGGTGCGGTGGCTCGCACCTGTAATCCCAGCACTTTGGGAGGCCGAGGAAGGTGGATCACCTGAGGTCAGGAGTTCAAGACCAGCCTGACCAACATGGTGAAACCCCATCTCCACTAAAAATACAAAAAATTAGCCACGCTTAGTGGCAGGCGCCTGTAATCCCAGCTACTCGGGAGGCTGAGGCAGGAGAATGGCTTGAATCCGGGAGGCGGAGGCTGCAGTGAGGCCGAGATTGCGCCATTGCACTCCAGCATGGGCAAGGAGAACAAAACTCCATCTCAAAAAAAAAAAGATTTAAGCTCTTTAAACATTTTTGTTAAAAACTAAGACACAAACACACACATGAGCCTAGGCCCTACCCAGGATCAGAATCATCAATATCACTGTCTTCCATCTCCACATCTTTTCCCACTAGAAGATGTTTAGGGGCAATACCACTCATGAAGTGGTCATCTATGATAACAATGTCTTCTTCTGGAATACCTCCTGAAGGACCTGAGGCTCTTCTTGAGGAGGTGTCACTCTTTTCAGAAATATGTCCATGCCATGATGGTTTGCCTGTCACAGATTTGCTTGTAAGTAGATAATGCACCATGTACATTCCTCTCTATTAATAAAAACCTTGGTCAGTGTTGGGGTCCATGTTTTCAAACTTTTTTTTATTTTTTATTTTTTGAGATGGAGTCTTGCTCTGTCACCCAGGCTGCAGTGCAGTGGCATGATCTCGGCTCACTGCAATCTCCACCTCTCGGGTTCAAGTGATTCTCCTGCCTCAGCCACCCTAGTAGCCAGGATTACAGGTATGCACCACCATGCCTGGCTAATTTTTCTGTTTTTGGTAGAGACGGGGTTTCACCATGTTGGCCAGGCTGGTCTCGAACTGCTGACCTCAAGTGATCCACCCGCCTCGGCTTCCCAAATTGCTGGTATTACAGGCGTGAGCTACCGTGGCCGGCCCATGTTTTCAAATTTTTTAAGGAGCTTGCTGAAAAGCTTCTGCTAAACCCTTTACTGTGAATTTTCTTGGGGGTTGTTCTCCTGTAGTTTCCTTTTCTTGGGCCTCTTTTTCAGCTATGTGTTCCTGTTTCATTATAATCTTAACGCAACCACTGTCATATATGTGGTCCATTGTTGACCGAAACATCATTGTGCAGCACATAACTGTACTTCCCTACCTCCTCTCCTAACCTCCAATACCTCCTCTCTCATCCTCACAGCTGATGTCCTTGTTCTCAGTAAGAAAATTAGATCAATTGGACTTCTACAAACTCCCAATCACACCTACCCAACTATACCTACATATATTGCCTTTATACCTCTTATGATAAACTCTCTATCCTCCTATAAAATGTTAATCCACCCACTTAAGCACCAAACTCCATTTTCTCTATCCTCAAGAACACCGCTCCAAATAATTCTCAACTCTCTCCCCTGTATCACCAGCTCTCCCCTTTCCACTCAGTCGTATCCATCAGCATACAAACACGTTCTCTCTCTCATCTTAAAAAATCTCTCAAGCCCACTCCCTTGCCATCTACCATCCCATTTAGTCTGTACCCCTTTGTAGCAACTGCTTGATAAAGTTGTCAATTGTCAATGTCTCCAATTCTACTCTTCCCATTATCTCTTAATATCACCCAATTCCACCAAAACTGCTAGTTTTGACCTCCCTCCAACGGTCAATTTTCAGTCCTTGAATGACCTGTCAGAGGCATTTGACAGTTAATCATTCCTTCCTCTATTTAGCTTCCAAAATGCCACATTCTCTGTTTTCCTCCTACTTTACAAGTTGTTCGTCATCTACATTATTTGCTGGTTCCTCGTCTTCTCCTAGACCCTTAACACTGGAGTGCCCCAAGACACAGTCCTTGGCTCTCTTCTCTTGCCTCTCAGTATACAACCCTTAGTGATTTCATCCAATGTCATATCTTTAAATAGCATCTACATGCTTTTGATACCCACATTTCTATTTCTGGCCCAGTCTATTCTCTTGAACACCAGGTCCATATATCCAATTATTTACTCAGATCCATAAATTGATTATCTACACTTGGATGTCGAAGAGACATCTCAAACTTAACATGCACAAAGTGAATTCCTAATTCTCACTTCCAACACTCCAAACCCAATCCACCTGAAATTTTCCCTAAGTTGGTGACAACACTATCTTTTTAACTGCTCAGTCCAAAAAACTTCAGCATAGTCCTTAACTCTACTTTCTCACATCCTGTATCCAATCCATCAGCAAACACTATTGCTTTACCTTCAAATACATTCAGAATCTCATTGATATCCACTGCTGCCACACATAGACTGATCCGCTGAAAATCTAAGTAATCACACACACACACACACACACACACACACACACACACACACTTTCTCTCTCTGTCTCTCTCTCTCTCTCATCACAGACACACACACACACACCCGACTCACGTCACCACTGGAGGTTGCTATTAAAGAAACTCCTTACTCTGATAGCTCGCAATTAGTGGGAACATATTAATCATTTGTCCTGCCTTTCCAGTAGGAACTGTATTTCAAGGAAAGCAAACAGCCTGAGTTAGTAAGGGACAACTCTTCTTTATTAGAAGAATGACAGCTAATAAATATATAGGGCATGATAAAATTAGTAAATCATCAATTTGGAAACCCTAAAGGGAAAGCTGGCTCAAGCAAAGGTCATCCATGGATTCTAAACCATTTAACGTAAAGTTGATGAGAAACTGGATACTCCCAGGTTGCCAAAGTATCAACCTGCAGATAATTTGTTATTGAAGGGAAAGACGGTGGGGATGGGGGTAGGGGGAGTGCCATTGTATAACTGAGGGATCAGACTGTCACAAACTTACTGAACCATTTAAAGACAGTCAAACATTAGATGTTACATAATATCACAATCTATAAAGTATTTTTGCCATTAAATATTTTACCTGAACATAATCAAGTCTTTAGACCTCACTCCAAGTATATAACAAATACAGGAAATAAAGAACAAATAAGATGAAAAAGCAATTAGATAAATCCAAAAGATGGGGTCTTCTAGGAATAGTCTCATCAATAAGTCGACGCCATGAAAAAATGGAGAAGGTGGGGAACTATTCTAAATTAAAAGAGAAGGAGAATCTTGACAATCAAATACAACATGTGGTCTTTGATTAGATCATTATTTGAACAGACCAGTTGTAAAATGCATTTTGGGGACAATTTGGAAAATATGAATACAGTCTAGGTTTATTATATGACAGTAATCTAGTTATGTTATGAAATTGATCCTGGAGGATCACCTGAGGTCAGGAGTTCGAGACCAGCCTGACCAATGTGGAGAAACGCCATCTCTACTAAAAACACAAAATTAGCCAGGCATGGTGGCAGGCGCCTGTAATCCCAGCTACTCAGGAGGCTGGGTCAGGAGAATCGCTTAAGCCCAGGAGACGGAGGTTGCAGTGAGCTGAGATCGCACCATTGTGCTCCAGCCTGGGCAACAGGAGCAAAACTCCATCTCAAAAAAGAGAAAAAAGGAAAATGCCCTTCCTTTTAAAAACTGTAAACTATAGTATTTAGGAAGAAGCTTTCATGATATTTGTAACACAAATTAAAATTTTTAATATGGCAACATGTTAATAAACTCAATTGTAAATAATGGGGTTATAAGTATTCATTATACTATTCACTCTTTTCTACATTTGAAAATGTTCACAATAAAATAAGAGAGAAACAAAATGTAAAGCTAAGTTAGATCACATCACTACACTACTCAAAACCCTCCACTGGCTTCACACAGTATCAAAATCAAAAACCTTGCACTGACTCTGTGATCTCATCCCCTGCATCTCTGACCTCATCTCCTACTGTTCTACTCAATCACTCTGATACATCCACACTGACCTCCTTACTTTTCTTCAACATGTCAGGCATGCTGACACTTTAGGGCCACTGCAGTGACTGTTCCCTTAGCCTAGAGGCTCTTCCTCAGACATCTACACAGTTTACATCCTCATATCCTTCATGTCTTTGCTTAAATCTCATCTTTTCAATGAGTATTCTCACTATTCTAGTTAAAATTGCAACCTACCACTCCTGATCTTATCTTGCTCTCTATTTTTCCCCATCTCATTAATTATTTTCTAACATATAATTTACTCAGAATGTAAACATCAAAAAAGAATTTCTGTTTACAGATGAAGCCTTAGTACCTAGTATTCTACCTTGCACAAATATAGATGCTCAATCTCTATTTCTTAAATGAATGAATTTGGGTATGTATAATAGGGCTGAACCATGGTACTACCATTACTATTACTGTGTGTTGAATCCAGAAATCAAAGGGCAATACAGATGAGACCTATCACCTCCTCCTCCTTTCCTGTAACGACAATCCAGACAAGTTTGTCTTCTGGTACCTTCACACTTTCTTGTACTCCCTTCCTGTGCTGTCTCTCATGCTGTCCCCAAGTCCTCTACTGTACAAGTGGAGTATCCCTCATCTAAAATGCCTGGGACCAGAAGTGTTTTAGATTTGGGAATTTTTTTTTTTTTTTCAGCTTTTGGAATATTTGCATACTGGTTAAGCATCCCAAATCTGAAAACCCAAAATCCAAAATGCTCCAATCATCTCCTTTGAACATCATTCAGTGCTCAAAAAGTTTTGGATTTTGGAGCTTTGTGGATTTGGGATGCTCAACCTCTCACTGTCGTTGATACCATAGTGTAATACTAGCATTAAGGGGGAAAAAAAGAAGCCTATTAATCCAAATAAGACCCAGCTGGTCAAAATATGAGTTGGAGAAAGGGATTGTGAACATTTTCCGGTAGTGATGGGAAAGGGGGATGGATGGTGGAATTACACCAGGGACCAATACACAGATTGGCCATACATGCTTGGGAGCCAACTCTCAAGGTTACATCACCTAAGCAGTTCCTGATTTTCACAGCTTTCCTTACTTTACCTTCAAGGCCACAACTTTTCAAAAATATCTGACATTTCTTCCCCTACCCTCCACGGCCCTTAAGAATGCAGATTCTCACAATGACAAGACTTTTTTTTTTTTAAAAAGACAGAGTTTCGCTCTTGTTGCCCAGGCTGGAGTGCAATGGCGCGATCTCGGCTCACCACTACCTCCACCTCCTGGGTTCAAGCAATTCTCCTGCCTCAGCTTCGCAAGTAGCTGGGATTACAGGCATGCACCACCACGCCCAGCTAATTTTGCATTTTTAGTAGACACGGGGTTTCTCCATGTTGTTCAGGCTGGTCTCAAACTCCTGACCTCAGGTGATCCACCTGCCTCGCCCTCCCAAAATGCTGGGATTACAGGCGTGAGCCACCACGCCCGGCCCATAAGACAGTTCTAACAATAGAAACAAAGGGATGGTATTACATAGAGCAATATGAGGGTTAGTCATTCCAAGAACAAGTTATTTCTAAATTAAGTATTTCTTGGCTGAGCATTTCTTATATAAGAAAAATGGTCATTGTCTACAAAAAAAAAAAAAAAAAGGATTATTCAAATACTGTCAACCCCCCCGAGTATATTTTAATTCAGCTCAAAAAAGTTATATTATTTATAAGGAATGTTTTTATACAAAAAGATTTTAATTCTAAAACTTACATTCAACTAACTTGATGTTATGTAGTAGGTCATCATTATTCACTGTCATATGCTCTCAAACCTACAGTCTCCAAAGCCCTAATTTATATTTTAATTAATCATGCACAAGTTAAATTTCAGCCAACCTGTCACTAAAGCAGTTGGCTTCATGTACTCAAGCCCAAAGCAATCATGGTGGCTCTTAAAATCTGATAGAATGCTTGAATCTCTTTCCCAATACCAACAGTGAACATTCTGAGACGGAGTTTCGCTTTTATTGCCCAGGCTGGAGTGCAGTGGCACGATCTCGGCTCATGGCAAGCTCCGCCTCCCAGGTTCAAGAGATTCTCCTGCCTCAGCCTCCAGAGTAGCTGGGACTACAGGCACCCGCCACCACGCCCAGCTAATTTTTTTTTATATTTTTAGCAGAGGCAGGTTTTTGCCATGTTGGCCAGGCTGGTCTCAAACTCCTGACCTCAGGTGATCTGCCTGCCTCAGCCTCCCAAAGTGCTGGGATTACAGGCACAAGCCACTGCACCCAGCCTCCACTGCTCATTTTTGAACAAAGGTATTGTGCTCCTGCCCAAAAACCCTACCATGTCTCTTGTTTGGTATTGAAAAGCTATATGCTTTTAAACTCTTGTCTGCTTTCTCTTCTGTCTGCTGCAGCATCCCAGATCATAGAAAATAAAAGATTAGCAAAGGCAGTAGGTACTATATCATTTAAGAATACTAAAAGGAATTATCTTATTAACCTGACCTCACACTCCAAGAGTACAGAAACAGACACTCCTCTACACCAGAGTAACCTCAGTGCCTAGCAAAGAGCATAATCATAAACATTCAATGAATGCTTTCTGACTAGCTGACTATCCCAGGCAAGTAAACAAATTAGCAGAGTTATACCAAAAGGTAAATGGAGGCCTTATTACATTAAAATCCTCCATGCTATCAAGAGAATTGTCTTCCTAAAACATAGATCACTCATTTATAATTAGTGAGCATTTACTATAGGCTAGGCAACAAACTAATCCATAGGAATTAGTAAAACATAGAACCTGCCCTATATGGTTTACAATCTGGCAAAGGAGATAGATACAATTTATTCTAAGATAATCTGATGGGTGTTAGAAGTTATGTGTCAAGTTTTACGAGAATACAGATTAAGAAGTGACTAATTCTGCATGGGTAAAGAGTCAGCTAAGCCTTTACAGAGCAAGGAGCATTTGCTCTTAAAGAATAAATAGGAGTTCACAAGATGAAGAAAGGAGAAGTGAGAGGGTTGGGTAAGAATAGTTTTTTAGTTATAAAGAACTACAGGAATAAAGGTTCACAGCAATATCTATATCTAAGTTCAAGAAATGGCTAGTCACTTAATATGACTAGAATATTAGATTTAAGAAAAAAAAAATAACTATAAAGATAAGGCCAGAAAGAACAATGCCAAATTGTGAAGAGCTATTTCTGCCACACTTAGAAGTTATAATTTCATCCTACAAGTAAAGGTTTTTGACCAGTGAAGTGCCTCAGTTAGGTCTCTTTTAGAAAGCAACAGTAACAATAATATGAAAGATGGATTGAAGTAGAAATAATCAGAGACACAGATTAGCTTGACAGCTATTTTAGTGGCTTAAGCAAATGATACAAGATGTGCCTTGAATATTTATTCATGTCCCTAAAAAATTCCAATAGCCATTGTTTATAAAATAAAATTCTTGATCTAAGCACAGTGGCACATGCCTGTAAGTCCCAGCTACCTGGGAGGCTGAGGTGGGAGGATAACTTCGGCCCAGGAGTTTGAGACTAGTCTGGGTGAGATCCCATCTCAAAATAAAAAATAATTAAATAAAAATAAGATTCTAACTCTTAACACAGTATTCAAAGTCTGTGACCATCCAAAGTACACATACCTTCCCAATTTCATTTCCTGTCCCTTCTTTTCCCATCTTACAACCCAGCCACATTAGACTATGAACCATTCCTTCTATCTCTTAAATATATTCACACTGCCACATCTTTATTCTCCCATTGTTTGTTACTTACGCAGAGAAAATCTTAATGAACTCCTACTCATCCTTCAAGGACCAGGTTTAAAAAAAGATACATCTACAAAGTCTTCCCTGACTCCACCTCTCCCAAGGCAAAACTTAATAATGCTTTCCTCTAGGCTTTCACATAACATCATTCATACTACCAATATAGTACTTATCCCATTGCATTGTTAGCTATCCATTTATCTATCTCTTCTGCTAGAATGTCTGAGATGAGACCAATCATTTACAAATAAAACAAATTAAATTATACAAACAAGATTAAGAAATTAATCTCTAAATATACATACATACACGTTTTTCTTTACCTGGTAAAACTTGAATTTGAACCCAAGAATATGACACAGTGTTTGCGGTTCACACATACTCATGTAAGATTCTAACAAAGATATAAAGAAGTCGTCATGTTCTGGCCTGCATTCAAACACTTCTAAAATGACATCCAAAACTCTATTGGGATCCAGATTAAAGCATCCTGCAACAGATAAGACATACAAAAATTTAAAAATGATTATACATCATTTCTAGTGAAGCCATTAACTTTCAGGGATAACTCATATAGCAAGATAAAAATGATTTTAAAAACAACTTCCTTTACAAATTTGCTTCCCCTCTCCCAGAAGGAAATAAATCCGCTACACATTTTTGCAGATGAGAATGTGACTTTCCCAGAATCACAGAACGGGTTAACGACAGACCTGGGTTGGTATAGTCCAGGACCTGTGATACCAGTCAAATAAACATTCCTCTATGCCACACTTTGCCTCATCAGTTCTTGATTACTCGAGCTACTGAAACAGGTCCACATTATTAATTCTTGGAAAAACACGAAAATCAAACAATGCATTTTACAAATTAAGCAACTAAAGGGGTTTTTTTTTAATGTTTTAGGCAGAGTATTTGGAATATTGATAAACAGTTAAAAGTCCAGGTTCACAAAAGTGGACAATCATTTTTAAAATCTTTTTTTATTTTATCTTACATATACTACAGAACTATAAAATATAACACTGATTTATATCCATGGCTTTTAGTAGCATTCTAAAGGGAAAAGTGGTATTCTATTGATACTTATAGATCAAAGAATACCAAGGGAGTTGGAGGTTCCTGGTTTACGTCAGTTCCCACATGCCTTTCATCAAGCTGAATGGGATTCTAGTATTTTAAAATATGTATATTTCATTAAACACAGTCCCTAAATGCAAGCTAACCACTTCACTGGGCCAAAAAATAAACACTGATTTCTTCTAATACTGGAGGAGAAAAGAACTGTGATAAATTTAGGGACGTATGTTAGATCTAAACACTTATACCTTATGGATGAGTTAGGGGATTTTTCCAAGAAAATTCTTATATAACCTATTCCTGTCCAAACCCTTTTGTAAGATGGTATCTCCAGTTACTTCTATTAACTCCACACTTATTCATATTAAATGCTATAAAACTAATGTCATTTCATGTTTCATACTACCTTAGCAATCACTTAGAAAACCAAATCCTCCAAATGCAAGTTTTCCCTCTTTTTATGAGATCCAAACTTAAGAACACATTTTCTTCTGCTTCTCATCATACTAAGGAAAAGGACTAAGGCAGTGAGCATGTCTTACTCAAAAAAAGTTCCGTATTTTCATAAACTCTCCAAAAAGACGTTTCCCTGAAGTTCTAGGAAGAAAACTTCTAAATATTTTTATCTACCCCTGTACTTCCAAAAAGTACGGCCTATGAATATAAAAGTGATTCCAAAATAGCAATTAAGATCCTTAAATGCTGCTGATAGCAATGTAAAATGGTACAACCACTTTGTAAAATTGGCAAGTTTCTTTAAAATTTGAACTTACACCTACCATATGACCCAGCCTAGGCATTTACTCAAGAGAAATAAATGTCTATGTCAATACAAAGATTTGTACGCAAATGTTCACAGCAGGTTTATTTGTAATATACAACACTCCTCAAATGTCCATCAACATATAAATGGATAAACAACTTGCCGTATAGGATAAGTGGAGTAAGGATAAGTACAGTGGACATACTCAGCAATAAAAAGGGAAGAACTATTGATACAGGCAACAGTATCAAAGAATCACAAAATAATTATGCTGAATGAAATAAGCCAGACAAAAACAGTACACACTGTATGAGTCCATTTATAGACAAATTCTAGAAAAAGCAAATTAATCTACAGTAACAAAAAGCAGATCAGGCCGGGCACGGCAGCTCACGCCTGTAATCCCAGCATTTTGGAAGTTCAAGGCGGGTAGATCACTTGAGTCCAGGTGTTTGAGACCAGCCTGAGCAACATGGCAAAACTCTGTCACTACAAAAAATTAGCCAGGCATGGTGGCACATGCCTGTAGTCCCAGCTACTCAGGAGGCTGAGGCGGAAGGATTACTTGAGCCCAGAAGACAGAGGTTGCAGTGAGCCAAGAAGAAGAAAATTGAGGGGGAATGGGAGAAATCTGCACTATCTTGTTTGTGGTGTTGTCACAGATGTATATGTATGTTAAAACTCAAAGTGCACACCTTAAATATGTGCATTTTATTGTATGTCAATGAAGCCTGAACAAAGGTGAAAAATGCCTTCACACTGCTGTAACACTGATGATATATTATGGAAGTAAGATCTAGCAAATTCTCAAATCATGTAACTTCTCCTACATTAACTAAATATTAAAAAAATCACTAAATAAAAATGAATTAACACTCTATCATAGAAGACAAAAGAGACACTGAATATAATTTTTGACAAACTGGCTGGCTTGTAATTACCCATTAAGCTACATACACAAAACTCATAAAGAACAGAATAGCAACAAGTTAGATTAAAATCTTTTAAGTGCTTCATTCACATTGCTTTTAAGTTTACATTTTCAGTATGCTGAAATGTGAACCACTAGCATTATATTTTATTTAACAGCATTACTCCATCAAGGCTATTCTATCAGTGACCTTTACTGTCAACTACCCACTTTCTTTCTAGGTGCAATTTAATGCGGTAATCTGAAACAAGAGTTATGCACTTTTATTTATAACAGGTATCACCTTTGCATCTTTCATTACAGAAAATCTGGCTCATGAGTTTTCTATTACTATCTCAGGTGCCGTAAGTCCAAATAATTTTATCCATCAGATAGAAAAGGTAGCCAATTGAAGGTTTAGAAAACTATTTTCATTTATTTTTATGTATTATTATTTTTAGAGACAGGGTCTCGCTCTGTTGCCCATGCTGGAGTGTAGTGGTGCATTCATAGCTCACTGCAACCTCACACTCCTGCGCTCAAGTATCTTCCCATCGCAGCTTCCCAATTTGCGAGGACTACAGATGCACACCAACACGCTTGGGTAACTTTTTTGTAGAGATGGGGTCTCACTATGTTGCCCAGGCTGGTCTCAAACTCCTAGTCTCAAGTGATCCTCCTGCCTTACCCTCCCCAAAGTGCTGGGATTGCAGGCATGAGCCACCATGCCCAGCTGAAAATTATTTTTAAAGTCTTAGTGTTTTAAGTAACAGTTAAACTAGTTCATATACAGTGAGACTCTAATAATAATCAGTAAGTTTGAAAATCCAAAATGTTTCCCTAATGGCAGCTGTAATAGAATACAAGCAGTCTTGTATGCAAACATCTTAGAAAGGCTTTTGTCCAGCCCAAGCACTGATAGTCATGTGATCTTTAGAGAGATCATAAACCTAGCTCCCTAACTTTACCACCAGCTACATTAATACACACACAAACTTATATATATACATATATATATTTACATATACATACATACACACACACACACAAACACACACACACACATGCCTTTATGCCTTTTGAGGAACAAACAAGAAACCATATTTAAAGAGAATAAGTCGAAAAATAAAGAAACTGCAAATCTACAATGGCCATAGATTCCCTCCTTCATTTAAATAAGTATTAAATAACTACCCACCATGTGCCAGGTGCTTGTGATTCTCCGGGAAAATAAAGAGAGGAGAGAGGGGGGATAAACACACAGGCAAGAGAAAATTTCAGGGGTAGTGGAAGGAATGTGCATTATCTCGTTTGTGGTGTTTTCACAGATGTAAAAGTCAAATTGTACACTTTAAATACAAGCATTCTACTATATGTCAATGAAGCCTCAATAAAGCTCAAATTTTAGAGCGATTAGTAAAATGGTTACGCTACCCTTGAGGAGAGTTCACACCTTTTGAATGATATATCTTTGAAGAAATGCACTAAAAAGCAACTGGAGTTTCCCCAAAGATAGAAAAAATGGCCAGTATGTTACAGCGACACCAACTAGGGGCAAGAAATATGGTCAAACTGACAATGACCGTTGTAGAAATTAGGCCAAATTGAGATCTTAACAGGAAAATAAAAGACCAAGAGAGTATTGCAGACATAACTAGGAGAGATGTCCAGCCTATAAATTTCAGGCAAGAAAACGGAATTATAGCCTCAATCATCATGTTCATAAGAGAATGGACCTTAGGAGACAAAGAAAATCATGTTTTTAACAAAATGAAATGATGTATCATGTAGAAAGAATTTCTTTAGAAGCAAGCTAATAAAAATCTATGCTAGACTATTTCTAAGAAACACTATTTGCAAAAAAAAAAAAAAAAAAAAAAAAACCTGCACATGTCAAAGCAAGAACCAATGAATAACAAAATAAAAGTATGATCTAAAAAACAGTAAGAAGGCCAGGCACGGTGGCTCATGCCTGTAATCCCAGCAATTTGGGAGGCTAAGGCAGGTGGATAGCTTGAGCTCAGGAGTTTGAGACCAGCCAGGCCAACATGGCAAAACCCCGTCTCTACAAAAAACACAAAACTTAGTGGGCATGGTTGTGTGTGCCTGTAGTACCAGCTATTTGGGAGGCTGAGGTGGGAGGATGGCTTGAGTTCAGAAGGCAGATGTTGCAGTGAGCCAAGACTGTACCACTGCAATCCAGCTTGGGCAACAGAGCCAGACCCTGTCTCAAAATAAAAATAAAATAAATAACAACAACAAAAAACCCCTATAGTTGGAAACACCAATTGCTGTCTTCTTTTTCATACTACAAAGGGAAAACTTCTAACATATAGCCAAGAAACTTCAATAATGTAAAAACTTAAGTAAAGAAGGCAGCCAACTTCCCTTTCAAAGAAATAGGAGAAAGGTGGCATAATAAGATGTGTCTAAGCTGAATGGACCCTATATTCAGATTGAACCAAAGATAAAATACTAAGTACACTCAAAATCATGTAGTCAAAGGGGTAAAATGTCCCATAATCTATCCAAAACTAAAAATTGTTTGGCTTAAGGATTTATCTTGTTTTTAATGTTACTCTGGTCACTTGAGAGACTGAAAAGGCAAAGACTCTCACTCTACCCTTCCCTAGCCAAATCTGTACCCTTTGACACCAGGCAACAAATGAAGGTCTTGAGGTTTGATGAAGAAAGCTCTGGTTCTGCGAGCGAAGGTAAAGGGGTTAGAGCCTACGCCAGAAGGTCTTGGACCACTAAAACCTAAAACCAGGAAGAACCATTTTCACTCTCTAAAGCTACGCTCAAATAAGCTAGCTCCGTAATTAGTTGTTAGCCAGAACTTTTGATTTAGAGCAAGAATCAGCACTATGGCTTGTGGGTTAAATCCATTCAGCTGTCTGTTTTTGTAAATAAAATTTTATTGGCACACAGTCACTTTATTTATGTACTATCTATAGCTGTTTTTACACAACAATGGCAGAATTAAGTAGTTACAACAGAAACCATACGGTCCACAAAGCCGAAAAATATTTACTATCTCACCCTTTATAGAAAACACTTGCTTACCACTGATTCAGAAGAAAGGAAAGAACACTTAGCAACCACTTGTTTTTATTATATATACTTAAAGTGTACAGCATGATGCTCTGATTTTTTTGAAGGGCATCCAAAAGAGTTCTTACAGTTTAGTTCAGCAAACAAAGGAGTCCACCTGTGATATCCTTTCCTCTATTTCTAAAAGATTTTTTTTGCCATCTTCAAGCAATGGTCACTTGTATGGTGTCTATGACTTGGCAGCTCAACAGTCTACTGTTCACTATTCATTACTATTTAATAAGTTGTTCAAATTTAGTGTCAGATCACAATCACCATGCAGATGCACAATGGTTCTGCTTCCTTGCTTGCACATGCACTAAATAGCCCCAAGTTATCTGGCAGAATATAAAAATTTTGATGTGCCAGAATCTTTTAGGAGCAAATAACAGCCTTTTTTTTTTTTTTTTTTTTTTTTTTTGAGACACTGTCTCACTCTGTCACCCAGGTTGGAGTCCAGTGGCGTGATCTCAGCTCACTGCAACCTCCACTTCCTGGGTTCAAGTGATTCTCCTGCCCGAGCCTTCAGAGTAGCTGGGATTACAGGCACGTGCCACCATGCCCAACTAATTTTTGTGTTTTTAGTAGAGACAGGGTTTCACCATGTTGGCCAGACTGGTCTCAAATTCTAGACCTCAGGTGATCTGCCCACCCCGGCCACCCAAAGTTCTGGGATCACAGGCTTGAGCCACTGCATCCAGCCAAATAACTGTCTTTTAACTAAAGGATGATAAGTAAGGATTTATCCTGGTCAGACCAAGTACCCTGAAAGTATGTGCACCTAAAATGTATACTGCCCAAACTAGGTATCAGTTTCTGACACTGGCTGGTGAAAGAGGTGTCAGAAACTACCTGTCTAGACTGTTCCTAAACAGAAAACAATGGGAATAAACACAGAGAAACCCATCCAAAGAGGCCATGAAAAATAGGATGCTGGTCAGTGAGCTGTTCTGGACAGATAAGACAAGGCCTGGATGAAGTATGCACTAAGAGGGACTCCAATAAATGCTAACAACATTGAAAGAATACTCATTGGAACTGAAGTTTCAACCTCTATTTTCACATCAATGAAAAGTTTCATTCAGGCCGGGTGTGGGGGCTCACACCTGTAATCCCAACACTTTAGGAGGCTGAGTCAGGCGGATCACTTGAAGCCAGGAGTTCGAGACCAGCCCAGCCAACTTAGTGAAACGCCGTCTCAACTAAACACACACACACACACAAAAAAAAAATAGCTGGGCATGGGTGGCCCACGCCTGTAATTCCAGCTACTCGGGAGACTGAGGCACGAGAATCGTTTGAACCTGGGAGGCAGAGGTTGCAGAGAGCCAAGATCGTACCACTGCACTGCAGCCTGGGCAATGAAGCGAGACTCTGTCTCAAAAAAATAAAAGTTTATTTCTCAGACAATTAAAGGGAGGAGGAAATCACCTAGTCAGAGATAAATAAACACTGAGACAGGGAGATGAACTTTCTAAAATTCTCCATGTCAGGAAAAAGAGGCTAAGAGTCAGTATAGATTGTACAAGAATAGAGGAAATATTCATTCCTTTTATACCCAGTATTTATTTATCACCTACATACCAAGTATTAAGGATAAGGTACTGGCCAGGTGCGGTGGCTCACGCCTGTAATCCCAGTACTTTGGGAGGCCGAGGCGGGCGGGTCACGACATCAGGAGATCGAGGTCATCCTGGCTAACACGGTGAAACCCCGTCTCTACTAAAAAACTACAAAAAATTAGCCAGGCGTGGTGGTGGGTGCCTGTAGTCCCAGCTACTCGGGAGGCTGAGGCAGGAGAATGGCGTGAACCCGGGAGGCGGAGCTTGCAGTGAGCTGAGATCACGCCACTGTACTCCAGCCTGGGCAACAGAGCAAGACTCCGTCTCAATTAAAAAAAAAAAGAAAGGATAAGGTACTAAACAAAACCCTAGTCCTCACAGAGCTTACATCACAGGGGGAGGGGGAGGGGGAGGAGGTACAGAGCATATTATATGGTGATATGTGCAAAAAAGAAAAATAATCAGGGAATAATAGGGAGTTTTGACAGGGGTGGGCAGGGAAGGCTTCACTAAGAAGGTGACATTTGAGTACTACTTGGTGGGTCAGAATATAGGTTTAGCCCAATAAATCAAATTGTTTATACTCATAGACTGTCCATATACTTCATGAGCTTACAATTGTGTTTGTTACGCTGTTTTTCAGAAATAGGATCATAGCCTGTTCTCCCTGAGAGCAAAGTTCAAGAAAAGTAAGTAGTGTACATTTTCTAGTAAGATAAAAGCACACCTTCAAGAAAATCCCTCTTTGAAATGTTCCCAAAATAACGAAGGAACGAAAAGGTATAAACTCACAAGAAATAGAAGAAACAGATGTCAACAAAAAAGGATATAAAGTAAAAAAAAAAAACATAGCACAGAATTTTTATGTGGGGAATACTATCTTAAGTAAGTACATGACAGGATACAAGGAAAGACAAACTTATAGCAAAGCAGCACTGACAAGCTTCTCAAGCTAGATCAAAAAACACTCAGGAAAGTGTGGTGCCTACCCTAGAAAGAACAGAAAGGGGCTGGGCACAGTGGCTCAAGCCTGCAATCCCAGCACTTTGGGAGGCCAAGGCGGGCGGATCACCTGAGGTCATGAGTTTGAGACCAACCTGGCCAACATGGTGAAACTCCATCTCTACTTAAAATACAAAAATTAGCTGGGTGTGTTGGCAGGCTCCTGTAGTCCCAGCTACTCGGGAGGCTGAGGCAGGAGAACTGCTTGAACCCCGGAGGCAGAGGTTGCAGTGAACTGGGATTGTGCCACTGCACTCCAGCCTGGCCGACAGAGTGAGACTCCATAGAAAGAAAAGACAAGACAAGCCAAGTCAAAAGAACGAACAGAAAGGAACTAAGGAACCACCACAGGAAGGTTTCTAAAAATGAGTCACGGCCACACAGGTAAGCAAGAGTCCCACAGCCCTAGGGGGCCACCCATCTTGATGTTAAATTGACAACTGGAAGAAACAGCAAAGAAACTACATCAGCTGCCAGAACTAGATTAACTTCAAAGAAAAGGGTATTTAAACAAAAGGCTATTTAGTCGGGCACAGTGGCTCATGCCTATAATCCCAGTACTTCGGGAGGCCAAGGCAGAAGGATCGCTTGAGCCCATGAGTTCAAGACCAGCCTGGGCATAGCGAGACCCCATCTCTTAAAAAAAAAATAAAAATTTTAAAAATAAACTGAAAGCTACTTACTTGCTGGTAAGAACAAGGGTGATTATAGTAAATCTAGTTTTAATTGGATTCCTACACAAAGCACCAGAGGAAGGAGATAAGGATTGGGACACCTTCTCCCTCTTTCGTAGTCATATATAAACTCCAAAAAACAGAGAAAGAATCAAGAAGCTGATGATAAGCACCCCTAAGATGTAACTAGTGAGGCACAAAATATGACTCCTCTGGCAGGTCTCAAGACCCAGGTACCGCAAAATCTTCCCTACGATAGCACACCACCTAGCAAATAATAGAAAAAACTATTTCCACCTTAGGAAAATCGAGATTACCCTATTTTTCTGGTGCTCATTCATCTTTTCCACAGAAGTCAACTACTTCTGGGCCGGGCGCGGTGGCTCAAGCCTGTAATCCCAGCACTTTGGGAGGCCGAGACGGGCGGATCACAAGGTCAGGAGATCGAGACCATCCTGGCTAACCCGGTGAAACCCCGTCTCTACTAAAAAATACAAAAAACTAGCCGGGCGAGGTGGCGGGCGCCTGTAGTCCCAGCTACTCGGGAGGCTGAGGCAGGAGAATGGCGTGAACCCAGGAGGCGGAGCTTGCAGTGAGCTGAGATCCGGCCACTGCACTCCAGCCTGGGTGACAGAGCGAGACCCCGTCTCAAAAAAAAAAAAAAAAAAAAAAAAAAAAAGAAGTCAACTACTTCTTCCAAATGCTCAATGCAAATAAAAAGAAAAAAGTAATGCTACAGGAATTCTACTTAAAGGGTAGGGAGAATAAAAACTTTCCTGTTACACTTTTACAACAGCTGTTGCACTTACTTTAAAAGGCTATTATAAAGATAAAATATGCATCAAAGTCCCTTGTAAAGTTATTTTGAAAAAAGTTCAAAATTACACATCTGTAGGTTTCAAAAGTTCACTGAAGATTTACTGTATTAAAGTTTTCATGTTTGCTTTTCGGTCCTCCATAAAATGGTTGAGAAATACTTAAAAAGAGAAATACCAGAGAAATGTAGGGCACTGTATCAGAACAGTCCATTCTGTTCTTTGTCATCCATTGTCTTTTGAAAGCGTTGGCTTACCACTCAGGATCCCCTCCACAAAAAAGAAAGACTAGACAGAGCAGGACCTAATATTAACATACAAGTAATAGTGACAAAAAGATTTCTCACAAATATCATGCTAAATTTTATAATTACTGATAAAACATTAAAAGTAAAAGCTAAACACCTCTCCCATTCCTTAACCAGAAAAAAAAAAGTATATGGAATGCACTCATTTTGTCTTTATGGATATTCTCCAACAATTAAAATAACTTATCTTAACAACACATACTATACAGATATATGTCTTACCTATTAAAGATTTGATATTTTCTAAGATTAAGTCACTAGTAATACTTCCAGATAAATCTTGCCCCAATTCGGCAATCAGCTTGGCATAACCTTCATTCTCTTCTCTTAACAAATTGAATTTTTGCTGCTTATAACTGAAATCAGATAAATACCATTAAGGGGATAAAATTAATCTCAATTAACAAGCTTGCACAGAGTACTGTATTCTCACTGAATTTTCTTATCTCCAACCTACAACAATCGTAAGAATAGTTGTTTAAAGTTTACTTCTTTGTGTGCCTTTTAGAGTAGAAAACAACAGTGGTTCATATGAGAACCCCCAATATTAATTACACGGGGAAAACCAGTAACACAAGAAAAGGATATTGTTAATATCAGGGAACAATAACATATCACTATTTCCATCTCTAAGAATATACCCCGAGTATAGTCATAGTCATAAATCATTTTATTGCTAATGATGAAAGCATGAGTATTATTTTAACTTTGAATATGGGCAAAAGTAACATTGGTTTTACACAGGTAAAGGTCACTGATGACTCAATAATATTAGGCTACTTTTAGAAGGCAAAAAACACAAGACATGCTAACCACAAACAAAAAAACAGTCTTCAAAGTCCCCTTAGAAGCCACTAGCATTCAAAATATGAATGAAAAAACATACTCAGCTACTTGATCTGAAACGTAAGATACGTGTACTTACAAGAGTTTTGTCTTGATTTTAACTGACTTTTGATTGAATTGCTGTGATTGTTTGATAAGCCCTAATGATTCCAGTGTTTCTGGATCCAGGCGTTCCTTTAAAACTGTGTCTGAAACTAAATACTGTATTAAAAAATATTAAAAGTCATTTATTCCTTAGCATTGCATCCGCAACGTTAAATATATTCAAACTAAAGCTTCCTAAATAAGAATACAAAAATAACATTATATAACAACCTACAATTTATAAAAAGGCTTGGAAGTTCAATTTAACAAATATTATGACTCCAAATATTGAAATATTTTATAAATAGCTTTCAAAAAATTCCCTACAAAATTATATGCATGTTGTATATTGCCTATAAATGACAAGAACTACAGATGAAATTTTCAATATGATTGCATTTGGCTTAACTGGATTTTCACCTAATACAGCACTTAATAGCCTCCTACTTGAAGTTAAATTCTAGTATAGCAAAGACGAGCACCTTCTTCCAGGTCTGAACCATGGCAGTTCTCCCTGGTTCTAAATTTATGAACACAAATGGTTTACCAGACAACAATCATGGCGAGTTCTAGAGTTTATCATTTTTAAACTACCTCTACTCTTTTACTCTTTGCTTACCAGTTTATGAGAAAAAAAAATCCATTTAAAAGCTGTCTACAATCATTTCTACTTACTTTATAAATGCTTACCTTTTTCTTAGGAACTTACTAGGTCAGGAATATCACCAAAGGTTTTAAATGTCTAGATAGTTTGAGTGATATGGATATGGTTACATGCTTATTTCATAGAAACAGCATGTCTAATTTCACAAAACATTCCATTTCAAAACGCAAATCTCACCTTATGAGAAAAGTCAACTGAATGTCAATATCCTCCTCCATTAACATGACTAACTTCTATCGCAGCTGTTTAATGCAGATTTTTAAAAGGGAAAAATATTTTTAAAAACTTACCAAACATGCTAATACCAACTGTGTAAAATAGTCTCTCTTGCTTTTTTCTTCTAAACAATTTGTCTCAATATCTATAATGATGAAGACGAAAAAAGTTTGATTGATTTTTCTACACTCCCCAGCACTAAAGAAAGATAATTATTTAAAAACTAATTTCAAAATGCCTCAATCTGAATTTGGAAAAATTCAAAACTATGGTAACATGAAATATTATATGAATGCTTTAATTTCTCCTAAAACTGGAGGTTGACCCTGTGACCTATGACAGATCCATAAAATGGTACATCAATTACACTGGAGCTGCCTGCTATGGCACTGGAAGCAACAAAGCTTCATAAAAAATTGTTCGCAAAAAACGAAACACTCAAAGTTTAAATGACTACTTGTCAGAGATGCTAAAAAGAAAAAAAAAAGATTATTTTAGGTGAAAAGTTGAATAGGGTTATAAGAAAGATTTCTTCTAACTCTAAAGATCCTAATACTCATGAAAATCAAACCCATGACTTTCGCCACCCTGGTCAAATTACTATGTCCTAACCAAGCTACCTGGCCACCAACCTTATGAAAAGACAGTATTAAAAAATAGTTCTGGCCAGGTACAGTGGCTCACGCCTGCAATCCCAACATTTTGGGAGGCCAAAGCAGGTGGATCACCTGAGGTCAGGGGTTCAAGACCAGCCTGGGCAACATGGTGAAACCCCGTCTCTACTAAAAATACAAAAATCAGCTGGGCGCAGTGGCACCCATCTGTAAGTGCAGCTACTAGGGAGGCTGAGGCAGGAGAATCACTTGAACCTGGGAGGCGGAAGTTGCAGTGAGCCAAGATCATGCCACTGCATTCCAGCCCGGGTGACGGAGTAAGACTCTGTCTCAAAAAAAATAATAATAAAATAAAATAAAATAAAATAAATAACATCTTATCTTGAATTATAATTCTAGTCAGTAAATAGAAATTATTCAAAATTTTTATCTTCCTACTGAAATATTTAAAAACTGAGACTGTGAGTTTCAGTAAATTATTCAGAAAATTTGTCAAAAATTTTTCTGATCTGAAGTGTGGAAGAAAGAAAACAGTGCCAAATGCCAAGCACCAAAAATTTCAACCAGCATTGGCAGGATTACAAACAAGGCTAATCTCAGGATTACTGCTTTAACTGATTATATACTATTAACCTAATTTTACAGTCAACTCATAATTTAGAATATGCTATAAAGAGAAGCACTGGTTTTAGTGAAGTAATAAAAATTGTCCTCTACACGCTCTACTGCCAACATTGAGAATCAAAAGAGAAGGGGATTTTTCATCAAACATATCCACATTTTCCTGGCCCTTGACTTTCCCTTCTTGGACAGTTGCCATTTCTACATATCCTGGCCACTGTAGCTAAGCATGCAGTTAGCTCATGTGTATTAAGGAAATTTTAGGGTGTAATTTATGCAATGTAAATTACAGTATAATCTCAATTTCTCATTAAGAGTTTTAACCCATGTGTACCTCACCAATCCTTTTCAGGGACTCCCAATTGTTGCCCTGCTATCTGGTTTTCTGGTCCCTCCTCAGTCTAGAACTTTAAAGATACTGATTTTAAGGGACTGGGGCTAAACTGAGTTCATTCTTTTACCCAACATCTATCTATACTCCAGGGCCCTAAAGTCCCTAAGATCTACCTCTCAAGGTCCCTAAGATCAGAGGCAACGGATGGCAGATTCATCCTGTTCAAGTCAAGTCTCTCTCCTCTCAGCCACCTAACCTGATTAAGACAGTTATCCTCTGAGGGTTTGTGAACCTGGAATGAATTATTTTAGCTCATTAATCTTAATTCTTAGAATTGGATAAATTACTTAAATGTCTAACCATTCTCTTGGGTTCTGACAATGTTAGGAAATGCTTAATAGGGTCTCAGTAAATTTCTTAGCTGAACTATCTCAACAATCAGTACAGGACTCTATTATCCCAACTGTACCTTCCCTGGTTTCTTTATTCTTTTTGCTCTAACTCATTAACTCCATTCTAATAAACTCATTTATTATCCCTGACTCCTCTACTTCGAATAAATTCTCTTTAATTTCCCCTGATTTTAATAAAAAGCCCTCAGCTATTTCCAACTCTAGTGCCCAGTATCACCAATTACCTACTCTAGCCCAGAGGTCCCATCAGCATACCAAGTTACAGCAGACTCCCCGTTTCTATAGCTCTCACGTCCCCTCACCTTCATATGATTAGTCTATTAAAGTCGCTATCAGCCGGGTGCGGTAGCTCAAGTCTGCAATCCCAGCACTTTGGGAGGCCAAGGCAGGCAGATCACCTGAGGTTAGGAGTTCGAGACCAGCCTGGCCAACAGGGCGAAACCCTGTCTCTATTAAAAATACAAAAATTAGCTGGGTGTGGTGGTACATGCCTGCAATCACAGCTACTCGGGAGGCTGAGGCAGGAGAATCACTTGAACCTGGGAGGCGGAGGTTGCAGCGAGCCGAGATCATACTGCTGCATTCCAATCCGGGCAACAAGAGTGAAACTCCATCTCGGGGCGGGCTTGTGGGGGCAGGGGGGAGTTGCTATCTTAACCTGGAAAGCGCAGCACTAATTTCCCTTATAACTGTTAACATTTAGAATGACAACATGATGTAATAAAAAGATAACAGGCTGTGGAGCCAAAGGGACCCAGGTTCAAATTCTGCCTTACTGGCTTGTGTGGCCTTGAAAAATCACCGCTTCACTGAACCTCATTTTTCTGATCTGTACACCTACCACCATTACAGGAGTTGATGTAAGGATTAAAATAAAAATTAAATGCTTAACACAATGCCTAGAACATGGAAGGTACTCTAAAAGCAGAACTTAAATTGTTATTATTATCATTATTATTATCATCATCATCATCATCATCATCATTATTATTAGAGGTAGCTCACATTCTTACTCCTATTCCCCAGCCTTGATCTGGGGTCACACTTTAATCATTTTTTTTCTGCCAAGGGTGAGGGTGGGTGAGTGAGGGGGCAGGTGAGGAAAATCCTCTTCCCAAGTTTGCCATCATAATCTTGCTTATAAAAATGGACTGGATAGGCCGGGCACTGTGGCTCACTCCTATAATCCCAGCACTTTGGGAGGCCTAGGTGGGCAGATCACTTGAGGTCAGAAGTTTGAGACCAGTCTGGCCAACATGGTGAAACCCCATCTCTACTAAAAATACAAAAAAATTAGCCAGGCGTGGTGGCATGCGCCTGTAATCCCAGCTACTCAGGAGGCTGAGACAGGAGAATCACTTGAACCCAGGAAGCAGAGGTTGCAATGAGCCAAGATCGTGCTACTGAACTCAGCCTGGGTGACAGAGCAAGACTCCATCTCAAACAAAAAATGGACTGGATAGGCTAAGAGAAATTTCCCAAGAGCAACCAAGCATCATCTTCATGAATTCATGTTACTAGTAAAAGACAATGACTTGTAACAATAATTCATATTACTAAATAACTACGAAGGGAAAAATATAACCTAATAAGTCAATAAAGAAATTACTAGGGCCAATAAGCTGATAATTGATGATTACCCAAAGAAAGATATACTCCTGACACTATCAAGGAACAATAGCTTCCACAAAATGTTACCTACAAATCAGTCTTACAGTTTTACAAATTTATAGTAAAAATATTTTTAACTGAAATTTGTTTCATGATATATTTATTTGCAAAAAAAAAAAAAAAAAAAAAAGGTAATATCTTTAGTGCCTCACTAAAAATTTTAGCTTAAAAGGTTTTTTGGTTGGCTTAAATCAATCCAACAGATAGCATGAACATATGAGTAAAAGGGGGCACTATTAATAATTAGCCAGTGAAAACAAAACTGGGACATGTGCTCATCTCATCAACGGTCTTCTCTTTTCATTTATCACTCCCAGTCCACATACATGTTGACCTACTCCCAACATTACTGGGAACTTATGAAATCTGAAACTTCCTGAAGGATCAAGCACCAGCATTTACATTTGTCAAGAACAAATTCTAAATTCTCAGTAAGACATTTAAGTAATGTATCTAATTCTAAGAATTAAGATTAATGAGCTAAAACAATTCATTCCAGGTTCACAAACCCTCAGAGGATGTCTTATTTTAAAGTGAATATTGGCTGGGTGCAGTGGCTCACACCTATAATTCCAGCACTTTGGAAGGCCAAGGTGGGAGGATCACTTGAAGCCAGGCATTCAAGACCAGCCTGGGCAAAATAGCGAGACTCTGCCTCTAAAAACTAACTAAATAAATAAAATGAATACAATAATGTTTGGCAACGTCTTCTATTAGATTCAAAGTAACAGAAAGCACAAGACTGGGCCTAGTGCCGTGGCTCATGCCTATAATCCCAGCACTTTAGAAGCTTCAGGTGTGCAGATTGTTTGAGCCCAGGAGTTCCAGACAACCCTGGGCAACACGGTGAAATCCAATCTCTACTAAAATATATACATTTTTTGTTTATATTTATATATACACACACATATATTTATATTTATATATTTGTTTATATATAAATATATGTTTGGTGTGTGTGTGTATGTATGTGTGTATATATATATATTAGCAGGGCGTGGTGGTGAAATAGGAGGATCACTTGAGCCCAAGAGGTTGAGGCTGCAGTGAGCCAAGATCACACCACTGCAGTCCAGCCTGGTCGAAAGAGTAAGACCGTGTCTCGAGAAAGAGAAGAAAAGAAAAGAAAGCACAGGACTGACTGATGGGAAACCTGTGCTCAGTTATTTTCATCTAGATCTAAAATTGGAGAAAAAAAAATTATAATAAACATTACTTTTTAAATCCATGCCATGGGACACTACATTTCATTCTAAGTCACAGAAATACTCCTTTTTTTATCTTGCATGAATCCGTATTTATTCTGGAAAAATAAAGAAGTTGCTATTCCCAAAGCTGGTTTCTCATCCTCAAAACAAAAGTACTTTTGATTACTTTGGCTCTTCTTGCTCTTTCTAAAATTAAGAAGAATCAAAAGAGTACAATAGCAAAGTATTTCTTGAGTGTCCTAAGTATGAGATTCTGACATCATTCATTGAAAACCTGCATTAAATAAGATTATTTGGTTACCAAAATCTCAGAAAACTTGGCCTTTTAACTTGAAATAACTTAATTTAGCTCAAATTTATACAAATCTACATTGTCAAAAACTCAAACAATCTGAATTATACCTCTAAAGCTTGTTTATAACATTATGACATTTGACTTATATTGCTATATTCTCTACAAAGAATCAATTTGCTTCGAGATTTGCAGAAACATTTGTAAAATTCTTAGTTTAAAACATTTTATTTAACAAACATTTGACTTACCAAACAGCACATTACAGGTGAAATAAAGGCTTAATACCTACCTAATATGCAGAATACATCAGCAAGAATGGAGGGCATATCCTCACGAAATTCCTAATTTTAAAAATATAATTACAGTAAATAGCAAAAAAGCACACAGCAAGTATTAGGGTTTCATAATAACACTCTTCTGTGAAACTTAGAAACAAAAAACGGCTGGGAGCAGTGGCTCACACCTGCAATCCCAGCACTTTGGGAGGCCAAGGAGGGCAGAAGACTCGAGCCCAAAAGTTTGAGACCAGCCTGGACCACGTGATGAAATCCCATCTCTACAAAAAAAAAAAAAAAAAAAAAAAAAAAATTAGCCAGGCATGATGGCGCACTAGCTACTCCGGAGGCTGAGGTGGGAGGATCATTTGAGCCTGGGAGGTGGAAGCTGCAGTGAGCCAAGATCGCACCACTGCACTCCAGCCTGGGCAACAGAGGAAACTCTGACTTTAAAAAAAAAAAAAAATTTATTTCCAGGTGAAGCTGAAAAAATTTTTTAAAAAAACCAAAAACCCCATCATTATATTGACAAATATTAAAATTCTTCAAGTAAACTTTCATAACAAAGAGGAAGATAATGTTTGCAAAAAATGTTTACGTCTGCCATGAAATAACTTGATTAAAAAACGGAAACCTAAACAAGCACTTTGGGAAATATTAAAGAGCACAAACGAGTAACATTTTTCCAATGAGGTTTCATTTTAGAAATCACATGAATTTAGAGTACCTCATACCTACCTAAAGGAAGACTGTTAAAAATGGTACATTTTTCACCCAAGACTTTAAATGTTGTGCTCATGCCTGAGTCAACATTTGATCTATGCAAAAATCATAATGGTATCAGAAAAACAGAAATCTTGAAAATACAAAACCAGCTAAAAAGCTAAAAGCTGGTTTGGGGGGGTTGTTTTTTAGTTTCAGGAGGTACATGTACGGGTTCGTTACATGAATGTATTTCGTAATGCTGGGGTTTGGATTTCTATCGAATCCATCATCCAAATAGTGAACACAGTACTGAATAGGTAGTTTTCCAACCCTTATTCCTCCTCCTCCCTCTCCCCTTTTTTAGAGCTCAATGTTCTCTTTATTTTCTTTATTCACTCTTGTAGCCTTTGGGGAAAATGACCCAAAATCGGGCCAGGCACAGTGGCTCACACCTGTAATCCTAGCACTTTGGGAGGCCAAGGCAGGCGGATCACAAGGTCAAGAGTTCAAGACCAGCCTGGTCAACATGGTGAAACCCTGTCTCTACTAAGAATACAAAAATTAGCCGGGTGTTGTGGCATGCGCCTGTAATCCCAGCTACTCGGGAGGCTGAGGCAGGAGAATTGTTTGAACCTGGGAGGCGGAGGTTGTAGTGAGCTGAGACTGTGTCATTGCACTCCAACCTGGGTGACAGAGCAAGACACCGTCTTGGGGGAAAAAAAAAAAAAGAAAGAAAAAGAAAAGAAAAGAAAAGGACCCTCCTGTTTCTGAATAAAAACTTCAGTATTATTCTAGACTTGTCTCTTGACTTTCTACTCCCACACTCAATTTTAGGGCTATTTTGCATTAGAAGGGATCATAGTTCACTTATTGCAGTTAACAGTTTGCTGGCAGTACAGCAACCCTAAAATTAGCCTATTTTCAGAAACTAAAGGAAATTCTAAAGAAAAATCTGGCAGCTGCAAAGAAATGCACAAGATACTCTTCTGTGGGTAAGATACTGGACAGTGTTTAGTACTAAGAGAAAGCCATGACAAAGACAATTAAGCTGCAGAAGTATCTATAAAAACATCATTAAGTATTCAAAAGAAAGAAGCTATGTAAGAACCAAACATACATACATAAAATTCACTTGAACTATCCATTTTCAATAAATGGAAAAAGAATCAGAATCAGATCCCATAAACAAACTAAAACCTATACCAATGCTCAATTTACAAAATGAAATAACCTTGTCAATCAGATTTTAGCCTCAAATTTCTTAAGGGCTCTGAACTCTGGTTACGTCTATTTAAATGCAAGTACTCAGGCCACTTGAAGATCAGAAATATAGTAAGATAAGAGTTTTCAAAAATGAAAAATTAGTTATTTAAGAAAGATTGGCAGCAACTGAATTTTTTTAACGTTAAAAGAAAAAAAAGGAAATAGACTACTCCAGCATGAACTAATGCTGTTGTTATCAGTTGGAGATAATTTAGAGACAAAAGGGAAATTCACTGAATTCCTACTGCTCAAATACACCCCAATATGGGGTGGAAATCACAACAGCTAAACTTAGAATTTCCTTAAGACTATCCCTGGGAAAGCACAAAAAACATACAAATATTACCTCCCCTGACAGAAAAAAAGGCTACAGAAGATTAAAGAAACACAGTAAGAGAAGTTCAGATTGAGACCAAGAAGCTTCAATTCCCACACCTTAATAAAACCTATTATAAAAGCTATTCTGAATTTTATTTATATACAAGTTCATTATAAATGTATATATACATACACACACACAAGATAATTTTATTCATATACAAGTTTAAAAACCAGCTTAATAATAAAAGAACAGCACACCACTCATAAAACCTCAAGCTTAACTACTGGTTTACAATGTGAAAGCCCATCTTCCAATTCAAATGCCAAACCACCATGAAAAACATTTGGTCTGAATCTAACTTAAATCCTCCAAAGAAAGAGTGAAACAGAATAACCATGTAAAAGGGTTTTTTTTAATCTAGTCAATTTTTTTTAAACCATAAGTAAATGAAAACTGGCACCAAGTGAATGTTAGAGCCAAGCAATAGCAATTTAAAATAATTTAATCCTCAATTTTTAAAATATATTTAATTTCTAAACATAACTACAAACAAAAAAATGACTTATATTGAGAGAAAAATATTTTAGCCAATTTATGTTTTTAGAGTGGCGTTTTTAATTAAGGATCCCTTAATTTCTTTTTTTTTTTTTTAATTATACTTTAAGTTCTAGGATACATGTGCACAATGTGCAGATTTGTTACATATGTATACATGTGCCATGTTGGTGTGCTGCACCCATTAACTCATCATTTACATTAGGTATATCTCCTAATGCTATCCCTCTCCCCTACCCCCACCCATGGATACCTTAATTTCATTACAGCACAGCCTTTTTTTTTTTCCCCTACCAGCTTACCTGATATTTCCTACTTTAGTAACAACCAGATAAAAAGATTAAACTATCTGTGTTCCTGTCTGGCAAAAACGGTTTACCAATATCATCTTAAAACATCCACTACTCCCTTCCATAGTTTTGAGGGGAAAAAAGAAAAAAAAAAGAAAATTTTAAAAATCCATCCACTACTATAATTTTGAATAAAATACAAGTTATAAACTTCAGGGATCTTTGTGTCAAAGCAAAAGATATATAACAACTATTAACTTAAAAATATGTATATACATACTTACACTAATGTCATTAAGAACATTAGATGCCTGTTCATGCTTTAAATTTCCTTTAATTACATGATATGACAACTCATAGAGAGCTTGCTGGAAATCTGTTGAACATAAGAGAAATAAATGTAAGGATACAGTCTCTTGAACATGAAAAGTAAATCTATATATTTCCTACTTCTCAGAATTATTATAAACATCAATAATGAAAAAATATAATTCTAACGCTTTTCCTCTAGCACTTTTTTCTTTTTCACAAAAACATAAAATTAAAAGGTTAGAAAAATGTTAACCACCTCTCCACTACTATAACTACAGCTTGAGCATTCCTTTCCAGTTTTTTCTGTATGTCTACAGATTTTACATATTTAAATTCACCATGCACATCATATAGCATTCTGATTCCCCCCAAAACACTTTTAAAGCATTTTTTCATGCTACTCAAGTCTCTCTAATTATTTTCAATGAACTCTAGCGAGTGGATTTAAACCAATCATTCTCCTCACTAGTAGACTTCGGATATATTCTCAATTCAATCTCAGGGCTATAGTGACAACAGATAAAGAGTAGCAGTAAATATACTACCGAGTTTTAACCATACCCTAGAGTGAGAGAAGTTTCTCCCCAAATCTAAAATCTCTTTGTCCCATAAAAATCTAACAAAAAATACATGTATAAAATGGTAGTTCTATGATAACTGTCAACCACAAGTAGCAACATTCACTATTAATTACCACAGTCCCCTTTCCTGAAGAAAGATATTTTGGTTTTGGAATGGGTAGTTAGTGGCCAGGTGAACACCTCTTTCTGGTCATCTTTTTTTTTTAAGTCCCATGTACTAAAAACTCTACCTCCTTCCAATCATGAGAAAGTAGTTAAACAAGAAGCTTTAAAGATACTAATGTAAAATAAAGTCTATTTACAATCTACTTTTGAGCAGAATCAAATTTTTTTCAGAACCAAACAGCAAGTTAAAAAATCAAATATTTTAAAAATCTTCTTAGCCAGGTGCAGTGGCTCACACCTATAATACCAGCACTTTGTGGAGCCAAGGCAGGAGGATGGCTTGAGCCTAGGAGATCGAAACCAGCCTGGGCAACATAGGGAGACCTCATCTCTACTAAAAAAAAGAGAAAAAAAATTAGCCAGGTGTGGTGGCGTGCACCTGTTATGCCAGCTACTTGGGAGGCTGAGGCGGGAACTTGAGCCCAGGAGACTTCCGGAAGTTGCAATTAGTTGTGATAGCACCACTGTCTCAAAAATAAAATTTAAAAAAAACTTCTCCCCTGCTATGACTCCTAGCCACAAAAAAGAACATAATAGAAATCAAAATGTATATAAATCCCCCCTTAATGAAAATACTATTTTGCAGTAAAATTAACTTGTTCATTAAATCATTTGCTATTGCTATTGCTAATAATTATTCCAAGTATTTATGAAGAATTATTTATTAAATATATTCTGCCTATTTTACAACTATATCTTCATTGTGCTTTTAAATAAACAATATAAAAACAAAGGAAAAAATTTCTATTTTTTGGTATCGTAGGTATAAGAGGTCAACTTCATGCTTTGTATTTCCATGAATAAAATGCTTTACAACAAACAATACTTATTTAAAATTTTCCAGACAATTAAGGTGGGTTTTTTTTTTTTTTAAGCAATCAGAGGAACAAAATAGCCAATTATCAAAAACTAAGGTCCCGTGAGAATATGTCCTCTGGTACTCATAGCGAACCAGGGAAGTCTAATCTTAATCACAGAAGGAGATTAAAATAGAGAACAAGTGACCTGGGTCATTTTGCTGACACTAAAGTGACATAAAAACAATCATACTGTGATCCACACAGCAGCAACGATAGTTCTCAAATCACAATTTTTTTTTTTTTCTTTTGAGACACAGTCTCGCTTTCCAGGCTGGGGTACAGTGGCGCAATCTTGGCTCACTGCAACCTCTGCCTCCTGGGTTCAAGCGCTTCTCCAGCCTCAGCCTCCCGAGTGACTGCAATTACAGGCGTCCGCCACCAAGCCCAGCTAATTTTTATATTTTTGGTAGAGACAGGGCTTCACCATGTTGACCAAGCTGGTCTTGAACTCCTGACCTCAAGTGATCTGCCCGCTTTGGTCTCCCAAAGTGCTGGGATTATATGCGTGAGCCACCATGCCTGGCCTAATTCACGAGTTTTCTAAATGCCTATTTAAGAATGGTTGGGAACTCCTACTGTGTTTTATCCATAGAAACTGTAAGTGGTGGTTTAAAACTATCAGGCTAGTTCCACAGAAACCTATAAAATCTATATTGCGGGTGAAAAACTTTACATTTACAATGAGGAGGAAAACTTATAACCCTTATAGTTATCCACAAAAAATTCAATAAAATATTTTATCTTAACGCTAACACTTCAGAAAGAGTAGTTTTAAGAATGGCCACTAGAGGCCAGGCACGGTGGCTACACCTGTAATCCCAGCACTTTGGGAGGCCAAGGCAGGCGGATCACAAGGTCAGGAGATCGAGACCATCCTGGCTAACACGGTGAAACCCTGTCTCTACTAAAAATACAAAAAATTAGCCGGGCGTGGTGGCGGGCGCCTGTAGTCCCGGCTACTTGGGAGGCTGAGGCAGGAGAATGGCGTGAACCCAGGAGGCGGAGCTTGCAGTGAGCCAAGATCGCACCACTGCACTCCAGCCTGGGCAACAGAGCAAGACTCTATCTCAAAAAAAAAAAAAATTAAAAAAAAGAATGGCCACTAGAAGGTACTTCTAGAGATTCTTAGTTTTTGCAGGGTTTGAATGTTGAAGACACCAATTCTTGGTTATGTCTAATAATATTACTAGTACTACTCATGTTTGTTTTTTTTAAACAATAATGTACTGTTTATTTTCAAATAGCTAGAAGGGATTTTGAATTTTCCCAACACAAAGAAATGATAAATGTTTGAGGTGATACACTAATTATACTAATTTGATCATTACACATTATATACACATATCAAAATATCACACTGTACCCCAATTACTCATGTTTATTAGCCATCCTTACAGTGTTGTTTCATTGGCAGTGGTTGGGGTGGGGGGAAGGTGATTTATAAAAGAAACAAGGAGAAGCAGTGTGTGCAAGGGAAACTGCCTGCCTGAAATGAAATTAATTCAAAGGAAGGGCAGAAAGAGAAAGGTCAGAGGGAACACTGCCCAAACACAAACCCCTAAGACAGAAAAGAGATTCTGAAGGAATGACATTCAGTCAGTTTCCTGCTAGGACAACAAACTGGAGCCCCTCAAACCAAAGCCTGACTGTTGACAGAGATCAGCCAAGGAGTGAGTATATGTGTTAAGGAAACAAGCAAGGGTAAGAGAAGGAGAGCACTGGCACTTCTGCCAATAAGGCCACACTCATAACTATTTCTGGTTTCACATGTGAATCAGAACCATGCAAATAAACAATAACCTAATAGTTATTAAAGATCCAGAGTCACATTGTTACACTATTTACACTATCATTTATTGAAAATTCTTCTATTTTATCCACCTAATGTTTCTATTAAACAAGATCAAAGTTAACTGAGATGTTAAAAACTGATTTTAAACACGGGGAAGAAAAAAGATAAAGTACCCAAGTATTTTTAGAAAGGAGTCTTTCTGTACATTCTTACACTTCAGACAGTCAACTAACTTAAACAAGAATACATTACTGTCTATCAACCTCAAAAATCTTTTGAGTGATCATGCAATTTTATAAGCAGGATAAACAAGAAAATAATTTGGGGATGGCAGGCTAGGAATGTTAATTCTTAAAACAGGTCTTACCCATATGACAGGGTAAAAAATGGCTTTTTCATTTGTTAAAAAAAACATTTTTCACTCACACATCCAAATGTTCTTTTTATGAGACAAGGTCTGTCACCCAGGCTGGAGTGGAGTGGTGTGATCTTGGCTCACTACAACTTCTGCCTCCCGGGTTCAAGCGATTCTCGTACCTCAGCCTCCTGAGTAGCTGGGATTACAAGCGCACGCCATCACACGCAGCTATTTTGTTTGTTTGTTTGTTTTTTGGTTTTTGGTTTTTTTTTTTTGGTAGAGATGGAGTTTCACCATATTGGCCAGGCTGGTCTCGAACTCCTGACCTCAAGTGATCTACCCACCTCAGCTTCCCAAAGTGCTAGGATTACAGGCATGAGCCACCACACCCTGCCCAAATGTTCTTTAAAAAGTATATTCTCAGCTATGCAAGGTGGCTCATGACAGTAATCCCAACAATTTGGGAGCCTGAGGCGAAAGGACTGCTTGAGGCCAATATGAGACCAGCCTGGGCAATATAGCAAGATACCTCATCTCTACAAAAAAATAAATTAAAAAAATAAGGCTGGGCACGGTGGTTCACACCTGTAATCCCAGAACTTTGGGAGGCCGAGGCGGGAGGATCACCTGAGGTCAGGAGTTCAAGACCAGCCTGACCAACATGGTGAAACCCCATCTCTACTAAAAATACAAAATTAGTCAGGCATGGTGTCACATGCCTGTAATCCCAGCTACTCAGGAGGCTGAGGCAAGAGAATCGCTTGAACCCAGGAGGCAGAGGTTGCAGTGAGCAGAGATTGCACCATTGCACTCCAGCCTGGTCAACAAGAGTGAAACTCCATCTCAAACAATAAATAAATAAATAAGCAAGGAGCGGTGTTGCACACTTGCAGTCCCAGCTACTTGGGAATCTGAAGTGGCAGGATCGCTTGAGCCCAGTTTGAAGCTGCAGTGAGCTATGATTACACCACCACTGCATTACAGCCTGGGCAATGGAAAGAGACCCTGTCTCCTTTAAAAAAAAAAAAAAAAAGACAGAAAAAAAAAGAAAATATATTCTCTCTTATGAAAGTTATAACTTTTGGTGGAACAAAAATAAGCATATATATATATGTAAAATTCTGTTCTTAATCTTCTATTCACAAAAGCATAATTTAAATGACCATAATACATTTTATCTAATGCTTTTGCCTTCAAATAGAATATCAGTTATAAAAATGTATTTTCTAATTTAAAAAAATACTGTGGGTTTTACCCCCAACAATACTACAAATGTAAATGCTTTACACTTACTAGACACAATCGCTTTTAGTTTTGTCCCTCCTTTGCCAAATCCACATGTCTAATTTTAAATTAATAAAACGTTAAATAGTAAAATCTTTTGAAACTAAAGATACTGGAAAATTATAATATATACTATTTAATTATATAATATTTTATTTAATAAATCATATCTGTGATATGCAATAAACAACTCCTTTGTTTGAATGTTTTCCATGACAACTGCCTTTAACAAGATCCCCAGACACCACCTAAACATAACCAGCTGTAGTAAAAACACTGAACCTCAGTTTCTGGAAATTTTCTAGTGCAAATAAGATCAGAACAATTTTTCTTTCCATGCTATCTTTTCTGTCATATTTATGATTGATACAGCTAACAACTGCTGAAATTTAGCTAAATATACCAAGCCCCAATTACAAAAGTCAAGCAATATCATATCATTATAATGCAGGTCAAATAACATCGGTATACAGAGATATAGTCTTACTGTAATTACAGTTTTAATCCTGACTATAATATAACCATGTAAAACCTTTATGTAATGTGAACTATCTTACACCTTTTGTTTTCATACCTAACAATGAATAGAAAGCAGACAGTTACTAATTTTAATCAAGCCAAAAATAACTAAGATACTTTTAAAAATCTTACCTCTATACGTCGAACTATCATGGCTTTTATTTTCACTGAGGATCCGACATAAATGCAAACTAGAATAAAATAGAAAACATTTCAATTTCCAACATAACATGAGATGATGCTTATAGAGCAAATTATATCAACTGGCAAGTAAAAAAAAAATTTTAATCAGGCATTTATTCTGCCTTTCATATACAAACTGTACCACTGGTAACTCATAGAAGATTAAAACTATCTCTGTAGTAATAAAGAAGGAATTATGAAATTAGAATATCACCATTTTAAGATCCCTAATTAATTACAGAATCTAGGCCAGGCGCGGTGGCTCACGCCTGTAATCTCAGCACTTTGGGAGGCCGAGGCGGGTGGATCACGAGGTCAGGGGATTGAGAAAATCCTGGCGAACACGGTGAAACCCTGTCTCCACTAAAAATACAAAAAAACTAGCCAGGCGTGGTGGCGGGCACCTGTAGTCCCAGCTACTAGGGAGGCTGAGGCAGGAGAATGGCGTGAACCCGGGAGGCAGAACTTGCAGTGAGCCAAGATCACGCCACTGCACTCCAGCCTGGGCGACAGAGCGAGACTCCGTCTCAAAAAAAAAAAAAAAAAAAATTACAGAATCTAGGCATCTACCAATGGCTGCTCACATTACAAAAAGAGGCCAGGCACGGTGGCTCACACCTGTAATCCTAGCACTTTGGGAGGCCAAGGCGGGAGGATTGCCTGAGCTCTGGAGTTCAAGACCAGCTTGGGCAACACAATGAAACCCCGTCTTTACTAAAATACAAAAGAAATTAGTTGGGTGTGGTGGCATGCACCTGTAGTCCCAGCTACTAGGGAGGCTGAGGCAAGAGAATTGCTTGAACCCAGTAGGCAGAGTGAGCCAAGATCGTGCCACTGCACTGCAGCCTGGCAACAGAGCAAGACTCCGTCTCTACAAAAAAAAAAAAAAAGAAAGAAAGAAAAGAAAAGAAAAAGAGACTATGAAACATTATGTGCCTCCAGATTCTGATGAAAGAAAACACCATGCAGGTTGGGCATGGTGGCTTACACCTGTAATCCCAGCACTTTGGGAGGCCAAGACAGGCAGATAGCTTGAGCCCAGAGGTCAAGACCAGCCTGGGAAACATGGTGAAACCCTGTCTCAACAAAAAATACAAAAATTAGCCTGGCATGGTGGCTCACGCTTGCACTCCCAGCTACTCGGGAGGCTGGGGTGAAAAAATCATCTGAGCCCAGGAAATTGAGGCTGCAGTGAACCATGACTGCTCGCTCCACTGTACTCCAGCCTGGGCAACAGAAAAAAAAAAAAGAAAAAGAAAAAAGAAAAAAAGGGAAAAAAGAAAAGAAAGCATCACCCACCTATGAAATTGTCTTGGGGGGGGGGGAAAGTGTAAATCAAAATCTGATCAAGCCATCTAGATCCAACTACCAATTTACAGAAAAAGACCACAGAGAAATATATTAAGAGATACCATAGGGATACAGTCACCAAAATTCAAACTGTGGGAAAATCTAACAGAGAGTGACCCAATCTCTTGAACAAACAAATTGCAAGGAAAAATATAATAAAATATAAAAGAAGAGTACAAGAGAGGAAAAGAGGAACAGAAGAGCTACAAGACAGAAAAACAATTAACAAAATGGCAGTAGTTAAGTCCTTTCCTGTCAGTAATTAATTACCTTAAATGTAACATCTAACTCCACATTCAAAAGACAAAGTATCTAAATTGATATTTTTTAAGACAAGCTATTTTTTTTAAAGCTGTATGCTGTCTACAAAAAACTTCTTTTAAATTTAAGGACACAGACAGGCTGAAAGTGAAAGGATGGATAAAGATAATCCATTCAAATGTTAGCCAAGAGAGAACAGGGGTGCCTATGCTTATATTAGACAAAATATACTTTGAAAATATAACAATTATAAATATATACACATACCACATCAGAGGACAAAAGCATATGAATATATGTGACACAGAACTGAAGAAATAAATAGACATCAACACAGTAATAGTAGGGAATTTCAATACACTACTTTCCATAGAATATCTAGACAAAAGATCAGTAAGGAAACAGAAGACTTGAATAATACTACAGACCGAATGGATTTAACAGACCTATCCTTAACATGCCACCCAAGATAAGGAGACTACATTCTTCTCAAGCACACACAAACCTTTTTCCAGGCTCTAACATGTGATCTAACCTTCTGATCACATTAGATATCACAAAAAAATAACACATTTTAAAAGACAGAAATTCCAAGTATCTTTTCCAAACACAATGGAATAAAACTAGATATCAATACCAGAAAGAAAACTGGAAAGTTCACAAATATGTAGAAATTAAACACATCTTGAACAACCAAAGAATCAAAGAACAAAATCAAGAAGGAAATTAGGAATTATCTTGAGACAAATGAAAATGAAAACATAAATACCAAAACTTACGAGATATACCAAAAGCAGTTCAAAAGAGGAAATTTGTAGCAATAATTTTTTTTTTTTTTTTTTAAACACAGTATCTCATTCTATCACCCAGGCTGGACTGCAATGGCAAAATCTTGGCTCACTGCAGCCTCGATCTTCTGGGCTCAAGTGATCCCCCCACCTCAGCCTCAGCACCCACCCCCAACACCCCATTAGGTGGGACCACAGGTGCATGCCACCATGCCCAGCTAATTTTGTATATTTTGAAGAGATGGGTTTCACCATGTTACCCAGGCTGTTCTCAAACTCCTGGGCTCAAGCAATCTGCCCACCTCAGCCCAACAAAGTTCTGGGAATACAGGCGTGAGCCACCAAGCCAGCACTATAAATGCCTTTTTTTAAAAAAATCTCAAATAAACCACCTAACTCAAAACTTCAAGGAATTAGAAAAAGTAGAATAAACTAAGCCCAAAGTTAATAGAAGGAAGGAAATAATAAAGATTAGGGCAGAAACAACTGAAATCGAGAATTAAAAAAGAAAACAAAAATCAGCCGGGTGCGGTGGCTCACACTTGTAATCCTAGCACTTTGAGAGGCTGAGGCAGGCAGATAGCTTGAGCTTAGGAGTTCGAGACCAGCCTGGGCAGCATGGCAAAACCTTGTCTCTACAAAAAAAACACAAAAAATTAGCTGGGCATGGTGCCCCACACCTGTAGTCCCAGCTACTTGAGGGGCTGAGATAGGAGGATCACTTGAGCCCAGGATGTCAAGGCTGCAGTGAGCCAAGATAGTGCCACTGCACTCCAGCCTGGGTGACAAAGTGAGAACTTATCTCAAAAAAAAAAGAAAAAAAAATCAATAAAATTAAAAGTTGTTTTTTAAAAAAAGATTAACAAAACTGACAAATCTTTAGCTAGACATTTAATAAAGAAAAAGAAAATGCAAACAAAATTAGAAACAAAAGAAAAAACATTACAACCAATTACACAGAAACAAAAAGGAATACAAGAGGCTAGTACACCATAATACCAGAGCCAGACAAAAACATTACAAGAAAAGAAAATTACAGGTCAATGCCTCTTATAAACACAGATGAAAAAATCCTCAATAAACACCAGCAAACGGAATTTAACAGCACATTAAAAAGATCATTCACCATGATTACAATGGATTTATCCCTGGGAAGCAAGGATGGTACAACATACACTAAATGTGACACATTACATTAACAAAATGAAGGATAAAAATCACTTGATCATCTCCTTAGATGCCGAAAAAGCGTTTGACAAAATTCAATACCCTTTTATGATAAAACTCTCAACAATTAACTAGCCTGCGTGACAGAGCAAGACTCCCTATCAAATAAATATACATACTAACTATAGAATGAATGTTCCTCAACACACACAAAAAAAAGACCATAAATAACAAGCCCACAGCTAACATTATATTCAATGGTGAAAAGTTGAAGGTTTTTCCTCTAAGATCAGGTACATGCCCACTCTCTCCATGTCTATTCAACAGAGTACTAAAAGTCCTTGCCAGAGCAACTGGGCAAAAAGAAGAAATGAAAGTTATCCAAACAAGAAAAGTGAAATTGTCTCTGCTGACAAAATGATCTTATATTTAGAAAATCCTAATGACTACACCATAAAATTGTTAGAAATAAATATGCTGTATCCATCAAGGCAAAAAAAATTTTAAAAAAAGAAATAATAAATAGGGTTAAGTTACAGGATATAAAAATCAACACACAAAAATAGGTAGTGATTCTATATGCTAACAATGAACTACCTGAAAAATAATTTTAATTCCATTTAAAATAGCTATAGCATTGCAAGAATGGCAAAAAGAGAAAAATAATAATAAAAATAAAATAGCTACAAAAAATAAAATACTTAGGAATAAATTTAACCAAGGAGGTGAAAGATCTATACACCACAAACTATCAAATGCTGATGAAAGAAACTGAAGATGACAAATAAATGAAAAGATATTCCATGTTCATTGATTATAATAATTAAGATTGTTTAAATGTCCATGCTACCCAAAGAGATATAAAGACTCAATGCAATCTCTATCAAAACACCAATGACATTTTTCACAGAAACAGAAAAATCCTAAAAATTTATATGGAACCAGAAAAAAAAACGAATAGCAGCCAAGGCAATCTTGAACAAAAAGAAAAAAGCTAGAAGTATCCCACTATTTGACTTCAAGCTACAGTTGGCCCTCTGTATCCAAGGGGGATTGGTTCCAGGACCATCTGCCACACACACCAAATTCACAGATGCTCAAAAGTCCCTTATATATGGCATATATACAGTCATCCTTCTGTGTCCACAGGTTCCGCATCTGCGGATTCAACCAACTGTAGACAGAAAACACTTACAGTCAGTCCTCCATATCCACAGCTTTTGATTTGTTGTTGGTTGAATCTGTGGATGCGGCCAACCAAATGTAAGGCCAGCCAACTATATATTACAAAACTAGGGTAATTAAAACAGCATGGCACTGGCATAAAAATAGACACATCAACTAACGGAATAGAATAGAGGGCCCAGATACTAATCCATGCATTTATAGTCGATTTTCAACAAAGGGTACCAAGAACACATTATGGGGAAAAAGGCAGTCTCTTCAATAAAGAATGCTGGTAAAACTTAATATCCACATACAGAACAATGAAACTGGACACTTACTTCACACCATATACAAAAACCAACTCAAAATGAATTAAAGACTTAAATGTAAGACCTGAAACTATAAAAATCCTAAAAGAAAAAACAGGGGAAGAGCTACACAACATTGGTCTGGGCTACAGTTTTTTAGATTTGACCCCAAAAGCTCAAGTGATTAAAGCAAAAATAGACAAATGGGATTACATCAAACAAAAAAAGTTTCTATGCAGGAGGCCAGGTGCAGTGGCTCATACTTATAATCCCAGCACTCTGGGAGGCCAAGGCGGACAGATAACCTGAGGTCAGAAGTTCAAGACAAGCCTGACCAACATGGAGAAATCCTTCTCCACCAAAAATACAAAAATTTTCCGGGCATGGTGGCACATGCCTGTAATCCCAGCTACTCAGGAGGCTGAGGCAGGAGAATCGCTTGGACCCAGGAGGCAGAGATTGCAACAAGCCAAGATCGCACCACCGCACTCCAGCCTGGAAAGCGAGACTCTGTCTCAAAAAAAAAAAAAAAAGTTTCTATACAGGAAAGGTAACAATTAACAGTGTGATGGAGACAACCTATGGATTCGGAGAAAACACTTGCAAGCCAAACATCAAATATGGGTTTAATATCCAAAATATATAAAGAAGTCAAGGGGCCGGGCGCAGTGGCTCACGCCTGTAATCCCAGCACTTTGGGAGGCTGAGACGGGCGGATCACGAGGTCAGGAAAGCAACACCATCCTGGCTAACACGGTGAAACCCCATCTCTACTAAAAAATACAAAAAAATTAGCTGGGCGAGGTGGCGGGCGCCTGTAATCCCAGCTACTCGGGAGGCTGAGGCATGAGAATGGCGTGAACCCAGGAGGCGGAGCTTGCAGTGAGCTGAGATCAGCCACTGCACTCCAGCCTGGGCAACAGAGTGAGACCCTGTCTCAAAAAAAAAAATTAAAAAATTAAACATATTCTCAAAATAAAAGAAAATGGTGATGCCAGCCAGGCACAGTGGCCCATGCCTGTAATTTCAGCAATTTGCAAGGCCGAGGCAGGAACATTCGTTGAGGTCAGTTGGAGATCAGCCTGAACAACACAGCAAGACTCTGTCTCTACAAAAAAGAAAAAAAGAAATAGGCATTGTGGTGTGAGTCCTAGCTACTCGGGAGGCTGAAGTGGGAGGACTGCTTGAGTCCAGGATTTCCAGGTTATGATGAGCTATGATTTCACTACAGCACTCCAGCCTGGGCAACAAAGCAAAATGCTATCTCAAAAACAAAAAATAAAAATAAAAAATAAATAAGCCTGGGTAACAAAGAGACCTCGTCTCCACAAAAAATAAACAAAAACTAGCCAGGCATGGTGGTGCAGGCCTATAGTCCCAGCTACTTGGGAGGCTGAGGTGGGAGGATCACTTGAGCACCAGAGGTGAAGGCTGCAGTGAGCTGAGATCACGCCATGCACTCCAGCCTAGGCAACAGAGTGAGACCCTGTCTCAAAAAAGAAAAAAAAAAAAATAGGCCAGGCCTGTGGCTCACACCTCTAATCCCAGCCTTTTTGGAGGCCAAGGCATGAGAATTGCTTGAGGCCAGGAGTTCAAGACCAGCCTGGGCAACCCAGCAAGACTCCATCTCTACAAAAAAAATTTTTTAAATTAGCAGGTCATGGTGGCACATCCCTATAGTCCCAGCCTCTTAGGAGGTTGAGGCAGGAGGATCACTTGAGCCCAAGAGTTCAAGGTTACGGTGAGCTATGATTGCACCACTGCACTCCAGCCTGGGTGACAAAAAGCAAGAGCCTGTCTCTCGAAAAAAATTAAATAAAATAATGCAATTGTTATGAAAAACAGTATAGAGATTCCTCAAAAAATGAAAAGTAGAACTACCATATGATCGAGCATTCCTACTTCTGGGTATTTATCCAAAAAAATTTAAGTCAGGATCTCACAGAGATAGCTGCATTCCTATGTTCACTGCAGCATTATTTACAATAGCCTAGAGGTAGAAACAACCTAAATGTCCACCAACAGAAGAGTGAATAAAGAAAACGTGTTGTATATCAATGAAAGCAAACATTATTCAGCCATAAAAAAAAAAGGAAATCCCGTCGTGCTACAACGTGGATGAACCTTAAGGACAGTGTACTAAGGTAAGAAGCCAGTCACAGGACAAACACTGTATGATTCTACTTATATAAAGTATCTAATGTAGTCAAACTCAGAAGTGAAAAGTAGAATGATGGTTGTCAGAGGCTGCAGGAAGGGGAAAATGGGGAGTTGGTGTATAAGGGATACGAAGTTCAGCTCATAGAATATGAAAAAGATCAGATCAAAAGATCTGCTAACATTGTACTTAGAGTTGACAACATTGTACTGCTCACTTAAAATTTGCTAAGAAGGTAGATTTCATGTTGGGTGTTTTTTTTCCACAATAAAAAAGTTACTTAAAAAGTTGTTAATTTTGTTAAATCCTGAACCCTAAGAACATATTTTGGTTTTTTTGTTTGTTTGTTTGTTTTTTGAGACAGAGTCTTGCTCTGTCACCCAGGCTGGAGTACAGTGGCACGATCTTGGCTCACTACAGCCTCTGCCTCCCAGGCTCAAGCAATCCTCCCGCCTCAGCGTCCTGAGTAACTAGGATTACAGGTGTGCACAACCATGCCTGGCTAATTTTTGTATTTTAAGTAGAGATGGAGTTTCACCATGTTGGCCAGGCCAGTCTCGAACTCCTGACCACAAGTGATCTGCCCACCTTGGCCTCCCAAAGTGCTGGAATTACAGGAGTGAGCCACTGTGCCTGGGAAAGCATGTCTTTTTTTAAGAACACATCCTTTTGGCTGGGTGTGGTGGCTCACACCTGTAATCCCAGCAGTTTGGGAGGCTGAGGAGGGTCGATCACTTGAGGTCAGGACTTCAAGACCAGTCTGACCAACATGGTGAAACCCCATCTCTACTAAAAAATACAAAAATTAGCCGAGCATGGTGGTGCATGCCTGTAGTCCCAGCTACTCGGGAGCCTGAGGCAGCAGAATCGCTTGGACTCAGGAGGCAGAGGTTGCAGTGAGCCGAGATCACGCCACTACACTGCAGCCTAGGCGACAGTGCGAGACTCTATCTCCAAAAAAAACAAAAAAAAATTAAAAATTAAAAATAACACATCCTTTTAATAGCCTATGTGATGAAATTTAGAAGTTTGCATAAGTAATTTCTGCCACACACCCAAATACAACCACAGTATTTGTCTACAGGTGACGCACCTGTGCGACTATTAGAATTGTAAGCTGAACCAGCTTGATTTTATGAAACACCATTTTTTACTTGAAAGAAAAACAAACTACGGTTATTCAGACATGGGTCTTCCACGTGCATTTTCTCAAAAATGAACCAAGTGAGCCTGTCATTTCAAGGAAAACAGCAGAGTATTTGCTGCTGATGATATGCTTTTACACTGTTGGTGGGGGTGTAAATTAGTTCAACCATTGTGGAAGACAGTGTGGCGATTACCCAAGGATCTAGAACCAGAAATACCATTTGACTCAGCAATCCCATTACTGGGTATATACCCAAAGGATTATAAATCATGCTGCTATAAAGACACATAAACACATATGTTCACTGCAGTACTATTTACAATAGCAAAGAATTGGAACCAACCCAAATGCCCATCAATGATAGGCTGGATAAAGAAAATGTAGCACATATACACCATGGAATACGAATACCATGCAACCATAAAAAAGGATGAGTTCATGTCCTTTGCAGGGACATGAATGAAGCTGGAAACCATCATTCTCAGCAAACTAACACAGAAACAAAAAACCAAACACCACATGTTCTCACTCATAAGTGGGAGTTGAACAATGAGAACACAAGGACACAGGGACGGGAACATCACACTGGGGCCTGTTGGGGGTTGAGGAGCAAGGGGAGGGAGAGCATTAGGACAAATACCTAATGCATGCGAGGCTTAAAACCTACATGACGGGTTGATAGGTGCAGCAAACCACCATGGTACATGTGTATCTATGTAACAAACCTGCACATTCTGCACATGTATCCCAGAACGTAAAATTAAAAAAAAAAGAAAGACAGTTGTAACACATGCAGTGTAACCCAAAAAGGGCTCAAATACAGACTATAATAAGAACCCCTACAAATCAGTGAAAGAAACTCAAGCAACTCAACAGCAAAAAAGGCAAAAGATATGACAGAGACCTTTCACAAAAAGAAACAAGAACTCCAGGCCAGGCGTGGTGGCTCATGCCTGCAATCCCAGCACTTTCGGAGGCCAAGGTGGGCTGATCACCATAGGCCTGGAGTTCAAGACCAGCCTGCCCAACATGGTGAAACCCTGTCTCTACTAAAAATACAAAAATTAGCCGGGTGTGGTGGCACACACCTGTAATTCCAGCTACTCAGAAGGCTGAGGCACAAGTATCGCTTGAACCCGGAAGGCAGAGGTTGCAGGGAGCTAAGATTGCGCCACCACCACACTCCAAACTGGGCGACAGAGCAAGACTCTGTCTCAAACAACAAAAAATAATAATAATAAGTACTCCAAATGACCAACAACATATAAAAAGATGCTCATGAAAATATAAGCCACAGTAAAATTACATACATATTTACAAAAAATTTAAGTCTGACAATATCAAATGTAGTGACAATGTGAAAGAAGGTCAACTCATACACTGCTGGTGGGAGTGTACACTGAAATAGCTTGGCAATATCTAACAGAGCTAAAGTGTAACCTATAACCCAGAGATTCTACACCTAGTATATACTCCACAAAAACACATGCTTGTATACACCAAAACTGTTGTATAATGTTTCTATTGGCACTGTTAGTAATAGCCAAAAACTAGAAGCAACAAAAATGTTTATCAACAAGACAGCATAAAAATAAACACTGGTATACAATGGAGTATCTTGCAACTATGAAAATGAATGAACTAAAAAAAAAGGAAAATCAATGAACTGCAAACATACAATATGGATGAATCTTAAAGTCATAACTGTTGAGCAAAAGCAGCCAGATACAGTAGGATAAATATTCAATTTCATTTATATGAAGTTCAAGAAAAAAATTAAACATATTTGGTAATGACACTGCAAAGAAAAGCAAGAAAGTTCCTTTGAGCTGAAGATGCAAGGTTAAAAAAAGAGAAAAATCAAGAAAGAGGAAAACCATAAATGTCAGGATAATGGTTACTACATGGGAGGTGGGAAAGGTTTGATTGGGAACAAATGGTATGTTGCCTTAACCTGGGTGTAAGTTACATGGGGGTGCATCTTACAATGATTCTTTAAGCTCTATATTGAGGTTTCATGACTTCTCTGTATTTTTGTTACATTTCATAATTTAGAAAAAAAATTCTTCCAAGGTGCACAAGGCTTTAAAGAGAGCCAATGAATTCATATAGAAGAGTTTCTTACTCTTTTGTATCTAGTAATCCTTTTTCTAGTCAATGAAACAAATAATTTTAAGACTTAACAGAACCTGTTTATATATCATGTAATCCTTTTTCTAGTCAATGAAACAAATAATTTTAAGACTTAACAGAGCGGCCGGGCGCGGTGGTTCACGCCTGTAATCCCAGCACTTTGGAAGGCCGAGGCGGGCGGATCACAAGGTCAGGAGATCGAGACCGCAGTGAAACCCCGTCTCTACTAAAAATACAAAAAATTAGCCGGGCGTGGTGGCGGGCGCCTGTAGTCCCAGCTACTCAGGAGGCTGAGGCAGGAGAATGGCGTGAACCCAGGAGGCGGAGCTTGCAGTGAGCTGAGATCAGGCCACCGCACTCCAGCCTGGGCGACAGAGCGAGACTCCATCTCAAAAAAAAAAAAAAAAAAAAAAAAAAGACTTAACAGAACCTGCTTATATATCACATCTAAGGCTAAATAAGATGCCAGATTACAATCATCCACAGAGAGATTATCTACTTTGCAGATTACACGTAACCTTGCAGCTCACCTCTGTGTCTTCTGACTGTGTCAATACTGTATCATCAGGATGAGCAGGGTAAGGTTATTAAAAGTAAGCAGAGTAAACTTTTGCTAGTCAACAATTCACTTCCAGGTTTCACAAAAGTATGTTCAAAACCAACGAATAAAAAGGCAATGGAAGCCGGCAGCTGTGGCTCACACCTGTAGTCCCAGAAGTCTAGGAGGCTAAGGTGGGTGGATCATTTGAGGTCAGAAGTTTAAGACCAGCCTGGCCAACATGATGAAACCTTGTCTCCACTAAAAATATAAAAATTAGCTGGATGGCCGGGCGCGGTGGCTCAAGCCTGTAATCCCAGCACTTTGGGAGGCCGAGACGGGCGGATCACGAGGTCAGGAGATCGAGACCATCCTGGCTAACACAATGAAACCCCGTCTCCACTAAAAATACAAAAAAATTAGCCGGGCGTGGTGGCAGCACCTGTAGTCCCAGCTACTCGGGAGGCTGAGGCAGGAGAATGGCGGGAACCCGGGAGGTGGAGCTTGCAGTGAGCCGAGATCGTGCCACTGCACTCCAGCCTGGGTGACAGAGTGAGACTCCGTCTCAAAAAAAAAAAAAAAAAAAATTAGCTGGTTGCGGTGGTGCGCACCTGTAATCCCAGTTACTCTGCAGGCTGAGGCAGAAGAATGACATGAACCCAGGAGGCAGAGGTTGCAGTTAGCTGAGACTGCATCACTGCACTCCAACCTGGGCAACAGAGCGAGACTCTGTCTCAGAAAAAATAAAAATAAAAACTAAGGGCAATGGAGAGCATTTACTAAACTAAATATTTAGTTTGAAAATGTCAGGCCAGGCATAGTAGCTCACGCCTGTAATCCCAGCACTTTAGGAGGCCAAGTTGGGTAAATTGCTTGAGCTCAGGAGTTCGAGACCAGCCTGGTAATATCACCTGAGCTCAGGAGTTCAAGACTAGCCTGGGTAACGTGGTGAAACCCCGTCTCTACCAAAAACACAAACAATTAGCAGAGCATGGCGGCACGCGCCTGTGGTCCCAGCTACTCAGGAGGCTGAGATGCGAGGATCGCCAGAGCTCAGGAAGTTGAGACTGCAGTGAGCCAAGATCGCACCAGTGAGCCATGATCGCACCACTGCACTCCATCCTGCACTCCAGGGTGACAGAGCAAGATCCCATCTCAAAAACAAAAACAAAGAAAGAAAATGTCATTTAGCTATTAAACATTTCTCACTAAAAAAAAATTATTCTGAGAATACCTTATGAATGGTAAGCTGGTGTAAGTTTGGTCCCAAGCACTTTCAACTACTTCCCTGGAGACTAGACAGGCCTTCTAATGGGTTGAGAAGAGAACAGTGGTTGGTTAAGAACACTGGTTAAGGCCGGGCGCGGTGGCTCAAGCCTGTAATCCTAGCACTTTGGGAGGCCGAGACGGGCGGATCACAAGGTCAGCAGATCGAGACCATCCTGGTTAACACAGTGAAACCCTGTCTCTACTAAAAAATACAAAAAACTAGCCGGGCGAGGTGGCAGGCGCCTGTAGTCCCAGCTACTCGGGAGGCTGAGCCAGGAGAATGGCGTAAACCCGGGAGGCGGAGCTTGCAGTGAGCTGAGATCTGGCCACTGCACTCCAGCCTGGGCAACAGAGCTAGACTCCGTCTCAAAAAAAAAAAAAAAAAAAAAAAGAACACTGGTTAAAGCTGGGTATGCTGGCTCATGCCTATAATCCCAACACTTTGGGAGGCCTAAGTGGGAGGATCACTCGAGCACAGAAGTTCAAGACCAGCCTAGCCAACAAGTGAGACCCCATCTCTACAAAAAAAAAAAAACAGGCCGGGCACGGTGGCTCAAGCCTGTAATCCCAGCACTTTGGGAGGCCGAGACAGGCGGATCACGAGGTCAGGAGATCGAGACCATCCTGGCTAACACAGTGAAACCCCGTCTCTACTAAAAAACACAAAAAAACTAGCCAGGCGAGGTGGCGGGCACCTGTAGTCCCAGCTACTCGGGAGGCTGAGGCAGGAGAATGGCATAAACCCGGGAGGTGGAGCTTGCAGTGAGCTGAGATCCGGCCACTGCACTCCAGCCTGGGTGACAGAGCGAGACTCCATCTCAAAAAAAAAAAAAAAAAAAACAGAAAAAAAATATTAGCCGAGTGTGGTGGCGCGTGCCTATAGTACCAGCTACTTGGGAGGCTGAGCTGGGAGGATCACTTGAGCCTGCAGGTCAAGGCTGCAGTGAGTGGTGATCCTACCACTGCACTCCAGCCTGGACAGCGTGGGGAACAGAGTGAAACCCTATCTTAAAAAAAAAAAAAAAAAAAACCCCACTGATTAAGCTTCTATTTTCACAAAATATGTTAAACCTAAGTTTATCTGGAATATAAAACAAAATCAATCTTCCTTCCAGTAGGCAACATAGAAATAATATCTGCTTCAGATTAGCATCAGAAGATATAACCTAAAAATGCCATCTAGGTCTTTTGCGGAGAGGAGATATATAAGTATATCAAGATTGCTTCAATATTTACTATGAAGTATTAAAACAATTCCTTCTTTGGGTTCCTATTTCCCCTATAGGGTCAATTCCCTTTAGAATATAATAGCAGGAGCCAGGCACAGTGGCTCACACCTATAATCCCAGCACTTTTAAGAGGCCGAGGAGGGCAGATTACTTGAGGCCAAGAGCTGGAGACTAGCCTAGCCAGTATGGTGAAACCCTGTCTCTACTAAAACTACAAAAATTAGCCAGGCTTGGTGGAGCATGCCTGTAACCCCAGCTACTCGGGAGGCTGAGGCAGGAGAATCACTTGAACCCAGGAAGCGGAGGTTGCAGTGGGCCGAGGTCGCACCACTGCACTCCAGCCTGGGCGACAGAGTGAGACTCTGCCTCAAATAATAATAATAATAATAGCAGGAAGCACCATGTCTTTGAAAGAAGAATTTAAGAGAATAAAGTAACTCATCTTTCCCTTTGTACTCAGGCTACTAAAATGCAATTTCAAATATTCCTTCATATAGAAAAAGAGAAAAAATAAAAAGAGGAAAGGAAAAGGAAAGGATGAGAAAGAAAGAGAAACAAAATAATTGTTTAAAATTCTTCCTTATTCACTTGAGCCTGGGAGGTCAAGGCTGCAGTGAGCCAAGATCATGCCACTGCACTCCAGCCTGGGCAACAGAGTGAGACCCTTTCTTAAAAAAAAAAAAAAAAAAAAAACTTCTCCTTATAACAATGCATTTGCTTCCTCACATTTCCAACAGTTTTATTTCTATTTAACAATCTTAATGCACATCTTTTGCAAAAAGCCTTCCAATGGTTGGGGGGAAGAGGTTGCGTCAGTGTTGCAAACTCCTACCTAGACTAATGGTACAGTCATCATTACATAACTTTAAGAAATAACTGAAATATAATTCTATATTGTCAGTCACCAGGCTACAAACATGTTCATTAGGACACAGATGACAATGTCATCATGAACTATTAGAATCTCAAAGATGTGCTCAAGTTGCATATGGAACCATTGAAAGGTTATTACAACAAGGCAATTTGTTTGCATAATAGATACTTATATTTCCCTAGTATAAAAGAGGTATTCCTTTGGCTGGGCGCAGTGGCTCATGCCTGTAATCCCAGCACTTTGGGAGGGTGAGGGGGAAGGATCACTTGAAGCCAGGAGTTTATGACCAGCCTGGGCAATATAGCAAAACCCCATCCCTATACATACACACACACAAAAAAAATGTTTTTAATTAGCCAGGCATGGTGGCATGCTCCTGTAGCCCCAGCTATTCAGGAGGCTGAGGCAGGAAAATCCCTTGAGCCTGGGAGGTCAAGCCTGCAGTAAGCCGTGATCGTATGACTGCACTCCAGCCTAGGTGACAAAGCAAGACCCTGTCTCAAAAAAAAAAAAAAAATTAGTTAAAAATAACTTTTTTAATAAAAAAATAAAACAGGTATTCCTTAGTTATAACAAGAAACTAAAAACAAACACTAAGAATTTTCCGCCAACAAGTAGATGTATCTGTGCTCTTCTCCCTAAGTGATTCACTAACAGAAGCCCACCAAGGATTCTTAAAGAAACTGTTTCTGAACGTTACATTTGTCTTACTATACGCCTGCCTAATGGTTTTAGGTCACTAACCTAAATTATAGGGAAAGGAACAAACAAAACTACCTCTAATAGTTGCCCACTTTAATATGGCTTAAAAATAATCAAATTTTCTGTCTTAGTCCAAATTGAAATTATTTTAATCCCTTAATAACTTTCAAATACTTGAGTTTACCATTTTTCCACTTTTTAATTTATTTTTTTAAATAAAAATAGAGACAGGTTCTCGCTATGTCACCCAGAGCTCTCCTGGGCTCAGGCGATCCTTCCTCCTGCCTCAGTTGCCCAAGTAGCTGGGATTACAGGTGTGTGCCACAGTGCACGCCACCACCACCTCACATGCCACCATGCCAGGCATTCGTTTTTTTCCACTTTTAAAATTGTTTAGTGCTATTATGGAGATGCTGTCTCAGGTCCCTGAGAACGAGGACAGAATCTACTTTCTGTCAAAAGATGTATGGAAAACTGAATAAAATGTCTGAGGTTCCTTCAAGGACTTAAAAGGTATTTTGTGAATACTTCTTAACATGGGTATACGGCTTTTCATCTTACTTGTTCCCATTTTCCAGTAAAAAGGAAACAGAGTCACAAGCTTAAATTACTTGATTATGCTCACATCGCAAATGTGGCTTTCATATATAAAAAGCTGATGCTATTTACGCTTCACTTAATTCTTTAAAACAAGACAACAAAAAGGTTAAATGTAGTTAAGCAAAGTGCTACCTCTATTACCATTTGTAGAACAGAAACAAAACCCACAAAAATGAATACTGGGACAATATAGTTTTATCTTGTAGAAACATGCATTTAAAAGAAAAAGAAACAGGAAATGTTAAAAAAAAAAAAGAAAAAGAAAAAAAAGAAAAAGAAAAAAAGACAACAGGAGTTGCCGCACTTACAGCAGGAAAAAAGCACAAGTATATTGACAGCACTCACCCTACCTAAACATTAAAGCATTACAGAATATATATATATATATTTTTTTTTTAACAAACAAGGCAGTAGCCTATACAACCTCCTGACATTGCTTCAACATTTCTTGAAGAATGTTTCTCTTCCCAGGAAAACAGACTAAGACTTATACTTAGTTTATGAATACAGGTCGAAATGGGAAATTAAATACGAAATGAAAACTGAGACATCAAGAAAAGGTTTCAGATAAAGCTTTGGCTGAATTTGGAGCAACTTTGCGAGGAAAAAAAGACTCAACCACCAAGACTAAAATTTCTTAGAATGATTATAACCCTCTACCTAGAATTCTCCAAGAAATTCAGATCATATGGCATGTTTTGAACAACCAAATGTACTTAAATAAGTTCTAGAATGTTTAAAATAATGTCGTAGCAGCAGAAGAAAAAGAGTAGCAATCAAAACATTTGGCAATTAAATTTTAAAACTTTATTATAACTACCATTAATAAGGTAAGACCTAACAAAACTTTCTAATTGAGATACCTAAAATAAGCTATTCAAACAAACAGATGATATTCAACAAACATAAGTATTTCAAAATTAGACTAAGTATTAACATGAGGCTAGCATCTTCAGATTAAGAGCTTCGAATATCAATTCTCCATTAAGGTTGCTTGTGATAAAGAAATGTTGAGTTCACTGTGTTAATGATTTCTATCAAAACCAGAATTCTCCACCGGATCTACCAGTACATGCAAGTTTATTAGCTTAATCATGGCAAGTTCTACGTCAATATAAAATAATCAAGAAACTAAAACTAATTCCAAAATTAAGTGATCAAATACATATCTTTCAGAATTTGAAAGAGTTTGCATTTAGATATAAGTATTATTGGAAATTACAATTACATTTTGGTAGCCCTCCTTTGCCCTTCTGAGCCCTCTTGGAAAAGGTCATTCTTTAAGAGTTCTATAATTTAGCATTAAAAACATAATTGGTATCTGGAAACATAATGGGATATCTAGGTATGCGATGGATGGACCATTCAGATAGGCAAAATACAGTTTTACTTTTCTCCCTAATTACCTAATAAAACATTCTTCAAAGCCAAGACCTTCCATTTAATAGACAGTTGTTTTTCATGGCATACAATTAAGAATTTGCCCTATCTGAAAGTTATAAAATATCCCATACATCTCATATGTTGCTTTCAACATTAGTTGACAACCACCCCCAGAAAAGATTTATGGTGGTAAGAACTGACAGACAAGAAATGAATTAACAACCTCATGAAATACATCACATTATTTTTTAAAAAGGTAATTTTCAGTCAAGTTAAAGCTTATCTACTAATTTATCTTGTTAAAAAGGAAAAATTCACCCAAGGTATAATTTTAAATATTGGTCATATTCTAAACGCCAAATCTATAAATAGATTCACTAATAATTTGGTGGCACACTACCTTCATTTTTAAATTTTCCCGTTGCTCTTTTATATTTCAGAGGCTGTTTTCAGACAAAGGAAAAATGTTTTTTGTAATATATTTGCACCACCACGTATTCTGCCTAGTAATATGAAAATGCTAACACCTATCTTTAAGAAGATACAAAAACTCCAAAGACATGCTATATGCAACAAAGTTTTCATAGAGGGAAAACAGGTCAAATAAACTGAAACTAAGTACTGAATGGTGATGTGTTTAACTATTTAAAATAGCTTATTATGTTACACAATTTTAAACTCTCTTCCTGTAACAGAATGCAATCATAAAACTGACTATACTGATTTGGATCTACTATAATTCAATCCACATTCCACAAGTCATGCAATAACTACATACATGTAAGTTCTAATAACAGTTTTTTTGTTGTTATTTTTGTTTTGTTTGTTTTTGAAAAAGAGTTTCGCTCCCCTTGTTGCCCAGGCTGGAGTGCGACAGCTGCGATCTCAACTCACCGCCACTTCCGCCTCCCGGGTTCAATCGATTCTCCTGCCTCAGCCTCCCGAGTAGCTGGGATTACAGGCATGTGCCACCACGCCTGGCTAATTTTGTACTTTTAGTTGAGACGGGGTTTCTCCATGTTGGTCAGGCTGGTCTCGAACTCCTGACCTCAGGTGATCCACCCACCTCGGCCTCCCAATGTGCTGGTATTACAGGCGTGAGCCACCTCACCCGGCTTCTAATAACAGTTTTGAAGCAGCTCTTCAAATATAAGAACTATGACAGGTAGCATGTATTATATAAATACACATAATGTGAACCTAAAATTCCATTTTTTCTAGGTATTTCGACCTCCTACATCACTTTTTCTCCAACCATTACCAGTCAGAAGCCAAGCAGAATTTCACCTTGTAGCCCTAATACCACTCATTCTAAGGTGGGAGCAATAACAGTAAAACTGTTGGGAGGCCGAGGCGGGCGGATCACGAGATCAGGAGATGGAGACCATCCTGGCTAACACGGTGAAACTCCGTCTCTACTAAAAATACAAAAACTTAGCCGGGCGTGGTAGCACGTGCCTGTAGTCCCAGCTACTCGGGAGGGTGAGACAGGGAGGCTGAGACAGGAGAATCGCTTGAACGCGGGAGGCAGCGGTTAGTGAGCCGAGATCGCGCCACTGCACGCCAGCCTGGGCGACAGAGCGAGACTCCGTCTCAAGGGGAAAAAAGAAAAGCAAAACTGTCAAAAAACAGTAGCTGAAAGGAGGAAGCTGAGCCATCTACAAAGATAACAGCCCCTAAATAAATGAGCTGGCTTTAAAAGTAAACAAAACAGTGAATTGCTTTACGAGTTTTGGTGGATTACCCTAATATGGATGAAGATGATGGTCTGGCTGGGTAACTTCCCATCTTGCCTTCCCCAAACTTGATGGCTATTTGTCAACTAGCTATCAAACGTGATGGCTATTTGTCAACTAGCTAACAAACTTGATAGCTATTTGTTAACTAGCATGTACGAGGATTTGTAAAATGTTCATTACAGTTAAAAACGAAGGTTTATCAAATAGTCTTCTCTGACAATTAATAAACCAATAAGCACTCTAAGCATATGCTGGGGGGGGGGGGGGTGGGCGTGCGTGGAACCGAAAGAAATATGAGACATAGTCCCTATCTTTCAAGGGCCTCTCAATTCATTACAGTGCAAGAGTAAAAACACATGAAGGAGTCAGAGACCAATTAATTGCTAACCAGAGTGGTACAGACTTTAAGTGCATGAGCTGTCCTGAGAAGTTTAAATATCTAAAGGTTGGAATAATATTACTTTTAATAGCTATCACTTGAGCACTTACTATAAGCCAAGTGCTTTACAGGCATTATTTAGTCTTCACAACAATCCTTTGAGTAGAGTACTTATTATTCCCAATTTACTCAAGGGGAAACAGTCCAAGTGGTTAAGGAACTTACCCAAGGTCACTCGGCTAGTTAAGTGGCTAAGACAGCCGCTTATTTAGGGAATTCTAGCGCTCGCACTGTTAAGACTTCATACAGCAGTGCGGGGGGTGCGGGGGAGGAAGCCACATAGGCTGGCACTATTACAAGCGCGGGATCCGGCAACGCGTTCCTCGTGTTTCGTTCCAAGTAATGAAGTTACAAAGATCTGAATCGTTAGCATGAGCCACGGTAAACTGGCTACTAGAAATGGAGAGGGGTGGGCAAGGACGACAAAAATGGCTAACAAGAGTTAATTTGATCCAGGGTTGAGCGTTAGCATCTAAAAGCGATCCAGAGAAGGAAATGAGAAGCTGTTATTAATATGTTTTCTTAAATCTGAGGTTTGCTTTGCTGCTTAAACGACTTTTTTCAGGGAGAGGGGAGGAGGGAGCGCTCTAATGTGGGGGCGAGAAGACTAGGGGTATGGCAAATTACTGTTTTCGGCGTTACGGGGGAAAAGTTTCACGACTAAAGGAAACGCGTTATCCTAGGTACTCGAGAAGCTTGGAGAGTTGCCAGAATTAGTTGCAGTCCCAGGATAAAATGGGGTTTAGGGAACATTTAATGACGAAAGTTAAATCCAACCCTAAATAGCTCTAAGGTGAACAGACGGAGCAAAGAAATGTCTGTAGTTCTTCAGGGAAAGCGGCAATCCCTGCCACACTTCCCCACGGCGCTACGCGAGGCCGGGACAGTCAAGAGACCGCTCCCCGGGAGGACGAGAGGTGCCAAACCGGGTTCTTCGCGGCGCCCCGGGCTTCGCGGCAGCGGGCGAAGAGGAGGGGAGGGAATCCGGGACGGTTCGCCCTCCTCGGACTTCAGGCAGAGGAGGCGCCAAGCTCCAAACTGCGGAGTCCAACGGGTGCAGAGTGAAGAAATGGGACAGAGAGAGATGGAAAGTCCGAATCGCCCCAGCGCAGCCCCATAAAGATAAAGGAGCCCAGTGAGATCAAGCGAAAAGGGGGACACAAAAAGAGACCAAGAGGGAGCGCAGAGACCTGCAGGGGCGGAACAGGAGTTCTACTAAGAGGCTAAAGAAAGCCGAGCTACCGCAGGCAGTAGCGATTTCTGGGAGGCCAGGGAAGGAAAGAGGTCCGCGGCGGTTAACAGCACCTCTCCCCGAGTTCGAAACTCCTAGCCGACCATCCACGCCCGCCGCCCGGGTGGGGGAGGGGGTACATCTTCCCCCCCCAACCTCCCACCACAGGTGAGAGTGCAGCTGACGCCCTGGCCCGGCCCGGCAGTGCGCCTGCCTCCGGCCCGAACACTCACAATTCGCCTCTCCCTGATTTCTCCCAGTTCTTTATCCACTCTGCAGGAACCACCACAGCCGCGGCCGCCATCTTCCTCTCACTAGTAGCAGAGGCCCGGATGTGTAGCACGCGAGCGAAGGGTCAAAGGGGAGCACCGCCCACGAGGAATGCCGGGAGCTGAGAGTTCGTTTTTCGATTTCCCGCCCCACTTTCCTCCCCACCCAGCGGAAACCCGAGGCTCGGCAGCCAACGACGTGGAGACTCGCGGGCTCCTTTGCGAAGTTACTCCGCGGGCTGCGCCGTCCGAAGTCCTCAGCCTTTCCATTAGAACAGAAAAATGCCATCCACGGGCCAACAAGTAGACCTTATCTTCTTCCATAGTATCTACCCCAACCACTAATACAAACACGCATTTTTCAAGCACCTAATATGTGCTAGACACTGGGGATAGAGAAATAATACAGTCTTTGGGAAAGACATAAATATAAGCAGATAAATTACATTACGCCCTGCTGACTGCTGAGATAAAAGGAAATAATCGGGAAGGTGGTAGCCATTGTCTGTGTGCCAAGCATTACGCTAATGCGAGGGATACGACCTAACCGTGGGAAACATGGATCCACGAGTTCTGACACGCTGCGTTGGCCTGCTATCATTGTTACCTTAGGCTAAACTAGGGACTAAGTACCATGAAAAACAAAATGGGCCGCGCACGGTGGCTCACGCCTGTAATCCCAACACTTTGGGAGGCCGAGGCAGGTGGACCACCTGAGGTCAGGAATTTGAGACCAGCCTGGCCAACATGGTGAAACCCCGCCTCTACTAAAAATACAAAAATTAGCCGGGCGTGGTGGCACGCTCCTGTAATCCCAGCTACTCGGGAGGCTGAGGCAGGAAAATCGCTTAAATTCGGGAGGCGGAGGCTGCAGTGAGCCATGATGGAGCCACTGCACTCCAGCCTGGGCAATAAAGTGAGACTTCATCTTAAAAAAAAAAAAAAAAAAAAAAAAAACACTGTATTATTCCTTAATCTACAGATATTTCAAATTTGATCTTTTTTTCTTTTCTTTTCTTTTCTTTTCTTTTTTGAGACAGGGTCTCACTCTATCGCCCAGGCTGGAGTGCAATGGCACAATCATGGCTCACTGCAGCCTCTACCTGCCTGGGGTCAAGCTACCCTCCCACCTTAGCCTCTTGAGTTGCCGTGACTACAGATGCACACCTCCAGGCTCTGCTAAATTTTTTGTATTTTTCTAGAAACAGTTTTTCACCACATTGTCCAGGCTGGTCTGGAACTCCTGGCCTCAAGTGATCTGCCCACCTCAGCCTCCCAAAATGCTAGCATTACAGGCGTGAGCCACCCTGCTCACCCCAATAATACTTTTTTTTTTTTTTCATGACACAGTCTCAGGAAGTCCTGACAACATGTGCTCCCACCCCACCTCCATAATGCTTGTTATAGCAACAACAAAAAAAAATTTTTCTGACTGCGTATCAGTTATCACATCTCCATTAATCTGGAAGAATTCCTCAGTCTGTCTTCCACAACCTTGACATTTTCGAAGAGTGCAAGCCAGTAATTTTGTAGATTGTACCTCAGTATTTGTTTGTCTGATATTCCTTCACGATTAAATTAAGTTTATGCAATTTTTTGACATACTACAACATCGTGTTTTTCTTTTTTTTTTTTTTTTGTAATTTTAAAATACTTTATTGTTAATAAATGCTAACAGTCATCTTAGCCCTCAGAGAGTTATAACCTTTTTGCTGGTCAAGGGTCTTGTCTCAATGTGGATGGCTGCTGTTGTGGCAATTTCTTTCTTATTTATTGTTTTAAATTTAATTTAAAGTTCTGGGATACATGTGCTACATGTACAGGACGTGCAGGTTTGTTATGTAGATAAACGTGTGCCATGGTGATGGGAAAACACCCACTGACGTATTTAGAGTTAACACCTCTGGAACCGGGTGTGGTGGCTCACCCCTGTAATCCTACCACGTTGGGAGGCTGAGCCAGGTGGATTGCTTGAGCTCAAGAGTTGAAGACCAGTCTGAGCAACAGAGTGAAACCCCATCTCTACAAAAAATACAAAAATTATTTCAGCTTGGTGGTGCACGCCTGTAGTCCCAACTACTAAGGAAGCTGATGTAAAAGTGTTGCTTGAGCTGGGGAGGTTGAGGCTGCCGTGAGCTGTGAGCATGCCACTGCACTCCAGCCTGGGTGACAGAGCAAGACCCTGTCTCAAAAGAGAAAAAAGAAAAAGAAAAAAGAATATACCTCTGGGCATGCTGGCTAATGCCTGTAATCCCAGCAGTTTGGGAGCCTGAGGCAAGAGAATCTCTTGAGGCCATAATTCAAGACCAGCCTGAGCAACATCAACAGACCCTATCTCTACAAAAAAAAAAATTTTTTTAATTAACCATAAGGGGTGGTGCACACTTGTGGTCCCAGCTACTCAGGAGGCTTAGGTGGGAGGATCCCATGAGCCCAAGAGTTAGAGGCTGCAGTGAGCCATGATCTGGCCACTGCACTCCAGCCTGGGCAACAGAGCAAGACCCTGTCTATTTAAAAAATTAATTAAAAATTTTACATTTTAAAAATAAAGAACAACCACAGAAGTATTTAGAGTTAATGGGGCATTATTTTACAACTTACTCTAAAATATTTTAGAAAAAAAGTAATAAGGCCGTGCACAGTGGCTCACACCTGTAATCCTATCAATTTAGGAGGCCGAGGCAGGCAGATCACCTGAGGTCAGGAGTTCGAACCAGCCTGGCCAACATGGTGAAACCCCATCTCTACTAAAAATACAAAAATTATCTGGATGTGGTGACCCATGCCTGTAATCCCAGCTACTCGGGAGGCTGAGGCACCAGAATTGCTTGAACTGCTTGAACTTGAGAGGTGGAGGCTGCAATGAGCTTAGATCGTGCCACTGTACTCCAGCCTGGGTGACAGAGTGAGACTCCGTCTCAAAGAAAGAAAAAAAGTAATAGGATGATTAAGCAAATGTAAACTATTAACTTTAGGAATCTGGATTGAAGGAGTTCTGTAAATACCATCCCAAAATATGCTGTTTTAGTATGCTGATTACTTTAAACTTAGGGCTCTTGGGGAAGAGCAAATGCAGGGAGAGGCTTTCTCTGAACTTCCTCAATCTGCCTAAAGACAGATCCTCAAAAACTAACTCAGTTATCATGAATCTCCTCCCCAGGAATCTCACCAACCAGAGAAAATTAAACAGGAGAGGAGACTGGAAGTCAATGCCATGCCCAGACAGACTTTGTCACAGTCTGTCACCTATTCTGAGGGCCCACTCATCTTTTCCCAAAATCATTTATTCTATCCTAAGTTCCCTATATCCTCCCTCCTCTCGCCCCTATGAAAAGGGTATATAAACCTCTAAATCTACTGGGTTTGGGGCTGTTCACTTTTCTTTCATGACATACCCCCATGCATGTAATGAATTGTTATACGTTTTCTCCTCTTAATCTGTCTACAATCAGTTTATTTCATAGACTCAATTACTGAATCCTCAGAGAGTAAAGGAAAAGTTTTCCCTACCCTACAGGATGAAGGAATGAAGGACATATAGGGATTCTCTGTTCCACTTGTGCAATGTTGGGGCTCAGAAGCTGATACCCTGAAATTCAGCACTTTGACATGCTGAACTGAAGAAGCCTCAAGGCCTCTTGACCTTTTCCACTCCCCACTGCCTCACCCCAAACCTTTATCTGGCTAAGATTCAGACCCACCAAAAAGAATAATTGTCTATTTTTCCTTTCCCTGTAGGACCAAGAATGCAACCACACCTGAAAAGACTCTTTCACAAGATAATGTACAATTAATCTCTGTTTCCTGATCCACTCATTCGTCCCAGTAATCCACTCAACAGAATTTCTCGTCTCCACTCTCCCAGAATCTGGTTGACCAAGACCTGAACCACATTGTGGGGTCGGTGATCACTCTGTGGTTCTTCCCATGTATACACGTTAAATTAATTTGTATGCCTTTTCTCCAATTAATCTGCCTTTTGGTAATTGTTTTTTCAGTGAACTTTCAGAGGATGAAAGGAAAGTTTTCCCTTGACCCCTACAGCAACTTTTCAAAATAAAAGGTGTTTTTAAAAAAACACATGTTTGGCAGAAAATACAGACAATCCAAATGAAGAAATCCTACCCTATATATGAACTTTAGAGCTAGTATCTTCTAAATATGGCAAGTTTTGTCAGATGAACCAGGTTCACTTGCATTGAAAAACTAAGTTATGTGCTGTATTCAGAACTGGTTCTGGGAAAATGCTCCATTGTTTATGGTTGTTTTTCACCAGTTGTATCTAGTCTTCTAGTGTCCTGTCTGACTTTGAAATTCTAAAGCCACGCACTAGAAAATATCCACCTTTCAATTTCAGTGATTTCTGCCTGTAAAAACCTTCTGCCATTTCGAGGGGGGTCAAATATAGTGCCCTCTGATCTTTTCATGTTTCCTTATTATGGACAATTTAAAATGTATACAAAGCAAACAGAATGATACAATGAATCTTCGCGTACCATCATCCCCCCTGGAAAACTTTGAAGTCATTATTACAAGGTAGCTTCTGTGATACAAGAAGCACTATCTTGCTACTTATGTATACTTCTCTGTGTAATCTACAGCAAGGGCTTTCAACCTGGGTCAGATACATTTTTGTGGGAATAGGGGGGATGGGGGCTAGGGGGCAGGGGTCCTCTGCATTGTAGAATGTTTAGCAACATCACTGTACTTGACTTACTGGATGTATCAGCCTCCATACACACACACACACACACACACACACACACACACACACCAGTTATTACAACCATTTGCAGACATTGCTAAAATTCTCCAGAGGGCAAAATAGTCCCCTTTTGAGAACCATTGAGCTACAGTATTCTCCTGTACTGTGACTTACCTTGCCACGTATCACAGTGACTTCTTCTTCCAAACATTGAACTGTGCAGTATGCATAGTAATCAATATGTCACACTTGTGATATGACCTGAGTGCAATGATGCCCTTTGAGGCCTGGTTTTCTCTTCTTCCAGAAACTGCAGAACTATTTTTACATGGTATGATGACTCCTTTAGGAATTACTCAGAGCTAATTGGCTTTTTGATCTATAAGATTGCAAAGCTATGAAATCTTCTGCATCCTTGTTGTTGGCTTGCCTGCTCTTTGCTATCTGCATCTGGTATTATCTCAACAGCTGGGGGGATTTTTCTCTGGTGATCTCACAAGCTCATGGATACCAATGCGCTATTCAGGGACTGAGGGCTGTGGTGGAGGCCAGGGATTGGGTAGTTTCAATGTTGACAGTCTGATGCATGGAATGATAGGTCGATTTTAGGTTACTGTAAGGTCAAGCAATCTTATAACCTACCATCTCAGTAAAGACAAAGAATGGGACCAAAAAGGAAGCACATAAAAGCAAAACAAGACAAAATAACAAAATAATTAAAGAATGAATGCAAAGGGTTTTTTTTGAGATTTAAAATGAAGAAAAGTTCTTTAGAATAAACTACCTGATAATTTCTGCATTTTATGCTAAGGCTGTTTATGCCAAACCAATCTACTGTCTCCTTCCCGTCTACAGTGCTCCTTTGGTGAAAACAAAGTCTTTTCTTTTTTCCTTTGTCTTTCTTTCTTTCTTTTTTTTTTTTTTTTTTTTTTTTGAGACAGAGTCTCAAAAAATAAAAGCCCAGGCTGTAGTGCAATGGCACGATCTCGGCTCACTGCAACCTCTGCTTCCCAGGTTCAAGCGATTCTCCCATCTCAGCCTCCAGAGTAGCTAGAGTTACAGGCACCCACCATCATGCCCGGCTAATTTTTGTATTTTTGTAGAGACAGGTTTCATCATGTTGGCCAGGATGGTCTTGAACTCCTGACCTCAGGTGATCTGCCCACCTTGGCCACCCAAAGTGCTGAGATTACAGGCATAAGCCACCACACCTGGCCAGAAAAAGGTCTTTTCATTATCTGTGCCAGGTGGTAGAGTTAGACCTTCAGGTGGGAACTGGAATCCCACAAAAGAGGCAGAGAGGGAAGAAGGGTCATGCCATGCCCAGACATACTAATACCTAGTTGATGATTGATTTCTGCAGCTAACCACTATGGCACGTTTACCTGTGTAACAAACCTGCACACCCTGCACATGTACCCCAGTATTTAAAATAAAAATTGAAGAAAAAAATTAGCTGGGCATGATGGTGTGTGCCTGTAGTCCCAGCTGCTAGGGGGCTGGGACAGGAGGATCACTTGAGCCTGGGAGGGGCGGCAGAGAGGTTGGTCCAGACCCCTGTGAGGGAGAGGTTTGTCAGGGTCACAGGGAAGAGATGACCACAGTTTGGCAAGTGAGAGGTGAGGTGTTAGAACTACCTGTCTTCTAGGTGTAAATAGGGCCCAGATTATAAAAACTCTCATTGTCTCCTCTTAGTTTTTTATTGTCGTTTTCCCTGCCCTTCCATTTCATTTACCTCTTCTCTCCTACTTCAAACTCACGCAGTCAGGCTCCAGAGCCCACTTTTTTTTTTTTTTTTTTTTTTTGAGACAGGGTCAGGCCGGGCGCGGTGGCTCACGCCTGTAATCCCAGCACTTTGGGAGGCCGAGGCGGGCGGATCACAAGGTCAGGAGATCGAGACCACGGTGAAACCCCGTCTCTACCAAAAATACAAAAAATTAGCCGGGCGCGGTTGTGGGCGCCTGTAGTCCCAGCTACTCAGGAGGCTGAGGCAGGAGAATGGCGTGAACCCGGGAGGCGGAGCTTGCAGTGAGCCGAGATCGCGCCACTGCACTCCAGCCTGGGCGACAGAGCGAGACTCCGTCTCAAAAAAAAAAAAAAAAAAAAAAAAGAGACAGGGTCTGGCTCTGTCACCCAAGCTGGAGTGCATGGAGTGCAATGGCGTGATCTCATCTCACTGCAACCTCCACCTCCCAGGCTCAAGCCATCATCCCATCTCAGCCTCTCAAGTAGCTGGCACCATAGGTGTGTGCCACAACACCCAGCTAATTTTTGTATTTTTTGTATAGACAGGTTTTTGCCATTTTGCCCAGGCTGGTCTTGAACCCCTGAGCTTAAGTGATCCACCTGCCTCAGCATCCCAAAGTGCTGGTATTACAGGCAGGAACCACCACGCCCAGACCAGAGCCCACATTCTTAACTCTACACTGCAGGAGTTTGAACCCAGATTCTACCACTTAGGTGCATGACCTTTAGCAAATTAATTGACTTCTCTATACCTCTGTTTCTTCCTCTATCAAATGAAGGTAATAGTATCCACTGGGATTGGAGGAGTCCAAATGACACACTCCTTTTCTTTGTCCAAGTTCTAAATCAATTAAAAAAAAAAAAAAAAAAAAGAGGAAAGGATGAAGTATCTAGGAGAATGTGGTTAAATCTCCAAGCAACTGGGCCTCCTAATAGTAAACTCCTGAAATAGACTGACCCACCAAGTCACATGCAGCACTGGACAAGAGCAGAACAGAGCAGAACAACTACTCTCTTCCCAAGATTATATAGAGAGGTAAAGGCTGGGCTACACATGCCCAGTTTCTTTTTCCAAAAAGGATCCATCAAGTAAGTCATGCCTCCTGAAGGAAGGCAGTTGGAGGAAGGGTGGAGAAATTAAGGAGGCAGAGAGCAAAGGGAAAGGAACTAATATTAATCTATAGAGAAAGACTTTTCACCCTCACCAGAATGATACATCTCTATGTGCGCTGCATGGAGACTGTTTGTATAGGCCAACAGTCTTTGTTTGGGTGGGAGCTGTATGGTACACTAAGCTTTGTCATATGCATAGGCTCTGTCTTAGGTCAGGTTTAACAGATACACACCTGACCTGGTGCAGTGGCTCACGTCTATAATCCTAACACTTTGGGAGGCCGAGGCGGGCGGATCATTGAGGTCGGGAGTTCGAGACAAGCCTGACCAACATGGAGAAACCCCGTCTCTACTAAAAATACAAAAATTAGCCAGGCGCGGTGGTGCACGCCTGTAATCCCAGCTACTTGGGAGGCTGAGGCAGGAGAATCGCTTGAACCCAGGAGGCAGATGTTGCAGTGAGCTGAGATTGTGCCATTGCACTCCAGCCTGGGCGACAAGAGCAAAACTCTGTCAAAAAAAAAAAAAAAAAAAAAAACAGATACATACCCTGAAATGAAGATTTGAGCATAAGTGGCTTATTAAGGAAGTGCTCCCAGGAGAAACAGGTAAGGGAGTGAGGAAAAGAGGACAGAAGAGAGGATGAGACCAAGCATGGGTGCAAAATGAAGTGCCAGCCTCTGCTTGATCCTGTCAGGATATATATGGAACATAGATTATTCAGGATTTGTCCAGCTTGAGGCAAGGGAGCTGGCAAGAAAGCTTTCATACTTTCACAGGAGTTGGCCAGTTGGCTACAGGCTATCCCAGCAGAAACATAAACTCCTAGACACTTCCAGCTCTCCACATATTTACAGCAATAAGTTGCTCTTGTAGCCCAATGGCAGTCTGCTAAAGAAGGTTGATGGTGCCAGACTTTAAAAAGAAAATCACACAGGACAGGAGATGAGCCCACAGAACTGATTAGAAGGATTCAAAATATCTAGACCTAGCCCTATGCATAGGCAGGGGTTGTTTGCTAATGGACTCCACAGTAGTGTGGATATGTTCTTTAATGTGCTTAGGACCTGTCTTTGGTATGCTGAACATTGTTATAAACTGTAGTCTGTGTGGGACTGTCTCCTAGAATGCTGGATATTGGTAATGTATTTTTTAAAACTAATCTTAGTTAAGTTAAATATAAATATTAACATTTCTAGGATAACCACTACAAACATAAAAGTGTATCTTTCAAACCAGCAAAGGGGAAAAAAATGAAAGAAAGAAAGAAAAAATCAATCAATCCGAAGACGACAAGAAAATAGGAAAAATTTTTGGAAAAGTGGCAGAATAGAATAAAGGAAGATTTAAACCTAAGTATATCAGTAATTGCATGAAATACAAATGAACTAAATGTTCCACCTGAAAAGCAAAGATTATCAGTCTGGGTTTAAAGAACTCTAGCTTTTTTTTTTTAGACAACGTCTGGCTCTATCATCCAGGCTGGAGTGCAGTGGTGTGATCTTGGATCACTATAACCTCCACCTCCCAGACACAAGCAATCCTCCTGCTTCAGCCGCCCGAACAGGTGGGACACCACACCCAGCTAATTTTTGTATTTTTTGTGAAGACAGCCCAGACTGGTCTCATCAAACTCCTGAGCTAAAGCGATCTGTCCACCTCGAGTTCCCAAAGTGCTGGGATTACAGGCGTGAGCCACTGTGCCTGGCTGAAATCTAGCTATTTTTAAGGGGCATCCCTAAAACACAGGGACACAAGAAGTTTGAAAGTGAAATGAAGGCCGGGCGCGGTGGCTCAAGCCTGTAATCCCAGCACTTTGGGAGGCCGAGACGGGCGGATCACGAGGTCAGGAGATCGAGACCATCCTGGCTAACACGGTGAAACCCCGTCTCTACTAAAAAATACAAAAAAAAAACTAGCCGGGCGAGGTGGCGGGCGCCTGTAGTCCCAGCTACTCGGGAGGCTGAGGCAGGAGAATGGCGTAAACCCGGGAGGCGGAGCTTGCAGTGAGCTGAGATCCGGCCACTGCACTCCAGCCTGGGCGGCAGAGCGAGACTCCGTCTCAAAAAAAAAAAAAAAAAAGAAAGTGAAATGATGGGGCAAATACACCAGCCAAATACTAAGATCAACAAAAATTAAGCTGTTGTAACTTAATTTCTTTTAATTGTCTTTCAATTTCTTCTTGATATTAAGGTAAAAATCAGATAAAATAAACATTAAAATAAAAATAAGGCTGGGCACAGTGGCTCACGCCTGTAATCCCAGCACTTTGGGAGGCCGAGGCGGGTGGATCATGAGGTCAGGAGATCTAGAACATCCTGGCTAACTCGGTGAAACCCCATCTCTACTAAAAATTCAAAAATTTAGCCGGGTGTGGTGGCGGGCGCCTGTAGTCCCAGCTAGTCGGGAGGCTGAGGCAGAAGAATGGCGTGAGTACGCGAGGCGGAGCTTGCAAGGAGCTGAGATTGCTGCACTCCAGCCTGGGCGACAGAGCGAGACTCCGTCTCAAAAGAGAGAAAGAGAGAGAGAGAGAGAGAGAGAGAGAGAGAGAGAGAGAGAGAGAGAGAGAGAGAGAGAGATAAACAAAAGAAAAGAAAGAAAGAAAAAGAAGGCTGGGCGCGGTGGCTCACGCCTGTAATCCCAGCACTGTGGAGGCTAAGGGTGGTGGTTCACATGAGGTCAAGAGTTTGAGACAAGCCTGACCAACATTGTGAAACTCCATCTCTACTAAAAATACAAAATTAGCCACGCATGGTGGTGCATCTCTGTAATCCCAGCTGCTTGAAAGGCTGAGGCAGGAGAATCGCTTGAACTCAGGAGGCGTAGGTTGAAGTGAGCAGAGATGGCAACATTGTTCTCCAGCCTGGGCAACAAGAGTGAGACTCTGTCTCAAAAGTAAAGAAAGTAAAAGAAACATAATTACTATGTTTAAGGAGGGTTACTATGTATTCACAAAAGTTTCAATTGACTGGGAAAATATAACAATCCTAGTCTTGAATGTACTCAATTACAGTTTTGAAACATGTGAAGCAAAAATTAACAGAACTAGGAGAAGAAATTGACAAATTCACCACCACAGACAGGGTCTTTAGTTCATGTCTCTCAGAAATTGACAGATGAAGCAGACAAAATAATCAGTGATGATGTAGAAAATTTGAACAAATGAATATGCTTGATCTGGTAGCTATACATAGAACACTGTACCTAGCAACTGGAAAATAAACATCCTTTACAAGAACACATGAACAGAAGTAGAGGGAGGGAGTGAAGAAAAGAAAAAAAAGAAAAACAAATAAGCAGGGCCGTGTTCACAGATCAAAGGGACCTCGTCAAAGGGGAAAGTGGGGGCCAAACTCCATGCCATGCTCCACTTACCAAACCACATGTTCAAGTGTGGTACTGCATTTAGCTGGAAGATAGAGCATATTTTCCTAATTCATACAAAGGCAATGTGTCATCCTGGTGGTCCAGCACATCAAACATATAAAAAATTAACCATATACTAGTTTAAAAAAAAACAAATGTCAGCCAACTGCAATGGCTCATGCCTGTAATCCCAGCACTTTGGGAAGCAGAGGCTGGTGGATCACTTGAGGTCAGGAGTTTGAGACCAGCCTGGCCAACATGGTGAAACCCCTTCTCTACCAAAAAAAAGAAGAAAAAAAAATAGCCAGGGGTGGTGGCACAAGCCTGTAATCCCAGCTACTCAGGAGGCTGAGGCAGGAGAATTGCTTGAACCTGGGAGGTGGAGGTTGCAGTGAGCTGAGATTGCGCCACTGCACTCCACCCTGGGTGACAGAGTGAGACTCTGTCTCAAAGAAAAAATAAAAATAAAAATAAAAAAATTTTTAAAAAGTCAACAAGTTTCAAAGAATCAATCTTAACCAGTTCACATTTTCTGACCACAATGCAATTAAATTGTAAATCCATGACAAAAAGATAAAGAAAGAAAATTATAAAAAAGACAATGACCATCTTTGGAAATTTAAAAACATATTTTGAAATAAATCGCAGGTCAAAGAAAAAGTCAAAAGTTATAAAATACTTAGCACCAAATAATAACAAAAATATTACATATCACAACTAATGGCAGAAATTATGGGTTGCAGCTAAAGTGATGTTTTAAAAAAAATATGCTCTTACACCTTTGTATTATTAAAGAAAAAAGGTTGAAAATTCAAAAGCTAAGCATCCAATAACAGAGTAAACAGAGTAAATGAAAATAGAAATAAAGAAACTTTAAAATAGCAAATATTCATAAAATTCCAGAATAAGCAGGGGGGTTTTTTGTTGTTTGTTTGCTTGTTTGTTTGTTTTTCAGACAGGGTCTTGCTCTGTCACCCAGGCTGAAGTGCAGTGGTGCAATCTTGGCTCACTGCAACTTTCACCTCTTGGGTTCAAACGATTCTTATGCCTCAGCTTCCAGAGTAGCTGGGATAGTTTTCTTGTATTTTTAGTAGAGACAGGTTTTTTGCCATGTTGGCCAGGCTGGTCTCTAACTCCTGGCCTCAAGCGATCCACCTGCCTTGGCCTCCCGAAGTGCTGGGATTATAGTATTGAGTCACCATGCCTGGCTAAGAATAAGCAGGTATCTTTAAAAAATTAATGAAAAAGAAAATATCCATGATAAATGATCAATAAAACAAAAAATTGATTGGTTGAAAAGTCTAATAAAATTGACAATCATCTGGCAAGACTGATCATAAAAAGAAGAGAGAAGGTACATATAAACCAGTACTAGGAATTATATCACTGGGTTCATGACAGAAAGCAGATGACATACTCAAAAGGAATAATTAAAGAGAGTTTAATGAAATAACCATGCACAAGGATATGGGCAGGATTAAGGGAAACCTACAAGAGGTGGTGAAGCACCTCTGGGATAGCAACACTAGAAAACATTAGCACTCCTAAGCCTCAAGGGGCAAGGGGAGGGAGTCGTTTACCAAAAACTAGTGAGAGCTGTAGCAGTAACTGTAAGGAAAGGAACACCCAATGGGAACTGTGGATTTCTGTAGAGAAATATAGCCACTACCAATTCATATCCCAGCAGGGAGGGAGTCTGGAAAATACCCCAATCTTTCTCTCCTTCACCATCTGATCTCCTGCTGATACCTCCCATGGGCTAAAGGACAGAAGAAGTCACAGTGCAAAAAATGCTGGTGAATGCAATTTTTGTGGGTCAGGGGACAGAGCAGGGTGGAGAAAGGTTAAAAGTGGATCTTGAAAGGGAAAACAGAATTTCCAGTACTGCCCATTCCTTTTGTCCCCTCTACATCCACTCTTGCTTTTTGTCTGGATGAAAAACTCTTGTACTCAAAACAGAATGTGCAAAGTCCTATCAGCTACTGTATCATTACAGGGTGATGTTGATTCATTCATACTCCCACATGAAATCTAAAATATTAGCCACCACCAGTGGTTTTTACATAAAGTAGAAGAGAAAGGAGGAGCTATTAACATAAGCATAATAGCTACAATCCCTGCTTCTAGAACGGGAAGCAAGCCTTCACTTGATAATCATACCTCTTTTTTCTACCATTCACTCCATGTTTCCCTTATCCTCTTCCAGCATCTCAGCAGGACAGGATACATTACCAGATGAAGTTCCTGAAACCTTTATCCCCACTGAATCTGGGTCCTTATAATCTTGCCTTGATTGAATTACCAGTTTTCATTGACCAATACTATTGAGCAAGACAATGATGAGAGGAAGCCCACTGAAAGCCCCTGGTTCTAGACACAGTCCTTCTTCTTTCATTGTGTAGTGGTCAAAGTAGACCACCCTGCTCAGTAGTGACTCCTTATTTGCCCCCTGTTCATCATGCTGCTATTCGACGGATTGAGGAGCATAAAATGGCCAGAGAGCAGGGTGTCAGCTTCTCAAATATCCGAATCCTGTCACATTCCCTGGTGGAAGCATTTCTCCTGCACTAGAACTTCCTAACCCACTGAGTCCAAGATCGAGACCATCCTGGCTAACACGGTGAAACCCCGTCTCCACTAAAAAATACAAAAAATTAGCCGGGCGCAGTGGCGGGCGCCTGTAGTCCCAGCTACTCGGGAGGCTGAGGCAGGAGAATGGCCTGAACCCGGGAGGCGGAGCTTGCAGTGAGCCGAGATCGCGCCACAGCACTCCAGCCTGGGAGACGGAGCGAGCCTGTGTCTCAAAAAAAAAAAAAATGTAGAAATGGAAAGCAAGTATTTTTTCAGTGAGAGGGGTCACTCCTACCTCTACTCCTTGAATCTTGGACCCATACATTATGGCGACAATGGAGAGAATATGACATATTGGCCTATGATGTAAAGCACGTAGTAGGTTCAATAGGACAGAATCCCAAACTTGCTGGGTGCTGCCACCCAGTTGGTGTCATTACTGAGCTTTCAGCAGGAAATTTCACCATTCTAAGAAATAAAAATAAAATCCTGGCCGGGTGCGGTGGCTCACGCCTGTAATACCAGCACTTTGGGAGGCCTAGGCTGGTGGACCACCTGAGGTTAGGAGTTAGATTCCAGCCTGATCAACATGGTGAAACCCCATCTCTACAAAAATACAAAAATCAGCTGGGCATGATGGCGGGCGCCTGTAATCTCAGCTATTCGGGAGGCTGAGGCAGGAGAATCACTTGAACCCAGGAGGCAGAGGTTGCAGTGAGCCAAGATCGTGCCATTGCACTCCAGCCTGGGCCACAGAGCGAGACTCTGTCGCAAAAAAAAAATAAAAATAAAAAATAAAAAATTAAAAAATAAAAAATAATAAAATAAAATCCAGGCTGGGCACGGTGGCTCACGCGTGTAATCCCAGCACTTTGGGAGGCTGAGGCTGGCGAATCACAAGGTCAGGAGTTCGAGACCAGCCTGACCAATATGGAGAAACCCCGTCTCTACTAAAAATACAACAAAATTAGCCAGGCTTGGTGGCAGGCACCTGTAATCTCAGCTACTTGGGAGGCTGAGGCAGGAGAATCACATGAATCTGGGAGGCAGAGGTTGCAGTGAGCTGAGATTGCACCACTGCACTACAGCCTGGCTGATAGTGTGAGACTCTGTCTCAAAAAATAAAATAAAATAAAATTCTATGCCCCCCCACCAACTCCTGCAACCAACTAAACCGCCCCTCTCTAGGCTAAGTGGGTCCCAGAGAAACTTTCAAAACTTAGTTCCCAGCCATAATGGGATAAGAGATAGGACACGCCTCATTTTACCCCCTCTCTCGCTAACTGCCATTAAGCTTTCTTCCCTAAGAGTTAAACAGAAACCAGCGCTTTTGAAAGATTTGCTCCACCACTGATATCAACCAACCACCTGACACATGATGCTGCCCCTCCCTTTTGTGGTTTGATACAACTGACTAGAATTTCTTCCTGATCAGAGACCACTGACCGTGGGGGTAGTTCTGACTAGTCTACAGAGGCTGCACACAGAGGAATTTCATGTCCTCTGCTTCACTTTTTGATGTGTAGAGCCTAATTGTAATACATCTAAATGTTAAGTCTCTATCCCAATGTGAACATGGGACTCCTGTTGCCTACATGTTAGCTTACTACACATGCCTGTGCCTCTCCTTCATGAATAATCATAGCTCCTCTTATAACCTGTCGAATGTGTATACTTAGCCAATCTGCTTCGCTTCAATTCCTGTTCCCTCTACTCCTCCCTTGATGTGTCCAGCTAGAGACTTTGCTTCCCAGCGTGCAAGATTGCCAGCCTGCAGGTCACAACCCCCTTTTGAGAAACAAAACTCTCAGTGGCCGGGCACAGTGGCTCACACCTGTAATCCCAGCGCTTTGGGATGCCGAGGTGGGTGGATTACCTGAGGTCAGGAGTTTGAGACCTACCTGGCCAACATAGTGAAACCCTGTCTCTACTAAAAATACAAAAAATTAGCCGGGTGTGGTGGCACGTGCCTGTAATCTCAGCTACTTGGGAGGCTGAGGCAGGAGAATGGCTTGAACCCAGGAGGCGGAGGTTGCAGTGAGCTGAGATAGTGCCACTGTACTCCATCTTGGGCAATGGAGTGAGGCTCCATAAAAACTCTCCTTTCCAAATGTATAAACCTCATCATTTTTCAGTTGATGTGATTCTTCAGTTGACATATCAAGACAGATGTTTTTGCATGATGGGACACAGGATAAGATCAATGAATTCCATGGAGATGAGCTTATCACATTTTCTTCATCCTAAAATAAAATGAGTTCCTTTGTTGGTGGCACTGTTCGGTGGGATGCCATGTTGATGAATAAGGCATTCCATGAGTCCACATAGTGGTGCTGGCAAAAACACTGCAAGTATGAAAAGCAAATTTGTATTCAGATTATGTATCTATTCCTGTAAAGACATTTTGTGCCTTCTCCTATGATGAAAGGAGTCTAGTGTAACTAACCTCCCACCAGATGACTATCTGGTTCCCTGTGGAATGGAATCACACTGATGCCTCAGCCTTTGGTCTCTGCTGATACGCAGATTGCCCATTAAACAGTGATGCTAGAGAGATCAGCTCCAGTGAGAAGAACCTGCTGTCGAGTCCACATATAGGCCCCATTCCAGCTGCCATGACCATTTTGTTCAAGGGTCTACTGAGCAAACATTAAGGTAGCTGAAGGAAAAGGTTGGCTAACATCAATAGAATAGATCATCTCATCCACTTGATTGCTGAAAGTCTCCTCTACAAAGAATGCCCTCTGGGGACAATTGCGAGGAATACAAACACCTTCACACTCTGGCCTACTCTAAGAGGCCCATCCATGTATCTCTCTCCTAAGCCTTCTCATCACCAAATTCTTACCTTGTTCTTTTCACACTCTTCACTAGCCAGCCAACTTGTTAGCCTCTGCCCATGAATCTGCATAGATCAGTATATGAGGACATTTCTCTTTCCTTCAATGTAAACAATCAGATGTCATATTTGGGAAGATTTTCCTATACCTCTGTCTTTAGGGGCCATTCCTGAGTGGGGCTATAAGACAACTGCTGCCCACTTCCAGCAGCTGCAAGCCAACTATGCAAACACATCCATAGACCCACAGACCTACATTTTCTTGCTTTCTTAAATGGTCATAGAGAACTCTCTTTGAGGCTGTATGTATGGACTTATGGAGAAGTAGTTGCAAGTACCATGAGAGTCTGAGCCACTTACTCATTCAGTTTAATTCTACCTTCCCACTTTTCTAGGATTCAATATTATATGCAATTTATATTTAACAATGGAATGCTGCCTGCATATGGCCATTTGATGATTGAATGGGTTAGATAACACTCAGTTTAATGATGGACAGTTCAAGTCACAAAATCTCTTCGTGTTCCATAGTCAGAAATTCAGTCATGGCCAACAGTGATGGCTCACACCTGTAATCCCAACACTTTGAGATACCAAGGCAGGAGGATCACTTGAGGACAGGAGTTTGAGACCATCCTGGGCAAGATAGTGAGACTCTGTCTCTACAAAAAAAATAAAAATTATCTGGGCATGGTGGTGCACACTTGTAGTTCTAGCTACTTGGCAGGCTGTGGTGGAAGGATCCCTTGAGCCCAGGAGTTCAAGGTTCCAGTGAGCTATAATTTTACCACTGCTTTCCAGCCTGGGCAACAGAACAAGATCCAGAAAGAAAGAAAGAAAGAAAGAAAGAAAGAAAGAAAGAAAGAAAGAAAGAAAGAAAGAAAGAAAGAAAGAAAGAAAGAAAGAAAGAAAGAAAGAAAGAAAGAAAGAAAGAAAGAAAGAAAGAAAGAAAGAAAGAAAGAAAGAAAGAAGGAAGGAAGGAAGGAAGGAAGGAAGGAAGGAAGGAAGGAAGGAAGGAAGGAAAGAAAGAAAGAAAGAAAGAAAGAAAGAAAGAAAGAAAGAAAGAAAGAAAGAAAAGAAAAGAAAGAAGGAAGGAAGGAAGGAAGGAAGGAAGGAAAGAAAGAAAGAAAGAAAGAAAGAAAGAAAGAAAGAAAGAAAGAAAGAAAGAAAGAAAGAAAAGGAAAAAGGGCCTAGTAGCAAACCAGGTGCTGCCTTTTAAATGGAGAATAATTGTCAAGCAAGGAAAGTATAGTCTTGGCCAGGTGTGGTGGCTCATACCTGCAATCCCAGCAGTTTAGGTGGCTGAGGCAGGCAGATCACTTGAGCTCAGGAGTTCGAGACCAGCCTGTGCAACATGGTTAAACTGCATCTCTACAAAAAATACAAAAAGTAGCCAGGGGCAGTGGTGTGCGCCTGTAGGCCCAGCCACCCTGGAGGCTGAGGCGGGAGAATCACTTGAGCCTGGGAGGTGGAAGTTGCAGTGAGCCAAGATTGCACCACTGCACTCCAGCCTGGGCAACAGAGCCCGACCCTGTCTCAAAAAATAAAAAGGGGAAGTATAGCCCTACTTCAATCGCCTAAGATTCTGTGCTGTGAGAATTTTATTGGGCTTCACAGAACATTTCTGCCACACTCTTCCAAAACCATTCGGTCTGCTGAGTCATAAGGCCCAAGCAACAGGGCAGCCTAGATTTACTGCAGAACCTTTTCTTACTTCAAATCCCACTCAAAACTGGCAGCCTTACAGGTTACTCAGTAAATAGGCCAGAACAGCATGCCCAAATATGGTATACATTGCCACCTAAATCTAAAGAGGCCCACAGAGGATTGGTTTCTTTCTTTGCGGTGGGCGATACAAGGAAAAACAATTTGTCTTGTATTTAAGAGGAGGTATCCTGACATGCTCCAGACCACTGGACCCCTAGAAATGTCATCTATTTAGCAAAAATCAGAACTTTCACAGTATTCGTCTCCTAGCCTGTGACCACTAGTCAATTAGGGTGCTTGATTGTTGCTGCTCATAGGCATCGTTATCATTATGTCATCAATGTAATAGACCAGCATTATGTCTGTGGGATGAAAAGACAGCAGTTCCCTTTGAAATAGAGTATGACAGAAAACAACATAGTTTAAGATAGCCCTGAGGTAAGAGAATGAGGATAAACTGTTCCTGATGATCTTTGCTGATAACATTTGCTAGGGAATTAGGTGCCAGAGGCGATGTTCATTTGCTCCAGTAAATGGGAACCACAGCCGTGACCGGCATCATTACCTGACTAACAGTAGCTCACAATCGTTTTCCAAAACCTATATGGCATTTTCCATAGGCCAAACGGGTCAGTTAAACAGGGGTAAGTAGTTGGAATCTTCACATTTCCATTTTTCAAATCCTTGGTTTTGGTTCCAATCTCTTGCATTGTGTCAGGGATTTGGTATTGCTTTAGTGGTAGGGGTGAGAGGAGGAGGTACAGTTAAAATGGTTACTATTTGCTACTTCCCTATAATAAGAGCTTTCCCTCTGTGGATATGTGGGTCAGAAAAACAATGTGTGGTGATTCTGCAAAGATGGGTGCAAGTTCCCACTGAAATTGACTCACACCAAGACTTTATTTAGCACCTGACTCAATAAATCCCCACTCTGGTGGTGGACGACAGTGGCAAACTATGTCTATAAGAATTAGCATCAATTCAGAGACAGGATCTAATAATTTTCAACAAGTTCTGGGTATTTCCTTTTTCTTGGTCATAGTCCTCTAGTAAATGGCCACAGGTCCCAGTCTGATGGAGATTTAGAAGATTTGCAATATACATCTGTGATAGCATCAAAGCAGAGTCCTTTCTCAGAGAGATCCAGCCTCCCTCTTAATCAATGGGCTCCAGATCTGTGAACTGGCTTAGTAGATCTGGGAACAGAGTAAGAGTCAAGGAGTCTGCAAAGTTTCTGCCTATTAGACCTAGAATTTTTCTGCTTCTGAAAGTCATATCTATTTTATTCCAAAGGAATTCCATAAATAATCAACCACTGCAACAGATGGAGGCAAAAACACTCTATTGTCATCCTATCCCTGCACTTTATTATGTTACTTGCACCCACCTTAGTTCTCAAAGTTAAGTACCATCACATGCACTGTACCCTTTTGGACCCTATTGTTCCCACTGAAGCTTCTCCCACCATCATCCCTGGCCTACAAAGGATATTCTGTGGAGCTTTTCAATAATACTAATGCTCATTTCATCAGTGTATTTCTTGATGCCTTATTGAAGAGAGTGCCCTCCCAGTAGGGTGACCAACTTGTCCAAATTTTCCTGGGACTGTACCGCTTTTAAACTGAAAATGTCACAACCTAGGAAACCTGTAAGTCCTAGGCAAATCAAGAGAGTGGGTCACCCCATCACCCAGTTCTTCTGAGAATATAATTGCAAGTAGGCACTGAGCAGGTGGCATATAATAATCCCACTTTAACATTCCCTTCCCCTTGGGCATTTGAGCATCTAGGCTACACTAAGATCTTTTTGTGGTTTTGTGTGTATGTGTGTGTTTTCTGTCACCCAGGCTGGAATGCAGTGGCATGATCTCCACTCACTGCAACCTCCACCTCCTGCGTTTAAGCAACTCTCCTACCTCAGCCTCCCAAGTGGCTGGGATTACAGGCGTTCACCACCTCACCTGGCTAATTTTTGTATTTTTACTAGAGACAGGGTTTCACCATGTTGGCCATCCTGGTCTTGAACTCCTGACCTCAGGTGATCCACCCGCCTCAGCCTCCCAAAGTGCTGAGATTACAGGCGTGAGCCACCGTGCCTGGCCATAAAAGGTTTTTATGCAGGGGAAGCCTGGTACCTTTAGACAAGGAATATAGGGCTGCTTCTACAGGCAAGGAAGGGGAGTTGGAAGTTAAATTTTTCTCGACCTCATCTGTTTATGCCCAAATAATTCCATCCAATGTGTTAGGGTCCTATTCCTTCTCCAGAAGTGCCTTTAACTTAGCCTGAGTCCTGGCAAGCCTGTACCTTTAACTGATGCCGCACATCTGCAACATTTATAATCAGTCCCGGCTGGGTGCGGTGGCTCACCCCTGTGATGCCGGCACTTCGGGAAGCCGAGGCGGGTGGATCACCCGAGGTCAGGAGTTCAAGACCAGCCTGGCTAACATGGTGAAACTCCATTTCTACTAAAAAAAAAAAAATAATAAAAAATACAAAAAATTAGCTAGGCATGGTGGTGCACACCTGTAATCTCAGCTACTCGGGAGGCTGAGGAAGGAGAATCACTTGTGGTGCCATTGCACTCCAGCTTGGGCAACAAGAGCGAAACTCTATCTCAAAAAAATAAAAAAATTATAATCAGTCCCTGAGTGTGATCTTCAGGCATATCTGTCCTGCAGCTCCAGGAAAATTAAGACTACTTTAATGCTGGCATTGTGGCTCTTTGATTTTCCATTGGGGTATGAGGTGTGCATTCAAGTCTTTCAATTTGTCCTCTTTTCAATGTAAGTTCTTTATGGTCATCAGAAACAGCCTTAGCCACGTTAGCAATCACCATTGTCACCATAGGGACTAAGTGCTCTAGCCATTTCATTTTGCAAAGCTTTGTCTTACAATTGCATCCCATTTGAAGCCACCATGGGTGATAATTTAAGTAATCACCATTCAATTCATGCCACACATTAAAAATGTCCCATTTCCTCTAGCAAAGAGGTCATCAAGCCGATAGCATTCTTTAGGAAGAAGAAGCAGAAATTAGGAGTGCAGGGAGTTTACTGGAAAGTGAAACTCATGAAGGAAAAGGGGATCAGTAATGAGAGGTCTAGACACTCAAAAAAATTAAACTTAAGTTAAACACAGGATTTCAACGTTCTTTTTTTTTTTTTTTTTTTTTTTTTTTTTGAGACAAGGTCTCGCTCTGTTGCTCAGGCTGAAGTGCAGTGCTGTGATCATGGCTCACTGCAGCCTCAACCTCCTGGGCTCAAGCAATCCTCCCTCCTCAACCTCCTGAGTAGCTGGTACTTACAATGCATCCGGCTAATTTTTTTATTCAGTCAGTGGTTCTCAAACTTTAGTGTGCACCAGAATCCCTTAGAAAGCTTATTAAAATCCCTTAGAAAGCTTATTAAAACAGACCGCTGGGCCCTACTCACAGGGTTTCTGTAGGTCCAGGGTGGGTCTTGAAATGTGCATTTCTAACAGGTACCCAGGGGATACTCCTGCTATTGGTCTAGAGACAATATTTTGAGAACTGCTGCCCTAAACATTAGAAGTGGTTCTTAAAAGCCTGGGCGTGGTGGCTTATGCCTGTGATCCCAGCACTTTGGGAGGCCGAGGCGGGTGGATCACCTGAGGTCAGGAGTTCGAGACCAGCCTGATCAACATGGTGAAATCCCGTCTCTACTAATAATACAAAACATTAGCTGGGCGCTTTGGCAGATGCCTGTAATCCCAGCTACTTGGGAGGCTGAGGCAGGAGAATCGCTTGAACCCAGAAGGCAGAGGTTGCAGTGAGCCGAGATCGCACCACTGCACTCTAGCCTGGGCAACAAGCACGAAACTCCATCTCAAAAAAAAAAACAAAAAAGTGGTTCTTAAAGTGAGATACTCCAGCAACCTAAATCCGAATCACCAAGAACCCTGGCCTCCTGAGGTGTCAGTTTTAAAGGAGAAGAGATACAATAAGCAATTAAACTAATAGAAAGAAAATATCATAAAAATAAAGTGGAGCAATGAGATGAAGAGTGATAGGGAATGCTATTTTAGATAGAGTGGTCAAATCAGGCATCTCTAAGAAGAAAACATTGGACAGAGACCTTAATGAACAAAGAGCAAGCTATTAATTATAATTCATGTCAATATGTTAATATGTGAGGGAAGAGTATCACAGGCAGAAAGAAAAATCAGTGCAAAACCCATGAGACAGGAATATGCTTGGTGTGTGTTCCTGGAATAACTCAAGGCCAAGAATTTGATTCTTTGTTCTTTCTGGTTCTTTGTGTTTTTTTCTCCCTTGGGCAATAAGCTTCAGTTTATTCTCTATCTCATAAATAGGGTCATACAATACATGCTGTTCTGCAACTTGCGTTTTCCGTTAATGATAAATCATGAACATCCTTCCATGTCACTACATTTAAGATCTGCCTCATGGCTTATAACGATTGCATAGTATTTTATAATATAAATGCACTAGGGATTTATTCGGGGAAAAAAATATATTATTATTATTATTTTTTTTTTTTTGAGACAGAGTTTCACTCTTGTTGCCCAGGCTGGAGTGCAATGGCACGATCTCGGCTCACTGCAAGCTCTGCCTCCCAGGTTCCAGTGATTCTCCTGACTCAGCCTCCTGAGTAGCTGGGATTACAGGCACATGCCGCTATGCCCAACTAATTTTGCTCAACTATAACTTTTATATATATATAAATGAAATAGGGTCACACTACAGCCAAGCTAGTTTCAAACTCCTGGTCTCAATCAATCCTCCGGCCTCAGCCTCCCAAAGTTCTGAGATTTACAGGTGTGAGACACTGCACCTGGCCTCAATTATTTCTTTCTTTTTTTTTTTTTTTTTTTTTTTGAGACGGAGTCTTGATCTGTCGCCCAGGCTGGAGTGCAGTGGCCGGATCTCAGCTCACTGCAAGCTCCGCCTCCCGGGTTCACGCCATTCTCCTGCCTCAGCCTCCTGAGTAGCTGGGACTACAGGCGCCCGCCACCGCGCCCGGCTAGTTTTTTGTATTTTTTTTAGTAGAGACGGGCTTTCACCGTATTAGCCAGGATGGTCTCGATCTCCTGACCTCGTGATCCGCCTGTCTCGGCCTCCCAAAGTGCTGGGATTACAGGCTTGAGCCACCGCGCCCGGCCTCAATTATTTCTTTAATCAGTTTCCCATAGATGAATAAATTGTTTCCAGGTCTTAGCTATGACCTCAAAAATGCTGTAGCAGGCTGGGCGCAGTGGCTCACACCTGTAATCCCAGCACTTTGAGAGGCCGAGGTGGGGGGATTACTTGAGGTCAGGAGTTTGTTACCATTCCTGGCCAACATGGTGAAACCCTGTCCCTACTAAAAATACAAAAACTAGCCGGTCGTGGTGGCATGCGCCTGTAATCCCAGCTACTTGGGAGGCTGAGGCAAGAGAATTGCTTGAACCCAGGAGGTAGAGGTTGCAGTGAGCCAAGATCACGCCACTGCACTCTAGCCTGGGTGACAGAGTGAGACTCCATCTCAAAAAAAAAAAAAAAAGAAAAGAAAGAAATGCTGTAACAGGCATGTGTATATGTGTGTGTATGTACTTGTTCATGCATTCCTTTACGCATTATAAGTTTATTGAGTCGCTATTATGTGTTTGGTGCTGTATTATGTGCTGAAAATACAATGACTAACAAAACAGACATGATTCTTGCTCTTATGGAACATATAATCTACTGGGGAGAGTATCATACCATTAGTACCTAGTAAAAAACTGTCTAAAGTTCTAGCAAGGTATGGGAGACACTGTTGTTCAGTGACCCAACTCTCACTCCCAGTCCCATTTTCCCCAGCCTCCTCCCAGCTAGAATACTGGCTAAAGAGACACAGCGGGTTGTGGTAGGCAATATAATGGCCCCCAAAAGATGTACATGTCCTAGTCTCCAGAACCTGTGAATATGTTAGGTTACGTGGCAAAGGAGAATTATGAAGTAAGTTTGCAAATCAGGTGACCTTAAAATAGGGAGATCAGCTGGAATTATTCAGGTGGGTCCAAAATAATCACAGGGGTCCTTAAATGTGGAAGACAGCTGGCAGCAGAAGAGTCAGAGAAGGAGATGTGATGATGAAAACAGAAGTCAAAGTGATGTAGGCTGGGCGCAGTGGCTCACACCTCTAATCCCAGCACTGTGGGAGGCCAAGGCAGGAGGATCACCTGAGGTCAGGATTTTGAGACCAGCCTGGCCAACATGGTGAAACCCTATCTCTAGTAAAAATACAAAAATTATCTGGGCGTGGTGGTGGGTGCCTATAATCCTAGCTACTTGGGAGGCTGAGGCAGGAGAATCGCTTGAACCCAGGAGGTGGAGCTTGCAGTGAGCCGAGATCTTGTCATTGCATTCCAGCCGGGATGACAGAGCAAGACTCCATCTTAAAAAAAAAAAAAAAAAAAAGTCAAAAGCGATGTGATTGTGATTGCTGTTGCTGGCTGTGAAGGTGAAAGGGAGCTACCTGTCCAGCGATATGGGCACCCTTGAGAAGTCGGCAAAGAAAAGGAAACCAATACACCCCTAGAACCTCCAGAAGGCACACAGGCCTGCAGACACTATGATTTTAGCCCAGAGAGAGCCATTTCAGACTTCCAACATCCAGAACTGTGAGATATTAAACTTGTGTTCTTATAGCCAGTTTTGGTGGCTCACACATGTAATCCCAGCACTTTGGGAGGCCAAGGCGGGCAGATCATCTGAGGTCAGGAGGTCGAGACCAGCCTGACCAACATGGAGAAACCCTGTCTCTACTAAAAATACAAAAATTAGCCGGGCGTGGTGGCACATGCCTGTAATCCCAGCTACTCGGGAGGCTGAGGCAGAAAAATCGCTTGAACTCGGGAGGCCGAGGTTTCAGTGAGCTGAGATCGCACCATTGCACGCCAGCCTGGGAAACAAGAGTGAAACTCCGTCTCAAATAAACAAAATAGAATAAACTAACTAACTAACTAACTAACTAACTAACTAACTAACTAACTTGTGTTCTTTTAAGCCACTAAGTCTATGGTAGTTTGTTATAGCAGTCATGGGAAACGAATGCAGGGGTTCTTTCAGAAAACTTTTGCTTTCCTGATAACAGGCACCATCTCTCCCTCTTCTTTCTTATTTTTGTCTTCAATGTGGAGCTGTAAAAGTCATCTAGCGACATTGAGGAAAAGGCCAAAAGAACGGTAAAGCCATCAGCCCTAACATTGTTGAGCTGCTGAACAACTGCTAGCAGCTCCTGATCTCTAGCTTTCCAGTTCTGTGAGAAAATAAACCCAGAAATCCATTTTTTAAAGCCATTGTAGGTAGATATTCTGTTACAGACAAAAACACCTCTGAGTGATAAGAATGTAAAAGTATGAGGCTATGAGAGAATATAACAGAAACTTGGACTGGTAGTTATGAATAATGTGGGTAGTAGAATTTTCCAATTTTTATTTCTTCTTCTTGTTCTATTGACTGATTGACTGACTGCTGCTCAACATCCAATCCCTCTCCCTATTTGGGGAAGAATCCCCCAGTATGTACAGCTTTGTAGTACTGAAACTCCTACTTCAAAATCTAAATGAGAAAATCTTCCATCTAGCTGCTCCATGGCAACCAGTGCACAGGCACAAGCTCACCTCAACCAGAAAAAGGGAACAAGGCTATTTAAAAACAAATTTAACAATTCTGGCCAGGTACGGTGGCTCATGCCTGTAATCCCTCACTGTGGGAGACTGAGGCAGGCAGATCACCTGAGGTCAGGAGTTGGAGACCAGCCTGCCCAACATGGCGAAACTTTATCTCTGCTAAAAGTACAAAAACCAGCCAAGCGTGGTGGAAGGCGCCTGGAGTCCCAGCTACTGGGGAGGCTGAGGCAGGAGAATCCCTTGAACCCGGGAGGTGGAGGTTACAGTGAACCGAGATCGTGCCACTGCACTCCAGCCTGGCCAACAGAGCAAGATTCTGTCTCAAAAACAAAACAAAACAAAAAAAAACTTAATAATTCCTCCTCACCATCCCCCCTCATAACAGACTCTGGATGTTTCTCCCAATATCCTCTAGGCACTCAATGTTTCTGTACAGGCCACTGTTTTCTTACTGCAAGCACCTGTGACTCTCTGCCTAAGGGTTTTCTGACCACAGGAGTGTGCTTAGCCAGTATACAAGGCAGGCCAGAAGTGCCAGGGAGTTAAGGCCCTTGTTAGAAACCCTTAATCAATGATGGACACAAATGAAGGGAAAATGCCCCCAGCTTCCTTGTTCCCTGGGCAGAAAACTTGATGCATGTCCTATCTACCCTTCCTGAGGTCCCAGTGTAATTGAGTCCCAGTTGCCTCAGTGTAATTTGTTCATTAGCAGACCATGTGTTTTGTTTTGTTTTGTTTCGTTTTGAGACGGAGTCTCACTCTGTTGCTCAGGCTGGAGTGCAGTGGCATGATCTTGGCTCACTGCAACCTTCACTTCCCACGTTCAAGTGATTCCCCTGCCTCAGCCTCCCAAGTAGCTGGGATTACAGGTGCCCGCCACCATGCCCAGCTGATTTTGGTATTTTTAGTAGAAACGGGGTTTCACCACGTTGGCCAGGCTGGTCTCGAACTCCTGACCTCAGCTGACCTGCCCACCTCGGCCTCCCAAAGTGCTGGGATTACATGAGTGAGTCACTGCATATGGCCTTTTTTTTTTTTCTTTTCTTTTCTTGGCAGACCATGTACTGTTTTCCATTTCTTCCCTATCTCAATTCCTTCCATTGCTTCCTGGGATTACCTCCCAAGTAAACCACTTGCTCTCAAACATTTACCTCAGGGCCTGTTTCACCCCAAGTAAGACTTTTGGTACCAGAAGTGGTCATTTAAAATAGACCCTCAGAATGGAATTCTGGAATCGGATCACTTGTAGAATGTATGAAAACAAGAACCTCAATACTGATGGTAAGCAGAGTGTTGGTAATCCCCAGCATGCTGTCGTCTCACAATTGCTGAGATTGGTATAGGGTACAAGTGAAAGGAAGTTTATGCAATAATTCTAGCACTTGAAAAGTGGAAATTTTAAGAATCATGGAGTTAGTTTCCTGTTGTTAGTGGCCATAGAAACCCTAAAGGAAGAAAATGATAAGTTTGGTCAGCCAACATTTTTTTTGTTGCTGTTTTGAGATGAAGTTTTGCTCTTGTTGCCCAGGCTGGGGTGCAATGGCACCATCTCAACTTACCACAACCTCTGCCTCCCGGGTTCAAACAATTCTCCTGCCTCAGCCTCCCAAGTAGCTGGGATTACAGGTGCGTGCCACCATGCCTGGCTAATTTTTGTATTTTTAGTAGAGACAGGGTTTCGCCATGTTGGCCGGGCTGGTCTTGAACTCCTGACCTCAGCCGATCCACCCGCCTTGGCCTCCCATAGTGCTAGGATTACAGGCATGAGCCACCACGCCCAGCCATGGTCAGCCAGCTATTAACTCAAGGAATAGTGTGGGCCAGGCTCGGTGGCTTACCTGTAATTCTAACACTTTGGAAGGCCAGCGTGGTATGGTCACTTGAGCCCAGGAGTTTGAGACCTGCAAAACATAGTGAGACTCTGTTTTTCCAAATAATTTTTAAAAAATAGCTAGGCATGGTGGTGCATGCCTGTGGTCCTAGCTACTCACAAGGCTGAGGTGGGAAGATTGCTTGAGCCTGGGAGGTCAAGGCTGCAGTGAGCTGTGATCATGCCACTGTGCTCCATTCCGGATGACACAGCAAGACCTTTTCTCAAAAAAAAAAAAAATATTTTTTTTAAAGAATGATGTAAAAGCAAAAGGCCTTCATAAGAAATTGTATCTTTTTTTTATCTCTTCCAGAAAAGAATAGTCTATTCTAATAGACCCCAGGTTCAACTGTGAGAGTGATGGACTTACACAGAAGAATGATACTTGTCTTCCACAAGATCTGCCCCCACCTCAGCACATTTCTTCTATAGACAAATAACAAGGGATGATTCTTAGCATAGCCCAAGAAGAGAAACAGTGTTTCTACTCTGGGAGAAAATAGATTATCCACTGAAGAGTTGTCAGTCTTGGAAAATTTCTATTTGCAGGAATCAGGAGAATAAACTGGGAATAGATCTTGAGGGTGCTGGACCAGGAAGGGATAGAAAGCTGGATATGGGAGAATTTATAGTTATTGGAACACTCTCCCATGACTCAGGATTTAGCATCCTGGCAAGGGCATCTGGAGCCAATCCTAGTACGCTGCTGGAATGGCTCCTTGAAACTTGGAGAAAACAATGCCTCTATAGTAAATGAAGGGGAGTTGCTGGAACTGCCTTGACTTGAGAGAAGGGTTAAAAGGCCAGAAAGGTAGGCAAATTAGCACAGCTTGCTTATGTAAAACCAGAAAATACATCAGTGGACAATGTCTCCTGAGAGGGCCCAGAGGACACTTGTTTTGTTAAGGCAATAAGGAATGTGCTACTAGCAATATTGAAAAACTCCATGGTGGCTGTCTTCTATGGGTCAGGGTGCATGATAGGAAAGATTACTATGTAATTAGGCTCCTTGGTGTCTGTCAATGAAGATAATAGGATTCGGAAAGAGCAGAGGCCAGGTAGTTGCAGTTAACTCTCAGAGTCAAGGTGAATGTAATAACCAGAATGGACAGCAAGTCTGGAATGGCAAAGATGGAACTATGACCTGCAGGAGTCTGCAGAGATGGTTAATAAACTGACATTCCCAGGAACAAGATAGATGAGAAGCTATATTAATTTGCTAAGGCTGCCATAACAAAATACCACAGACAGGTGGCTTAAACAATAGAAATGTATTTTCTCACAGTTCTAGAGGCCAGGAGTCCAATTCAAGGTGGGGACAGTTTGGTTTCTTCTGAGGCTTTTCTCATTGACTTGCAGATGGTCTCCTTCTCACTGTCCTAACATAGTTGCCCCATGGGCTCCATATTGTCTGTGTCCTAATCTCTTACCTCTAAGGACACCAGTCATATCGGATTAGGGCCCACCTATAAGATCTCTTTTAACCTCAATTGCCTCTTTAAAAGCTCTGTCTCCAAATGCAGTCACATTCTGGGGAAATGAGGATTAGAATTTCAACATATGATATTGAGGGGGACACAATTCAGCCCATAATAGAAGCCAACAAGAGTACTGCTTATAAAATAAAATTAAAAATCAGCCAGGGCCAGGCGTGGTGGCTCATGCCTGTAATCCCAGCATTTTGGGAGGCTGAGACAGGCAAATTGCTTGAGGCCAGGAGTTTGAGACCAGCCTAGTCAACATGGTGGAACCCTGCCTCTACTAAAAATACAAAATTAGTCAAGCATAGTGGCATGATCCTGTAGTCCCAGCTACCAAGGAGGCGGAGGCAGGAGAATCGTTTGAACTCAGGAGGCAGAGGTTCCAGTGAGCCAAGATTGCACCACTGCACTGCAGCCTGGGCGACAGAGTGAGACACTGTCTCAAAAAAAAAAAAAAAAAATTCACAGACAAGAATCAGCCGCAACTCCCCTACTATAAGTTCCCAATAGTTAAACAGGGTTGGATTGCTATAGAAGACCCAGGAGACCCAGCATGAGGGTGCTTACGAATGTACAGTTTATTAGAGGACAATGATACAACATAGCAGGAAAGTAAGAATATGCATCTGATATGGTTTGGCTGTGTCCCCACCCAAATCTCATCTTTAATTTCCACATGTTGTGGGAGGGACCCAGTGGGAGGTAACTGGATCATGGGGACAGGTCTTTCCCATGGTGTTCTCATGGTTGTGGGTGGGTCTCACAACATCTGATGGTATTATAAGGGGAGTTTCCCTGCACAAGCTCTTTTTCTTTGCCTGCTGCCATCCATGTGAGATGTGACTTGCTCCTCCTTGCCTTCTGCCATGATTGTGAGGCTTCCCCAGTCATGTGGAACTGGAAGCCCACATTAAACCTCTTTCTTTTGTAAATTGCCCAGTCTCAGGTATGTCTTTATCGGCAGCGTGAAAATGGACTAATACAATAAATTGTATTAGTTGTTGCTGAAAAGATAACCAAAAATGTGGAAGCAACTTTGGAACTGAGTAACAAGCAGAGGTTGGAACAGTTTGAAGGGCTCAGAAGAAGACAGAAAAAATGTGGAAAAGTTTGAAACTTCCTAGAGACTTGTTGAATAGCTTTGACAAAAATGCTGATAGTGATATGAATAATAAGATCCAGGCTGAGGTGGTCTCAGATTGAGATGAGAAACTTGTTGGGAACTGGAGCAATGGTGACTCTTGTTATGTTTTAGCAGAGACTGGCGTCATTTTGCCCCTGCCCTAGAGATTTGTGTAACTTTGAACTTGAGAGAGATGTTTTAGGGTATCTGGTGGAAGAAATTTCTAAGCAGCAAAGCATTCAAGAGGTGACTTGGGTGCTGTTAAATGCATTCAGTTTTATAAGGGAAGCAGAGTATAAAAGTTTGAAAAATTTGCAGCCTGACAATGTGATAGAGAAGAAAATCCCATTTTCTGAGGAGAAATTCAAGCCAGCTGCAGAAATTTGTGTAAGTAATGAGGAGCCGAATGTTAATCCCCAAGACAATGTGGAAAATGTCTCCTGGGCATGTCAGAGGTCTTCACGGCAGCCCCTCCCATCACAGGCCTGGCAGCCTAGGAAGAAAAAATGGTTTTGTGGGCTGGGTCCAGGGTCCCTGTGCTGTGCACAGCCTAGGGACTTGGTGCCCTGTGTGCCAGCCACTCCAGGCATGACTAAAAAGGGCCAAGTTACAGCTCGGGCCATGGCTTCAGAGGCTGCAAGCCCCAAGCTTTGGCAGTTTCCATGTGGTGTTGAGACTGCAGGTGAGCAGAGGTCAAGAATTGAGGTTTGGAAACCTCCGCCTAGATTTCAGAGGATTTACGGAAACACTCGGATGTCCAAGCAAAAGTTTGCTGCAGAGACGAGGCTCTCATGGGGAACCTCTGCTAGAGCAGTGAGAAGGGAAATGTGGGGTCAGAGCTGCCACACAGAGTCCCTACTGGGGCACTACCTAGTGGAGCTATGAGAAGATGACCACTGTCTTCCAGACCCCAGAATGGTAGATCCACCTACAGCTTGCACCATGCGCCTGGAAAAGCCACAGACACTCAGCCAGCTCATGAAAGCAACTTGGAGTGGGGCCATACCCTGCAAAGCCACAGGGGTGGAGCTGCCCAAGACCATGGGAACCCACCTCTTGCATCAGTTTGACCTGGATGTGAGCCATGGAGTAAAGGGAGATCATTTTGGACCTTTAAGATTTGACTGCCCCACAGGATTTCAGACTTGCATGGGGCCTGTAGCCCCTTTGTTTTGGCCAATTTCTCCCATTTGGAATGGCTGTATTTACCCAATGTCTGTACCCCCATTGTATCTAGGAAGTAACTAACTTGCCTTTGATTTTACAGGCTCATGGGCAAAAGAGACTTGCTTTGTCTGGGATGAGACTTTGGACTGTGTACTTTTGAGTTAATGCTGAAATGAGTTAAGACTTTGGGGGACTGTTGGGAAGACATAATTGGTTTTGAAATGTGAGGTCATGAGATTTGGGAGGAGCCAGGGGCAGAATGATATGGTTTGGCTGTGTCCCTACCCAAATCTCACCTTTAATTTCCACTTATTGTGGGAGGGACCCAGTGGGAGGTAACTGGATCATGGGGGCAGGTCTTTCCCATGGTGTTCTCATGGTTGTGGGTGGGTCTCACAAGATCTGATGGTATTATAAGGGGGAGTTTTCCCTCACAAGCTCTTTTTCTTTGCCTGCTGCCATCCATGTAAGATGTGACTTGCTCCGGCCGGGCGCAGTGGCTCAAGCCTGTAATCCCAGCACTTTGGGAGGCTGAGACGGGCGGATCACGAGGTCAGGAGATCGAGACCATCCTGGCTAACACAATGAAACCCCGTCTCCACTAAAAATACAAAAAAATTAGCCGGGCGCGGTGGCGGGCGCCTGTAGTCCCAGCTACTCAGGAGGCTGAGGCAGGAGAATGGCGGGAACCCGGGAGGCGGAGCTTGCAGTGAGCCGAGATCGCGCCACTGCACTCCAGCCTGGGCGACAGAGCGAGACTCCGCCTCAAAAAAAAAAAAAAAAAGATGTGACTTGCTCCTCCCTTCCTTTGCCATGATTGTGAGGCTTCCCTAGCCGTGTGGAACTGTAAGTCCATATTAAACCTTTTTCTTTTGTAAATTGCCCAGTCTCAGGTATGTCTTTACCAGCAGCATGAAAATGGACTAATACAGCATCATAGACATAAATGTATAGAAATAAAAAAAAGAAATAAGAAGCAAGCTCTGGGCCGGGCGCGGTGGCTCAAGCCTGTAATCCCAGCACTTTGGGAGGCCGAGGCGGGCGGATCACAAGGTCAGGAGATCGAGACCACAGTGAAACCCCGTCTCTACTAAAAATACAAAAAATTAGCCGGGCGCGGTGGCGGGCGCCTGTAGTCCCAGCTACTCAGGAGGCTGAGGCAGGAGAATGGCGGGAACCCGGGAGGCGGAGCTTGCAGTGAGCCGAGATCGCGCCACTGCACTCCAGCCTGGGCAACAGCGTGAGACTCCGTCTCAAAAAAAAAAAAAAAAAAAAAAAAAAGAAGCAAGCTCTGTACATCTCAGAGTTACACTGCTAAGACAAATAAAGCAATATGCAGAACAATCTGTATATCACACTATCACCTGTGTAAAAAAATATGATGCAGGCTGGGCACGGTGGGGGCACAGTGGCTCACATCTGTAATCCCAGCATTTTGGGAGGCCAAGGTGGATGGATCACTTGAGGCAGAGGTTGCAGTAAGCCAAGATTGTGCCACTGCACTCCAGCCTGGGTGACAGAGCAAGACTCAGTCTCAAAATAATAATAATAATAATAATGATGTAAATATCTCTAAAAGTTTATGGGAGAAACTGGTGACCTAGGCTGCCTATGTGGAGTGGACTGAGTGGCTGAGGGAGGCCCGGAAAAGAGCTTTATCACTGCATCCCTCTTGATACCTTTTGAATTTGAATGATATGAAAATTTTACTCATTCAAAATAATAAATACAATTATAATTTCTATAATAATTATAATATAAAGTTGTTTTATCCAGTTCAATGAGATTTTTACAAATATTCCTATTTGAATTTTATTGTATTGGTTATTTGAGGGAGGATTAGTGTTTTTATATCTTTCAACTTGCTCAGATCTTGTTTTATGTTTTTCCAAAAGAAGTTATAATGTTCTTCATATAAATCTTGTATATCTCCTGTTCCATTCATTCCTAGGTTATTTTACTTTTTTTTTTTTTTTTTTTTTTTTTGGTGTTGTGAATGGAATATTTTCCCATTGCTATTTCTAGCTGGTTATTCATAACATTAGGAAATTCTACTGGTTTTTTGCTTGTCATGTAGCTAACCACCTTGCCAAGAACTGTTATTAATTCTAGTAGTTTTTTCAAAATGTCAAGAGTGTGAGGAAAACTATTCTGGAAATTTTTGTAAAACCAGAGTCTATTCGGTTTTCTATGAATATAATAAAAATTTGATAATTTCTGGATCTTTTTTTCTGATAATTATTCTTATTATATTAGTTTTACTAAAAGCTAAACGAGAGCCAGAGCAAGAGAGAGAGAGAGAGAGAGAGAAAATAAAATAGAAGTTTATTTATTTGTTTGCTTGTTTATTTATTTATTTATTTAAAATAGAGATGGGGTCTCACCACGTTGCCCAGGCTGGTCTTGAATTCCTGGGCTCAAGCAATCTGTCCACCTCTGTCTCAAAAAGTGCTGGACTCACAGGCATGAGCCACCACACCTGTCCAGCTTATTTATTTATTATATATCCATATGACCAATTCAGGCTGGTGGGACATCCTTGCTCCACTAGGTTATTCAGTGATCCATTACTGTCCAGCCATCTACTGGGGTATTGTGCTCATCTGAATGGTTGGAGCTAAATTACAGTTGTACCTATATTATAGCCTGTGGGGAGCAGGGTGGGAGAAAAGTCTAGGACAAGCAATTTCCTTTTAAGCAATTGAGGGGTACATTGAAACCTATCTCTTCTGTGCATATTCTACTGATGCAAACATGGTGATGTGGCTGCAGGTAGCTTTAAGAAAAACTGGAAAATGTAGTCTCTCTCAGTCATGTGCTTTAAAGCCGTACTTCTGAGGAGGAAGGGGAGAATAGATTTTGGAGGACAACTAACAGTCTTCTACACATATCACTTCATTTTCTTGTCTTATTGGATTGTTCAGAACATACAAAACAATGTTGAATAATAGTGGTGATAGCATCCTTCTCTTGTTCCTGATTTTAGTGAAAATGGCTTCACATTTTCATTTAGCATAATGTTTGCTGTTGAGTTTCGGAAAGGAGTCTTTATCATGTTTAAACAGTTTCTTTCTTTTTTTTTTTTTTTTTTGAGATAGAGTCTCACTCTGCCACCCAGGCTGGAGTGCAACGGCACGATCTTGGCTCATTGCAACCTCTGTCTCACGGGTTCAAGCGATTCTTGTGCCTTAGCCTCCCGAGTAGCTGGGGCTACAGGTATGTGCCACCATGCCTGGCTAATTTTTGTATTTTTAGTAGAGACAAAATGGTTGGCCAGGCTGGTCTCGAGCTCCTCACCTCAGTGATCTGCCTACCTCGGCCTCCCAAAGTGCTGGGATTACAGGCGTGAGCCACCATGCCTGGCCTGTAGTTTCTTTTTAATTTCTATTTTACTTTGAAGTTTTATTAGAAATGGCTGTTGAATTTTTGATGCTTTTTCAGTTTCTATTGACATAATAACATGAGTTTTCTCCTTTAATTGTTTCAGGTCATGAATTATGTTAATAGACTTTTTGGAGTCTCACTATGTTGCCCAGGCTGGAGTGCAGTGGCCATTCACAGGTGCATTGATAGTACACACTACAGCCTTGAACTCCCAGCCTCCAGCAATCTTCCCACCTCAGCCTCCTGAGTAGCTGAGACTACAGGCACATATCACCATGCCCAGCAATGTTAATAGGTTTCTTAATTTTGAATCATTTTTGCTTTCTTTATTTTTATAATTATATTTTGTACAGGCAGGATCTTACTACATTGCCCAGGCTGGTCTCAAACTCCTGGCCTCAAACAATCCTCCCACCTGGGCCTCCCAAAATGCTGGAATTACAGGTGTGAGCCACTGTGCTCAGCAATTTTTTTTTTTTTTTTTTTTTTGCTTTCCTTAAATAGACTCTGTTTAGTCATGGTATATTATTCTTTGCTACACTGCTAGATTCAGTTTATTAATATTTTATTTTGAATTTCTACATGTATCTTTTGTGCAAATATTGTCATATTTTAATATTCCCACATGTAAGGCTATGCTAGCTTTACAAAATAAATTTCGGATCTTTTCATCTTTTTCTGTGGTCTGAGGACTGGTGCCTGTCCCTAACCTGTTACCATCTATAATGAGATAAATACAGAAATTGAGAGGGTTTAGAAACTGTTATAGCAATTTAACATCATTATGACATCCAAGCAGTGATCATCGGACTCATCAAAGAGTAGTGTATTCAGGTTTTGTAATTATCTTATTTGTCCCTATGTTAACTTTTTTTTTTTTTTAAGTATTTTTTAGTAGAGACGGCATTTCACCATGTTAGCCAGGATGCCAGGATGGTCTTGATCTATTTATTTATTTATTTATTTATTTTTTTTTTTTTTTGAGACGAGGTCTTGCCCTGTTGCCCAGGCTGGAGTACAGTGGCACGATCTTGGCTTACTGAAACCTCCACCTCCCAGGTTGAAGCAATTCTCCTGCCTCAGCCTCCTGAGTAACTGGGATTACAGGCACGTGCCCCCCCACACAGCTAATTTTTGTAATTTTAGTAGAGATGGGGTTTCACCGTGTTGGCCACGCTGCACTCGAACTCCTGACCTCAGGCGATCCATGTGCCTCTGCCTCCCAAAGTGCTGGGATTACAGACATGAGCCACCGTGCCCGGCCCTATGTTAAATTTATTTTGATTATTATTTTTTTTAAGTTTTTTTTGTTTTTTGGTTTTTTTTTCTTTTTTGAGATGGAGTCTTGCTCTGTCGCCCAGGCTGGAGTGCAGTGGCACAATCTCTGCTCACTGCAACCTCTGCCTCCCGGGTTCAGGTGATTCTCCTGCCTCAGCCTCCTGAGTAGCTGGAACTACAGGCTTGGGCCACCACGGCCAGCTAATTTTTGTATTTTTAGTAGAGATGGGGTTTCACCATGTTGGCCATGATGGTCTGGATCTCCTGACCTCATGATCCACTCACCTAGGCCTCCCAAAGTGCTGAGATTACAGACATGAGCCACCATGCCCGGCCTATTTTGATTATTTTTTAAGAAAATTTAATTTTATTTCTGATTGTTCTAAAAATTTGAAAATTGGCCTTGTACTTTATGTCTGCTTAATATTTAATTTTTCTAGTCTTTTAAATTAAAATTGGCAAAAGTAGGCCAGGCACGGTTCCTCTTGCCTGTAATCCCAGCACTTTGGGAAGCCGAGGTGGGCAGAGGCCAGGAGTTAGAGACCAGCCTTTGCAACATGGCGAAACCCTGTCTGTACTAAAAATATAAAAATTAGCCGGGTGTGGTGGCACACCTTTAGTCCCAGCTTCTCAGGGGGCTGAGGCATGAGAATCGCCTGAACCCAGGAAGCAGAGGTTGCCGTGAGCTATGATCGTGCCACCGCACTCCAGCCTGGGTGGCAGAGCAAGACTCCGTCTGAAAAAAAAGAAAGAAATGGCAAAAGTATATGTCCACAATAATTCTAAGTTTTAAAAAACTTGTTCTTCACTGCAGATATTTTGAAAAACACTATCTAGGCCGGGCGCGGTGGCTCAAGCCTGTAATCCCAGCACTTTGGGAGGCCGAGATGGGCGGATCACGAGGTCAGGAGATCGAGACCATCCTGGCTAACACTGTGAAACCCCGTCTCTACTAAGAAATACAAAAAATAGCCGGGCGAGGTGGCAGCGCCTGTAGTCCCAGCTACTCGGGAGGCTGAGGCCGGAGAATGGCGCGAACCCGGGAGGCGGAGCTTGCAGTGAGCTGAGATCCGGCCACTGCACTCCAGCCTGGGCTACAGAGCAAGACTCCGTCTCAAAAAAAAAAAAAAAAAAAAAAAAAAAAAAAAAAAAAAGAAAAACACTATCTAGAATGGACCAGGTAACATTGAAATTATTTGTTCTTTAAAGGTTAGCTAAAATTGGCCAGGAACAGCGGCTCACGCCTGTAATCCCAGCACTTTGGGAGGCGGAGGTGGGAGGATCACTTGAGCTCAGAAGTTCAAGACCAGCCTGAGGAACATAGTCTCTCTCTTTTTTTTTTTTTTTCTAATCAAAGCATTAAAAAAAAAAAAAAAGGTTAACTAAAACTTAGCTAAAACCCAACTAGACCTGGTGACTCTCCATTCTCTTCTATGGTTATTGCTCTTTTCAGGTTCTCTACTTTTGGGGTCAATTTTGGTAGTTCATAGTTTGCTAGGAAAGCAATAATTTCTTCTACATATTCACATTTGTTACCCACAATAGTTTCTTAACATCTTTATCATATATCTGTGCTTTTATCGACTTGCTCATTACTAATTTTTTCCCTCTTTTCCCCTTCTTTCCTTTTTTTTTTTTTTTTTTTTTTCTTCCTACCTCAGTCAGGCTAGCTGACAGTTTGTCTATTTTATTAGTCCTTTCAAAAAAAAAAGCCAAAAAAACACCTGCTTTAAGGGCTGGGTGGGAGGGTTCAGTCCAGGGTAGAGAGCTGCGTTAGTTGAGAGTCGGGAGATGACGCCAGTCTGAGCCGAAGGAAGGAGCGACCGAGGCGGCTCCGCGGACTCAGCCCCGCCAAGGAGAATTCCTAGGGCCGGACCTAGGGTTTTCCGGGCCCCATCTTCCGGCGTCGCCGCCCCGGATGTCATCTTATCCTCCTTTGTCTCCGCCTCCCCCCTCTCCTCCTCCCGCGCTGGGCTCGCGGTGCCTGGTTCCTCTTGGAGCCGCTTCTTCCGCCGCCGCCGCCGCCTCGGCCACTCGGTTCATCCTCCTGCACCAGATGGCCAATCGAGTGATGAGGCTGTACACAGTGGCAGTCAGTCTCAGGACCTCAACTGAAAGCACAGCTAGAAGGGTGGCTTTCACAGGGTCGATTAACAAAAAGACTCTAGAGCCATTATCGCACTCCATGGGTCTTTTTGTTGCCGGTGCTTATGGCCTTCGCATCATGTGTCCCCCGTCGATGTGCACTTTCTGGTATGGGGACAGGACACTTCTGTATGAGCTCCCTATTGAGCAAAAGATGTACGGAGAATCAAAAATTGAACACAGTATGACATACATTGGCCTTATACTGCTAAAGCCATGGAGAACCATAAGAATGAGCTTACCATCATTTCTGTACTGGTTGGAACTTTGAGTGAGTCAAAAGAGGAATATAGGAAACTCTACAATACGTAGCTAGTGCAGCACTATCCAATAGAAAGATAACATGAGCCAAAAACGTGAGCTATGAGTGTCATTTTAAATGCTCTAGTAGTTACATTAGAAAAAGTTAAACAGGTAAAATAAATCTTGATAGATTTATTATTATTAAGTCTCGCTCTGTCGCCCAGGCTGTTGCGCAGTGGCACGATCTCACCTCACTGCAACCTCCGCCTCCTGGGTTCAAGCAATTCTCCTGTCTCAGGCTCTGGAGAAGCTGGGACTACAGGTGTGTGCCACCACACCTGACTGATTTTTATATTTTTAGTAGGGCCGGTGTTTCACCATGTTGGTCAGGCTGGTCTCAAACTCCTGACCTCAGGTGATCCACCCACGTCAGCCTCCCAAAGTGCTGGGATTATAGGCTTGAGCCACCGCACCTGGCCAAATCGTAATAGATTTAATCTTACATATCCAAAATAGATCATAATCGATTAATATGAAAAGTGTGAGATATTTTACCTTTTTTTTTTTTTTTTTTTTTTTTTGCATTCTAAGTCTTTGAAATCTTGTCTGTGTTTACACTTGCAGCACATTTCCAATCAGATTAGATTCGCTGCATTCCAGGTACTCAATAGCAACCACCATTTTGGACAGTGCTCTTTCTTCTATTTCTGCCATTGAGATCAAAAGTTCTGGACAGTTACTCTGCTGAATCTCCAGGAGAGACTTAGAAACATATTGACTATCAAGCCAGGCGAGGTGGCTCACGCCTATAATCCCAGCACTTTGGGAGGTTGAGGTGGGTGGATCACCTGAGGTTAGGAGTTCAAGACCAGCCTGGCCAACATGATGAAACCCCCATCTCTACTAAAAATACAAAATTAGCTGGGTGTGGTGACGCATGCCTGTAATCCCAGCTACTAGGTAGGCTGAGGCAGGAGAATTGTTTGAACCTGGGTGCCAAGATGGCACCACTGCACTCCAGCCTGGGCGACATAGCAAGACTCTGTCTCAAAAAAAAAAAAAAAAAAAAAAAATTAGCCGGGCATGGTGGCAGGCGCCTGTAATCCCAGCTACTTGGGAGGCTGAGGCAGGAGAATCACTTGAACCTGGAAGGTGGAGGTTACTGTGAGCTGAGATCGTGCCATTGCACTTCAGCCTCGGTGACAGAGCAATACACCATCTTAAAAAAAAAAAAAAAAAGCCCGGGCGCAGTGGCTCAAGCCTGTAATCCCAGCACTTTGGGAGGCCGAGACGGGCGGATCATGAGGTCAGGAGATCGAGACCATCCTGGCTAACACGGTGAAACCCCATCTCTACTAAAAAATACAAAAACTAGCCGGGCGAGGTGGCGGGCGCCTGTAGTCCCAGCTACTCGGGAGGCTGAGGCAGGAGAATGGCGTGAACCCGGGAGGCGGAGCTTGCAGTGAGCTGAGATTCGGCCACTGCACTCCAGCCCGGTGGACAGAGCAAGACTCCGTCTCAAAAAAAAAAAAAAAAAAAAAAAAAAAAAAAGAAAGAAAAAGAAAAGAAATATATTGACTATCTACAATCTAATCTAGATAAAACATGTAAGAGTAAGTACTACAGAGCAACTGGACCACATATATTTTAGCAGTTAAAGAAATACAATACTACAATATGTGAAATATATCCCATTGGGTGTCAGTAAATGCTCTCATGGAGCTCCAGAATATTAAGACAACTATGACCTTTTCCTGCTTGAATTATGCCCACTCAGCCCAGTGTAGAAATTGGCGGGAAAGCCCAATAAGTTGGGCAGCTGGAGCACTGAAGCTCTGGATCCTCAGGGATGCCACTGCATGTACACATATTCTGTCCACGGTCCCAGCCCAGCCCAGCCCTGCCCTTCCCAAAATACTGTTTTTGATCTTAGGGGACACTGAAACCTCAAACTAATAGAATGTTCTCTTGTTTTCTAGTAGGAGTAGTCCTTTTAAAATTTGAATTGATTACAAATTTCTTCCTCGTTTAGGGCAGTGGAAGAAAGGCCAACATGAAAATATGTTGACTTACAGTTCCCACCATGGCAGGCAGCCCTTTAAATGCTACTTGCTTTTTGCCTAATATAATTTAATGAATGTCCACTCTTTGAAAATTTGTGCACATGAATTCCACTTGAACAATTTTGCAGATTGCACAGAGACACAAAATGGTGGAAGCATTAATAGGTTGAATTTACTTTTTTTATGTTTTATTTATTTATTTATTATTTTTATTTTATTTTATTTTATTTTTTTGAGACAGAGTCTCCCTTTGCCGCCCAGGCTGGAGTGCGGTGGCTGTGATGTCCGCTCACTGCAAGCTCCGCTCCCCCCGGGTTCACGCCATTCTCCTGACTCAGCCTCCTGAGTAACTGGGACTACAGGCGCCCGCCACCACGCCCGGCTAATTTTTTTGTATTTTTAGTAGAGACGGGGTTTCACCGTGTTCGCCAGGATGGTCTCGATCTCCTGACCTAGTGATGCGCCTGCCTCGGCCTCCCAAAGTGCTGGGATTACAGGCATGAGCCACCGCGCCGGCCTGAATTGACTTTTTTTAAAAGCTAACTTTTGGGTTTTGGCTTTATGCCTTTTTGTTTATTTTTGTGGCAGAAACAGAGAGGCTTACTGAGATCCCACTTCATGAAGGCTCTCACTGTCCAGCTGCAAGGAGTGTGGTTAGCTGTTACTGCCATCAGCTGTTAGTAGCTCCAAGGTCAGACCACCTCAGGTTTTAAGCTGAGATCATCCTCAGGATGCCCATGGCTAACGATGGAGCAAAAGGAGGTATTGGGATATAGCCTTTTCTGCTCAATGCAGAACTCATCTGAGGGACAATCTTTGCTCCAGAGCTCCCCAGTGGACTGACAGAGACTTTCTCAGGTCTACATTGCAGTCGTACAACACCCCCTGACCTTTTTTTTTTTTCATGGATATTACTTCTCTATAAACCTTTTGTACCCTTAACTCCCTGGTATCTGTTTCCCTGACAACCCAACCTGTGACGAGTTTCTAGTTCATTCATTTGAGCTTTTTCTTTCATTAATTCCCTATTTGTATTTTCTTTTGGATAATTTTGTGGCTTTGCAACTGTGCTTATAGTATACTACTCAGTGTACATATTTTCCACTTTTAGTAATAAGAGCATTTATAGTGGAGTATTGCAAACCGCTGGATTTGAATGCTTTTAGGGCAGTCACGTACTCTCCAATTCTCCATAGGCCCTTCCTCTCCCTATTTTTACATCTAACCACTTCCTACCTCTACATCACCTACATAGGCCCTGGACACATTTGTGATTCCTGATGTAAAGATACACATTTTCTAGGCCGGGTGCGGTGGCTCAAGCCTGTAATCCCAGCACTTTGGGAGGCCGAGACGGGCGGATCACGAGGTCAGGAGATCGAGACCATCCTGGCTAACACGGTGAAACCCCGTCTCTACTACAAAATACAAAAAAACTAGCCGGGCAAGGTGGCGGGCGCCTGTAGTCCCAGCTACTCGGGAGGCTGAGGCAGGAGAATGGCATAAACCTGGGAGACAGAGCTTGCAGTGAGCTGAGATCCGGCCACTGTACTCCAGCCTGGGTGACAGAGCGAGACTCCGTCTCAAAAAAAAAAAAAAAAAAAAGATACACATTTTCTTCTAAATAGAGACTTAGATGATCCCATAGGTTTTGTTACAAAGCATTTACCTTTTTGTTACTTCCTACAAAATTTATAACTTCTCGGCCGGGCTTGGTGGCTCAAGCCTGTAATCCCAGCACTTTGGGAGGCCGAGACGGATGGATCACGAGGTCAGGAGATCGAGACTATCCTGGCAAACAGGGTGAAACCTCGTCTCTACTAAAAATACAACAAAGTAGCCAGGTGTGGTGGCAGGTGACTGTAGCCCCAGCTACTCAAGAGGCTGAGGCAGGAGAAGGGCGTGAATCCAGGAGGCAGAGCTTGCAGTGAGCCGAGATCGCACCACTGCACTCTAGCCTGGGCGAAAGAGCAAGACTCGGTCTCGAACTGTGTTCGCAGCCGCCGCCGCGCCTCCGTCGCTCTCTAACGCCAGCGCTGCCTCTCTCTCGCCGAGCTCCAGCCGAAGGAGAAGGGAGGTAAGTAAGGAGGTCTCTGTACCATGGCTCTTACAAAGCAGACTGCCCGCAAATCGACCGGTGGTAAAGCACCCAGGAAGCAACTGGCTACAAAAGCCGCTCTCAAGAGTGCGCCCTCTACTGGAGGGGTGAAGAAACCTCATCGTTACAGGCCTGGTACTGTGGCGCTCCGTGAAATTAGACGTTATCAGAAGTCCACTGAACTTCTGATTCGCAAACTTCCCTTCCAGCGTCTGGTGCGAGAAATTGCTCAGGGCTTTAAAACAGATCTGCGCTTCCAGAGCGCAGCTATCGGTGCTTTGCAGGAGGCAAGTGAGGCCTATCTGGTTGGCCTTTTTGAAGACACCAACCTGTGTGCTATCCATGCCAAACGTGTAACAATTATGCCAAAAGACATCCAGCTAGCACGCCACATACGTGGAGAACGTGCTTAAGAATCCACTATGATGGGAAACATTTCATTCTCAAAAAAAAAAAAAAAACAAATTATCTTCTTCCTGTTATTGGTAGTTCTGAACGTTAGATATTTTTTTTCCATGGGGTCAAAAGGTACTTAAGTATATGATTGCGAGTGGAAAAATAGGGGACAGAAATCAGGTATTGGCAGTTTTTCCATTTTCATTTGTGTGTGAATTTTTAATATAAATGCAGAGGCGTAAAGCATTAATGCAAGTTAAAATGTTTCAGTGAACAAGTTTCAGCGGTTCAACTTTATAATAATTATAAATAAACCTGTTAAATTTTTCTGGACAATGCCAGCATTTGGATTTTTTTTAAAACAAGTAAATTTCTTATTGACGGCAACTAAATGGTGTTTGTAGCATTTTTATCATACAGTAGATTCCATCCATTCACTATACTTTTCTGAGTTGTCCTACATACAAGTACGTGTTTTTAATGTTGTCTGTCTTCTGTGCTGTTCCTGTAAGTTTGCTATTAAAATACATTAAACTATATAAAAAAAGACTCCATCTCAAAATAATAATAATAATAAATAAATAAGATAAAATTAAATTAAAGGCCGGGCGCGGTGGCTCAAGCCTGTAATCCCAGCACTTTGGGAGGCCGAGGCAGGCGGATCACAAGGTCAGGAGATCCAGACCACAGTGAAACCCCGTCTCTACTAAAAATACAAAAAATTAGCCGGGCGCAGTGGCGGGCGCCTGTAGTCCCAGCTACTCAGGAGGCTGAGGCAGGAGAATGGCGGGAACCCGGGAGGCGGAGCTTGCAGTGAGCCGAGATCGCGCCACTGCACTCCAGCCTGGGCAACAGCGTGAGACTCCGTCTCAAAAAAAAAAAAAAAAAAAAAAAAAAAAAAAAAAAATTAAAAAATAAAGTACGTGGGACTACAGGAATGCACCACCATGCCTGGCTATTTTTTTTTTTTTTTGGAGATGGGCTCTCACTATGTTGCCCAGGCTTCGATCTTGAACAAAATTTTTGTAGAGACAGGAGTCACGCTATGTTGCCCAGACTGGTATCAAACTCCTGGTCTCAAGCAATCCTCACACCTTGGCTTCCCAAAGTACTGGGAGTACAGGCACGAGCCATTGTACCCAGCCATGATCTAGGGGTATCTAGGGGACTGTTCCTCAGTTTCTAAGTAGTAAAGATATTTTGACCATCTTCTATTATTTATTTTAAATTTTAGTGGATTATAATGAGAAGGTGTAGCCTCTACAAATCGCTGCTTCTTTAAATTCATGACGTTTTCCTCTGTGATGAAGCACACAGTCGATGGACATTAGAACATAATTTACATTAAAAAAATTTTTTCCAAGTTCCCAAGAGCTGGAAAACAAAATAGTTTACATTTTAAAATGTGTGTGGAAATATACATATATATGATTATATGTTGAACTTGTTTGTCACATTATTCAATCATCTATTCTCTAGCTTATTTTTCATCTACTTGATCATTCAAGTTCTGAAGGAGATATATTATAATCTTCCATTATGGTGGTGGTTTTCTATCAAAATATTCTTGGGTTTCTGAGAGTTTGCTGTAAATATTAAGCTGCTATAATAATTTAGTACATAAAAGTTTGTGATTCATCACTTCAACAAGGATTGAACCATTTATGCCCCCTTTTTGTCTTGTTTAATGCATTTGATCTTGAATTCCACTTTTTTCTAATAAAGCTTGATGGCTTAAGCAACACATTTATAACCTCACAGTTTCTGTAGGTCAGGACTCTAGGCCTGACCTAACTGGGTCTTCTGCTTCAGGTTCTCTTATAAGATTGCTATCAAGGTGTCCATTTAGGGTCTTTCACAGGCTGCAATCAAGGTGTCAGCTGGGGCTGCAGTCTTATCTCAAGGCTCACTGTGACAGGATGCACTTCCAAAATAACTCAAATGGTTGCTGGAAGGATGCAGCTTCTTGCTGGCTGTTGGACTAAAGGCCTCAGTTCCTTGCCAGGGGGCCCTCTGCATCAGCGTAATCACTCAGGAAGAGCCCGAGACAGAATATGAGCAAGATACAGGATTTTTAATTAACAGTTCTTTTCTCCCAATTTTCTGCAGATTGTGTTCCACTGTTTTGTACCTTTCTGTGTTGTAGATTTTTAAAATACAAAAAAAACTAGCCAGGCATGGTGGTGCACACCTGTAGTCCTGGCTACTTGGGAGGCTGAGGCAGGAGGATCACCTGAGCCTGGACATGTTGAGGCTGCAGTGACCTGTGATCGCGCCACAGCACTCCAGCCTGGGTGACAGAGTGAAACCCTGGGAAAAAAAAAAAAAAAAAGAAAGAAGAGAAAACAAAAGACAAGACAAGACTTGGCGCAGTGGCTCACACCTGTAATCCGAGCACTTTGGGAGGCCGAGGTAGGCAGATCACGAGGTCAGGAGATCGAGACCATCCTGGTTAACATGGTGAAACCCTGTCTCTACTAAAAATACAAAAAAGTAGTCAGGTGTGGTGGCAGGCACCTGTAGTCACAGCTACTCGAGAGGCTGAGGCAGGAGAATGGCGTGAACGGTGGGGGGCAGAGTTTGCAGTGAGCTGAGATCGCGCCACTGCACTCCAGCCTGGGAGCGAGACTCTGTCAAAAAAAAAAAAAATAAAAGAAGAAAGAAAGGAAGGAGGGAGGGAAGGAGGGAGGGAGGGAAGGAGGGAGGGAGGGAAGGAGGGAAGGAGGGAGGGAGGGAGGGAGGGAGGGAAGGAAGGAAGGAAGGAAGGAAGGAAGGAAGGAAGGAAGGAAGGAAGGAAAGGAAAGGAAAGGAAAGGAAAGGAAAGAAGGGAGGGGAAGAAAGTGGTGTTACCAGAGCCCAAGAATCAGGGTTATCCAGTGCAAGCCTGTCTGGCAGGATCTGGGGTTACAGAGGAGCTGCAACCAGTACCAGACATATTACCCAACACAGAGAGGAAGGTCTACGGAAATATCCAAGCTTCTACTTGTTCCCAGTCTTCAGCCTTTTACCAGTGCCTCCCAGTGGCCAAAGCCAGCTGGAAGCCAGAATGTGTTCTTTCTGTTTGGAAACTTAACAAGGGTTTCTCTTTATACTTGGAATTCAAGGATTTCACAAGGATAAATTTTGATGTGTGTCTTTTTTGATTATCATTCATATGACTCAGTGAACACTTTTAATCTGCAAACCCAAATCTTTCTTCATCTCAGGGAAATTTTCTTCTATTATTTATCTAGTTAGGTTTTCGCTTCCTTATATTCACTTTGTCCTTCTGGACTCCTATCATTTTCACAACAGATCTCCTGAGTTTCTTAATCCTCAATGATTTCTATTTCTTTACATTTTTGTTCTCTGTTGAAAGCTATTTATTCCGCTTGATCTTACAGATTACTAATTTGGTTCTCAGTTAAGGATCATCCTCTTTTCCAGTTTGTGCACTAATTTTTTTAAATTCTGAAATCATGTTTTCCAGTTCTAGAATGTCTTTTTATTGTGCTCTAACTGCACATCCTTGAGAGCTTTCATTACTTGTTACACTTTATCATTTGACACACATGTATATAAAATACGCCAAGCACTGTTCTAAACATTTTACAAATATTAACTTGTTTAATCATTTACTAATTCTCTCTGACTCTTCCTGTGATTCTGCATCAATAGAAGCCATCTGTCTAGTTGTGTGAGTTAGTCTTCCTCCCTCTGGTTAACAAATGTCCTCAAAGGGGTCATTTCTCCTTACCTGCTCATGGTTTTGACTTATTAGCAGTTAGGTCAGATTAGGGTCTCCTGAACAGTGGTAAACCAGTGAATGGTGGAAGACTAAGTAGTTTTTGCTGTTGTATGTGAGAAGTAAACTAGATGAAGAGATATAATGCCTTTGCTGAGACATAGGAAGGAAGCCTCTTTGCCCCAAGCCTCCCTGAGCATACGTGGCAATCTCTTCCAATCATAGGAGCTGAAAGTAATTCAGGCCAGCAAAATAATTTTCCTCAAGTTCCATCATGATCATGTGAATCGGTCAGTTCCCTTAGGTCTTCAGGAAGGCAGGTGAGCAGGTTGAACCTTCATAGAACAGGCTTCATACAGCAGAATCAGTCTTTGTTCCAGATTTCTTTCTTTCTTTTTTTTTTTTTTTTTAATTCATTGAGGGCTTTCCGGTGTTTACTGGAAAGCCTGCTAGACAAATTCTAAAAGAGCTGTAACACACGCCCCCCCCCCCCAAGGTTTTAAGAGAGATACCCTGCCCTTACCACTACTCCTTGACTCTCTCCTGGCACTAAGCAGATCAGTCTCAGCCAATTCAGCAGGGGAACTCCAGAGCCAAAATTGTCTATTTGAAGTGTCTCACTGGCCAGGCGTGGTGGCTCACGCCTGTAATCCCAGCACTTTGGGAAGCTGAGTTGGGTAGATCACTTGAGGTCAGGAGTTTGAGACCAGCCTGGACAACATGGCAAAACCCCATCTCCATCAAAAAATACAAAAATTAGCCAGGTGTGGTGGTGCATGCCTGTAGTTTCAGCTACTCAGGAGGCTGAGATGGGAGGATCACTTGAACCTAGGAGGTAGAGGCTGCAGTGGGCCGAGATCGCGCCACTGAACTCCAGCCTGGGTGATAGAGTGAGACCCTGTCACAAAACATAAATTAATTAATTTAATTTAATTTAGAATAAATTTTAAAAATAAAATGAAGTGTCCCACATTGGGCAGAAATGGTCAGATGCTAACATCACTGCCTTATGCAGTCATAGCCTGGATGCTACTCAAATCTACTCTCCATCCCCACTAGAAAATACTAAAAGAAATATAGCCTTAAATACAGATTTTAGGCTCCATCATGCTACCTATCCTGACTGTTGAGTTACTCTCCAGCAGGATTCAGGAGGAAGAGTGTATCAGGAACATTTATTCAAGCTTTTATCATCCCAGAACTTGAGGATACTATTTCCTTGTTTAACCTTCCATACTATAGAAACATTGCAGCCAAGCTAATTTCAAAGAGAAGAATGAAAGAAAGTAGGAATAGCATTGCTATTGGTTTTCCAAGACCTAAAAATTATGTTGTATTTCTCTTTAGTTTGATCTTGAGATCTTTCTCTGCAGAGGAAGTATAAACTCTAGCCCTGCCCTGATCAGGTTCCAGGGGATTCTTTGCGGATATTTACACTGTGCCTTTCACAGGATACTTCTTTATCCTATCAGATGGACTAATACCTAGGTATCTGACCCATGGTCAGGTGTCCCTCTCATAGGAAACTTGTTTATACTGTCAACTGCCCTTGAGGTTCTTGCCTGACTTGTGTTCAGTTTATTCCTGCCAAGATAGCCACTCTTTAGGAGAGCTTTCACTGGGAGTAAAATTAGGTCTGTGTGTGTCAGTCAGGTGAGGTACAGAGAAGACAACACAACAAAAACACATGAAAAACAAAAGGAGTTTATTACTCATAGATCCCAGAGAGAAGAAGGGTGCCAACAAGCAGATTGTCAAACCAGTGAGAGGGGAGTGAGAAACAGAGAAGACCTATGCAATGAGTCATTCACTGGGGCCCAGGATACTATCAAATCAGAGTTCCCTTCCAATTGTGGGGTTAGAGAAAGCAGGCATGAGTTTGATGGGGTTGCATTGTTACAGAGTGGTCACTGCAGCATATCTGCACAGTCCCTGTTGAGGGTAGAATAAACAGAGTGAGTCAAATGTGCTGTTACACCCGGCTAATTTTTGTATTTTTGGTAGAGACAGGGTTTTGCCATTTTGACCAGTCTGGTCTCGAACTCCTGGCCTCAAGTGATCCACCTGCCTCAGCCTCCCAAAGTGCTGGGATTACAGACATGAGCCATCACGCCTGGCCCAACATCTTAATGACTAAACTGAAATACTTGAAGCAGGGGTGGCAAACTCAAAGACTAGGGTCAAGCAGGTAAGTATGTGAAGGAAGGGACCAAGTATAACTGCATAAGTATTCACTGTATGAGTGGTGAGGATGGCAGCAAATTCCAGAAGGCAAGCTACTCGCTCCAGCGTACATTGCAGTCAAAAATGCAGTCCAAACCAGAGCTACATTTTTAACCACAATGCAATACAACCAACATTTAGAGCTGAACCTGTACCCATGCCACCACTCACCATACAGTAAAAAGGCTGCAATAAGATGAAGAATTATGGCTGGGCTTAATACCAGCAATTTGGGAGGCCAAGGCAGGCAGATCACTTGAGGTCAGGAGTTTGAGACTAGCCTGGCCAACATGGTAAAACCCTGTCTCTACTAAAAACACAAAAATTAGCCGGGGGTGGTGGCTGTAATCCCAGTTACTTGGGAAGCTGAGGCAGAAGGATCACTTGAACCTGGGAGGTGGGGGTTGCGGTGAGCCAAGACCATCCCATTGCACTCCATCCTGGGCAACAAGAGTGAAACTCCATCTAAAAAAACAAAAAAAATGAGGAATTACATCACCACTCTTTTGATTACTCAAGAAAACCATAAGGTAGTACTACTGAGATCCCTACTCATAGCACCAGAATAAAACCCATACCAACTTTCACCACATCAAGTAAAAGCACCTTTTAAAATCAAGGCCATCGTACCATCACTTAATTTACTAGGAGCCAATCTCTGATACAACCATGACTTATATTCATATCAACATTTAGCACTCCATGAGAAAGCATTAGCGAAGAAGAAGGTTTTTATCCCTACAATACCAAGAGAAAGTTGTGGCCACTCAATTTTCCTCGTAGACCTAAAAGTGTTCAAAAAAAAAGTTTATTAATTTTCTTAATGGTTTTGTCATTTGTACTACATGGATTACTATAAATTATTTAACCAGGCCGGGCGCGGTGGCTCAAGCCTGTAATCCCAGCACTTTGGGAGGCCGAGGTGGGTGGATCACGAGGTCAGGAGATCGAGACTATCCTGGCTAACATGGTGAAACCCCGTCTCTACTAAAAATACAAAAAACTAGCCGGGCGTGGTGGCGGGCGCCTGTAGTCCCAGCTACTTGAGAGGCTGAGGCGGGAGAATGGTGTGAACCCGGGAGGCGGAGTTTGCAGTGAGCCGAGATCACGCCACTGCACTCCAGCCTGGGAGACACAACGAGACTCTGTCTCAAAAAAAAAAAAAAAAAAAAAAATTATTTAACCAGTGCCCTATATTTAGGGCTTCTTCCTTCAAGTATTCATCGTTACAAATAATTCTACAATGATCATTACTATGTATCCGTTTTTAAGTATTTCTACAAGATATATTCACCAAAGTGTAGTTGCTAGATCAAAAGGTCTATACCGACCCTGCGTAGTCGCTCACGCCTGTAATCCCAGCACTTTGGGAGGCCGGGGAGGGCGGATCACAAGGTCAGGAGTTCAAGACTAGCCTGGCTAGCATGGTGAAACCCGGTCTCTACTGAAAATACAAAAAATTAGCCGAGAATGGTGGCATGCGCCTGTAGTCCCAACTACTCGGGGGGCTGAGGCAGGAGAATTGGTTGAACCCAGGAGGCGGAGGTTGTAGTGAGCCAAGATTGCGCCACTGCACTCCACCATGGATGACAGAGCGAGACTCCGTCTCAAAAAAAAAAAAAAGGTCTATACCTTTAAAATGTTTATAGATATTGATAAAATGGCATCAAAATATTAACCCAATGTATAATCCTACAGACAGTGTTAAAAGAATGGCTATTTATCAATATTCAAGCCAACCCTGGAAACTGTCAATATTTCAAATCTTTACTAATCTGACAGATCAAATGAAATATTTTGATTAGAGGGGCCAGGCGCGGTGGCTCAAGCCTGTAATCCCAGCACTTTGGGTGGCCGAGACGAGCGAATCACGAGGTCGGGAGATCGAGACCATCCTGGCTAACACAGTGAAACCCCGTCTCTACTAAAAAATAGAAAAAACTAGCCGGGCGATGTGGTGGGCGCCTGTAGTCCCAGCTACTCGGGAGGCTGAGGCAGGAGAATGGCGTAAACCCGGGAGGCAGAGCTTGCAGTGAGCTGAGATCCGGCCACTGCACTCCAGACTGGGCGACAGAGCGAGACTCCGTCTCAAAAAAAAAAAAAAAAAAAAGAAATATTTTGATTAGCATTTATTTGGTTATTAATGAGGTTCAGTGTCTTTCATACATTAGCCATCTGTATATGTATATTCTCATAACCTTTGTCTATTTTTCTAATGCGTCATTGGTCATTGATTTGTAAGAAATTTTTTTGTATTAAGTAAATAAGATTTTCTCTCTCATATGTAGTGCAAATTTTTTTTTTTTTTTGAGATGGAGTCTTGCTCTGTTGCCCAGGCTGGAGTGCAGTGGCCTGATCTCTGCTTACTGCAAACTCTGCCTCCCGAGTTCATGCCATTCTCCTGCCTCAGCCTCCCGAGTAGCTGGGACTATAGGCGCCCGCCACCACGCCCAGCTGCTTTTTTGTATTTTTAGTAGAGATGGGGTTTCACCGTGTTGGCCAGGATGGTCTTGATCTCCTGAACTCGTGATCTGCCCACCTCGGCCTCCCAAAGTGCTGGGATTACAGGCGTGAGCCACCGCACCTGGCCTGTAGTGCAAGTATTTATTCACAATTTGTTTTTTAAAATATTTATTTGTGCTGCCTTATGCTGTGCAAGATTTTTTTTTTTTAGTGTAGTTGAATTTACATCTTTTTTTCCTTCAAAGCTTCTTGGGGTCGGGAATGGTGGCTCATGCCTGAAATCCCAGTAATTTGGTAGGCTGAGGCAGGAAGATCACTTGAGCCCTGGAGTTCAAGACTTGCCCGGGCAAAGTAGGGAAACCCTGTCTCTACAAAATTAAAAATTAAAAAAAAAAAAAGCCGGGCATGGTGGTGCCCACCTGAAGTGTAGTCGCTGCTACTCAGGAGGCTGAGTTGGGTGAATAGCTTGAGCCCAAAAGGCGGAGGCTGCAGTGAGCAATGATCGTACCATCGCACTCCAGCCTGGAGATAGAGAAAGACCCCATCTCAAAAACAAACAAACAAACAAAAAACTTCTTGGCTTTTGTCATGCTTAGAAACCCCTCACCTGCTTTTTTTTTTTTTTTTTTTTTTTTTTTTGCTTCTTGTTGTTGTCCTTGCTGTTGCAGTTAAGAGATAGTCTCTCTGTAACCCAGGCTGGAGTGCAGCGGTGTGATCATAACTCGCTGTAGCCTCGAACTCCTGGGCTCAAGCAATCCTCCTGCCTCAGTCTTCAGAGTAGCTGGAACTATAGGCATGCACCACCATAACCGCCTAATCTTTTAATTTAAAAAAAAAAATTTTTTTTTTTTGAGATGGGGTTTTTACTGTGTTACCCAGGCTGGAGTGCAGTGGCATGATCTTGGCTCACGGAAACCTCTGCCTCCTGAGTTCAAGCAATTATCCTGCCTCAGCCTCCCAAGTAGCTGGGATTGCAGGCACCTGCCACCACTCCTGGCAAATGTTTGTATTTTTATTAGAAACGAAGTTTCACCATGTTGGCCATGCTGGTCTCGAACTCTTAACCTCAGGTGATCCACCCTCCTGGGCCTCCTAAAGTGCTAGGATTACAGGCGTGAGCCACCATGCCTGGCTGTGATCTACTTTTAATTTGTACTAGTGTAACTCCTTCATGCAATAAACTGAAAAGAGTCATGTTGTCTGTCAGGCCTCTGAGCCCAAGCTAAGTCATCATAACCCCTGTGACCTGCACGTGTACATCCAGATGGCCTGAAGCAACTGAAGAATCACAAAGGAAGTGTAAATGGCCTATTCCTGCCTTAACTTGTGAACCTTACCTTGTGAAATTCCTTCTCCTGGCTCATCCTGTCTCAAAAGCTCCCCTACAGGCCCGGCGCGGTGGCTCACGCCTGTAATCCCAGCACTTTGGGAGGCCGAGGCGGGCGGATCACGAGGTCAGGAGATCGAGACCATCCTGGCCAACACGGTGAAACCCCGTCTCTACTAAAAATACAAAAAAGTAGCCGGGCGTGGTGGTAGGCGCCTATAGTCCCAGCTACTCGGGAGGCTGAGGCAGGAGAATGGCGTGAACTCGGGAGGCGGAGCTTGCAGTGAGCCGAGATCGCGCCACTGCACTCCAGCCTGGGCGACAGAGCGAGACTCCGTCTCAAAAAAAAAAAAAAAAAAAAAAAAGCTCCCCCTACTGAGTACCTTGTGTCCCCGGCCCCTGCCCGCCAGCGAACAACCCCCTTTGACTGTAATTTTCCACTACCTACCCAAATCCCATAAAACGGCCCCACCCCTATCTCCCTTCGCTGACTCTCTTTTCGGACTCAGCCCGCCAGCACCCAGGTGATTAAAAAGCTTTATTGCTCTATTGCTCGCACAAAGCCTGTTAGGTGGTCTCTTCACACGGACGCGCGTGAAATTGTCTATTCTTGAAGTTCCTCATTTAAACAGAGGTCAAGGAGTAGGCAACTGGTAGTATCAAGCCTGAAACAAAGCAATAACGTGATGTTTCACCCAAGCCCAGAGTCCTAAGATCACAGACGACTAGGCTGTGTCTGGCCGGAAGCTCCTCAGCTCCTTCTCTGCAGTTCCCTGCCCTAAGAGAATGTCACCACCTGCTGAGAGCAACAGCAGCAGTACCACTAGAGGGAGCCTTTGGTGGTAAAAGAAAGATCCCCTGATGTCTCCAACCTAACCCTTTGGTGAGGTGACAGGATATCTGGCTTGCCACAAAGATTTTTTATTTATTTATTTTTATTTATTTATTTGTTTTGAGACGGAGTCTCGCTCTGTCGCCCAGGCTGACTGCAGTGGCACGATCTCGGCTCACTGCAAGCTCCGCCTCCCGGGTTGCCGCCATTCTCCTGCCTCAGCCTCCCGAGTAGCTGGGACTACAGGTGCCGGCCACCACGGCCCGCAATTTTTTTTGTATTTTTAGTAGAGCCGGGTTTCACTGTGTTAGCCAGGATGGTCTCGAGCTCCTGACCTCGTGATCCGCCCGCCTCGGCCTCCCAAAGTGCTGGGATTCCAGGCGTGAGCCACTGCGCCCGGCCCACAAAGATCTTTTTGACCAGACATATCCTAGCTAAGGGATGTCCAAGCAACGGAATGTGAGGCCAACCTCCCATCAGACTTAAACTTTTGACAGGAGAACAAACCTCAAACTGATGAAATCAGTCATGTAGCTAGCTAGCTATAGAGCTTTCAACTTAAATTAGCAGCAGTAACAAACTGGTTTTTGGGGGTTTTTTTCCCTTCGATTTTAATGTTGTGTGTTATTTGCTTGTTTGTTCATTTATTTATTTCTAGACGAGGTCTCGCTATGTGGCTCGGGCTGGTCTGAAACTCCTGGGTTCAAATGAGCCTCCCACCTCAGCACTCCAAAGTGCTGGGGTTCCAGGTGAGAGTCACCACCCCCAGCCATAATGTATTTAAACCCTTATTTAAATAAGCTTGTTTTCAGAAACATCTGAAAAAAATAAATAAAATAAAATTGTCACCTTACAATAAGTTTTAATACCTAGTAGAGCTGGATTTTTCTCTATTAAACTTATTTTTACAAATTCCTAGACATTCTTGCATATTTCCACTCAGATGAATCTTTTTTTTTTTTTTTTTTTTGAGACGGAGTCTCGCTCTGTCGCCCAGGCTGGAGTGCAGTGGCCGCATCTCAGCTCACTGCAAGCTCCGCCTCCCGGGTTCACGCCATTCTCCTGCCTCAGCCTCCCGAGTAGCTGGGACTACAGGCGCCCGCCACCTCACCCGGCTAGTTTTTTGTATTTTTTAGTAGAGACGGGGTTTCACCGTATTAGCCAGGCTGGTCTCGATCTCCTGACCTTGTGATCCGCCTGTCTCGGCCTCCCAAAGTGCTGGGATTACAGGCTTGAGCCACCGCGCCCGGCCAGATGAATCTTTAAGATGATTTTGTCAGCTATCCAAAAAGTACTGTGGAGTTTTAAAATCAGAATGGTGATAAATTTATAAATTAATTTGGGAATAATTACTACTTTTGCAAAATTCAATCCTTTGCTGTCCCTCTGGATTAATTTTAGTCTCCTTTGTATAGGTGTTACACAATTTCTTCATTAATATCGTATTTATGAGTCACCTGTAATGTGCAAGGCACTGTTTATTCTTGTATGCTGGACATACAAGAATATATCCCTGTTTTCATGGAGTTTACAATCTAGTTGGGGAGGGAGACAACATTTTTAAAAACAAACAGCCGGGGCCGGGCGCGGTGGCTCAAGCCTGTAATCCCAGCACTTTGGGAGGCCGAGACGGGCGGATCACGAGGTCAGGAGATCGAGACCATCCTGGCCGACACGGTGAAACCCCGTCTCTACTAAAAAATACAGAAAACTAGCCGGGCGAGGTGGCGGGCGCCTGTAGTCCCAGCTACTTGGGAGGCTGAGGCAGGAGAATGGCGTGAACCCGGGAGGCGGAGCTTGCAGTGAGCTGAGATCCGGCCACTACACTCCAGCCTGGGCGGCAGAGTGAGACTCCGTCTCAAAAACAAAAAACAAAAAACAAAAAACAAAAAAACAGCCGGGCACAGTGGCTCATGCCTATAATCCTAGGACTTTGGGAGGCCGAGGCGGGCAGATCACGAGGCTAGGAGTTTGAGACCAGCCTGACCAACATAGTGAAACCCCGTTTCTACTAAAAATACAAAAATTAGCCGGGCATGGTGGTGCACGCCTGTAGTCCCAGCTACTCAGGAGGCTGAGGCAGGAGAATCACTTGAACCCAGGAGGCAGAGGTTGCAGTTAGCCGAGATCGCACCACTGCACTCCAGCCTGAGCAACAGAGTGAGACTCTGTCTCAAAAAAAATTAAATTAAATTAAAAACAAATATAATATGACAATTGGTGACAAGTGTTATAAGGAAAATAAACCTAGGTAAGAGCATAAAGAATAAAAGGAAAGGAATGCTATTTTACATAGGCTGATCAGGGAAGGCCTTTCTGATAGGTAAAACTTTAGCAGAAACTTAAAGGAGGTGAATGAATCAGCCATGAGGATATCAAGGTAAAGAGCATTGCAGGCAGTAAGTACAAAGCCCTAAGGCTCAAGCGTGACTGGCTTGTTTGAGGAACAGCAGGAAGCTAGTATGACTGAAGTACAGGTGATAAGATCTGAGTGCTAACCAGGGACCAGGTTATATATAAGTCCTTGTAGGTCATGGGAACAATTTTGGATTTTATTCTGAGTGGGTTTAAAAGGCACTGGGAGGTTTTAAACTAAGAAGCGACATGTCTGATTTATTCTTTTAAAGGATCACTGTCACTTCTATGAGGAGAATAGAATGGCAAAGGTGGAAGTTGGGAACTCAGTTAAATCCAGGAGATACATATGATGGTAGCTTGGGCCAGGGTGGTGGGGAGGGTAATTTGTGCTCAGAACAGAAAGAAGTGAGCCAGGGCCTCTTCCATCCAGAGGCATTTACCAAACAAGAGGTGTTCCTTAAGTGAGAGGGACACACGAGGCAATGAGTTAGTGACCTGCAGCTGCCAGGAAAGTAGACCCTGGACTCTGGGTAATATCTCTGTGTGTGTGTGTGTGTGTGTGTGTCTCTCTCTCTCTCTCTCTCTCTCACACACACACACACACACACACACACACACTCAACTAGGATTCTGTCGTAGTCTTTGCCCTAGGGGTCATTTGCCTACCCCAGGAAACAACTGATAGGCAAGCAGTGCTTTGGGGTGGACACTGGGAACTGAAGAAAGCAGCTGAAGCTGTGCACCAGCCAAAGGGGACTCCTAGCGCAAATTACACTCTTGTGCAGAGAGAACTCAAAGGACTACGCTCTGGAATATGGAAACAGAAAAATCCTCAAGCTTTGTTTCCAGATCATTAATGCTTTCAGATGGTGAGTCATGACTAAGGCAAGCTTTGAGAGAGGACAGAAACCCAGAGAGGTTAGCATAGCATGCAGGGATAGCTTTTAACCTTAAGGTGTTTGACCATTCCAAAGAGGTATGTGAGAAGCTGAGCTGCTCATTTGTTGGTTAATGGGGCTGGGGGCAAAAGGTGGAATCTAAGGGGTACTGTTCCTTGCTTTGGGTTTGGAAACTAGATAGCTACACCCTAGGAGTAAGAACGAACCAGAAGTAAATTCGCCTTCATGACCTCCATAGACCAGATTTATCATTTGAATGGCCCACAAAATATCAAGATTTAAACTTGGAATAAGGTAATCCCATAGTTTTCCCATACTATTAGTGCCCCAGGCACTTGGTAAGAAACAAAAAAAAATCCTTTCTGGGAAAAGATAATATTATTCCAAGTCTCAAATTATTTCTATAAATAATTCTTCAGGGCCGGGCACAGAAGCTTATGCCTGTAATCCCAGCACTTTGGAAGGCCAAGGCAGGTGGGTCACTGGAGGTCAGGAGTTTGAGACCAGCTGGGCCAACATGGTGAAACCCCATCTCTACGAAAAATACAAAAATTAGTTGGGCGTGGTGGCAGGCACCTGTAATCCCAGCTATTCGGGAAGCTGAGGCAGGAGAATCGCTTGAACCCAGGAGACGCAGTTGCAGTGAGTCAAGATCGCGCCACGGCACTCCAGCCTGGGTGACAAGAGCAAGACTCCATCTCAAAAAATAATAATAATAATGATAATTCAAATAGGATATCCAACACATAACTAAAGATAACCAGGGACCAGGTGCGGTGGCTCACGCATGAAATCCCAACACTTTGGAAGGCTGAGGTGGGCAGATCACGAGGTCAGGAGTTCAAGACCAGCCTGGCCAACATGGTGAAACCCTGTCTCTACTAAAAATACAAAACTTAGCTGGACGTGGTGGCGGGTACCTGTAATCCCAGCTACTCAGGAGGCTGAGGCAGGAGAATTGCTTGAACCTGGGAGGCAGAGGTTGCAGTAAGCTGAGATCGCCCCATTGCACTCCAGCCTGGGGGACAGAGTGAGACTCCTACTCAAAAAAAAAAAAAAAAAAGTTGGCGGGGTGCTGGGCGGCAAAGGGCTTAAGTAGACATTTCTTCAAAGAAGATATACAAATGGCCGATAAAGACATTTAAAGATGTTCAGGGCCAGATGTGGTGACTCACACCTATAATCCCAGCACTTTGGGCTGCCAAGGTGGGAGGATATCTTGAGCCCAGGAGTTCATGACCAGCCTGGGCAACATAGTGAGACCCTCTCTCCATATAAAAACAAAAAATAAGGCTGGGCACGGTTGCTCACACCTGTAATCCCAGCACTTTGGGAGGCCGAGGCGGGCAGATCACCTGAGGTCAGGAGTTTGAAACCAGCCTGGCCAACATGGCAATACCCCGTCTCTACCAAAAACTACAAAAATTAGCCTGGCATGGTGGCGGGCGCCTGTAATCCCAGCTACTTGAGGCAGGAGAATCGCTTGAACTTGGGAGGCCGAGGTTGCAGTGAGCCGAGATTGAGCCATTGCACTCCAGCCTGGGTGACAGAGCAAAACTCCATCTCAAAAATAAATAAATAAATAAAATAAAGGTGTTTAACATCACTAATCATTAAGGAAATGCAAACCAAAATCACGAGATACCATTTTACATGCAGAAGAATAGCTATAATTTTAAAAAGATAGAGTTTCACAAATCTAGACGCTGAGCCGCTCCACATTCGCAACGTCACGTGGAAGCTGAAGCTGCACCCCCGACGTGGCCCCTCTGGCCAGCTGAGCACCTCAGATAAGAACTACACCCAGTCCAGCACCAGCAGGTCAGCCACCAGCATCAGCCCCACCCACAGCAGCTGGCTCTCCTGCTGCTGCACTCCCCAGCAGCAAGGTCTGATGGCCCAGGTGGCAATCACTGCAGCAAGCATGGCTGTGGACTCTGCTATGGGGCACACACTGGGTCATGCCATCAATGGGAGCTTCAGTGGAGCAAATGATGCTGAGCCCACAAGTGGTGACATCACTTACCAGGAGCCTCAGGGAACCCAGCCGGCCCAGCAGCAGTAACCTTGCTTGTATGAGATAAAATGGTTTTTGGAATGTGCCCAGAATTAGGGAGACAAAGTTCTGTGAGGGTTTCCATGAGGTGTTGAAGCAGTGCAGACTTGCAAATGGATTTATCTAATCAAGAAGTTCAAATTGAAGAAATGGAAAATCAGCTCTCATAACTAAGTTAATTTAGTGTAAAAATATAATTGATAGTCGGGCGTAGTGGCTCACGCCTGTAATCCCAGCACTTTGGGAGGCCAAGGCGGGCGGATCACCTGAGGTTGGGAGTGCGAGACCAGCCTAACCAACATGGAGAAACCCTGTCTCTACTAAAAAAAAAAAAAATACTAAAAATTAGCTTGGTGGCAAATGCCTGTAATCCCAGCTACTCAGGAGATTGAGGTAAGAGAATCACTTGAACCCAGGAGCTGCAGGTTGTGGTGAACCGAGATCGCACCACTGCACTCCAGCCTGGGCAACAAGAGCGAAATTCCGTCTCAAAAAAAAAAAAAAAATATATATATATATATATACACACACACACACACACACACACACACATACACACATATATATATACACACACACATATATATACACACATATATATATTTAATAGTGAAGGTATAAAGTGTAAAACCATCAGTTAAACCAATCCTCTGTCATTCATTACTTTCTTGCTTCAGAATTGCAATAGAAGAGAGTGTTCTTATTTGGTAGAATTTCATTAAGATAGTATAGAATTTGGGGCTTGTCAAATGTTTGTGTGGCCTCCTTAAACCAGCTGTTGTGATTTTTTTTGTTGTTGTTTTGTTTGTGAGTTAATTAGAATAAGGTGATTTTCTTCGCCCAAAAAAGACATAACAAGTGTTGCTGACAATGTGGAGAAATGGGAACCCTTATACATTGTTGGTGAGAATGTGAAATAATCTAGCTACTTTGGAAAAAATGGAAACAATCTACATGTCCATCAACTAATGAATGAATAAACAAAATGTGGTATATTTATACCAAATATTCCACTTATTCCATTAAATGGAATATTATTTGGCCATAAAAAGGAATGAAGTACTGATACATGCTACAACATGGATGAATCTCAAAGAAATTATGCTAAGTGAAGGAATCACTCACAAAAGACCACATATTATATAGTTCCATTTATTTGAAATGCGAAGCAGAAATTGTGACCCTTTCGCCCGACCGGAAGGGTGGTATTTGAAAGATGTGTTGGCAGGATATAGTGGCCCTGTAATCCCAACACTTCATGAGTCCGAGGTGGGTGGATCACCTGAGGTCAAGAGTTCAAGACCAGCCTGGACAACATGGTGAAACCCTGTCTCTACTAAAAATACAAAAATTAACTGAGCCTGGTGGTGCATGCCTGTAGTCCTAGCTGCTCGGGAGGCTGAGGCAGGAGAATCACTTGAACCTGGGAGGCAGAGGTTGCAGTGAGGCATAATTGTGCCACTGTACTCCAGCCTGGGCAACAGAGCAAGACTCCATCTCAAAAAAAAAAAAAAAGAAAAGAAAAGAAAAAAGAAAAAGAAAGATGTGTTAGGAAAAAAAAAAAAAAAGGAAGGAGCCTAAGAATTGCACAGTACAAGAGACAGTAGTCTTGTGAAGGCAAGACATGAAGAAGTAGTCATTGGAGGAATAGCATTCAGAAGATCAAAAGATCCTTCTCTCCAAAAGTATCATTTATTAAAGCCACTATACTTTATTGTATCAACAGAAGAGGGTGCTCTTGAGCCAATAAACCAAATAAGGTATCTGAATCCTTTTCTTCACATAGAATTAATCAAAACGTTATGAACGAATCAGGAAAATCCAGGATACTTTACAATAATCAGAAAATGATTATCTTCACAGAGTTACTATAAGGGGGTAAAAAAGCAAGAACCAAAACTTTTCAGCTGATGAAAATAAATACCCTCAAAAAAAAAAAAAAAAAGCATAGTAAAGGAGAGAAAACCTTAAATATAATTAAACACGCAATTGCAGATATGAAAGACTACTGTGAATCAAAAATTTAAGGCTGGGCACAGCGACTCACACCTATGATCCTAGCACTTTGGGATGCTGAGGTGGGTGGATTATTTGAGCCCTGTAGCTCTAGACCAGCCTGGCCAACATGGTAAAACCCCATCTCTACTAAAAATACAAAAATTAGCCAGGTGTGGTGGCGTGCACCTGTAATCCCAGCTACTCAGGAGGCTGAGGCAGGAGAATTGCTTGAGCCTGGGAAGTGGAGGCTGCAGTGAGCCAAGATTGCACCACTGTGCTCTAGCCTGGGCGAGAGAGCCAGACTCTTGTCTCAAAACACACACACACACACACACACACACACACACACACACACACACACACAATAGAAACAAACAACAGGAACATGTGGCGTGCTGACTGAACTCAGGAAAGAAATTGCAGAAAAAGACAAAATCATCTCAGAAGAGAAAACTCAATTACAAGGTGCCCAAGGGAGAATTGGTATCATTGAAAAATGCCGTAAAGGGAAAGAAAGAATGTGAATAAAAAAGAACCAAGATAGGCCGGGCGCGGTGGCTCAAGCCTGTAATCCCAGCACTTTGGGAGGCCGAGACGGGCGGATCACGAGGTCGGGAGATCGAGACCATCCTGGCTAACACGGTGAAACCCCGTCTCTAATAAAAAAATACAAAAAACTAGCCGGGCGAGGTGGCGGGCTCCTGTAGTCCCAGCTACTCAGGAGGCTGAGGCAGGAGAATGGCGTGAACCCGGGAGGCGGAGCTTGCAGTGAGCTGAGATGCGGCCACTGCACTCCAGCCTGGGCGACAGAGCGAGACTCTGTCTCAAAAAAAAAAAAAAAAAAAAAAAAAGAACCAAGACAACCAAAACAAATTAAAGGGGCAAAGAGCAAACTGACAGTCTCGCTTGGTCACCAGGCCGGAGTGCAGTGGCGTGATCTCGGCTCACTGAAACCTCTACCTCCCAGGTTCAAGCCATTCTCCTGCCTCACCCTCCCGAGTAGCTAGGATTACAGGCACACGCCACCACACCCACCTAATTTTTGTATTTTTAGTAGAGATGGGATTACAGGCGTGAGTCACCGAGCCCAGCCTGAAAGCTCTTAAGAAAAAAACAAACGGCCAGACACAGTGGCTCACACCTGTAACCCCAGCACTTTGGGAGGCCAAAGCGGGCAGATCACCTGAGGTCAGGAGTTCAAGACCAGCCTGACCAACATGGAGAAACTCCATCTCTACCAAAAAAAAGAAAAAAAAAAATACAAAATTAGCTGGGCGTGGTGGCGCCTACCTGTAATCCCAGCTACCTGGGAGGCTGAGGCAGCACAATCGCTTGAACCCAACGGATGGAGGTTTCAGTGAGCTGAGATCGTGCCACTGCACTCCGGCCTGGGCAATAGAGTAAGACTCTGTCTCAAACAAAAACAAAAACAAAAACAAAACAAACAATGGAACAGAACTGTTATAATATTTAAAATTATAACTTAAAACTTTCTAGAAACAAAGCAACATCCACTTCTACATATTTAAAGATTCCATGGTGTACTTAAGGACTCTGAGACATAGCTCAGTAAAACAGACAATAGTGATTAGAAAAAAAAATCCTTTGACTCTATAGGCAAAATAAACAAAAAAACACTTAAGTGACCTACAGGAAAAGAAAATCAGTTGGCATCAAAGTACTTGACAGAATTATAGAAAGTAAGATAACAGTGAAGAAATCTCTTGAAGAAACTCAAGTTTTTAAAAAGTCTGAGTTTCAGAAGACTCAAACATATCAGAGAAAAAAAAAAGAAAAAAGTGTGAGCCAAAGATTCCATCTTTAAACTTTCAAGAACTCAAGTAATTTTGTATTCAAGGACTCTTTCTGAGGATTCTACTAGGAGTCAAGTTTCATGCAACTAAAAGATGTTTGAAAAATTTTAGCCAAAAAAAACAGATCTTAAGAATTGAACATGTTCAATTATATAAATCTAAGACTAAAACAAATGTAAGAATAAGTGCTGATGAATGTTCTCTGGCAAAGTAGAAATACAATTAAAAATGGGAGCAAAGAAGAAATGTAGAAGAATAAGCTCAATGATTAAGCACAGGTAAAAGGTGAAAGTTAAAGCATATCTTTTAAACAAGCAAACCAGCCTGGCACAGAGGATCACACCCGCAATTCCAGCACTTTGGGAGTCTGAGGCCAGAGGATCACTTAAGCCTGAGCCCAGGTGTTCAAGACCAGCCTGGGCAATGTAGCAAGACCTCCATCTCTTAAAAAAATTAACTAAAAAAAATTAAAAATTAGGAAACCAAATAGTAAAAACCTAGGTAAGAAAAATGAGGGCTGGCCCGGCGCAGTGGCTCACGCCTGTAATCCCAGCACTGTGGGAGGCGAGGCAGGTGGATCACCTGCAGTCAGGAGTTCGAGACCAGCCTGGTCAACATGATGAAACCCCATCTCTACTAAAAATACAAAAAAATTAGTCAGGTGTGGTGGCAGGTGCCTGTAATCCCAGTTACTCAGGAGGCTGAGGCAGGAAAATGGCTTGAACCCGGGAGGTGGAGGTTGCAGTGAGCCGAGATTGTGGCATTGCACTACAACCTGGGTGACAAGAGTGAAACTCCGTCAAGAAAGAAAGAAGAAAGAAGGAAGGAAGGAAGGAAGGAAGGAAGGAAGGAAGGAAGGAAGGAAGGAAGGAAGGGGAAGAGGAAAGAGAAAGAAAGAAAGAAAGAAAGAAAGAAAGAAAGAAAGAAGGAAACAGAGAGAGAGAAAGAAAGAAAGAAACAAAGAAAGAGAGAGAAAGAAAGAAAGAAAGAAAGAAAGAAAGAAAGAAAGAAAGAAAGAAAGAAAGAAAGAAAGAAAGAAAGAAAGAAAGAAAGAAAGATGAGGGCTAAGAGCTGAGACCCTTAGCTATGCTGGTATCGACCACCTCATCTATCCTGTAAGCCTGTTCATGCTCTGACCCTTGTGGTTTCTCTCCTTTTTTGAGACGGAGTCTCACTCTGTCATCCAGGCTGGAGTGCAGTGATGCGATCTTGGCTCACTGCCACCTCCATCTCCCAGGTTCAAGCCATTCTCCTGCCTTGGCCTCCTGAGTAGCTGGGACTACAGGCACACTCTGCTACCCGGCTAATTTTTTTTTCCACCACCATGCCCAGCTAATTTTTGCATTTTTAGTAGCGATGGGGTTTCACCACATTGGCCAGGCTGGTCTCAAACCCCTGATCTCTAGGTGATCTGCCTGCGTGGGCATCCCAAACTGCTGGGATTACAAGCATGAGCCACCGCACCCAACCAAGATTTTTGTTTAAATTCTAAATAGTAACTGTTTGCTTTAGGGCTTACTCAGTTGCTTGCTACTCAAGCCATGGAAGAGCAGACAGGAGGTTGTTCAGAAAAAAATGTATACTAAAAGATGACGTTGGCTTTTTGTTTAGTCTTTTTTTTTATCATGTTAACACAATATCCATCTGAGCCTGTTTTACTAAGGTTTTTAAAAACTATTATCATAAATAAACATTGAACTTATCAGGTGCCTTTTTTGGCATATATCAAGAGGATCATGTGGTTTTCTGCCTTTTGTCTATTAATATAATAAATACTATAAAATTAATATAGTTCATCATACTGAACCATCTCTTAAATTTCTGGAATGAATTCCACTTGGCCATGGTTAGTGCACAATTTTTGTTGTTGTTGTTGTTAAATATCATATCAGGGTTTTTGCAGATATTTATATGTATATATATATACATATATATATGTTTTTTGAGACGGAATCTCACTCTGTTGCCCAGGCTGGAGTGCAGTGGTGCATTCTTGGCTCACTGCAACCTCTGCCTTCCAAGTTAAAGTGATTCTCGTGCTTCAGCCTCCCGAGTAGCTGGGATTACAGGTGTCCGCCACCATACCCAGCTAATTTTTGTAGTTTTAGTAGAGACAGGGTTTCACTATGTTGGCCAGGCTGGTCTCAAACTCCTGATCTCAGGTGATCCACCCGCCTTGGCCTCCCAAAGTGCTGGGATTACAGGCGTGAGCCACCACGTCCAGCCAGCAATATTTTTTTTTTTTTTTTTTTTTTTTTTTGAGACGGAGTCTCGCCCTGTCGCCCAGGCTGGAGTGCAGTGGCGCGATCTCGGCTCACTGCAAGCTCCGCCTCCCGGGTTCACGCCATTCTCCTGCCTCAGCCTCCCGAGTAGCTGGGACTACAGGCGCCCACAACCGCGCCCGGCTAATTTTTTTTTTTTTTTTTTTTTTGTATTTTTAGTAGAGACGGGGTTTCACCGTGGTCTCGATCTCCTGACCTTGTGATCCGCCCGCCTCGGCCTCCCAAAGTGCTGGGATTACAGGCATGAGCCACCGCGCCCGGCCCAGCCGGCAATATTTTTAAGTTATTTCATCAAACTTATTTTGAGCAACCCCATTTTCTTTTCTTTTTTTTTTTTTTTTTTTTTGAGACGGAGTCTCGCTCTGTCGCCCAGGCTGGAGTGCAGTGGCGCGATCTCGGCTCACTGCAAGCTCCGCCTCCCGGGTTCACGCCATTCTCCTGCCTCAGCCTCCCGAGTAGCTGGGACTACAGGCGCCCACAACCGTGCCCGGCTAATTTTTTGTATTTTTAGTAGAGACGGGGTTTCACCGTGGTCTCGATCTCCTGACCTTGTGATCCGCCCGCCTCGGCCTCCCAAAGTGCTGGGATTACAGGCGTGAGCCACCGCGCCCGGCAACCCCATTTTCTTGACTGATTTTTTTTTCCCCTTCCAAACCATCACTATCAGGATACAGAGCCCAAAGACATAGCACAGCCCATCATCCCATGCATGGTCCCTGCTCAGTTCAGGATTCCTTCACATACCATGTCTTGGTCCAACACAAAGGAGCCCTCACACAGTTCACAGTCCTTAACAATAGGAGTCAGCAAGGTGGGAAATTACCCTCTGTCTGGTTGAGGATCTTCATACAGACATATGCTCCCCAAATTACTAAGCAGACAATCCTCTGAGCAGACACTAGCAATTCAGCCAAGGTCCAGACCCCTAACACAGTTCGATAGGAGATAGACACCACTCAGCATCTATATCAGGAATGGCAAAGTGGTATCCTTGAGTGGATTCTTGATACACATTGCACACTTTTCTCCACACACAATGTTTCTTTTTTCTTAATAAATTTTTTGTAGAGACAGGGTCTTGCTATGTTGCCCAGGCTGGTCTTGAACTCCCAGGCTAAAGTGATCCTTCTGCCTCAACCTCCCAAAGTGCTGGGATTACAGGAGTATACCACCACACACAGCCCCTTTTCAAATTGAACCAAGACTTAAAAATCAGAATATTTATGGCAGGGCACAGTGGCCCATGCCACCAGTGCTTTGGGAGGCAGAGGTGGGAGATTTGCTTGAGCCCAAGGGTTCAAGACCAGCCTGGGAAATATAGCAAGACCACATTTCTACAAAAAATTTAAACATTAGTTAGGTGTGGTGGTGTGCACCTGTAGTCCCAGTTACTAGAAAGACTGAGGTGGGAAGATCACTATCATGAGGTCAGGAGATTGAGACCATCCTGAATAACATGGTCTCTACTAAAACTACAAAACATTAGCTGGGTGTGGTGGCAGGTGCCTGTAGTCCCAGCTACTTGGGAGGCTGAGGCAGGAGAATGGCGTGAACCCGGAAGGTGGAGCTTGCAGTGAGTCGAGATGGCGCCCCTGCACTCCAGCCTGGTTGACAGAGCAAGACTCCGTCTCAAAAAAAATAAATAAATAAATAAAATAAAAAATAAAATAAAAAATAATAATAATTTTTAAAAAAGAGGCCAGGCGTGGTGGCTCATGCCTGTAATCCCAGCCCTTTGGGAGGCTGAGGTGGGTGGACCACTTGAAGTCAGGAGTTCAAGGCCAGCCTGGCCAACATGGTGAAACCCCATCTCTACCATCTCCACTAAATATTATAATAATAATAATAATAAAAAATACTGTTTTATGTCTTTTGTGAGATGGAGTCTTGCTCTGTTGCCCAGGCTGTAGTGCAGTTGCATGATCTCAGCTCACTACAACCTCTGCTTCCCAGGTTCAAGCGATTCTCCTGCCTCAGCCTCCTGAGTAGCTGGGATTACAGGCATGCACCACCACTCCTAGCTAATTTTATATTTTTAGCAGAGAAGGGTTTCTCCATGTTGGTCAGGCTTGTCTTGAACTACCGACCTCAGGTAACCCACCCGCCTCAGCCTCCCAAAGTGCTGGGATTATAGGCATGAGCCACCACATCCAGCCTATACTGTTTATTTTTCTCTCATATTACAGGTTGTTTTCTGAACCCGTTTCCATGAGGGGTGAGTGTTTCAGGAAAAATGGGGCAGTGCTAATTTCTTTGTGAAAGTAATTAATATTCCTCTGCAATTAAATGTGTAGATACTCAGCCTACAGTATTTGTTCATTTACCTGCTGGCATCTGAACTAGTAATCCTGCTGCTCAGCAACTATCAGACAGTCCTCTCCAAGAATATGGCCATACAGCTACCTATCCAGATATAGGCCTAATCCTCTACCTATATTCAGTCAAAATGAAGACAGCATCCCCAAAAATAGTGGTCATATAGATATCCCCAATTCATTACTCAATAGACTTTGAAACAGGATCTTCATAGATCATGATACATAAACACGCCACTATTTGGCAAATCAGAAGATAATACATAAAAACCAAAAACCTATATTCATCCTACCCTTTCACTACACATGATACAGTCTGCACTAGACAGATCATTTTTAGAGTGTTGAGATAGACCCTTCACAGTTCATTATATACAAACCTAGGCCGGGCGCGGTGGCTCAAGCCTGTAATCCCAGCACTTTGGGAGGCCGAGACGGGCGGATCACGAGGTCAGGAGATCGAGACCATCCTGGCTAACACGGTGAAACCCCGTCTCTACTACAAAATACAAAAAACTAGCCGGGCGTGGTGGCGGGCGCCTGTAGTCCCAACTACTCGGGAGGCTGAGGCAGGAGAATGGCGTGAACCCGGGAGGCGGAGCTTGCAGTGAGCTGAGATCCGGCCACTGCACTCCAGCCTGGGCGGCAGAGCGAGACTCCGTCTCAAAAAAAAAAAAAAAAAAAAAAAAAAACAAACCTAGAATTATATCTTGTCATGATTTTCTGAACTATGGCATGGATACAGGAACTCGATATATTGATAGCTGTTTCACACTAAGCTGAGTGATGGTATGAGAATGGGCTGTAGTCTGAATCCATACACTTACCTTTAGGTAGGTGATATAGTTTGGATCTGTGTCCCCACCCAAATCTCGTGTTGAAAAGTAATCCCCAGTGCTGGAGGTGGGGCCTGGTGGGAGGTGATTGGATCATGGGGACAGTTTTCTTTTTTTTTTTTTTTTTTTTTTTTGAGATGGAGTCTCGCTCTGCTGCCCAGGCTGGAGTGCAGTGGCCGGATCTCAGCTCACTGCAAGCTCCGCCTCCCGGGTTTACGCCATTCTCCTGCCTCAGCCTCCCGAGTAGCTGGGACTACAGGCGCCCGCCACGTCGCCCGGCTAGTTTTTTGTATTTTTTTAGTAGAGACGGGATTTCACCGTGTTAGCCAGGATGGTCTCTATCTCCCGACCTCGTGATCCGCCCGTCTCGGCCTCCCAAAGTGCTGGGATTACAGGCTTGAGCCACCGCGCCCGGCCCATGGGGACAGTTTCTAATGGTTTAGCACCATCCCCCTTTAGCTGTTCTCGTGATAGAGTTCTCTCGAGATCTGGTTGTTTAAAAGTGTGTAGCTCCTTTCCCATCTCTTTCTTCCTCCTGCTCCAGCCATGTAAGACGTGCCTGCTCCTGCTTTGCCATCCAACATGATTATAAGTTTCCTGAGGCCTCTACAGAGGCAGAAGCTGCTGTGCTTCCTATACAACCTGCAGAACCATGAACCAATTAAACGTCGTTTCTGTATAAATTACCCTGTGTCCAGTATTACTATAGCAATGGAAGAATGGGGGCATCACCTATGGGATTAGTTTTGAACATAGAATGTCTTGTATGGTGAGAGCTGATGTATCAATCAGGTTAGGCTAGATTATACCAAGTTTGAAAAATCTTAGTGGTGACCAGGCATGGTGGCTCATGTTTGTAATCCCAGCACTTTGGGAGGCTGAGGCTGGAGGAGCAATTGAACCCAGGAGTTCGAGACCAGCCTGAGCAACATGGCAAAACCCATCTCTACAAAAAATACAAAAACTAGCTGGACATGGTGGTGCACACCTGTAGTTCCAGCTACTTGGGAGGCTGAGGTGGGAGGATCCCTTGAGTCTGGGAGGTCAATGCTGCAGTAAGCCAAGATCATGCCACTGCACTGCAGCCTGGGTAACAGAGCAAGACTGTGTCTCAAAAAAAAAAAAAATCTTAATGGCTTAAAACTACAAAGGTTCATTTTTTGTTCTTGTTACATATCCAATGCAGTTCAGCAGAGAGGCTCTGCTCATCATAGCCATTTAGCAAACTTTGATTAGACAAAGAGTAGCATAACATGAAACAGGCAGGGCGCAGTGGCTCACACCTGTAATCCCAGCACTTTGGGAGGCTGAGGTAGGAGGATCACTTGAGGTCAGGTGTTTGAGACCAGCCTGGCCAACACGGTGAAACCCTGTCTCTACTAAAAATACATAAATTAGCTAATTGCAGTGGCCCGTGCCTGTAATCCCAGATACTCGGTAGGCTGAGGCAGGAGAATTGCTTGAACCTGGGAGGCAGAGGTTGCAGTGAGCCGAGATCACACCACTACACTCCAGCCTGGGTGACGACGGAGTGAGACGCTGTCTCAAACAACAACAACAACAACAAAAACTATGAAACAGTTTCTCTCAACCCAGGACTACAGGTAAGCCCAAATCTTACTGGACACTTCTTCTGTCTAGATTAAGGTGTATATCCATATAACTCTTTAGCAAAGGGTAGTCCCTACTCATAATAGGCCCAAACTACATAAGCCTTACTCATGAGCCAGCACTGGACCGGAAAGTCTAAACCCGGCTGGTCACAGTGGCTCATACCTATAATCCCAGCACTTTGGGAGGCCAAGGCAGGCAGATCACCTGAGGTCGGGAGTTTGAGACCAGGCTGCTCAACATGGTGAAACCCTGTCTCTACAAAAATACAAAAATTAGCTGGGCATGATGGCAGGTGCCTGTAATCCCAGCTACTCGGGAAGCTGAGGTGGGAGAACCACTTGAACCTGGGAGGTGGAGGTTGCAGTGAGCCAAGATCATGCCATTGCATTCCAGCATGAGTGACAGAGCAAGGCTCCATCACAAATAATAATAATAATAATAATCATTGATCTGTATATACTTTTGGAATGTTTACATATATAGTCATATCTTATGCAAATAACAAAAATTCTGGCTTATCCTCGCAAAACCTTACGCTATTTTTCCCCTTACTACACTGCATAAGACCTCAGCTACAATGTTGAAGAAAAATGATTGTAGTGAGCATCTTTGTCATGTTCATGATCTCAAAGGAAAAACCTTTTGTTTCGTATGATAATGTATGATAATGGCTGTAAGTATGATAAAGTATGATAATGGCTGTAAGTCATTTGAATATCTTTATTAAATTAAGGACTTTTCTTTACATCCCTATTTTGCCATTAGTTTTATCATGAGTGGGATATTGAGTTGTAGAAAGTATTTTTTTTTCATCTTCTGAGATTACCATATGATTTTGTCTTTTAATATGTTAAGATGACCAATTAAAACAATTAAGTCCTTAATAATAAACCATCCTGGCATTTCTGGGAATAACCCCAACTTATTCAGGATATATTATCCTTTTCATATATTACTGGACTTGGTTTGCTAAAATCTGGTTTAGGATTTTTGCACCTATAAGTGAAATTGACATGTCTGTTCCCTTTTTCAAACTGTTTGTGGGTTCTGGTATCAAGATTATAGTAACCTCATAAAGTGAGTTGATGAATAGCCTATCTATTTCTAGTCTCTGGAGAAGATTGGAACTATTTCTTCTTCAATGGTTTAGTAGAACTCAACTGTAAAGACGTATAGATCTGGAGCTTTACTTTTATTTGACTTTTCTATTTTTTCCGTATCAATTTTGATAAGTTGTGTTTCAAGGAACTTATCCATTTTATTTACATGTTAGCTTACGACATAAAGTTGGTGATATTATCCTCTTATTATCTATCTCTTAGATCTTGAACCAATAAATTGCTCATTAGTAGCTATTTGATGATTCTAAACATCTTTTCTTGTGCTTTGATCGCTTTTTTACTTATCTTTAGAAAGTAAAGATAAGGTGGCTGGGCGCGATGGCTCACGCCTGTAATCCCAGCACTTTGGGAGGCTGAGGCAGGCGGATCATGAGGTCAGGGGATCGAGACCATCCTGGCTAACATGGTGAAACCCCATCTCTACTAAAAATACAAAAAATTAGCTGGGCGTGATGGCAGGCACCTGTAGTCCCAGCTACTCAAGAGGCTGAGGCAGGAGAATAGTGTGAACCTGGGAAGCAGAGCTTGCTGTGAGCCGAGATCACACCACAGCACTCCAGCCTGGGCGACAGAGCGAGACTCCGTCTCAAAAAACAAAAAACAAAAAAACAAAAACAAAAAAAAAAACAAAGGAAAAAAAAGAAAGTAAAGATAAGGTTGGTCTGAATTACCTGGTCTGCCTTCACCTGATGTGGAAGACCTTAAACAGCTCTTGACTTAAGGCTTTCCGGCTGGTAGAAAGATCAGGAGTGGTGCCTTGGGTATGTCCTGTTTCCTAATATGGTGCTTCCAGGTTGTTTTCTTATCATAGTATTCACAGAAATAGATCTTTTGGGCTGGGCATGGTGGCTCACGCCTGTAATCCCAGCACTTTGGGAGGCCGAGGTGGACAGATCACTTGAGGTCAGGAGTTCAAGACCAGCCTGGCCAACATGATGAAACCCGCCTCTACTAAAAATACAAAAATTAGCCAGGCATGGTGGCGCACGCCTGTAGTCCCAGCTACTCAGGAGGCTGAGGCAGGAGAATTGCTTGAACCTGGGAGGCAGGGGTTGCAGTGAGCTGAGATCGGGCCATTGCACTCCAGCCTGGGCAACAAGAGTGAAACTCTGTCTCAAAAAAATAAAAAATAAAAATAAATAAGTCTTTTGGGGCACGCTGTGATAAATGGACAGGAAGCTCATAGCCAAAGACAATCAGCCTGGGGGCTCTGCCGTATCAGACCCTGCAGGGCAGTCCTGAGGACTGAGGAGGCCAATACCTTGGGACCCCTATAATCCATAGGGGGAACACCAGTGTGCAGAGGCACACCATTTGGGAAACTCTTCTCTAACTTTCCCCTTCTCTCCTTCCCCAGATAATAGTTCCCTTTTAAGCTGTTACCCATTGAAAAGCCATTCTCCCACACCTGTCCTCATACTCTGTCCTTAGGATGTATGCAATCTCTCCATGGGATCATAAGTCTTTGCTCCCCTAATCCTTTCTTGAGTCCTACAAAATCAAGCATTCTAGCTTCCACTGGCTATCAATGGATTTCTCCCATGCCATGGAGAAATGCACGTCCTAGCAATGCAGAGTGGGAAGAGTGACTTTTGTTTCATTAACAAAACTAGAAAGAGACTCGGCCTGGTGCGTCACATCTGTAATCGCAGCACTTTGGGAGGCAGAAGTGGGAGGATCACTTGAGGCCAGAAGTTTGAGACAAAAAAATTAAAACACACACACACACACAAAAAAAAACTAGAGACACTGTGTGCTTCTACCATTTCAAAAATGTTTTTTTCCCCCAAAAATACCTAAAAATCAAATACACCTCTTCACTGCTTCACAGAGAGCCCTTGAAGCACAGCAGGCTTCAGCACACTGACAAGGGACCACTCTGGTGAGGCTTTATATCTACAAGCAGCTGTATCTATACCAGCAAACTCCTATGCACCTACTCCTATAAGTTTCACACTCACACATACACATCACACAGTGAGACAGGGGACAGACCCCCACACAGACCTAAGCTCATGCCCACAGAATAACTCAGACCACAAACAGATACCACATGGCCTGGCTTAACCCTGTACCCACCCCATGGCTCTTCAAATAAGAGTGAACCATGGTATACATCAGAGCCAATACAGGTACCACCAGGACACAGTCTCCCACTCAGGTTGCATCTATGCCTCTATACATACCAAGCATATCATGGAAATGCCAGGCCTGAGACCCACACACACACACACACACACACACGCAAACACACACTTGCTGTAACATAGCAGCTACATGATGGCCCTCACTAAGAATGAGGCCCATGCACCATCCACTCCCCAGCACACACAAATGCAGCCCTTGTTCCACAGAGGAGACACTCACACACCAAAGATCAGCACAGAATGTGATAGCCTCCAGGCAAACTCACTATACCATCACTCACCATATAAGAAATCCTCATTGGAGCGAGACCTCTGTAATGACCGCTGCTCAGCACCAAAGGCTGCTTTTCCAGCCCTCACATACTGGACCTGATGGGGATGGGACATGTGGGCCCCACCTTCCTCCATGAAACGCTCTCTTCCCTCAGATCCCCGGAATCTGCTCCTGCCTCTCCCACTCTGCAAGTTCCCCTCCCCTGCTCCCATGGACACGTCTCTGGGCCCCTGAAGACCTCCCCCACTACTTCACACAACTCCCAGGTGACCTGTGAGTCTCTGCTCAGGTGTCCCCTCCTCGAGAAGCCTTGGATGGTCCTACCCACAGCACCTGGACTTGCCTCTGTGTCACAGTGTGACCGTGTGTTCCCGGGCGCCTATCTCTCTTTTGAGAGCTAAGGTCCTCATGGGCAGGAAACCACTGCCACTCTCCTCCAGGTCTCCAGCGCCGAGCATGGTGCCCGGCTGTGAGCCAAGGCTCCATAAAACTGGGTGCCTCTTGAGCTGGAAGCCTGCGTGTGTGGAAGCTCAGGGAGCAGCTGTGACCTGCATGTGGGATTCCTGAGCTCCCATGAACGGGCAGGAGAGGAGACACAGGCCTGCACGTTGCTGTGGAAAAAGCCTTTGCAGAAGGCAGGAGGGGCTGTCAAACCAGGCTTGCTCTGAAAATGTGGCAGCAAGGGCCGCCTCTAATAAACCCCGTAAAGGCTCAGTAAATGTGTGTTGAATCAGCAGAGAGGCGTTGCTGCAGACTTAGCCATCATGAGAGGGATGAAGGGCCCTTGAGTTCCTCTGTCAGTAAGGATAATTTAGCAGGCAGAAGAGAGGGAGGCTGCATCAGTGGCTTGTAGGGAGAAGCACTCGGCGCAGCAGAACGGGCAGTGATGGCCCAACAATTGCAGGTCAAGTGATGGCTTCTGAACACACAGGGGATCCAGGCCCCTCCCTGCACGCAGAGGGGGAGCACTCTCTGCAGTAGCCGGTGACACACATTTCATCACAGGGATGAGGAGTGGCTTCAGGGTGACTGACTGTCTTGGCTTTGCTGGTACTAGGGGATTTCCTGAGAAGCCAAACTTTCCAGTTTAACATCAGGCCAGTCCCGGGCAAACCGGGACAGCTGGTCACCCTCTGTGGCATTAGAGGGCATGTCAGTCGCAAGCAGGGGTCTCTTCCCTTCTGTTGTTTAGAGTGGAGGAAGTGAAGGGGCCATGGGTCTGAGTTGTAGCTCAGCGGGACTATGGGCCTGCATCCAGTTCTAATGGGGACTGCCTGGAGGTGGCATGGGTTGGGCCCTCTTTTTCTTTTTTTTCTTTTTTCTTTTTTTATTTTTGAGACGGAGTCTTGCTTTGTCGCCCAGGCTGAAGTGCAGTGGCACGATCTCGGCTCACTGCAAGCTCTGCCTCCAGGGTTCACGCCATTCTCCTGCCTCAGCCTCCCAAGTAGCTGGGACTACAGGCGCCCGCCACCACAACCAGCTAATTTTTTTTCTTTTTTTTTTGTAGTTTTGTTAGAGATGGGGTTTCACTGTGTTAGCCAGGATGGTCTCGATCTCCTGACCTCCTGATCCACCCACCTCACCCTCCCAAAGTGCTGGGATTACAGTCGTGAGCCACCGCGCCCAGCGATTTTTTTTTTTCTTTTTTAATTAGTTATTGAGACAGGTCTCTCTCTGTTGCCCAGGCTGGACTGCAGTGGTGCCATCAGAGCTCATTATAGCCTCGATCTCCCAGGCTCAAGTCATCCTCCTCCTTCAGCCACCAACTCCCTCAAGTAGCTGAGACTACAGGTGCGTACCACCATGCCTGGTGCTATATATATTTTTTAATTTTAGTAGAGACGATGTCTTGTTATGTTGCCTTTGAGGTTGGTCTCAAACTTTTGAGCTCAAGCAATCCTCCTGCCTCAGTCTCCCAAAGTGCTGACATTACCCATGCCTGGAACGTTGGGCCCTGTTCTGGAGGGCTTGCCCTAGAAAAGTTTGGTCTCAGCTCTGCTATGGGCACATTGTTCTTGGCAGGTGTACTCATAATGACCCAAGACTGAGCTAAGACCAGTCTGTCTTGTCCTAAACTGGGCTCTGTGTGTGGCCAAAGTCTGTCTTGGGGAATCCCTAATCTTGTTATGGTTATGCACTCTGGACTGGTTTAGGGATCAGTGTGTGTGCAGGCCTGTGTCAAGTCAGTGTCATGGTTTGTTGAGCAGGGAGATGTCCACATCCTGTCTCAACAAAGCCTGCCCCCTAAGTGGAAGCATGAGCAGGTATCTGAGGGGCAGCTGTCTCAGTATGCCTAGCTGAAGGTTGGCCATAAACCCTGGTCTAGCCATGAGCTGGTTTGGAAAGTGCTCTCTGTGGGTATATATGTAGGTCATGTCCTTGGCACTGATGTGCCATGGTGTCATCTTGGCTGGTGGTGTCTCCTGAGATAAAGATATGTACTGTGGCAGTCCCCTGGCATGTTAGTGGTAATTTTTACCCTTTTCTAGACAATGTCTGTCTCATAGTCCATGTCTGTCCCTGACCATAATGGCTGACTCATGCTGTGATTTAGAACTTGCGTGGGCTGTGCAACCTGAGTTCTGGGCAGGTTTCAAGTGTCCCTGTTAGAGACTCCCTGTATTTCTTCTTCTTTTTTTTTTTTTTTCAAACAGAGCCTGGCTCTGTCGCCCAGGCTGGAGTGCACTGGTGCAATCTCAATTCACTGCATCCTCCGCCTCCCAGGTTTAAGTGATCCTTCCACCTCAGCCACCCGAGTAGCTGGGATTACAGGCATGCACCACCATGCCCAGCTAATTTTTGTATTTTTAGTAGAGACGGGGTTTTACCATGCTGGCCAGGCTAGTCTTGAACTCCTGAGGTCAAGTGATCCACCCACCTCTGCCTCCCAAAGTGCTGGGATTACAGGTGTGAGCCATCGCACCTGGCTGAGACTCTCTATAGTTCTTCAACAGGATGGAGAGTTTTCTGAAGTATTAATGGTATGACTGAGGAGATCCTGTTTTGAAAGCAAGTCCTGAATCTTGGGGTAATGCAACTGGAGGGATACGAGCAGAATCTGCTTAGGGAGGGTCGCAATGGTGGAGATTTGGTCCCCAGTTTGTATTAAGGAAACAAAATGTCTTCTTTATTGAAGAAAGGGATGGTATAGTTTTTAGTAAGGGTCCAAACAGAGCCTAGGCATGTGTATCACTCACCCCAAATAATCTAGGCTGTTCACCACTTTTTTTCTTTTCTTTTCTTTTCTTTTTTTTTGAAACAGAGTCTCGCTCTTTGGGAGGCTGAGGCAGGCAGATCACCTGAGGTCAGGAGTTCGAGACCAGCCTGGTCAACATAGCGAAACCTCGTCTCTACTAAAAATACAAAAATCAACTGGGCGTGGTGGTGCATGCCTGTAATCCCAGCTACTCGGGAGGCTGAGACAGGAGACTCACTTGAACCCAGGAGGCGGAGGTTGCAGTGAGCTGAGATCGTGCCATTGCACTCCAGCCTGAGCAACAGAGTGAGAGTATGTCTCAAAAAAAAATTAGCCAGGCATGCTGGTGAGCACCTGTAGTCCCAGTTACCCAAGATGCTAAGGTGGGAGAATTGCTTGAGCTCGGGAGGTCAAGGCTGCAGTGATTTTGCCACTGCACTGCAGTCTGGGTGACAAGGTGAGATTCGGTCTCGAAAAAAGGAAAGAAGGAGAGAGGAAAGAAGGAAGGAAGGAAGGAAGGAAGGAAGGAAGGAAGGAGAAAGGAGGGAGGGAGGGAAGGAGGGAAGAAAGGAAGGAAGGAAGGAAAGAAGGAAGGAAAAGGAAATTTTTTTTTTTTTTTTTTTGAGGCGGAGTCTCGCTCTGTCGCCCAGGCTGGAGTGCAGTGGCGCGATCTCGGCTCACTGCAAGCTCCGCCTCCCGGGTTCCCGCCATTCTCCTGCCTCAGCCTCCCGAGTAGCTGGGACTACAGGCACCGCCACCACGCCCGGCTAATTTTTTTGTATTTTTAGTGGAGACGGGGTTTCATTGTGTTAGCCAGGATGGTCTCGATCTCCTGACCTCGTGATCCGCCCATCTCGGCCTCCCAAAGTGCTGGGATTACAGGCTTGAGCCACCGCGCCCGGCCAGGAAAAGGAAATTTAAAGTTTGCCAATCCTTATGCTAGAGGACTGTTTCCATTTCCATTTGTTCGGCTCATCTGGAAGGATAATAGATGGCAAAAAAGAGCATAAAATTTAGTTCATGGCCATAATCCTCACAACAACCCGTTGACGTAGGGTAACGTTCTCATCACATTCACAGATGAGGAAACTGAGATACAGAGAAGTGAAGTGACACAGCTAGTAAGTGCCAGAATCAAGATCTGGCCCCAAACAGGCTGGCTTTATAGACTGGCTCCTATCTACTACAGAGAACTGTCTCCTTTGTAAAGAAGGCTAGACATGCAGCCTTTATACAGCCTCCACCCTGCTAGCATTATCATGATTCCAGAGTTAATTGAGGCCTCAGCTGGACCAAAGCAACATGCTCCAGTGCAACATCTGGACCCTTGCAGACAAATAATTGCGCTATTCTTTACATCCTATCTGAGTTCCCTTGTCACATCTGTGAAGGCCTCCCTGTTCTACTTTCCTCAGCCATACGCTCCACACGTAGAAAATGACAAAGACTTAGCTACTTAGGAACATCACTTGGCTGCAGTGAGCTATGATTGTCCCACTGTACTCCAGCCTGGGTGACAGAGCAAGACCCTGTCTCTAATAAGAAAGAACAAAGAATTTCATAAGTAACACTTATTTATTAACTATTATTAAATTCTAGCATTTTTTTATATCTGCTTCAGAATCTCATTTATTAAAAAATAAAATACAGGCCGGGCTCGGTGGCTCACACCTGTATTCCCAACACTTTGGGAGGCCGAGGGGAGTGGATCACGAGGTCAGGGGTTCAAGACCAGCCAGGCCAACATGGTGAAACCTTGTCTCTCCAGAAAAAAAAAAAAAAGCAAAAATTACCTAGGCGTAGTTGCACACGCCTGTAATCTCAGCTACTAGGGAGGCTGAGACAGGAGAACCGCTTGAACCCGGGAGGCAGAGGTTGCAGTGAGCCGAGATTGCACCACTGCACTCCAGCCTGGGCGACAGAGTAAGACTTCATCTCAAAAAAAAAAACAAACAAAAATTGGCCGGTTGCAGTGGCTCACACCTGTAATCCCAGAACTTTGGGAGGCCAAGGCGGGCAGATCACGAGGTCAGGAGATCGAGACCATCCTGGCTAACACGGTGAAACCCCATCTCTACTAAAAGTACAAAAAATTAGCCGAGTGTGGTAGCAGGCGCCTGTAGTCCCAGCTACTTGGGAGGCTGAGGCAGGAGAATGGCGTGGACCTGAGAGGCAGAGGTTGCAGTGAGCCGAGATTGAGCCACTGCACTCCAGCCTGGGCGACAGAGTGAGGCTCCGTCTGAAAAAAAAAAAAAATTAGCTGGGTGCCCTGGCAGGTGCCTGCAATCTCAGCTACTCGGGAGACTGAGGCAGGAGAATCATTTGGACCTGGGAGGCAGAGGTTGCAGTGAGCCCAGATCGTGCCATTGCACTACAACCTTGGCGACAACAGTGAAACTCCACCTCAAAAAAAAAAAATTAAAATCAAAATTAAAAAAATAAAAAATACTAAAATACAGCCTCAGTTGAAACTCCCGGTTTACTTCTGGATCTCTTTTCCTTCTCTCTCCAGTGGTAACCACTATTCTGAAATTGGAGCTTATCTTTCCTGTGTGTGCCAGAACTCTTAACTAGCCTGCCTTTTTTTTTTTTAATTTCATCATCCAGCATAGGCAAGAAATACTAGTTTTTCAAGTTCATATAGTCTCTCCAATCATTTTCATCCCTCCTCTGATGAGGTAGCCTTTGAACCTGGTTGTTTGGAGTTCAGTGTCTTTGTTCATGGTGATCTTAATCTATTCACGGGAGTGGTTGCCAGGCAAGAAAGGTGGATGGAAGTAAACAGAACTAGAGTCAGGTCTGAGTCATTAGTCGGCCACAATTAAGTGTTTCCTATCTCAGTCTGTGACATCCAGCTGCTACTCACAGGGCCAAAGCAAATATAGCAGGGGCACTTCCTATAAGGGCCTTTGTTTAAATGGTGTTCCAGAGTGCATGCTGTACTGGGCAAGGCAACCCACAGCAGATGAAAACATCTTGATCAAAGGGATGAGGAAGGAAGGAAGCCAGAAGTCACAAGTAAGAAAGAGGTGACAAGCATTGGCTTCCAAGAATCATCTTCAGTTTTCCAAAAGAAATAAGTTTAGGCCTGGTGTGGTGGCTCGTGCCTATAATCCCAGCACTTTGGGAGGCCCAGGTCGGCGGATCCCTTGAGGTCAGGAGTTCGAGACCAGCCTGGCCAACATAGTGAAACCCTGTCTCTATAAAAATACAAAAAGTAGCCAGATGTGGTGGCTCATACCTGTGGTGCTAGCTACTCAGGAGGCTGAGGCAGGAGACTTGCTTGAACCCGGGAGGCGGGGGTTGCAGTGAGCCGAGGTCGGGCCACTGCATTCTAACCTGGGCAGCAGAGCAAGACTCCATCTCAAAAAAAAAAAAAAAATAGTTTACGGGTTACTAGATGGTAAGGTCAGAAATTGGTCAGAAAATAAAATGTGGCCGGGCGCAGTGGCTCAAGCCTATAATCCCAGCACTTTGGGAGGCCGAGACGGGTGGATCACGAGGTCAGGAGATCGAGACCATCCTGGCTAACACGGTGAAACCCCGTCTCTACTAAAAAATATAAAAAACTAGCCGGGTGAGGTGGTGGGCGTCTGTAGTCCCAGCTACTCGGGAGGCTGAGGCAGGAGAATGGCGTAAACCTGGGAGGCAGAGCTTGCAGTGAGCTGAGATCCGGCCACTGCACTCCAGCCTGGGTGACTCCAGAGCGAGACTCCGTCTCAGAAAAAAAAAAAAAAAAGAAAGAAAAGAAAAGAAAATGTAAGTTAAGTTGAGGCAAACAGCTCAAGACCCGGGCTGAATTGAAAAAAGAGGAGAGGGTGTGGTGACTCAGGCCTGTAGTTCCAGCACTTTGGGAGGCTGAGGTGGGTGGATCACCTGATGTCAGGAGCTAGAGAGCAGCCTGGCCAACATGGGGAAACCTCATCTCTACTAAAAATAAAAAAATTATACGGGCATGGTGGCCTGTGCCTGTGGTCCCAGCTACTCAGGAGGCTGAGGTAGGAGAATTGCTTGAACCCAAGAGGTGGAGGTTGCAGTGAACCGAGATTGCTCCACTGCAGTCCATCTCAAAAAAATCAACAACAAAACAAAACAAAACAAAACAAAAACAAGAGGAAAGAGTAGTAGAGACCTGTGCTGCATGTCCTTTATTGATTTGCTCCTCTAGATCCACTCTCTCTTTTTTTTTTTTTTTTTTTGAGACAGAGTCTCACTCTGTCGCCCAGACTGGAGTGTGGTGGCTCAATCTCAGTTCACTACAACCTCCGACTCCTGGGTTCAAGCGATTCTTCTGCCTCAGTCTCCCGAGTAGCTGGGATTACAAGCATGCGCCACCATGCCTGGCTAATTTTGTATTTTTAGTAGAGACGGGGTTTCTCCTTGTTGGTCAGGCTGGTCTCGAACTCCCGACCTCAGGTGATCCGCCTGCCTTGGCCTCCCAAAGTACTGGGATTACAGGCGTGAGAAACCACACCCAGCCTCTCCAGCTGAGTTTGGTCAATGGGAGAGACTGGCAAGAACTTTCAGAAAGGGCAGAGAATGAAGTTAGGGTACTTATTCCCTGACTTTTTTACTGAGGGGTTTCCAGCATGCTGGCTGGCCCTTTCTCTCACCTGAATGAAGGTCATAGTTTCTCCTGTGAATTAGCCCTTTCCATACAATATTTGCTCTTCTCCAACCCAAATGCAAGAAACCACCCCCTTCCTTTGCCTCTTACTTTGTTAAACCTAGGTTCTGCAATATCACTTATGGATTCTCTACATCCTATACAAATGTTGTAAATAAACCGGGAGCGGTGGCTCAAGCCTGTAATCCTAGCACTTTTGGAGACTGAGGCGGGTGGACCACTTGAGACCAGTAGTTTGAGACCAGCCTGGCCAACATGGTGAAATCCCGTCTCTACTAAACATACAAAAATCATCCAGGCTTGGTGGCACAGGCCTGTAATCCCAGCTACTCAGGAGGCTGAGGCACGAGAATTGTTAGTCCTGGGAGCCGGAGTTTGCAGTGAGCCAAGATCACGCCACTTCATTCCAGCCTGAGTGACAGAGTGAGACTGTGTCAAAAAAATAAATAAAAGGCCAGGCGCGGTGGCTCAAGCCTGTAATCTCAGCACTTTTGGAGGCCGAGACAGGCGGATCACGAGGTCAAGAGATCGAGACCATCCTGGCTAACACGGTGAAACCCCGTCTCTACTAAAAAATACAAAAACAAAAAACTAGCCGGGCGAGGTGGCGGGCGCCTGTAGTCCCAGCTGCTCGGGAGGCTGAGGCAGGAGAATGGCATAAACCCGGGAGGCGGAGCTTGCAGTGAGCTGAGATCCGGCCACTGCACTCTAGCCTGGGCACAGAGCGAGACTCCGTCTCAAATAAATAAATAAATAAATAAATAAATAAATAAATAAAAATAAAAAAATAAAAAGCAAATGTTGTAAATCGTTGTTTTATTCAGTGCTTCTTTCAAAAAAATTGGTTAGGCCATCTGTTCCTACTGGACTTTAACTGATCCAGAACTCCTTTTTGTATTACTGAGAAAATTCCTTACAAAATAATTCCATTACTTCTATTAAATGACAACTCATTAACTTTCAATTCAAGGAAGAGATATATAAAAAGACACTCTAATAATGTGAAACCACAAAATGTTTACACCCAAATTTCCTAAAGAAATCATATCCAGGCTGGGTGCGGAGGCTCACGCCTGTAATCCCAGTACTTTGGGAGGCCAAGATGGGCTGATAACTTGAGGTCATTAGTTCGAGATCAGCCTGGCCAACATGGTAAAACCTTGTCTCTACTAAAAATACAAAAATTAGCCAGGTGTGGTGTTGCAAGCCTGTAATCCCAACTACTCGGGAGGCTGAGGCAGGAGGATTGCTTGAACCTGGGAGGCGGCAGTTGTAGTGAACCAAGATCTTGCCAGTGCACTTCAGCCTGGGCAACAGAGCAAGACTCTGTCTCAAAACAAACAAACAAACAAACAAACAAACAAAAACAAACAAAAAAAGCCTGGCACGGTGGCTCACGCCTGTAATCCCAGCACTTTGGGAGGCCAAGGCAGGCGGATCACCTGAGGTCAGGAGTTGGAGACCAACCTGATCAATATAGTGAAACCCCATCTCTACTAAAAAACACAAAAATTTGGCATGTGGTGGCTCACGCCTATAATCCTACCAACAGAGCGAGACTCCATCTAAAAAAAAAAAAAAAAAAAGTACCAAAATTCAAAAATTGCTGGGTGTGGTGGCTCACGCCTGTAATCCTAACACTTTGGAAGGCCAAGGCAGGTGGATCACCTGAGGTCGGGAGTTCGAGATCAGCCTGACCAACATGGAGAAACCCCATGTCTACTAAAAATACAAAATTAGCCGGGCGTGGTGGCACATGGCTGTAGTCCCAGCTACTCGGGAGGCTGAGACAGGAGAGTTGCTTGAACGTAGGAGGTGGAGGTTGCAGTTAGCCGAGATCACACCACTGCACTCCAGCCTGGGTGACAGAGCGAGACTTCGTCTCAAAAAAAAAGAAAAGAAAAGAAATCATATTTTTTTTCCTGAGTTCTAAGCTCAGGAATCTGTAATATCTTTTAAATTTTTTATTTTTATTTATTTATTTATTTATTTATTTTTTGAGACGGAGTCTTGCTCTGTTATCCAGTCTGGAGTACAGTGGCACAATCTCAGCTCACCACCACCTCCGCCTCCTGAGTTCAAGTGATTCTCCTGCCTCAGTCTCCTGAGTATTCGGCCAATTTTTGTACTTTTGGTACAGATGGGGGTTTCACCATGCTGGCCAGGCTGGTCTTGAACTTCTGACCTCAAGTGATCCGGCTGCCTTGGCCTCCCAAAGTGCTGGGATTACAGGCGTGAGCCACCATGCGCGGCCTAATATCTTTTTTAAAATGTTGAATTTCACAAAGATAATCTCTGATGTGTTTATTTGATGTCTATGTCCCCTACTAAATTCCATGACTCTGTTAGAACAGGGACATGTGTGTTTTGTTGTGTGCTGTATCCTCAGGGATGAGGACGGTAACTCTCAAATAGTAGATACTTGACTTTTTTTTTTAAGTTTAATGAGTGAAAAAAAGTCAAAAGTAGTAATAACAACAATTAACCATCATGGATTACTGATGAGTCACTCTCTTAATTACACGCAGATGTGATGAGGCAGGCATTTGTTTGGATAGTGTCCTTAGTGAATCATGTGACCTATTTATGGCTTACAATTATATCGTTTTGTGAAGGTGGTGTGGGAGTGTTCACAAATTTTTCAGGGTGTCTGCTTAATTATAAAGATAACATGAGATGGTAAATTTCAACATAGCCTGAACAAAATTGTGTGGACTTTAGGAAAGCCTTAAAGCCTTATTCAGAGCTGAGGAACTCATAACACATGTTTTGCAGGGGTGTGCCTGTAATATCAAATGAGTCCCTGAAGGGAAAAGGTAATAACATTAAGAAACCTGTAAATGCTTTTGATAGAGCACTAGCAGAGAATCCTTGACTTAGTTGTGCCCTTACCTAACACATCACTCAGGAAATAATACTCATCAGTACACACTTTTCAGGGCATTCATTTGCAGATGCTTCTGGTCAATAAATCAGCAAACATTCCTGCTGCACCTACTATTTGTCCTGTCCTGTGAAGACACCCTCCCACACCAAGGCCCTGGCAATGATGAGTAAGACATAGTTCGCGTCTGTGATTGCTCACAGACTAGTGGAGCCATAGTCACAATATAAGTACCCTAATGAAGGTATTAATTTTTTGTTTTGTCTTTTTTTTTTTTTTTTTTTTTGAGACAGAGTCTCGCTCAGTCGCCCAGGCTGGAGTGCGGTGGCGTGATCTCGGCTCACTGCAAGCTCCACCTCCCAGGTTCACCCCATTCTCCTGCCTCAGCCTCCCGAGTCACTGGGACTACAGGTGCCCGCCACCACGCTCGGCTAATTTTTTGTATTTTTAGTAGAGACGGGGTTTCACCAAGTTGGCCAGGATGGTCTTGATCTCCTGACGTCGTGATCCGCCATCCTCGGCCTCCCAAAGTGCTGGGATTACAGTCATGAGCCACCACGCCTGGCCCTTTTTTTTTTTTTTTTTTGGAGACAAAGTCTCGCTCTGATGCCCAGGCTGGAGTGAAGTGATTCGATCTCGGCTCACCACAACCTCCACCTCCTGGGTTCAAGCGATTCTCGTGCCTTGGCCTCCCTAGTAGCTGTGATTACAGGCCTGAGCCACCACGCCCGGCTAATTTTTGTATTTTTACAAAATACAAAAACCCTGAATACAGGGTTTCACCATATTGCCCAAGCTATTCTCGAACTCCTGAGCTCAAGTGATTCACCAGCCTAGGCCTCCCCAAGTGCTGGGATTACAGGCTTGAGGCACTGTGCCAGGCCTGTTTCAGTTTTCTTTCAGTTTTTTTCCCCTTCCAATTCTTATTGAATTAATTTCTTTCTTTCTTTCTTTTTTTTTTTTTTTGAGAAGGAGTTTCGCTCTTGTTGCCCAGGCTGGAATGCAGTGGCCCTATCTCAGCTCACCGCAATCTCCACCTTCCGGGTTCAAGTGATTCTGCTGCCTCAGCCTCCCGGGTAGCTGGGATTACAGGCATGCGCCGTCTAATTTTGTAGAGATGTAGACCTCAGGTGATCCACCTGCCTCGGCCTCCCAAAGTACTTGGATTACAGGTGTAAGCCACCACACCCGGCCTTTATTGAATTTTCTGATTATATAAAACATTAATATGCTTATAGAAGTCAAAAATATGTAATAATTCATACTCAGGAGTGTCACTTCCTCCCATCCATATCCTTTCTGTACCATTGCTCCTCCAACCTCTTGTGTGGTGATCTGCATTGTTGTTTTTTGGTTTATTTGTCCTGTGTTTCTTTTCCTAAAGATAAGCAGACATATGACTGTTTTCTTATTTTTCCTTCTTTGTTGAGCAGATGGGAAACTACTACATACACTCTTTTTCGTTTTCTTCTTTTGCTTAACATTAATAGGGAATTTTTTTTTTTTTTTTTTTTCGAGACAGAGTCTTGCTCTGTCACCTAGGCTGGGGTACAGTGGCACGATCTCAGCTCACTGTAACCTCCACCTCCTGGGTTCAAGCGATTCTCATGCCTCAGCCTCCCGAGAAGCTGGGATTACAGGCATGTACCATGATGCTCGGCTAACTTTTGGGTTTTTGGTAGAGACAGGGTTTTGCCAAGTTGGCCAGGCTGGTCTTGAACTCCTGACCTCAGGTGATCCTCCCACCTTGGCCACCATGCCCTGCCAAATAGGGATATTTTAAGGTCTACTAATGTCAGGACTAGGGTGAGGTAAGGCATATTGGGCGCAAAATTCAAGGAGACACTAGTGAACTCTGATTGGAGGAGTCTGATATCTGATAGGTGAATAGGTATACACCTAGCAGAGGATCAAGACAGGACAAAGGAACAGTATGTGCAAAGGCAAGGAAGCATGAAAGAGCATTGTGAAAAAGTGTAATGTAACTGAAGTAGAGAATGTTTGTTAGGGAGAGCCTGGAGATGAGGCTAATAGAATAGGCGGAGGCTGGGTTATGAATTGCATTAGGTGCTAAGAGCCTGGACTTTATCCTAGAGGCAGGAAGAAACCCTTGAAGATATTTTCCACACCCTTGATTGCAATATTGCCATATTCACTCAGTCATCAGTTTCCATCAACTCTACTTCCACGATGGCTCCTCTTGAAGGGTTTTTTAAATTTTTTTTTTATTTATTTTTATTTTTTGGCGGAGGCAGGGAACGGAGTTTCGCTCTTGTTGCCCAGGCTGCAGCACAATGATACAATCTCAGGTCACCGCAACCTCCACCTCCCGGGTTCAAGCGATTCTCCTGCCTCAGCCTCCCGAGTAACTGGGATTACAGGTATGTGCCACCACGCCCAGCTAATTTTTGTATTTTTAGTAGAGATGGGGGGTTTCACCATGTTGGTCAGGCTGGTCTCAAACTCCCAACCTCAGGTGATCCACCTCCCCGCCTTGGCCTCCCAAACTGTTGGGATTACAGGCGTGAGCCACTGTACCCGACCCCCTTTTTTTTTTTTTTTTTTTTTTTTTTTTGAGACGGAGTCTCACTCTGTCGCCCAGGCTGGAGTACAGTGGCCGGATCTCAGCTCACTGCAAGCTCCGCCTCCCAGGTTCACGCCATTCTCCTGCCTCAGCCTCCCGAGTAGCTGGGACTACAGGCGCCCGCCACCTCGCCCGGCTAATTTTTTTGTATTTTTTAGTAGAGACGGGGTTTCACTGTGCTAGCCAGGATGGTCTCGATCTCCTGACCTCGTGATCCGCCCGTCTCGGCCTCCCAAAGTGCTGGGATTACAGGCGTGAGCCACCGCGCCCAGCCTTTTTTTTTTTTTTTTTTTTTTTTTTTTTTTTTTTTTTGAGACGGAGTCTCACGCTGTTGCCCAGGCTGGAGTGCAGTGGCGCGATCTCGGCTCACTGCAAGCTCCGCCTCCTGGGTTCACGCCATTCTCCTGCCTCAGCCTCCTGAGTAGCTAGGACTACAGGCGCCCGCCACCGCGCCCGGCTAATTTTTTGTATTTTTAGTAGAGACGGGGTTTCACTGTGGTCTCGATCTCCTGACCTTGTGATCCGCCCGCCTCGGCCTCCCAAAGTGCTGGGATTACAGGCTTGAGCCACCGCGCCCGGCGCCTTTTTTTTTTTTTAGACAGGCTCTTATGCTATCGTCCAGGCTGGAGTGCAGTGGTGCAATCATGGCTCACTGCAGCCTCGAACTTCTGGGCTCAAGCAATCCTCCCACCTTAGCCTCCCAAGTAGCTGGGACTACAGGCGCAGGCCATCACACCCTGCTAATCTTTTTTTTTTTTTTTCCGTAGAGACAGGGCTTCACCATGCTGCCCAGGCTGAGCTCAAACTCCAGAGCTCAATTGATTAACCCACCTAAGCCTCCCAAAGTGCTGAGATTACAGGTGTCAGCCACTGTGCCTGGACCTCGAGGTTTTTTAATCAGGGCAGTAACAGAATTATAATTTTCTTTTAGTGAGAGGAAACTGGCAATGTTGTATGGATTAGACTAGGAGAATAAGTGATAAGAATGGTAGAACCAGAGGCAGGTAAGGAGGCTCAGAAAATAAAAGGCGATAAAGAACTGAATTAAGAAGGCAGTAGCAGGAAGATTGGACAAAAAGAGATAAATGTCTATGAGATAGAATTAGCAAAAGTTGGTTGGAGTGGTGGCTCAAGCCTGTAATCCCGGCACTTTGGGAGGCCAAGGCAGGTGGATTCTGTGCACTCAGGAGTTCAAGACAAGCCTGGGTAACATGGTGAGACACTGTCTCTACTGAACTACAAAAATTAGCCAGGCGTGATGGCTCACGCCTGTACTCCCAGCTACTCAGCAGGCTGAGGCAGGAGAATCACTTAAACCCGGGAGGCGGAGGTTGCAGTACGCCGAGATCACGCCATTGCACTCCAACTTGGGCGATAGAGGGAGACTCCATCTTAAACAAACAAAAAAAAAAGGCCGGGCGTGGTGGCTCACACCTGTAATCCCAGCACTTTGGGAGGCCGAGGCGGGCAGATCACGAGGTTAGGAGTTCAAGACCAGCGTGACCAACATGATGAAACCCGTCTCTACTAAAAATACAAAAATTAACCGGGCGTGGTGACGCGCCTGTGATCCCCACTACTCAGGAGGCTGAGGCAGGAGAATCCCTTGAACCAGGGAGGCGGAGTTTGCAGTGAGCCCAGATCGTGCTACTGCACTTCAGCCTGGGCGACAGAGTGAGACTCCATCTCAAAAAAAAAAAAAAAGAAGAAGAAGAAAAAAGAAACGTGGACAGTCTCCCTCTTCTAATTTCCTTTTGCTTTCACAATCAAGATGAAACCAGGAAGTCTGGGTAAAATATTTGTTTTACCAAATTATGTCTGGGAGTCCTCAGGAGGTGTTTTTAATGTCCTCATGAACCTCATGAACCTGTTAGCTATAGTGAACATGTAGCACCCACCATTCTCCTCATCTGCTGCAGCCCTCTCACTGATATGGATAGTTCAATAAGACACCTGAGTGCCTTACCCTTGCCACAGTTAGTGTTCACTGTCAAAGTATAGTTTTTAGGAAGTTAAAAATCTGACTCTCACAAAATATAAAGTGAGCACCAATGAATTTTTTTTTTTTTTGAGATGGAGTCTCGCTTTGTCTCCCAGGCTGTAGTGCAGTGACACAATCTCTGCTCACTGCAACCTGTGTTTCCTGGGTTCAAGCGATTCTCCTGCCTCAGACTCCCGAGCAACTGGGATTACAGGTACGTGCCACCACACCCAGCTAATTTTTGTATTTTTAGTAGAGACGGGGTTTCACCATATTGGCCAGGCTGGTCTTGAGCTCCTGAGTGCAAGCAACCCACCTGCCTTGGCCTCCCAAAGTGCTGAGATTACAGGCGTGAGCCACCATGCCCAGCCTTAAAATTCGTATTTAACTCATTAATGAGGATACAGCAGTATGGTAAGTAGGTTCAGAGGAAAATCTGAAAGATAGATATTGATACTAAAAGAATTTTAGAATAAGATTACTAAATTAGATACAACACTGGTTGATATCCCATAGGGGAACACAGCTGTTAGCTTTGGGATTATCTTTTCCACCAGACAGAAAACATTTGCATGAAAGAAGTCTGCAAGTTAATATGCAAATTCACAGAGACTTGATCTTAATCAATAGTAAGCAGTAAATTAGGCAAGGCATGGTGGCTCATGCTTGTAATCCCAGCACTTTCGGAGGCCCTGGCAGGCCAATCACCTGAGGTCAGGAGTTCGAGACCAGCCTGACCAATATGGTGAAACCCCATCTCTACTAAAAATACAAAAATTAGCCAGGCATGGTAGCAGGCGCCTGTAATCCCAACTACTCAGGAGGCTGAGGCAGGAGAATCTCTTGAACCCAGGAGGTGGACGTTGTTGCAGTGAGTCAAGATTGTGCGACTGCACTCCAGCCTGGGTGACAGAGCAAGACTCCGTCTCAAAAAAAAAACAACATCAGTGCCAAGATTGTGTACTTTTTATATTGCTGAAATTGCAAATTACTGAGGTGTCAGGAAAGTGCTCCCTCCCATGCTATCAGATGTCAGCTAGGAACTAGATCCGTGATCCATCAGCTTTTGTGATTTGTCTCCGTCTCCACAGGGCTCAAATATGTCTCTGAGGCTGGGCAGGGAAATCAATACCCAAGAAAAATAAGGTACCGTCCTCTTTATTTTCATCTTTCCCCAGGTGCCCATTCAAACTTCCTTTACATAGGTGCACTATGCAATTTGATACTGTTCCAAATAATATCTTTGAATTGCCTACTCCTCCAAGTCAAGAGACATGCCCAAACAGTTCAATTCCAGCCATGGGAACAATTACATAAACCAGGAGTTTCATAATAGTTATCTTTTTAGATGATTACTGTCATTCCAGGAGGTCATAGAGGACGCCATATACCTGGCTTGGGAATAATGCAGGCCCGTTGCCAAGTCCAAAGGCAACATCCAGTACCATTTCTGCCGTATAAAGACTAAAATGACATCTTGATTTATCACTCTCTGATTTGGATAAGATTATTCATTCCCATGAAGTGTAGATTTGAGAGCTCCTGAGCATTTCTGCGACAAACCAGTCATCCAGAGACAAGCAGGAGAATAGTGATTCTGTACCATCCTCTTTGTTTAGGATCTGATAGTCTCAGCAAAGCCTGACCTTCTCACTTCACTTTTTCACAAAAAGTCCCAGAGCTTTATCAGAAAGAATCAATGCTCTTACAGCCATACTTCAGATTTGTATTCGTCTCTTTTTCTTTTTTTTTTTTTTTTGTTGAGACAGAGTCTCACTCTGTCGCCCAGGCTGGAGTGCAGTGGCCGGATCTCAGCTCACTGCAAGCTCCGCCTCCCGGGTTTACGCCATTCTCCTGCCTCAGCCTCCCAAGTAGCTGGGACTACAGGCACCCGCCACCTCGACCGGCTAGTTTTTTGTATTTTTTTTAGTAGAGACAGGGTTTCACTGTGTTAACCAGGATGGTCTCGATCTCCTGACCTCGTGATCCGCCCGTCTCGGCCTCCCAAAGTGCTGGGATTACAGGCTTGAGCCACCGCGCCCGGCCTTGTATTCATCTCTTTTTCTAGGACCCAATCTCATGGCTCACTTGATGGGAAGGAGAGCCCCATGCTTAATTGAAATGCCACTATCCTGGCCCTGGGTTTAGGGCACCTTTTTGCCCTACTTGTATGAGGCAGGGTCCTAGCAGGAAACAGACACCACATTGAAAGGATTTATCTGAGGCGAGTTGAATGAAGTAAGAATAAGGGAAGCAATAAGGCATATCAAAGTCTTCATGGATTAGTTATGGAGGGAACTTATTACCACCCCTCTCTCAGAAGAGTCAATGAGAGCAAAGCACTATCAGAGCTTGGTGAGAGATGCAGTTGTGGAAGAGAAAGGCTTAATGGCCATTGTGGCCACTGAGGAATCCTGCCCCTTCCAGAACCATGGCTGCACAGGAAGGGAACAAGGAGAATAAACATCCTGACTTCTCTTTCTTTCTACCCTCCAAACTCATGTCAGTGTCTGCCACTGGCCAAACCCAGTCAGAAGCCAATGGGCAGGGGAGCTCATGTGACATACATCATGGAAAAGTTAGCTTCTTGGAGCAAGAGGAAGAAGGATGGAGAACAAATTTTGGAGGCAAGGGGAATCCATGAAAAATACCCAGTAAGGGCTGGGCATGGTGGCTCATGCCTGTAATCCCAGCGTTTTGGGAGGCCAAAGTGGGTGGATCACCCAAGGTCAGGAGTTCGAAACCAGCCTGACCAACATGGTGAAAGCCCATCTCTAGTGAAAATGCAAAAATCAGTGGGGCGTGGTGGCAGGTGCCTGTAATCCCAGCTATTCGGGAGGCTGAGGCAGGAGAATCACTTGAACCTGGGAGGCAGAGGTTGCAGTGAGCCCAGATTGTGCCATAGCACTCAAGCCTGCGAGACAGCAAGACTCTGTCTCAAAAAAAGGAGGAAAGAAAAAGAAGCAAGGAAGGGAGAAGGAGAGAAAGATAGGAAGGAAAGAAGGAGAGGAAAGCAGGGAGAGAGGAAGAAAGGAGGAAAAACCATGCCAAGCATCAGTTTCGAGAAGCGAGACAAGGGTGTAAAACGGGAAGAATTCTTTCAGGACAGAAATTCTTAACAAGAAGATAGGCAGTACAGATAATTAATCAGAGTGATCTTGGGCCTCTCTTGTGTCTAGATGTTTAAGTGTCTAGATGTCACATTACAATTCTTTCATACCACACTGGTGTGGCTTAGTTCTACAATTCTCCTGCTTCCAAAATTTAACAGACAAGAATCAGGCACAACTCCCCTACTATAAGTTCCCAATAGTTAAACAGGGTTGGATTGCTATAGCAGACCCAGGAGACCCAGCATGACAGTGTTTACAAATGTACAGTTGAGCCAGGCACGGTGGCTCATGCCTGTAATCCCAGCACTTTGGGCAGCCGAGATGGGCAGATCACCTGAGATCAGGAGTTCGAGATCAGCCTGACCAACATGGAGAAACAGCATCTCTACTAAAAAGTACAAAATTAGCCGGCACGGTGGCACATCCCTGTAATCCCAACTACTCAGGAGACTGAGGCAGTCAAATCACCTGAATCCAGGAGGCGGAGGTTGCGGTGAGCTGAGATCACACCATTAGACTCCAGCCTGGGCAACAAGAGCGAAACTCTGTCCAAAAAAAAAAAAAAAAAAAAAAAAACCCACCAATGCACAGTGGATTAGAGCAGAATGATACATATAGCAGGAAAGGAAGGATATGCATCATAGGCAAAGGCTGTCTCACAGCAAGGGGTCTGGAGAAGCCAGGAGCAAGCTCCAATTGTCCTCCTCTGTAATGGCCTTGGGAGGATGCGTTTTATCTCTGAGATAAAGAACCACAGAAGTTCTTCTTATTTTCCTCTTTTTTAAGTTTTTATTTATTTATTTATTTGAGACAGGATCTTGCTCTGTCACCCAGGTTGAAGTGTAGTGGCACTATCATGGCTCACTACAGCCTTGACCCCCTGGGTCAAGTAATCCTCCCACCTCAGCCTCCCAAGTAGCTGGGACCACAGGTGCACATCATCACGTCCGGCTAGTTTATTTATTTATTTGTTTGTTTATTTATTTTTTTGAGATGTGGAATTGCTATGTGGCCCAGTCTGGTCTCAAACTCCAGGGCTCAAATGATCTTTCCAAAGTGCTGGGATTACAGGCATGAGCCACTTCACCCAGCAATAACCACAGAAGTTCCACCCCAGAACCCTGGGAGTGCGGGAGAGGAAGGAGAGGGAGCATTGTTAATCTCACTAGTAATGAAAGTAAATCCTCTAGTATCCAGAATATCTAAAGGAGACTTAAATCTCAGCAATAAAAAAGACAACACAATTTAAAAGTGGCCAAAGAAAGCATCTGAAAAGATATATGTCCGAAGAAGCTACCCAAATGGCTGGCAATGATATGAAAATGTGTTCAACATATTAATCATTAGGGAAATACAAACCAAAATCACAGTGAGATACTACTTAATACCCACTGGGATGGCTATATTTTTTCAAAAGAGGAAAATAAAGCCGGGCACGATGGCTCACACCTGTAAACCCAGCATTTTGGGAGGCTAAGGCAGGTGGATCACTGAGGTCAGGGGTTTGAGACCAGCCTGACCAACATGGTGAAATCCCATCTCTACTAAAAATATAAAATTAGCCGGATGTCATGGGGTGAGCCTGTAATCCTATCTACTTGGGAGGCTGAGGCAGGAGAATCGCTTGAACCTGGGAGGTGGAGGTTGCAGTGAGCCAACATCGTGCCATTGCACTCCAGCCTGGGCAGCAGAGTGAGATTCCATCTAAAACAAAAACAAAAACAAAAGAGTGAAACTCCGTCTCAAAAAAAAAGGAGCTGGGTGCAGTGGTTCGTGCCTGTAATCCCAGTACTTTGGGAGGCCAAGGCAGGCAGATCACAAGTTCAGGAGTTCAAGACCAGCCTGACCAACATGGTGAAACCCCGTCTCTACTAAAAATACAAAAATTACCAGGTGTAGTGGTGCACACCTGTAGTCCCAGCTATTCAGGAGGCTGAGGCAGGAGAATTGCTTGAACCTGAGAGGTGGAGGTTGCAGTGAGCCCAGATTGTACCACTGCACTCCAGCCTGGGCAACAGAGCAAGACTCTGTCTCAAAACAAAAACAAAAACAAAAAGGAAAATCCATACAGACAAAGTAGATTAGTTGTTGTCAGGGGATGTGAGGAGGGGGAAATTGGGAGGCACAGGGTTTCTTTTTGGGGTGATGAAAATATTCTGAAGTTAAATAGGTGTGATTACAACATTGTGAATATACTAAAATCCACTGAATTGTGCATTTTATTTATTTATTTATTTTTATTTTTTTTTTTTTTGAGACTGAGTCTCACTCTGTTGCCCAGGCTGGAGTGCAGTGATGTGATCTCGGCTCGCTGCAGCCTCCACCTCCTGGGATCAAGCAATTCTCCGGCCTCAGCCTTCCAAGTAGCTGGGATTACAGGCATGAGTCACCACGCCTGGCTAATTTTTGTATTTTTAGTAGAGATGGGGTTTCCCCATGTTGGCCAGGCTGGTCTTGAACTCCTGATCTCAGGTGATCCACCCACCTCAGCCTCCCAAAGTGCTGGCGCCCGGTCGAATTGTGCATTTTAAATGGTTTACATGGTGAATTTTATGTTATGCGAATCATCCAAAACAAATAAATAAATAAACAATACAATGATGTCATTGTAGTACAAACTACCCTGAAACTCATCAGACCCATGGGTACAAAGCCACACTATTAGATAATATGTTGAATGCTTTGACCAGGAATCAGTGCCAGTCAAGAACTTTGGCAAAACGCTCAGGCTAATTTCAGCCTTGTTGCATACCTCAATATATGCCATCTCCATATAAGGCATGGCTTTTACAGAGAGTTAATACATGCATTAACCCTCACAGCATAACTGTCAAGCACAGTGTGCCCATAGCAGAGCTGAGACCAAGCCCCTTTAGGGCAAGCCTTCCAGAAGAGGGCCCAACCCATGCCACCTCCAGGAGCCCCCATTAGAACTGGATGCAGGCCCATAGTCCCACTGAGCTACAACTCAGACCCAGGGCCCCTTCACTTCCTCCACTCTAAACAGCAGAAGGAAAGAGACCCTTGCTTGAGGCTGACATGCCCTCCAATGACACAGAGGGTGACCAGCTGTCCCGGTTTGCCCGGAACTGGCCTGACTTTAAACTGGAAAGTCTGGCTACTCAGGAAATCCCCTAGTACCAGCAAAGCCAAGACAGTCAGTCACCCTGAAGCCACTCCTCATCCCTGTGATGAAATGTGTGTCACCGACTACTGCAGAGAGTGCTCCCCCTCTGCGTGCAGGGAGGGGCCTGGATCCCCTGTGTGTTCAGAAGCCATCACTTGACCTGCAATTGTTGGGCCATCACTGCCCGTTCTGCTGCGCCGAGTGCTTCTCCCTACAAGCCACTGATGCAGCCTCCCTCTCTTCTGCCTGCTAAATTATCCTTACTGACAGAGGAACTCAAGGGCCCTTCATCCCTCTCATGATGGCTAAGTCTGCAGCAACGCCTCTCTGCTGATTCAACACACATTTACTGAGCCTTTACGGGGTTTATTAGAGGCGGCCCTTGCTGCCACATTTTCAGAGCAAGCCTGGTTTGACAGCCCCTCCTGCCTTCTGCAAAGGCTTTTTCCACAGCAACGTGCAGGCCTGTGTCTCCTCTCCTGCCCGTTCATGGGAGCTCAGGAATCCCACGTGCAGGTCACAGCTGCTCCCTGAGCTTCCACACACGCAGGCTTCCAGCTCAAGAGGCACCCAGTTTTATGGAGCCTTGGCTCACAGCCGGGCACCATGCTCGGCGCTGGAGACCTGGAGGAGAGTGGCAGTGGTTTCCTGCCCATGAGGACCTTAGCTCTCAAAAGAGAGATAGGTGCCCGGGAACACACGGTCACACTGTGACACAGAGGCAAGTCCAGGTGCTGTGGGTAGGACCATCCAAGGCTTCTCGAGGAGGGGACACCTGAGCAGAGACTCACAGGTCACCTGGGAGTTGTGTGAAGTAGCGGGGGAGGTCTTCAGGGGCCCAGAGACGTGTCCATGGGAGCAGGGGAGGGGAACTTGCAGGGTGGGAGAGGCAGGAGCAGATTCCGGGGATCTGAGGGAAGAGAGCGTTTCATGGAGGAAGGTGGGGCCCACATGTCCCATCCCCATCAAGTCCAGTATGTGAGGGCTGGAAAAGCAGCCTTTGGGTATATAGCAAGTGTTGATCTTAGGAGAGGAGTTTCACAGTTGAGGCATTAAGGCAGAGGCCAGCTTACAGGAGGTAGAGTGGTGAACAGGAATGAAGAGACAGGGGCTACAGACTGCTCTTCTAAAAGCTTGGCTCTGACATTTATAGACATAGAAATAGAAAGTCCTAGTTTTGGGGCTAAGAATGGTAGCTCATGCCTGTAATCTCAGTAGTTTGGGAAGCTGAAGCTGGTGGATCACTCGAGCCTAGGAGTTCGAGACCAACCTGGGCAGTATGGCAGAACCCCATCTCTACAAAAATACAAAAGTTATCCTGGCTTGGTGTTGTGCGCTTGTAGTCCCAGCTACTAAGGAGGCTAAGGTGGGAGGATCACTTGAGCCTGGGAGCTTGAGGCTGCAGTGAGCCATGATGGCACCACTGTACTCCAGCCTGGGCAACAAAATGAGACTCTGTCTCAAAAAAGAAAGAAGGAAAGAAGAAAAGGAGAGAAGGTGGGAGAGATGGAGGGAGGGAGGTGGGAGAGATGGAGGGAGGGCGGGAGGAAGGGAGGAAGGGAGGAAGGAAGGAAGGAAGGAAGGGAGGAAGGGAGGAAGGAAGGAAGGAAGGAAGGAAGGAAGGAAGGAAGGAAGGAAGGAAGGGTGGGTGTCAGGCCTCTGAGCCCAAGCTAAGCCATCATATCCCCAGTGACCTGCACGTATACATCCAGATGGCCTGAAGCAACTGAAGATCCACAGAAGTGAAAATAGCTTAACTGATAACATTCCACCATTGTGATTTGTTTCTGCCCCACCCTAAATGATCGATGTACTTTGTAATCTCCCCCACCCTTAAGAAGGTTCTTTGTAATTCTCCCCACCCTTGAGAATGTACTTGATGAGCTTCACCCCCTGCCCCCAAAAACATTGCTCTTAACTTCACTGCCTATCCCAAAACCTATACAAACCAATGATAATCCCACCACCCTTTGCTGACTCTCTTTTCAGACTCAGCCCACCTGCACCCAGGTGAAATAAACAGCCATGTTGCTCACACAAAGCCTGTTTGGTGGTCTCTTCACACGGACACATGAATCATAAGGAAGGAGAGAGAGAAAGAGGAAGGAAGGATGGAAGGAAGGAAGGAAGGGAGGGAGGGAGGAGCTAACTTTGGGATTTCAAGTGGAAGAGATGTAGTTGATTATAAGAAGGAAGTTAGGGCAACCGGCTGGGGTCCCCTTCCACATTGTGGAAGCTTTGTTCTTTCGCTCTTCACAATAAATCTTGCTGCTGCTCAAAAAAAAAAAAAAAAAAAAAAAAAAAAAAAAAAAAAAGGAGAAGGGGAAGGGGAAGAAGAAGAAGGAGGAGGAGGAGGAGGAGGAGGAGGTTGGGGAAGGATGCAGTAGAAAAGGAGTGAAAGTGAATAAAGAATGAAGAGATAGGTCAGGTGCGGTGGCTCACACCTGTAATCCCATTTGGGAGGCCAATGCAGGTGGATCACAAGAGGCTGCGGCAGGAGGGAGGCAGGGAGTCCAGGTATGCACTCATCTTAGGAGCAGTGGGGAGGGTCAGAATCTTGTAGCCTCCAGCTGCATGACTCCTAAACCATAATTTCTTTTCTTTTCTTTCTTTCTTTTTCTTTTTCGAACCCGGGAAGCAGAGGTTGCAATGATCCGAGATTGTGCCATTGTACTCTAGCCTGGGCAACAAGAGCAAGACTCTATCTAAAAAAATAAAATAAAATGAATGAAGAGATAGAGAGAAGGTTCTTGTTGGGGGCTGGGTCCAGGTATGCTGCAAGGTAGTAAGAGTTCACATCATGTGTTGAACCAAGTCTCTTACTCTTTATCTGAGCAGCTGAGAACACTGGGTCCCTGTACAGAGAAAGAGCTGGCTATCATAGAGTTTACTTGAGGGTTGACATGTGTACAGATCCTGGCCTAAGTATTGTCCTGTGCCTTGTTGGGCAGGGATATAGGTAGAGTGCTGTCCTGCAGGTAGTTGTCTCAGCTGGTGTTGGAACTGTAAACACCCAATGGGTTCACCTTGCCCGCTGCCTAGACAGAGCCGATTTATCAAGACAGGGGAATTGCAATAGAGGACGAGTAAATTCACTCAGAGCCTGTTGCATGGGAGACCAGAATTTTATTATTACCCAAATCAGTCTCCCCAAGCATTCCAGGATCAGAGTTATTAAGGATGATTTGGTGGGTGGGGTGCCAGTGAGTCAAAAGTGCTGATTGGTTGGGTTAGACATGAAATAAAAGGGAGTTGAAGCTGTCCTCTGGTGCTGAGTCAGTTCCTGGATGGGGGCCACAAGATCAGATAATCCAGTTTATCGATCTGGGTGGTGCCAGGTGCAGGGTCTGAAAAATATGTCAAGCACTGATCTTAGGAGCAGTGGGGAGGGTCAGAATCTTGTAGCCTCCAGCTGCATGACTCCTAAACCATAATTTCTTTTCTTTTCTTTCTTTTTTTTTTTTTTTTTTTTTTTTGAGACAGTGTCTCCCTCTGTCACCCAGGCTGGAGTGCAGTGGCGAAATCTTGGCTCACTGCAGCCTCGACCTCTTGGGACTCAAGCCATCTTCCCAACTCAGCCTCCTGAGTGGCTAGGACCACAAGCATGTACCACCACAACAGACTAATTTTTTTATTTTTTGTAGAGATGGGTTTTTGCCATGTTGCCCAGGGTGATCTCAAACTCCTGAGATGAAATAATCTGCCCACCTCGGCCTCCCAAAGTGCTGGGATTACAGGCATGATCCACCCACCCCCCCCCCCGGCAGCCTAAATCATAATTTCTCATCTTTTGGCTAATTTATTAATCCTACAAAGACAGTCTAGTCCACAGGCAAAAAGGGAAAGAGCTGTTATAATCTTTGTTCCAAAATTAAATTATAAACTAGGTTCCCCCAAAAATTACTTCAGCCTACAGCCAGGAATGAACAAGGACAACTTGGAGGTTAGAAGCAAGATGGGGTTGGTTAGGTTAGATCACTTTCACTATCTCAGTTACCATTTTGCAATGGCAGTGTCAGAACCCGCATCATGTTCTGATCTGCTGATCAAGTGGTCACATGGGGTATGTCTAGGAGCTGTGTCATGTTTGGTGAATACTGGGCCATGATCTATTTACAGGGAGGCCCTCATAGTGTCCTGAGCAATGGCTCAGGTATGATTCATGTTCTGATAATTCCTGGCATGCCAAATGAGAGTGTGTGAACTTAGCCCGTGGAGGCTAAAGCAACTCTGTCTTGGAAGATATTTCACCGTGTTGGCTTCCCATCAACCCCTATTCAAGGAAGGTCTCTAAGATTTCCAGTTTATGTATTGATCCTAGTGTAGGAACATGTACTAATGTTTACCGTAAATCCCGCCCTTAGGTCAAACAACCTTGATGTTGTCATACTTCAGCTGTTCTACACATCCCTTCTGAACTACCCTCTACCCTATGGTACATAAACCCTAGGTCTGGGGAAAATGGTGCAGGGATCCACCATTTTGTCTTGCTGTCACCCAAAACACAGACCTGGCTTTTGTTCATAAATTCCTTTTTTTTTTTTTTTTTTTTTTTGAGACGGAGTCTCACTCTGTTGCCCAGGCTGGAGTGCAGTGGCGTCATTTTGATACGGCTCTGATGAGTGGAGGACCACCAGGGTTTTTCCTATTGAGGAGAATTAGATAAAACGACATGGACACACGTGGAGTGGTTTTAAGGAGCAGAAAGTTTAATAGGCAAGAAAGAAGGGAGAAGAAAGAAAGAAGCTCCCTTCTACAGAGAAAGAGGGAGGGGGGCTCCAAACCCGAGAGTGGAGACCCTGCAGGATGCGGACACCAGCCAGTTATATGAGGGGCTGGAGGAGGCGGTGTCTGATTTGTATAGGGTTCAGGGGATTGGTTTGACCAGGTGTGTCATTCACGTAGCTCGTGGAAAAAACTGTCCCTCCCACCCTAGTCCTTTAATATGCAAATGCAGGGCCCTGTGATGTTCTACCGGTGTGAGGAAGACTACACTGCCAGGCACAGGTGGGGGCAAAGGGCAAGAGGACAAGGGTGGGAATCCCCATATTGGGTGGACCCAGTTTCCAATGGCCTGCATTTGCATATCAAAGGTTACCTGCCGGCTCTAGAGCGACAGAGCAAGACTTTGTCTCAAAAAAAATAAGAAAGTGGATTTGTCAGCCTCTTTCTCAGCCCCTTAGCTTCCTCGAACTTTGGGGCAGGTTGCACAGACCTACCCACCATGAGACATAAGCCTATACCATCTGAGATTACACTGTTTGTACCAAGTGTTCACTTGTCTGGGTCATCTTTTTTTTTTTTTTTTTTTTTTTTTTGAGACGGAGTCTCGCTTTGTCGCCCAGGCTGGAGTGCGGTGGCGCGATCTCGGCTCACTGCAAGCTCCGCCTCCCGGGTTCACGCCATTCTCCTGCCTCAGCCTCCCAGTAGCTGGGACTACAGGCACCCGCCACCATGCCCGGCTAATTTTTTGTATTTTTAGTAGAGACGGGGTTTCACCGTGTTAGCCAAGATGGTCTTGATCTCCTGACCTCGTGATCCGCCCGCCTCGGCCTCCCAAAGTGCTGGGATTACAAGGCGTGAGCCACCGCGCCCGGCCTGGGTCATCTTTTAGGCAGGAAACTGTTCTCAGTGTGCAGATCAGTGATCTGATCACCCCAACTATCCAGTGACTCACTGAGCAGAGATGTGTTCCTGGGCTCTGCTTTTGCCCAGAGCTGTCTCTTGGTTCATCAAATGGTGGTGTAGACCCTGGTTTCGTCTGGGCTATTTCCTTATGTGTGAAACATTTGTGTGGGAAGGAAAGAATGGTCTCTCCGAGGGCAGATGCTGCGTTTTCTTTCTTTCTTTCTTTCTTTCTTTCTTTCTTTCTTTCTTTCTTTCTTTCTTTCTTTCTTTTTCTTTCTTTCTTTCTTTCTTTTCTTTCTTGCTTTCTCTCTCTCTTTCTCTCTTTCTTTCTTTCTTTCTTTCTTCTTTTTTTTTGAGACGGAGTCTCACTCTGTCACCCAGGCTGGAGTGCAGTGGCACAATCTTGGCTCACTGCAACCTCTGCCTCCCGGGTTCAAGTGATTCTCCTGCCTCAGCCTCCCGAGTAGCTGGGACTACAGGTGCGTGCCACCATACCGGCTAATTTTTTTGTATTTTAGTAGAGACGGGGTTTCACCGTGTTAGCCAGGATGGTCTCGATCTCCTGACCTCGTCATGATCCGCCCGCCTTGGCCTCCCAAAGTGCTGGGATTACAGGCGTGAGCCACTGCGCCCGGCCTGATGCTGCTTTTTTGAGTGCACAGTGATGGTGTGGATGTTGACCTTTGTCTGAGAAGGGGTAGGTAGCAGTGGTGCTGAGAGAAAATGAGAATATGTGCTCTAGATCCTATGGTAGCTGAGAAGTGGGGATCACCATATGGGCTGAGTGATGGTATAAGTTCGTTTTTCTCTGTGAGTGCTTTGTCCTGGTATGTGCCAGTCTTGATGTTACCACAAAGGGTCGTCTGGGCAGGGACTGACTTCTGGTCTTCTGGTGTGCTGGATGCGTGGCATGGTGTAGTCTCTGTTTCTAGGTTGGTGCTGTCTCACAGTGGCCCACATACTGGTGTGGCAATGAGGCAGGAAAATGGGGTTTGGAAGCAGGTAACATAAGGCCAATACACACTTCAGCTATGACAGGACATATCTTCTCCATAGGGTGTACGCTGAGAAAATGACTTTGTAACTTTACTTCATCCTCTTCATTTACATAGGGCATACACCAAGTAACCAATAGAATCCCTTAGAGAGTATTTATTTATTTATTTATTTTTCTTTGTTCTTTTTTTTTTTTTTTAATTTTTATTTTTTTCCCCCAGAGGGTATTTAAACCCCCACAAATTCTATAATGGGGCTCTTGAGCCCCTACGCCCGCTCCCACACTGTGGAGTGTACTTTCATTTTCAATAAATCTCTTCATTCCTTTTTTTTTTTTGAGACGGAGTCTCGCTCTGTCACCCGGGCTAGAGTGCAGTGGCATGATCTCAGCTCACTGCAACCTCCACCTCCTGGGTTCAAGCAATTCTCCTGCCTCAGCCTCCTGAGTAACTCGGACTGCAGGAGCCTGCCACCACGGCTGGCTAATTTTTGTATTTTTAGTAGAGACGGGGTTTCACCATGTTGAACAGGCTGGTCTCGAACTCTTGGCCTCAGGTGATCGACCCACCCCGGCCCCCCAAGGTGCTGGGATTACAGGTGTGAGCCAACACGCCGGGCCACTTTTGTATTTTTAGTAGAGACAGGGTTTCACCATGTTGGTCAGGCTGGTGTCGAACTCCTGACCTCAGGTGATCGATCTGCCTCGGCCTCCCAAAGTGCTGGGATTATAGGCGTGAGCCACCGCACCCAGCCAGGGCTCATTCTTTCTTTTCTGAATAGGCATCTAGGCCCCATTTCGGCTCATGAATCTCTCCTAGTGGGGAGTTTTATGGCCTAGTTCAGATTTCAGTTTTGATCTATCTAATGGTATAGATGTAGACCTTTATCCAAGTGAGAGCTGTTTCCTGATGGGCTAAGTGTGAGTATAGTTATCAGTCTTGGTCAACAAGGACTTCATGTTATGGTGTTCAATGGCAGTATATATAGTATTATCTCTTTTCCGTATAAGACTTTTTTCTCTTGGTTTGCTGACAAGTGATCTGCAATATAGTGTTGTTATGGTAGGTCTTCTAGTGTAATGAGTGAGGGAATGATTCCTGATGATTGCTCTGGATGTGGAGCTCCTGTTGATTTACTGAATGCCCAGATAAGTGTGTTTCCTGGTCTCTGCTTTGTACGTTCTGTAGAACACTGAGTTTGGGATAAAGTACAGATAGGTTTTGGTCTTTGTGCTAATCCTTCCCATGATGTGCTGAAGCAAGTCTGTGTACTAAGCTCTTGCTAAATAGTAGTATGACTAGTGTTCCTGTTTGAGTTCATCTGTTCCCTGATGTGCTACGCACATCTGAATATCTGAACATAGATTCCAGCCTGGCAGAAGGCTATTTCATGGAAAATTTTTAAGATGGATGGGTAGAGGCCTGATTCTAAGGCAAGGGCTGTCTCATAATTTGCTGAACAATGCACGAGTATGAGCAGTGATCTGAGCAGGGCTCTATCAAGGTGAACTGCCTCGCACTTTGGGGCAGGTGTGCATAAACCTACCCACCGTGAGACATAACCCCATACCCTCTGAGATAACATTGTCTGTACCAACTGGTCACTTGTCTGGCTCCTCTTTTAAGCAGGAGACTGTTCTCAGTGTGAAGATCAGATGGTTGAAGTCGGCCAGGTGTGGTGGCTCATGCCTGTAATCCCGGCACTTTGGGAGGCAGAGGCAGGCGGATCACCTGAGGTCAGGAGTTCGAGACCAGTCTGGCCAACATAGTGAAACTCCGTCTCTACTAAAAATACAAAAATTAGCCAGGCATGGTGGCTCAAGCCTGTAATCCTAGCTATTCAGGAGGCTGAGGCAGGATAATTGCTTGAACCCGGGAGGCGGAGGTTGCAGTGAGCAGAGATGGCGCCACTGCACTCCAGCCTGGGCGACAGAACGGGACTCTGTCTCAAAAAAAAGAAGGCTGAAGTCAGTGTAGGTTCCCACAAGATAGGGCTGTCTCCACATGTGTTGAGAGGTGAGATGTGTACATACTGTGGTCAGTGCATGAGCACCTGACTTAGACTTGTTGAATCGTGGTAGGTATCCTACATGAACTGCCTGGCAATATATTGACTAGAGGTGGGACACAGGACCAGGTTGGCCCTGAAAAGTTAAGTGATCTTTTATGCATGGGCCTGAGTCTGTGTTTGGGCAAGAGTGAGCCTCATAGTTTTTCAAGCAGTGGTATAGCTATAGGCCCACCCAGCTCTGGGAAGGGGCTATATTTTAATATGCTGAGTGGTGGCAGAATACGGGTCCCTGTCCGGGTGGGTGCTACACTTTCCATCAGAAGTGCAACCAGGCTGGGCGCGGTCGCTCACGCCTGTAACCCCAGCACTTTGGGAGACCGAGGCGAGTGGATCACCTGGGGTCAGGAGTTCGAGACCAGTCGGGCCAACAAGGCAAAACCCCATCTCTACTAAAAATACAAAAATTAGCCGGGCATGGTGGCAGGTGCCTGTAATCCCAGCTACTCAGGAGGCTGAAGCAGGAGAATCGCTTAAACCTGGGAGGCGAAGGTTGCAGTGAGCCGAGATAGCACCACTGCACTCCAGCCTAGGTAACAAGAGCGAAACTCTGTCTCAAAAAAAAAAAAAAAAAAAGTATAACCAAACTGCTCTCTTTCACACTCTCAATTTCTGCTGGAACAGCATAACCCAGTACTCCACAGAGCAGACCCATCCTAAAGCAATTATTGTCTCCACGCGCAATACTTTACTCTGGCCACGTCTGTCATATCAATAGCTTCAACCTGCGGGCCAAGGAGTACTCCTAAACATTCATTATGCCTAGATACTAAAAAATCTGGAGAGCAAACAAGTAACAAGTATGATCCCTTTCTCTGCTATCATTAACTCTCTGCCTTCCTTCTTTAGTTTCTCTATCAGTCACTGCTGTCATTCCCCACGGTAGTTTCAGAAACTCAGAGTACATACTTACCGTCCTGGTTCCCGTGTGTACCGGTGTGATACTGTGAAATATATATATTTGGTCTTCCTCCCGGTTTCCTGGCATACAACTACTAAAATCCTTGGACTCTCCAGTTATGTGTTTTTTGTATGCTAATGATTGACTGATAGCTTCAGGATATGACTCACCCGAAAGACAAAGGCCAGCCTCCAGGGAGTGGAGAGTGGCTGAAGGTCAAGTTGAGCACCAGCGGCCAATGGTTTAATCAATCATGCCTATGTAATGAAAACTCCATAAAAACCCAAGAGGACAGGACAGAGTTCAGGGAGTTTCTGGATGACTGAATACATGGGAGTTCCTGGAGTGGGGTGTGCCCAAGGAGGGTACAGAAGCTCTGCAGTCCTTCCCGCATACCTCGCCCTATGTATCTCATCTGCATCCTTTGTAATAAAGCAGTGAATGTAAATGTTTCTCTGAGTTCCGTGAGCCACTCCAGCAAATTAAACCCAAAGAGGCAGTTGTGGGAACCCCAACTTGAAGCCGGTTAGTCAGAAGTTCTGGAGGCCTGGACTTGCGACTGGTATCTGGGGTGGGGGGCAGTTTTGGGGACTCAGCCCTCAACATATATGGGATCTGATGCTATCTCAGGGTAAAGTTAGAATTGAATTAGAGGACACCCAGTTAGTGTCCGCTGCAGAATTGATTGCTTGTTTGTTGGTGAGGAGAAATCTCCTACATTTGGTCACAGAATTCTTCTGCATTGATTGTTGCTGTGTTGGTGTGAGAGCAGAGGAAAAACCTGTTTGAGAGTTTTTTCCGAAGAATCCAAACATGGTTAGTTTTCCCTAACAGGTGGGAAGAAGAGTGCCCCCCAAAATTCATGTCAACCCAGAACCTGTGGATAGGTCTTTGCAAATGTAATCAAGTGAAAAGAAGGTCATATCAGATTAGAGTAAGCCCTAAATCCCATGTGACTGATGTCCTTCTAAGAAGAGGAAAATGTGGCTGGGCACGGTGGCTCACACCTGTAATCCCACCTACTCAGGAGGCTGACGAAGGAGAATTGCTTGAACCCGGGAGGAGGAGGTTGCAATGAGCCAAGATCACCCCATTGCACTCCAGCCTCAGCAACAAGAGCGAAACTCCATCTCAAAAAAAAAAAAAAGGCCCAGGCACGGTGGCTTACACCTGTAATCCCAGCACTTTGGGAGGCCAAGGTGGGTGGATCACAAGGTCAGGAGTTCAAGACAAGCCTGGCCAAGATGGTGAAACCCCTTCTCTACTAAAAATACAAAAATTAGCTGGGCGTGGTTGTGTGTGCCTGTAATCCCAGCTACTCAGGAGGCTGAGGCAGGAGAATCGCTTGAACCTGGGAAGCAGAGGTTGCAGTGAGCTGAGATCGTGCCATTGCACTTCAGCCTGAGCGACAGAGCAAGACTCCATCTCAAAAAAAAAAAAAAAAGAAAGAAAGAAAGAAATTAGCCAGGCGTGGTGGGGGATGCCTGTAATCCTAGCTACTCAGGAGGCTGAGGCAGGAGAATCACTTGAACCTGGGAAGCAGAGGTTGCAGTGAGCTGAGATCGTGCCATTGCACTTCAGCCTGAGCGACAGAGCGAGACTCCATCTCAAAAAAAAAAAAAAGAAAGAAAGAAAGAAATTAGCCAGGCGTGGTGGGGGATGCCTGTAATCCTAGCTACTCAGGAGGCTGAGGCAGGAGAATCACTTGAACCCTGGAAGCGGAGTTTGCAGTGAGCCAAGATCCTGCTATTGCACTCCAGCCTGGGCAACAGAGTAGGACTCCGTCTCAATAAATATATGTATATATATATACACGAAGAGGGAAATTTGGATGTAGACACACAGAGGAGAATGCCATGTGAAGGAAGAGATCGGAGTGATGTGTCTACAAGCCAAAGGATGCCAAGGGTTAGTGGCAATCACCAGAAGTTAAGAAGAGGCAAGGATGAATCATCCCCTAGAGGCCCTGCTGACCCCTTGATTTCTGACCTCTAGCCTCCAGAACCATGAGAGATAATAAATGTCTGTTGCTTTTAGCCACTCAGGGGGAATTTGTTATGGCAGCCTATGGAAACTAATACAACTTGTTTCTATTTCCTTTCTTTTTGGTTAGACCCTGTCTAAACACCAAGGATTTTTTTTTTTTTTCACTAGTTCACTAGTAAGTTCATTCCTCTTTGAAAAAGTGAGTAGGCCGGGCGCGGTGGCTCAAGCCTGTAATCCCAGCACTTTGGGAGGCCGAGACGGGCGGATCACAAGGTCAGGAGATCGAGACCAGCCTGGCTAAATACGGTGAAACCCCGTCTCTACTAAAAAATACAAAAAACTAGCCGGGTGAGGTGGCGGGCGCCTGTAGTCCCAGCTACTCGGGAGGCTGAGGCAGGAGAATGGCATAGACCCGGGAGGCGGAGCTTGCAGTGAGCTGAGATGCGGCCACTGCACTCCAGCCTGGGCGACAGAGCGAGACTCCGTCTCAAAAAAAAAAAAAAAAAAAAAGAAAAAGTGAGTATAATGCCAACTGGATTTCATCAAACATCTTCATCAGTGAAGCAATTAGGACAGCTGAAATAGTACCAAGTGGTACCAATTTAGAATACAGCTAATTTTTTTTTTTTTTTTTTTTTTTTTTTTTGAGATGGAGTCTCATTCTGTCACCCATGCTGGAGTGCAGTGGTGTGATCTCGGCTCACCGCAACCTCCGCCTCCTGGGTTCAAGCGATTCTCATGCCTCAGCCTCTTGAGTAGCTGGGACTACAGGTGCCCGCCACCACACCCGGCTAATTTTTATATTTTTAGTAGAGATAGGGTTTCACCATGTTGGCCAGGCTGGTCTTGAACTCCTGACTTCAGGTGATCTGCCCGCCTCAGCCTCCCAAAGTCCTGGGATTACAGGCGTGAGCCACCACGCCCAGCAGATATTTTTTTTTAATAGTAAAACAAGTAAAATGTTTAATTTACCGCAGATTTAAAGCACACAAACTTGTTCTGAGAAAGAAAGACCTTTAAAAATTCCTGAGAAAGGGCCGGACGCGGTGGCTCACGCCTGTAATCCTAGCACTTTGGGAGGCTGAGGCAGGCAGATCACCTGAGGTTCGTGAGTTCGAGAACAGCCTGACCAACATGGAGAAACCCCATCTCTACTAAAAATACAAAAAATTAGCCAGGCGTGGTGGCGCACGCCTGTAATTCCAGCTACTTGGAGGCTGAGGCAGGAGAATCGCTTGAATCTGGGAGGAGGAGGTTGCGGTGAGCCAAGATTGTGCCATTGCACTCCAGCCTGGGCGACAAGAGCAAAACTCCATCTCAAAAAAAAAAAAAAAAATTCCTGAGAAAGGTCAGGTGCGGTAGCTCACGCCTGTAATCCTGCCACTTTGGGAGGTCAAGGCAAGCAGATCACTTGAGACCAGGAGTTTGAGATCACCCTGGCCAACATGGCAAACCCCATCTCTACTAAGAATACAAACATTAGCCAGGGGTGCTGGCGGGCACTTGTAGTCCCAGCTACTCAGGAGGCTGAGGCAAGAGAATCGCCTGAACCCTGGAGGCAGAGGTTGTGGTGAGCCCAGATGGCGCCAGTGCACTCCAGCCTAGACAAACTGAGACCTGTCTCAAAATAAATAAATAAATAAATAGGCCGGGCACGGTGGCTCACGCCTGTAATCCCAGCACTTTGGGAGGCCGAGGCTGGCGGATCACCTGAGGTCGGGAGTTCGAGATCAGCCTGACCAACATGGAGAAATCCTGTCTCTACTAAAAATACAAAAAATTAGCCAGGCATGGTGGTGCATGCCTGTAATCCCAGCTACTCGGGAAGCTGAAGCAGGAGAATCGCTTGAACTCAGGAGGCGGAGGTTGCGGTGAGCCGCGATCATGCCATTGCACTCCAGCCTGGGCAACAAGAGTGAAACTCCGTCTCATAAATAAATAAATAAATAAATAAATAAATAAATAAATAAGACCAGGCACAGTGGCTCACCCCTGTAATCCCAGCACTTCGGGAGGCCGAGGCAGGCGGATCACCTGAGGTCAAGAGTTCGAGACCAGCCTGACCAACATGGAGAAACCCTGTCTCTACCAAAAATACAAAATTAGCCAGGTGTGGGGCACATGCCTATAATCCCAGCTACTCGGGAGGCTGAGGCAGGAGAATCACTTGAATTCGGGAGGTGGAGGTTGCAGTGAGCTGAGATCATGCGATTGCACTACAGCCTGGGCAACAAGAGGGAAACTCTGTCACGAAAAATAATAATAATAATAATAATAATTAATAAATAAAGACCTTTCTCCATTTTAACATCAGGGGAAATATTTTGCATCCATCCTGCTTGCTCTGTTTTTTTACCTTAGTAATTATGATAGTGTAGTTTTAATCCATTTTAATAGGTAAATTTACTTCATATTTTATGGATTTGTAGTGTTCTTATTTAGAATTAAATTTCCAGCAATTACATATTTGGGGTCTAGATACTATATTTGATGGAGGAAAACCAAATATACAGCATCTTATTCCATTTCCTTCCTTTCTTTTTATAGTCATCTCTTATCCTTCAAAATGCTTTCCCTCTTTTGGCTTCATCTGATTATCAAACACTTCAACAATATGGCTTCTATCTCATTCACTTTCCTTTTTGACAGTCTTCCACCCCATCACAATTTCTCTCCTTCGTCTTCCTACCTCCTTTTTCTTTTCTTAGGAGATGAGGTCTCCCTGTGTTGCCCAGGTTGGAGGACAGTGGCCATTCACAGGCATAGTCATAGCTCACTGCAGCCTCTAACTCCTGGGCTCAAGTGATCCTTCCGCCTCAGCTTCCAGAATTCCTGGGACTATATGAGTGCACCACAGTGCCTGACTGACTATCTTCCTACCTACTAAGTGTTCTGAAAGAAATTCTAATCAGGCCGGGCCCAGTGGTTCACACCTATAATCCCAGCACTTTGGGAGGCCGAAGTGGGTGGATCACCTGAGGTCAGGAGTTCAAGACCAGCCTGGCCAACATGGCAAAACCCCGTCTCTACTGAAAATGCAAAAATTAGCCAGGCGTGGTGGCACTCACCTGTAATCCCAGCTACATGGGATGCTGAGGCAGGAGAATCTCTTGAACCCCGGAGGCAGAGGTTGCGGTGAGCCAAGATCACGACACTGCACTCTAGCCTGGGCAACAGAGAGAGACTGTCTCAAAAAGAAAGAAATTCTAATCATACTGCCCAGATTCCATACAAAGTCAGGTTCTCAATGGATAGCCCTTAACATCCAACTCTGGAAAGGAATAGTCTTTGGGTCTAAGACAGCCTCCTGGCTAGCAAATGGTTTGCCAGGATCCATGCATCACTTAAAACCCACGGCTTAAGGTGGAACTTGAACGTATTCCTTTAACTCTTGTAGCTTACTGATTACTCTTTGCTCAGGTCTCAGTTTCTGTTTGTTCACTCATCCCTTGCTGAGTGCTGCCCCACGCCACATGCCGCACCATCTATTCCACCCACACCATTTTCCAGTTACTGAACCTTGCCCAACCCTTGTCGGTTGCCTTGACTACTTCCACGCTAAGTCAGGACTTTAACTTCTCCACCGGGAGCTTTTTTTCTTTTCTTTTCTTTTTTTTTTTTTTTTTTTTGAGGCGGAGTCTCACTCTGTCGCCAGGCTGGAGTGCAGTGGCGCAATCTTGGTTCACTGCAACCTCTGCCACCCGGGTTCAAGCGATTCTCCTGCCTCAGCCTCCCGAGTAGCTGGAATTACAGACATGGGCCACCACGCCCAGCTAAACTTTTTTGTATTTTTAGTAGAGACGGGGTTTCACCATGGTGCCCAGGCTGGTCTTGAACTCCTGACCTTGTGATCTGCCCCCCTCAGCCTCCCAAAGTGCTGGGATTACAGGTGTGAGCCACCACATCTGGCCCCACCAGGAGCTTTTTTTTTTTTGAGACGGAGTTTCGCTCTTGTTGCCCAGGCTGGAGTGCAGTGGCATGATCTCAACTCACCGCAACCTCCGCCTCCCAGGTTCAAGCAATTCTCCTGCCTCAGTCTCCCGAGTAACTAGGATTACAGGCATGTGCCACCACACCTGGCTAATTTTGTATTTGTGGTAGAGACAGGGTTTCTCCATGTTGGTCAGGCTGGTCTCGAACTCCTGACCTCAGGTGATCCACCTGCCTCAGCCTCCCAAAGTGCTGGGATTACAGGTGTGAGCCACCGCACCTGGCCCACTGGGAGCTTTTTAAAACTCCTGTATATTGAGTCACACACTCTACTAAATGCATCACATCCCTATCCCTAGCTCACAACCCTATGAAGCATGAATTACCGCTTCGCCTTCCGCCAATGATCATGCCTTCCATAATGTGGGAAAGAAGGAGCCCATCCAACATAAGCTTCCCCAATTCCTCTCTTACCCATCTCAAAATTTCTCTGGAAATTTTCTGCTTCACTTCCTTTGCTCCAATTGTGAAAAAATATCAACTAGACAGAGACAGAAATAAAGAGGCATCTGAGAGACAGACATACTCAGTCCATGGTCTCAAGAAGCACAGACCTTTTTTTTTTTTTTTGAGATGGAATTTCGCTTTTGTCACGTAGGCTGGAGTGCAATGTCACGATCTTGGCTCACTGCAAACTCCGCCTCCCGGGTTCAAGTGATTCTCCTGCCTCAGCCTCCCGAGTAGCTGGGATTACAGGAGCCTGCCACCACGCCTGGCTAATTTTTGTATTGTTAGTAGAGACGGGGTTTCACCATGTTAGCCAGGATGGTCTTGAACTCCTGACTTCAGGTGATCCTCCCGCCTCAGCCTCCCAAAGTGCTGGGATTACAGGCATGAGCCACAGCGCCTGGCCAGCACACACCTTTAATAGAGTCCAGGAGGATCAAAAGAGATGTCTAAAAGGAAGCACCAAGAGCCTTCCAAGAAGGCCGGGCGCGGTGGCTCAAGCCTGTAATCCCAGCACTTTGGGAGGCCGAGACGGGTGGATCACGAGGTCAGGAGATCGAGACCATCCTGGCTAACCTGGTGAAACCCCGTCTCTACTAAAAAATACAAAAAACTAGCCGGGCGAGGTGGCGGGCGCCTGTAGTCCCAGCTACTCGGGAGGCTGAGGCAGGAGAATGGCGTAAACCCGGGAGGCGGAGCTTGCAGTGAGCTGAGATCCGGCCACTGCACTCCAGCCCGGGTGACAAAGCGAGAGACTCCGTCTCAAAAAAAAAAAAAAAAAAAAAAAAAAAAAAAAAAAAAGAGCCTTCCAAGAAAATTCAGAAAGTTTTCACCCAAAGGAGATCCTAAAATCAGAAGACAAGGAGCCCAATAAGGTTTCCGGGTTAAAAGCATAATATTTTGTATCTTATTTATTGTATTTACTTATTTTTAATTGAGATGGTGACTTGCTATATTGCCCAGGCTGGTCTCAAAATCCTGAGCTCAAGTGATCCACCTGCCTCAGACTCCCAAAGTGCTGGGATCACAGGTGTGAGCCACCACGCCCGACCAACATTTTTGAATCTTAAATTCAGCTGAATGAAAAAAACAAAACAAAACAAAACAAAAAACAACATAATTGTTTCTTGTGGGGCAGCTTACTGATTTCTGAAAAATACCCTTCTTTCTCATATAAGGTCGCCCAATATGTAAAGACTTTCATTCTTCAGCCTTTTAAAGGTACTCCTCACCTTCCGAGCCCTAGCTTTTCTACCTTCCAAGGTTAATCACTCAGATGGCTTTGATTTTTTTTTTTTCTTTTGAGACTGAGTCTTGCTCTGTTACCCAAGCTGGAGTGCAATGGCACAATGGTCCAAGCGATTCTCCTACCTCAGCCTCCTGAATAGCTGGAATTACAGGTGCCCGCCACCACACCTGGCTAATTTTTGTATTTTTAGTAGAGACGGGGTTTCCCTATGTTGGCCAGGCTGGTCTCAAACTCCTGACCTCAGGTGATCCACCTGAGGTGCTGGGATTACAGGCGTGAGGCAGATGGCTTTGATTTTATCTTTGCAACCACCATTCCTATCCTGATGACTCCAGACCCCTCCTTGATAAATTTCAAAATAATGGCTCCAAATGTCCCATCCCCCACCATAGCTGCCCTTGCCTCAGCTTTGAGGAAAGCATACCACTGTTCTTTACATTCTATCACATTTGGTCACTGGCCGAGAGAAGCCCCTTGGATCATCTATCCTTTCCCTTCCTTTCATCTCCACACTGTTCCGTTTCCTCCCCAACACAAATCCACAATGCACCTCTCCCTCTCAGATTTTTCCACTGCACCATGGGGAATTCTCATTCAAAGACAGACAAACTCCTTTCCATGGAAACTTTCCGACTTTCCAGCTTTAAATGAAACATTGCTCTTCTCTCAAGACACCACTGCCCTGCATCTCCCTCCAGGGGAGGCCACACATTTATTCGTCTTCTACATATTACAAGACCCAGAGGGTGGGCGCAGTGGCTCACGCCCATAATCCCAGCACTTTGGGAGGCCAAGGCAGGCGGATCTCTTGAGGTCAGGAGTTTGAGACCAGCCTAGCCAACATGGCGAAACCCCGTCTCTACTAAAAATACAAAAATTAGCCAGGCGTGGTGGCTTATGCCTGTAGTCCCAACTACTTGGGAGACTGAGGCAGGGGAATCACTTGAACCTGGAAGGCGGAGGCTGCATTGAGCTGAGATTGCACCACTGCACTCCAGTCTGGGCAACAGAGTGAGACTCTGTAAAAAAAAAAAAAAAAAGACCCAGAGGTAGGGTTGATATGCTCCTACTACTTTGTCACTATTTCCAAGCTGTAACTCTTCCAACATTGTGTCTTTGAAGTTCATGCCACTCAGTTTCTCTTCTTCACTGCAGTCATCTAACAACCTACCAGTCAGTCTCTCACTGGATATGTTGCACCTGTATCACAGTCTTCCTCTCTTTCCTCTCTACTAAATTGGCCATCAACCTGGGTGACTTCAGTGTTCTTATCAATAAACATCCATCTTGGGCACTTAATGTCCAGGTTGGGGAGTCTAAGATGTCAGCATTTGAACAGCCTTCACCGACTTAACCTTCTGGTTTCTTGGTGGTTTCTCATTATAAAAGTACTGCATTTGAACAGAGACTCAGTCTTGTGTTGTCCAGTATAGAGAGTAGAGGATGATGTCAGTTCTAAAAAAAATTCTGAATTTTTTTTCAGCGGCTGACTAGATATCCAAGTATCTTATATGGGGAAGTGTCTGGGAAGGGTGTTTAAGCAAGAGTTGCAGCAGACAGTCTAGGCAAGAATGTATTCAAATCAACTCTATTACAAAGGGATGACATTGAATTAAAGTTCCATGATGTTGATAAATAAAACAATATTTCATCAAATATTTCCTGAGAGCCTACTACATGCTAGGTACTGTCCCAGAAGCTGAGAACAAAGGAGAAAGAAAAGACCACATTATCCCATTGCTCAAATTAGTTCATAACTGTTTAACATAAATCATCCAAATATCAAGTAGAGGTAATGACACCCACTTCACAGGGAAACATTGTTTTGAGTTTTAAAGGAGAGCATTAATGTACAGCAAATAGCTCAATATATATATATGGTCAGTAAACGGTAAAGGCATGAGGCTATTATGAACTCTCTGCACCTCCCAAATGTGACCACCAGGTGTCAGCCTCCCCTAGCCAAACCCTACCAGGTGAAGGGTGGCCAGATTGTCTATCCTCTCCAACACCAGAGGAAAGAGCAAAGGATCTTGATGTGATGATTTGCCTTTCACCTATTCCTTTTCTGAGCTACTTAGGTGCACAAATATCAGTATCAATTTTTTTTTTGAGATGGAGTTTCGTTCTTGTTGCCCAGGCTGGAGTGCAATGGCGCAATCTCGGCTCACTGCAACCTCCGCCTCCCAGGTTCAAGCGATTCTCCTGCGTCAACCTTCCGAGTAGCTGGGACTTCAGGCGTGTGCCACCACGCCCAGCTAATTTTTTGTATTTTTAGTAGAGACGGCGGGGAGTTCGCCATGTTGGCCAAGCTGGCCTCGAACTCCTGACCTCAGGTGATCCACCCACCTCGCCCTCTCAAAGTGCTGGGATTACAGGCGTGAGCCACCGCACCCAGCCCAGAAATATCTTAGTACCCATTTTAGGTGAGAATTGCCTGCCTACAGACTAAACTCAGTTCCGCAGTCTCCCTAGACATGGAAATTTGGAAATGACCAAGATAAGGTCAAGGAAAAACAGAAAAAGAATGTTCAAGGCAAAGAAGAGCAAAAAAGCTGAATCAGGAAAAGGCCAGGGAGAGAATGAAATAGGAGGAGGAAAGAAGAGATTTAGAGAGAGGAAAAGATAAAAGTTTTCTTACTCAGTCACCTCTCCAGGGCCTCACCAAAAGCTGTGCCAAAGCCCTTTCATTTAAGCCACCAGCAACCTGAAACCCCCACCTCCCAGGCTCCTGCCACATGTCAAATCCCTTTTTAAGCCTTGTTATCCCACTGATTCTCTAGCTGGCTTTCTCTTGGATATATTTCAGAGAGGAGCTTTAGAGTCCCTGGCAAAGAACTCATCATTCATTTTTAGCCTATGTAATTTCTACTTTGTATATGAGCTGCCATCTTTTCCAGACTTCCCCGTTCTCCCCATTAGAAACTATATTTCCTTTTTTTTTTTTTTTTTTTTTTTTTTGAGACGGAGTCTCGCTCTGTCGCCCAGCCCAGGCTGGAGTGCAGTGGCGCGATCTCGGCTCACTGCAAGCTCCGCCTCCCGGGTTCACGCCATTCTCCTGCCTCAGCCTCCCGAGTAGCTGGGACTACAGGCGCCCACAACCGCGCCCGGCTAATTTTTTGTAATTTTTAGTAGAGACGGGGTTTCACCGTGGTCTCGATCTCCTGACCTTGTGATCCGCCCGCCTCGGCCTCCCAAAGTGCTGAGATTACAGGCGTGAGCCACCGCGCCCGGCTATATTTCCATTTTTTGAAAAACACTTTTTCCCCCTTACAATAGCCTCTTTCACTTTGCTAGTTCACCAAGCTGCAGGTTTTATTTCCCAAGTGCATAGTATTTTTTATCATTGGCATACATTTTTTTCAGGCTTCCAATAAAGTATTTTTAAAGTAGTCCGCAGGCTTCCTGTGGGTTATTGACTTTTTGAATGTTAATCTTAATTTGTCCTAAGGTCTAGTAACATGTGGCATACCCAAACAGGAATAAGCCTTGTTCAGATACCATCCCGAAGCAGGATTGTTGACTCAGTCTGCTCTCTCTGGTCAGAAACCTGGCTGTAACTGAGTTAAGCCCATCCACCAGTTAAGAGCTCTTTACTTCACACAGAACAGATCTTTGCTCAGGAATTTCTAAAGCAAACCAGAAGGAGGCCAGGCGCTATGGCTCACCCCTGTAATCCCAGCAGTTTGGGAGGCCGAGGGTGGATCACTTGAGGTCAGGAGTTCGAGACCAGCCTGGCCAACATAGTGAAACCCCTTCTCTACTAAAAAAATACGAAAATTAGCTGGGTGTGGTGGCATGCTATGCCTGCAATCCCAGCTACTCAGGAGAAGACTGAGGCAGGAGAATCACTTGAACCCAGGAGGCGGAGGTTGTGGTGAGCCAAGGTCACGCCACTGCACTCCAGCCTGGGTGACAGAGTGAGACTTTGTCTCAAAAAAAAAAAAAAAAAAAAAATTAAAGCATATTGCAATTCACGTAAAGGCTAATTTATGAACTAATGAACTACCACTAATTCCTCCTCGTCCTTAGCAAGAAATGGCTAAGGGAAGTGAAGCAATTTCTAGGACAACATAAGGATTCTAGGAATTTGTAGCCAGTTACCTGAAAAGTCTGAACTTGGATTTCTTCCAAATAATGACCAATCCAGGTCATCGCCTGATCAATCACAAGAGGCCTGAGTCTACAAGGCCATATCCCACCTCTCAAATCTCCCATGGGAGGCTGTCAGACAACTTTCCATCAGCTCTCAGCTTCTGATGAGGAATGGAGCTTTCTGCCTCACTCCCACATAATATAAAGCTGCTTTTAAATATAATATATAAATAAAAATTTATAAAATGCACATTTTGTATAAATATTAAATATAAATTTATACAAATACATACCATAAAGCTGCAGAATATAAAACCTCCAAGTGGCAGTTGTGAAGGGACTCCTCCCAAATATAATGTCCCACAACACACATTGCAGTCATCTGGCCCCTTTTTGCCTCATTGTCGTGTTTTTTTGTTTGTTTTTGAGACAGATTCTCGCTCTGTTGCCCAGATTGGAAATGCAATGGTGCAATCACAGCTCACTGAAGCCTTGAAATCTGGGCTCAAGCGATCATTCTGCCTTAGCCTCCTGAGTGGTTGGAACCACAGGTGCCTGCCACCATGCCTAGCTAATTTTTATTTTATTTTTTGTAGTGACGGTGTCTCACTATGTTGCACAGGCTGGTCTTGAACTCCTGGGCTCAAGTGGTCTTGCAGCCGCAGCCTCCCAAAGCACTGGGATTATAGGTGTGAGCCACCATGCCCAGCCAGTGTTGTATTTTTAGTGTTGGGGACAATGATTCACAGGGAGCTCTCACCTTGGGTTTCGTCTTCTTTTTGCTGTCTAAGTAATAAAATGTCTATATCTAGAATGACTCATTGTTTCTTTACCAGCTAAATTAGTCAGATCTTGGCCCTTGCCTTGCCTTTTTTTTTTTTTTTTTGATACGGAGTCTCCCTCTGTCGCCACGCTGGAGTGCAGTGGCACGATCTTGGCTCCCTGCAACCTCCGCCTCCCGAGTTCAAGCGATTCTCCTGCCTCAGCCTCCTGAGGTGGCATAGTATGCCACCACACCCAGCTAATTTTCACATTTTTTTTTTAGCAGAGACAAGGTTTCACCATGTTGGCCAGGCTGGTCTCACACTCCTGTAGCCGAGACTACAGGCGCATGCAACCACACCCGGCTCATTTTTTTTTAGTAGAGACGAGGTTTCACCATGTTGTCCGGGATGGTCTACTGACCTTGTAATCCACCTGCCTCGGCCTCCCAAAGTGCTGGGATTACAGGCATGAGCCATCACGCCTGGCCGGCCCTTACCTTGTCTTATATGTGAGCTTGACAACCCTTAAACCAGTCCACACAACCAAGATGTGATTGAGTCCAAAGCGTGACAGGTGAAGAAGATAGTTGGGGCCAGGCACAGAGGCTCGTACCTGTAATACCAGCACTTTGGAAGGGCAAGGCAGGAGGGTCACTTGAGCCTAGGCCTCCAAGACCAGCATGGGTAACATAGTGAGACCCCATTTCTACAAAAAAACAAAACCCAAAACAAAACAAAAAGACAACACAGTTGGTTCCATTGACAACGTCTGATTACTCCTTTCTACAGGAGGCTGTTGCTGTTTCTGACACTAAGTGAGGGTTCACGTTTTGTGTTGTATATACTTTTTTTTTTTGAGACGGAGTTTCTCTGTCGCCCAGGCTGAAGTGCAATGGCATGATCTAGGCTCACTGAAATCCATGCCTCCCAGGTTCAAGCAATTCTCCTGATTCAGCCTCCCAAGTAGCTGGGATTACAGGCGCCTGCCACAACGCCTGGCAATTTTTGTATGTTTAGTAGAGACGGGGTTTTGCCATGTTTGCCAGGCTGGTCTCGAACTCCTGGCCTCAAGCAATCTACCCACCTCGGCCTCCCAAAGTGCTGGGATCACAGGCGTGAGCTACCGCGCCCGGCCTTGTGTTGTATATTCTATGAGTTTGGACAAATGAATAATGGCATGTATCCACCATTACAATATCATACAAAATAGTCTCACTGCTCTGAAAATCCTCTGTGCTCTGCTTATTCATCCCTGTCTCTCTCCTTCCTAACCCTTGATCACCACTGAACTTTTCACTATCTCCATAGTTTTGCCTTTTCCAGAATGTCACATAGTTAGAACCATACAATATGTAGACTTTTCAGATTGGCTTTTGTCAGGGAGTAATATGCATTTAAAGTTCCTACATGTCTAGACCGGGCGTGGTGGCTCATGCCTGTAATCCCAGCACTTTGGGAGGCCAAGGCGGGCGGATCATCTGAGGCTAGGAGTTTGAGACCAGCCTGACCAACATGGAGAAACCCTGTCTCCACTAAAAATACAAAATTAGCCGGGCATGGTGGCTATGCCTATCATCCCTGGTACCCGGGAGGCTGAGGCAGGAGAATCACTTGAACCTAGGAGGCAGAAGTTGCAGTGAGCCAAGATGGTGCCATTGCACTCCAGCCTGAGCAACAAGAGTGAAACTCCGACTCAAAAAAAAAAAGTTCCTATATGTCTTTTCATGGTTTAATAACTTTCTTTCCTTCCTTCCTTCCTTCCTTCCTTCCTTCCTTCCTTCCTTCCTTCCTTCCTTCCTTCCTTCCTTCCTTCCTTCCTTTCTCTCTCTCTCTCTCTCTCTCTCTCTCTCTTTCTTTCGATGGTGTCTTACTCTATCACCCAGGCTGGAGTGCAATGGGGGGCGATCTTGGCTCACTGCAACATCTGCCTCCCAGGTTCAAGTGATTCTCCTGCCTCAGCTTCCTGAGTAGCTAGGATTACAAGCACCCACTACCGTGCCGGGCTTATTTATTTATTTATTTATTTTGAGACAGAGTCTTCCTCTGTTCCCCCGGGCTGGAGTGCAGTGGCGCGATCTCGGCTCACTGCAAGCTCCACCTCCCGGGTTCCCGCCATTCTCCTGCCTCAGCCTCCCAGTAGCTGGGACTACAGGTGCCGGCCACCAAGCCCGGCTAATTTTTTGTATTTTTAGTAGAGACCGGGTTTCACTGTGTTAGCCAGGATGGTCTCGATCTCCTGACCTCGTGATCTGCCCGCCTCGGCCTCCCAAAGGGCTGGGATTACAGGCGTGAGTCATCGTGCCCAGCCCCCTTTTTACTTATTTATTTTTATTTATTTACTTATTTATTTATTTTTTGAGATGGAGTTTCGCTCTTGTTGCCCAGGCTGGAATGCAATGGCACGATCTCGGCTCACCGCAACCTCCACCTCCCAGGTTCAAGTGATTGTCCTGCCTCAGCCTCCCGAGTAGCTGGGATTACAGGCATGTGCCACCCCAGGCCCAACTAATTTTGTATTTTTAGTACAGACAGGGTTTCTCCATGTTGGTCAGGCTGGTCTCAAACTCCCGATCTCAGGTGATCCACCTGCCTCAGCCTCCCGAGGTGCTGGGATTACAGGAGTGAGCCACCACGCCTGGCCATTTTTAAATTTTTAGTAGAGATGGGGTTTCACCATGTTCTGGTCTTGAACTCCTGACCTCAAGTGATCCGCCCGCCCTGGCCTCCCAAAGTGCTGAGATTACAGGCATGAGCCACTGCGCCCAGCCAACTCATTTCTTTGTTTCTTTTTTTTTCTTTCCTTTTCTTTTTTCTTTTTCTTTTTTTTCTTTTTTTTTTTTGAGACAGAGTCTCGCTCTCTCCCCCAGGCTGGAGTGCAGTGGCACTATCTCTGCTCACTGCAAGCTCCACCTCCCGGGTTCATGCCATTCTCCTGCCTCAGTCTCCTGAGTAGCTGGGACCACAGGCGTCCACCACCATGCCTGGCTAATATTTTTTTTTGTATCTTTAGTAGACACGGGGTTTCACCGTGTTAGCCAGGATGGTCTCTACCTCCTGACCTTGTGATCCGCCAGCCTTGACCTCCCAAAGTGCTGGGATTACAGGCAGGAGCCCACCGCGCCTGGCCTAATTTTTTTTTTTTTGAAACTGAGTTTCATTATTGGTCACCCAGGCTGGAGTGCAGTGGCACTATCTTGGCTCACTGCAACCTCCGCCTCCTGGGTTCAAGCGATTCTCATGCCTCAGCCTCCTGAGTGGCTGGGATTACAGGCATTGCCACCACGCCCAGCTAATTTTTGTATTTTTTCTTTTAGTAGAGATGGCGTTTCACCATGTTGGCCAGGCTGGTCTCGAACTCCTGACCTCAGGTGATCTGCCCACCTCAGTCTCCCAAAGTGCTGGGATTACAGGCAGGAACCATTGCACCCGGCCACCTCACTTCTTTTTAGTGCTGAATAATATTCTATTGTCTGGATATACCACAGTTTATTTATCCATTCATCTACTGAAGGACATCTCAGTTTCTTCCAAATTTTGGCAATTATAAATAAGGCTGCTATAAACATACATATGTGTTTTATTTGTGATTGGTTAAGGACTAGGAAAAAAGAAAAAAAACCACACATATGCAGGTTTTTGTGTGGACAATAATTTTCAATTGATTTGGATAAATACCAAGGAGCGTGATTGCTGGATTATGTGGTAGGAATATGTGTAGTTTTCTAAGAAACTGTCAGTTGTCTTCCAAAGTGTCTGTCCTACTTTGCATTCCCACCAACAACAAGTGAGAGTTCCTGTTGCTCCACATCCTCATCAGCATTTGGTGTTGTCAGTGTCCTGAATTGTGACCACTCTAACTAGGTATGCAGTGGTATTTCATTGTTGCTTTAATTTGCATTCAGCTAACAACATATGATGTAGAACATCTTTTAATATGTTTATTTGACATCTATATGTCTTATTTGTTGAGATTATCTGTCAGGTCTTTGGCTCCTTTTTTTTTTTTTTTGAGCAGGAGTCTCACTGTGTTGCCTAGACTGGAGTTCAGTGGTGCTATCTAGGCTCACTGCAACCTCCGCCTTCCCGGTTCAAGCACTTTTGCCTGCCTCAGCCTCCTGAGTAGCTGGGATTACATGCTTCCGCCACCATGCCCAGCTAATTTTTGTATTTTTAGTAGAGACGGGGTTTCACCATGTTGGCCAGGCTGGTCTAGAACTCCTGACTTCAAGTGAGCCACCCACCTCAGCCTCCCAAAGTGCTGGGATCACAGGCATGAGCCACTGCACCCCACCTGTGGTTTTCTCTTTTTTCTTTTCTTTTTTTGCTTTTTTGAGATGGAGTCTCGCTCTGTTGCCCAGGCTGGAGGGCAGTGACGCAATCTCAGCTCATTGCAACCTCTGCCTTCTGGAGCCACCACGCCTGGACCTGTAGTTTTCTTCACATAACTTTTATACATATTTTGTTAGGTTTATATCTAAGTATTTTTCTTTTTTATTCCACTCAATTTTAACAAATCTCAACATTTTGCCTTTTTTTTTTTTTTTTTTTTTTCCTGAGACAGAGTCTCGCTCTGTTGCCAGGCTGGAGTGCAGTGGCGCAATGTTGGCTCACTGCAACCTCCACCTTCTGGGTTCAAGCGATTCTCCTGCCTCAGCCTCCTGAGTAGCTGGGACTACAGATGCGCGCCAATATGCCCAGCTATTTTTTGTATTTTTAGTAGAGACGGGGTTTCACCATGTTAGCCAGGATGGTCTCAATATCTTGACCTCATGATCCACCCACCTCGGCCTCCCCAAGTGCTGGCATTACCGGGGTGAGCCACCGCACCTGGGCCTACATTTTGCCATTTTTGCTTCAGATTGTTTTAAAAACAAAACATTAATAGTACAAGAAAAGTATAAATAGACTTAAATTGTCTTGTGTATCTCTTCTCTATCCCATTTCCCTCTCCCTCCCCCAAAAACACCACTAGAATAATTTGGTATCTATCATTTGTATACATAGTTATAGATGCATAATTGTAACTTGGTATCCGTTTTTCTTATAGTATATGCATCTTGTAGTATATGTGGTATATGTTTCATTCTCTCTCTTTTTTATTTTTTATTTTTTAGAGACAAAGTCTTGCTCTGTCACCCAAGCTGGAGTGCGGTGGTGTGAACACAGCTCACTGCAGTGTCGATCTCCTGGGCCCCAGTGATCCTCCTACCTCAGCTGCCTAAGTAGCTGGGACTACAGGCACTTGCCACCATCCCCAGCTAATTTTTCGTATTTTGGGTAGAGATGAAGTTTCCCCATGTTGCCCAGGCTGGTATCAAACTCCTGGGCTCCATCAGTCTGGCCACCTTGGCCTCCCAAAATGCTGGGATTATTGGCATGAGTCACCTCACCTGATCATGATACAGGCAACTCTTTTTTTTTTTTTTTTTTTTTTTTAAGTGAGCAGCAGCAAGATTTATTGTGAAGAGCAAAAGAACAAAGCTTCCAGTGTGGAAGAGGACCCGAGCGGGATGCCCTTTTTTTTTTTTTAGACAGAGTTTGGTTCTCGTTGCCCAGGCTGGAGTGCAATGACACGATCTCAACTCATCACAACCTCTGCCTCCTGGGTTCAACCGATTCTCCTGCCTCAGTCTCCCGAGTAGCTGGGATTACAGGCATGTGCCACCACGCCCAGCTAATTTCGTGTTTTTAGTAGAGACAGGGTTTCTCCATGTTGGTCAGGCTGGTCTTGAACTCCCGACCTCAGGTGACCTGCCCTCCTTGGCCTCCCAAAGTGCTGGTGTTATAGGCATGAGCCACCATGCCTGGCCACCACATGCAACTCTTTTTTTCTTTTTTGAGACGGAGTCTCACTCTTGTTACCCAGGCTGGAGCGCAATGGTGGGATGTCGGCTCACTGCAACCTCCACCTCCCGGGTTCAAGCAATTCTCCTGCCTCAGCCTCCAAAGTAGCTGGGATTACAGGCGCCCCCTACCTCGCCTGGCTAATTTTTTCTGTGTATTTTTACTGGAGACAGAGTTTCACCATCTTGGTCAGGCTGGTCTCAAACTCTTGACCTCAGGTGATCCACCCTCCTCAGCCTCCCAAAGTGCTGGGATTACAGGCATGAGCCACTGTGCCCAGCCACATGCAAGTCATTCCTTCAACTATCATATGAAATTCCAGGCTGGGCATGGTGGCTCACTACTGTAAGCCCAGCACTTTGGGAGGCCAAGGCAGGCAGATCACGTGAGGTCAGGAGCTCGAGACCAGCCTGACTAACATGGTGAAATCCTGTCTCTATTAAAAATAACAAAAAAAATTAGCTGGGCATAGTGGTGAGCACCTGTAATCCCAGCTACTTGGGAAGCTGAGGCAAGAGAATCACTTGAACCTGGGAGGCGGAGGTTGCAGTGAGCCGAGATCGTGCCATTGCACTCCAGCCTGGGCGACAGAGGGAGACTCTGTCTCAAAAAAAAAAAAAAAGAAAAAAAAAAAAGAAAAAAATTCCATTGTATAAATATATCACAATGTATTTACTCAGTCTAGTATTGGTACATATGTAGGTCATTTTCAATATGTCACTATTAAAAGCAATGTTGCATCACTAGGGAAATGCAAATTAATACAACACTGACAAAATAAACAAACAAAAAAACACTGACAGAACACTACATACTTAATAGAAAGGCTAAAAATACAATAAAATGACAATACCACTTACTGGTGAGGATGTACTCTCATCCTTTGCTGGTGAGAATACAGAATGGTACACATATTTTGAGACAGTTTTTTTTTTGGAGACAGAGTTTCACTCTTGTCTCCCAGGCTGGAGTGCAAAGGCGCGATCTCACTCACTGCAACCTCCGTCTCCGGACTTCAAGGAATTCTTCTGTTTCAGCCTCCCGAGTAGCTAGGATTACAGGTGTGCACCACCATGCCCAGCTATTTTTCATATTTTTAGTAGAAACGGGGTTTTACCATGTTGAACAGGCTGAACTCGAACTCCTGACCTCAAGTGATCCACCCACCTTAGCCTCCCAAAGTGCTGGGATTACAGCCCTAAGCCACTGTGCCTGGACTCAATTTCTTTCTTTCTTTTCTTTTCTTTTTTTTTTTTTTTGAGATGGAGTTTTTGCTGTTGTTGCCCAGGCTGGAGTTCAACGGCATGATCTTGGCTCATTGCAGCCTCTGCCTCCCGGGTTCAAGAGATTCTCCTGCTTCAACCTCCCAAGTAGCTGGGATTACAGGCATATGCCTCCAAGCCCAGCTAAGTTTGTATTTTTAGTAGAGACGGGGTTTCTCCATGTTGGTCAGGCTGGTCTCGAACTCCCGACCTCAGGTGATCCACCTGCCTCGACCTCCCAAAGTGCTGGGATTACAGGTGTGAGCCATCATACCTGGCCTGGCCTCAGTTTCTTATTAATATAAGTATATTCTTATCATTTAACTCAGCAGTCATACTCCTAGGTATTTACCCAACTGATTTAAACATTTATGCCCACAAAAAAACCTTCATGTGAAGGTTTATAGCCACTTTTTTCATAATTGCCAAAAACTGGAAGAAACCAAGGTAAACTTCAGTATCTGAATGGGTAAACAAATTGTGGTACAGCCTGACAATGGTATATATTTTGCAATAAATAGGAATGTACTGTCAATTCACACAACTATATAGATGAATCGTAAATGTATATTGTTATGTGAAAGAAGCCAGTTTGGAAAGGTGGTATCCTGTATGAATCCATTTATATAACATTCTGTAAAAGGCAAAACTGTAGAAACAGTAAAAAGATCAATGGGGCCGGGCGCGGTGGCTCAAGCCTGTAATCCCAGCACTTTGGGAGGCCGAGATGGGCGGATCACGAGGTCAGGAGATCGAGACCATCCTGGCTAACCCGGTGAAACCCCGTCTCTACTAAAAATACAAGAAAATTAGCCGGGTGAGGTGGCGGGCGCCTGTAGTCCCAGCTACTTGGGAGGCTGAGGCAGGAGAATGGCGTGAAACCGACGGGGCGGAGCTTGCAGTGAGCCGAGATCGCGCGCCACTGCACTCCAGCCTGGGGCACAGCAAGACTCCGTCTCAAAAAAAAAAAAAAAAAAAAAAAGATCAATGGTTGCTGGAGTAGGGGAGGGTTGAATAGGTGAAACAAGGAGTTTTTTAGGGTGATGAAAGTATTTTGTATGATATTGTAACAGTGGATACATGACACAGTGCATTTGTCAAAAAGCATAGCATCAGCTGGGCACGATGGCTCACGCCTGTAATCCCAGCATTTTGGGAGGCCAAGGTGAGCGGATCACGAGGTCAGGAGTTTGAGACCAGCCTGGCCAACATGGTGAAAACCCATCTCTACTAAAAATACAAAAATTAGCTGGGTGTGGTGGTGCGTGCCTGTAATCCCAGCTACTTGGGAGACTGAGGCAGGAGAATTGCTTGAACTCTGAAGGCAGAGATTGCAGTGAGTCGAGATCCCACCACTGCACTCCAGCCTGGGTGACAGAGCAAGACTCCTTCTCCGGAAAAAAAAAAAGAAAAAAGAAAAAGAGAATAAGTTTAATATATGCAAATTAAGAAAAAATATTTAGGAGATTAAGGGAATCCCAGGATGGAATGCAGACTGTAACAAAGGGATTTAACTGTATTACAAATGCATAGCATAACCTCAATGAAGAGGGTGGGAGGAAAGGTGCTAATGCAAGTACTATTGGAAATGAGTGAGGTCTGTAAGACTAAAGACAAAAAGAACTGTGCATAAGCACTGTACTGTAGTTGTCAAAGTTGTTTCCCAAGAAGATAAGGCTTAACAATTCTGAAATTGCTGTATGTATATACTGGGATTCAACAATAAGTAAATGGATAGTGGATGGTGGGAGCCATGTTTCTTACTGTTGGAGTGGGAGGTACAGATAGGCAACAGGAAGAGGCTAGAACGAACCATGTGATAATGGATTAGAGTTGGATACATCAGTATGAATTCTTTGGGTTAATATAGATACTGTGCTGGGTGCAGTGGCTCACACCTGTAATCCAAGCACTTTGGGAGGCCAAGATGGGCCCACTGATTAAACTCAGGAGTTCAAGACCAGCCTGGGCAACACAGCAAAACCCTGTCTCTACAAAATTACAAAGAAAAAAAAATTTAGCTGGGCATGGTGGTGTGTGCCTATAGTCCCAGCTACTCAGGAGGCTGAAGTGGGAGGGTCGCTTGAGCCTAAGATGTAGAGGTTGCAATGAGCAAAGATGGCACTACTGTACTCCAGCCTGGGTGACACAGCAAGACCCTGCCTCAAAAAATATATAGATAGATATTGGTGGGTGTGGTGGCTCACGCCTGTAATGCCAACACTTTGGGAGGCCAAGGTGGGTAGATTACCTAAGGTCAGGAGTTTGAGACCAGCCTGGCCAAAATGGTGAAACCCCATCTCTACTAAAAATTTAAAAAAAAAAAAAAAATAGCAAGATGTGGTGGTGCACACCTGTGGTTTCAGTTCCAGCTACTGGGGAGGCTGAGGCATGAGAATCACTAGAACCTGGAAGACAGAGGTTGCAATGAGCCAAGATTGTGCCACTGTACTTCAGCCTTGGTGACAGAGTGAGACTCTGTCTCAAAAAAAAAAAAGGGAGGGACGAGACACGGTGGCTCACGCCTGTAATCCCAGTGCTTTGGGAGGCCAAGGCTGGCAGATCACTAGGTCAGCAGTTCTTGACCAACCTGTCCAACATGGTGAAACCCCATCTCTACATCTCTACTAAATATACCAAAAAAAAATTAGCCGGGGCTGGGCGTGGTGGCTCACACCTGTAATCCCAGCACTTTGGGAGGCTGAGGCGGGCAGATCACCTGACGTCAGGAGTTTGAGACCAGCCTGACCAACATGGAGAAACCCTGTCTCTACTAAAAATACAAAATTAGCCAGGTGTGGTGGCCCATGCCTGTAATCCCAGCTATTCAGGAGGCTGAGGCAGGAGAATCTCTTGAACCCAGGAAGCAGAGGTTGCAGTGAGCTGAGATCATGTCATTGCACTCCAGCCTGGGCAACAAGAGAGAAACTCTGTCTCAAAAAACAAAACAAAACAAAACAAAAAATTATGCAGGCGTGGTGGCTCACGCCTGTAATCCCAGCTCTTTGGGAGGTCAAGGCGGGTGGATCACAAGGTGAATACACATATGTGTATATATATGTATATGTGTATATATATAGATGGATACTGATGTTTACATCAGAAATATTCGAGTATGTGTATATACATGGGTTAGTAGACATACACACATATCTTCTTGCTCTGTTATTTGAGTCTAAAAGCAATGACAACCCAGTAGCAACAGGCACACCTACCACTCAGATCTTGGTTTCTAATCCCACTCCCCACTAAAAGGAACCAGGGCTCCTTGGAGAAATAGCTAATTCCAGAAATGGTACAGGAAATATATAAGGTGAGCCTGGACCATCTTGTACTGCCAGAAAGTAAGGATGTGCTAAAAAGAAATAAGAAAACAAAGGGAAAAAAAAAAAACCCACAATGATGGAGGTATGTGAAAGGAACACAGGAGTCAGCAGAAATAATTCCCTTCAGCCAAAGCTGGGCAATTTGAGCAACAAAATAAAGTAGTATTTTTCCATGAGTGCATACTGATAGAAATAAATGATTGAGGTCGGGCACGGTGGCTCACGCCTAATAATCCCAGCACTTTGGGAGGCGGATCACCTGAGGTTGGAAGTTCAAAACCAGCCTGACCAACATGGTGAAACCCCATCTAAACTAAAAATACAAAATTAGCCGGGTGTGTTGGCACATGCCTGTAATCCCAGCTACTCAGGAGGTTGAGGCAGAAGAATCACTTGAACCTGGGAGGTGGAGGTTGCAGTGAGCCGAGATGGTACCATTGCACTCCAGCCTGGGCAAAAGAGCAAAACTCTGTCTCAAAAAAGAAAGAAAGAAAAAAAGAAATGATTAAATAAGGAAATGAAGCCAGGCATGGTGACACACACCTGCAATTCCACCTACTTGGGAGGCTGAGGTGGGAGTGCCACCTGAGTCCAGGTGTTCAAAGCCTGCAGTGGGCTCTTGAGATTCTGTCTCTAAAAGAAGAAAAAGTAATGAAGGAGAAGGAATAAGTACACCATGCAGGAGTATTCTAAATAATGTATGTAGATACTCTACCTTTCAGGAGATGGAGCACACAACTACCCACTTCCTACTATAAACTGGGCATAGTAACTTTCAACCAAAGAATACAGTGTGGAAATGATAAAAAACAAAAGTAGGGCTGGGCGAGGCGGCTCACGCCTGTAATTCCAACTCTTTGGGAGGCTGAGGTGGGAGGATCACCTGAGGTTAGGAATTCAAGACCAGCCTGGTCAACATGGTGAAATCCCTTCTCTACTTAAAAAAATACAAAATATTAGCCAGGCGTGGTGGCATGCACCTGAAATCCCAGCTACTCAGGAAGCTGAGGCAGGCCAAGGCTCCAGGCTGGGCAACAAGAGTGAAACTTGGTGTCAAAAAAAAAAAAAAAAAAATTATCCGGGCATGATGGAGCATGCCTGTAATCCCAGCTACTTTGGAGGCTGAGGCAGGAGAATCGTTTGAACCCAGGTGGTGGAGGTTGCAGTAAGCCAAGACCGCACCATTGCACTCCAGCCTGGGTGACAGAGTGAGACTCTGACTCAAAAAAATAATAAAATAAATAAATAAATAAATACATAAATAAAAATAAAAAATAAAAAAAATCTGTTGGGATTTTTATTGGAATTCCAACGGGATCTGTATTTAGATTCACTGGGGAAATATATTTATGATATTGAGTTCACCAATCCATGAATATTGTGGCAAAGACAGATGGTTACCCAATCTAAAATCCATTCTTTTTGTCTTCTTTTCTTTTTTTTTTTTTGAGACAGAGTTTCACTCTTGTTGCCCAGGCTGGAGTGCAGAGGTGCAATCTCGCCTCACCACAACCTCCGCTTCCCGGGTTCAAGCGATTTTCCTGCCTCAGCCTCCCGAGTAGCTAGGATTACAGGCATGTGCCACCATGTCCGGCTAATTTTGTATTTTTAGTAGAGACGGGGTTTCTCCATGTTGGTAAGGCTGGTCTCCAACACCCGACCTCAGGTAGTCTGCCTGCCTCGGCCTCCCAAAGTGCTGGGATTACAGGCGTGTTATAAAGATTTGGTGCTGCAAAAGATATAGCACTCGAATATAAAATTTTCTTTTTAATTCTCAGCAAGGCAAGGTACTTCTATAGAAGGATGCACCCTTACAGATGGAGCAATGGTAAGCGCGCACCTGGACAAGGGAGGGAAGGGGGTTCTTATCCCAGACGCACGTGGCCCCTGCTGCTGTGTCGTTTCCCTATTGGCTAGGGTTAGACAGCACAGGTTAAATTAATTCCGATTGGTTAATTTAAAGAGAGTGACGGGGTGAATGGTTCGGAGGGAAAAAATAGTTATGCAGGGTGGAGAATGAGCCAGGGCGGAGCAGGTAGCAGGTAATCAGAATGAGTCAGGGTAGGGCAGGTGATTGAAATGAGTCAGGGCGGAGCAGGTAATGGAAAAGGGTTGCTTTATGAGTAAGTTAAGTTTAAAAGTAGAAGGCAAAGAATTGAACATATTGAAATATTGATTATTTGAAAAGAAATTTAGAACTCATATCTAACAGGCATCAGCCACCACGCCCAGCTTTTTTTTTTTTTTCTTTTAGTAGAGACAAGATCTCGCCCAGGTTGCCCAGGCTATCTCAAACTTCAAGGCTCAAGCTATCCTCCCACCTTGGCCTCCCAAAGTGCTGGGATGACAGGTGTGAGCCACCATTCTCCCTTTCTTCCTAACAGAACCCCGATGTAGTCTGGGTGGCAATGTGCTCAGACAAAACAATACGCTTTCAAAAAGGCAAAAAAATAACAAACGCTGGTGAAACCACCTTTGCAAAATTACGACAGAGAAATATGACATAGTTGACACCGTTTTGCTTCTGACATCCAAGCCATCCTTGGTCATTTCTGGGCATAGGCCAAGCTAACTTTGGTAGGAATTTAGTTTACAGTTTAACTTGAAAGCAAAGATGATAATAGGCCTTCCCTAAAACTAACGCCCTCCTTGCTCATAAATCAAAAACTGCCTGGCCGAGTGCGGTGGCTCAGCACTTTGGGAGGCTGAGGCGGGTGGATCACAAGGTCAGGACATTGAGACCACCTTGGCTAACACGGTGAAACCTATCTCTACTAAAAATACAAAAAAAAAAAAAAAAAAAAAAAAAAAAAAAAAATTAGCCAGGCGTGGTGGTGGGCGCCTGTAGTCCCAGCTACTTGGGAGGCTGAGGCTGGAGAATGGCATGAATCCAGGAGGCGGAGCTTGCAGTGAGCCGAGATCGCACCACTGCACTCCAGCCTGGGCAACAGAGCAAGACTCTGTCTCAAAAAGAACACAAACAAAAAAAAAACTGCCTTTGTGAGACTAATGAAAGGTCACAAGAATAGGATTATGGGAGGGGCCTGAACTCTACTAAATTGTAGGCACAGTTTCTATAATCCCTTATTGCTCAGGAGTCATGTGGTCAGAGGTCACAAGATTCATGACTTTCTCAATTGCTCCTATAGATAACATCACTACTGTAAAACCTAAAATTGGTGTTTTGAGATATTTATCAGACTGACCCCACCCAGACTTGTGGCTCATGACTCAATAGGTCCTGTAGCCCCACACAGAGGCTCAGTGCATGAGGACCATTTTTCACACCCCTATGATTTCATCCCCAACCAACCAGCAGCGCCCATTGGATAGCCTCCTGCCCACCAAATTGTCCATAAAAACCCTAACATTGGCTGGGCACAGTGGCTCACGCCTGTAGTCCTGGCTACTCGGCAGGCTGAGGTTGCAGTGAGCCAAGATCGAGCCACTGCACTCCAGCCTGGGTGACAGAGCAAGACTCCCTCTCAAAAACAAACAAACAAAAGCAAACAAAACAAAAAACCCCAGCTAACATCTGAGACTTTGAGGGGACTGACTTGAGTGTTAACCCCAGTTTTCCTACATGGGCCAGCCTCAAGGCCTTATGCCAATTAAACTCTCTACTGCAAAGCCATGGTCTCAGTGGACTGATTTTGTCTGTGTAGTGGGTGGGAAGAACTTGTCAGGCGATTACACTAGTGAGGATATGGAGAAAATGGAACTCTTATACACTGTTGATGGGAATGTAAATTAATACAGTCATTATGGAAAGCAGTATGAAGGTTGCTCAAAAAATACTAAAAATAGAGCTACCATTTGATCCAGCAATCCCACTATTTGGTATTTATCCAAGGGAAAAGAAATCAATAAATCAAAGGGATATAGGCACCACCATGTTTATTATAGCACCATTCACAACACTAAAGATAGGGAATCAACCTAAGTGTCTATCAACAGACAAATGAATCAAGAAAATGTGGTATATATACACAATGGAATACTACTTTGCCATAAACAAGAATGAAATCAAGTGTTGGCTGGGTGCAGTGGCTCACACCTAAAATTCTAGCACTTTGGGAGGCCGAGGTGGGCGGATCACCCTGAGGTCAGGAGTTCGAGACCAGCTTGGCCAACATGGTAAAACCCCATCTCTACTAAAAATACAAAAAATTGGGCCGGGCTCAGTGGCTCAAGCCTGTAATGCCAGCACTTTGGGAGGCTGAGATGGGCGGATCACGAGGTCAGGAGATCAAGACCATCCTGGCTAACACGGTGAAACCCCGTCTCTACTAAAAAATACAAAAAAAAAAAAAACCCCAAACTAGCCGGGCGAGGTGGCGGGCGCCTGTAGTCCCAGCTACTCAGGAGGCTGAGGCAGGAGAATGGCGTAAACCCGGGAGGCAGAGCTTGCAGTGAGCCAAGATCCGGCCACTGCACTCCAGCCTGGGCAACAGAGCGAGACTCCGTCTCAAAAAAAAAGAAAAATACAAAAAATTACCCAGGCATGGTGGTGGGGGCCTGTAGTCCCAGCCACTCATGGGGGCAGAGGCAAGAGAATCGCTTGAACCCAGGAGGCGGAGGTTGCAGTGAGCTGAGATTGCACCACTGCACTATAGCCTGGGAAACAGAGCAAGACTCCATTTCAAAAAAAAAAAAAACAAGGAATGAAATCCTGTCACGTGCAGCAACATAGATAAAACTGGAGGTCACTATGTTAAGTGAAATAGGCTAGGCACAGAAAGATAAATATTGCATGTTCTCACTCATATGTGGGAGCTAAACAAGTTTATCTTGGCCAGGCTCTGTGGCTCACACCTGTAATCCCAGCATTTTGGGAGGCCGAGGCAGGGGGATCACCTGAGGTCAGGAGTTCTCGACCAGCCTGGCCAACATGGTGAAGCCCTGTCTCTACTAAACATACAAAAATTAGCCGGTCGTGGTGGCAGGCACCTGTAGTCGCAGCTACTTGGGGGTCTGAGGCAGGAGAATGGCTTGAACCCGGGAGGTGGAGGTTGCAGTGAGCCAAGATCGCACCACTGCACTCCAGCCTGGGTGCCAAGAGTGAGTCTGGCTCAAAAAAAAAAAAAAAAGAAAGAAAGAAAGAAAGAAAAAGAAAAACGAAAGTTGATCTCATTGAGGTGGAGAGGAGAATGATAGTTACCAGAGGCTGGGAAGGGTAGGAGCAGGGGAAGGATGAAGAGAGAGGTTGGTTAGTGGGTACAAACCTACAGTTAGATAGAATGAATAAGTTGGGCAGAGTGCGGCGGCTCACGTCTGTATTCCCAACACTTTGGGAGGCGGAGGCAGACGGATCACCTGATGTCAGGAGTTTGAGACGAGCCTGACCAACATGGCAAAACCACGTCTCTACTAAAAATATAAAAAATTAGCCAGGTGCGGTGGCGTGCGCCTGTGGTCCCAGCTACTCTGGAGGCTGAGGCAGGAGAATCACTTGAACTCAGGAGGCGGAGGTTGCAATGAGCCGAGATGATGCCACTGCACTCCAGCTTGGGTGACAGAGTGAGACTCCGCCTCAAAAAACAAAAACAAAACAAACAAAAAAAGAGGAATAAGTTTGTAAAAGGAAAATAAATCTCGGGACCCCAAACTCACTAAGTCAAAGAGAAAAGTAAACTGAGAACTGCACAGGGCAAACCTGCCTTCCATTCTCCCCAAATAAGCATTCTGTTCATGTGAGACAAATGCATATCCGATTGCTTCCTTTGCCCTACTGCTTCACTAAGGCAGACTAAGGGGTGAGTATTTCCGTGAATTGCCTATTCAGTGAAAGGCTAATGAGAAACTCAAAGAATGCAACCGGCTGGGCGCGTTGGTTTACGTCTGTAATCCCAGCACTTTGGGAGGCCGAGGCGGGCGGATCACGCGAGGTCAGGAGATCGAGACCATGCTGGCCAACATTGTGAAACCTCTTCTCTACTAAAATACACAAAATTAGCTGGGCGTTGTGGTACATGCCTGTAATCCCAGCTACATGGGAGGCTGAGGCAGGAGAATCGCTTGAACCGGGGTGGCGGAGGTTGCAGTGAGCCAAGATTGCGCCACTGCACTCTAGCCTGGTGACAAAGCCAGACTCCATCTAAAAAAAAAAAAAAAAAAAAAAAGAATGCAACTGTTTGTCTCTTACCTACTTATGACCTGGAAGCTCCCTCCCCCACTTCAAGTTGTCCCGCCTTTCTGGATTTAACCAATGCACATCTTACATATATTGACTGATGTCTCTTGTCTCCCCAAAATGTATAAAACTAGTCTGTGCTCTGACCACCTTGGGCACATGTTGTCAGAACCTCCTGAGGCTGTGTCATGGGTGCATCCTTAACCTTGGCTAAATAAACTTTCTAAATTGAGACTTGTCACACATACTCTTTGGTTTACAAGTTCTAGTGTTTTGTTAGGTATGAGTTCTAAATTTCTTTTCAAAGAATCAATATGTCAGTATGTTCAATTCTTTGCCTTCTTCTTTTAAACTTAACTTACTCATAAAGCAACTCTTTTCCATGACCAGCTCCACCCTGACTGATTTCAATCACCTGCCCTACCCTGACTCATTCTGATTACCTGCTACCTGCTCCGCCCTGACTCATTCTCCACCCTGCATAACTATTTTTTTCCCTCCAAACCACTCACCCCGTCACTCTCTTTAAATTAACCAATCAGAATTGATTTAGCCTGTGCTGTCTAACCCTAGCCAATAGGGAAACGACACAGCAGCAGGGGCCACGTGTGTCAGGGATAAGAACCCCTTTCCCTCCCTTGTCCAGGTGTGCGCTCATCATTGCTCCATCTGTAAGGGCAGACCCTTCTATAGAAGTACCTTGCCTTGCTGAGAATTAAAAAGAAAATTTTATATTCGAGTACTATTTCTTTTGTGGCACCGAAACTATTTATAACAGTTTGAAGCACACACAGTAGGGTAACTATAGTTAACAATAATTTATTGTGTATTTCAAAAATAGTTAAAAGGGAAGATTTGAAATGTTCCTAACACAAATGATAAATATTTGAGGTGACGGATGCCCTAAATACCCTTATTTGATCATTACACATTGTATGCATGTATCAAAATATCACATGCACCCCATAAATAAGTACAACTATTATGTATCTTTTTTTTTTTTTGAGATGGTCTCTGTCACCCAGGCTGGAGTGCAGTGGTATGATCGCCACTCACTGCAGCCTTGACCTCCAGGGCTCAGGCGATCCTTCGGCCTCCGGAGTAGCCGGGATTACAAGCACACACAATCGCACTCGACTAATTTTTGTATTTTTTTTGTAGAGACAGGGTTTCACCACGTTGCCTAGGCTGGTCTCAAACTCCTGGATTCTAGTAATCCGCCCCCCTCAGACACCCAAAGTTCTGCGATTACAGGTGTTTACAAACGTGCGTGACAACTATGTATCAATTTTTAAAAAACAAAAACAAAAAAAATTAGAACAATTGAGCAATTAAAAAAAGAATACACTTTCCATTTTTCCTTGCAGCAGGGAATAGCCAATGAAGTGTAAGTGCAAATACGATAAGGCTTATGGGAAGGGTCTTTAAAGGGGCCTGGCCTAGATGGGAAGTCTGCTGTTTCACTTGTCCCCACCTTTCTCTCTTCCTCCCACAAATAGCTCCTCTTCACAACTCTTAAAAGCATTCCTTTACAGTCCATTAACACTGCCACTACCTCTGCTGGAAGCTTCCTCATTTCCTGGGTTACTGCAATAGTGTCTTAAATCATCTCCCCACCCCTTCCCTCTGATCCATTCTGTATATTACCCTACCAGGCTGATATTTCTAAAACCCAGCTTTGATCAATTCACTACCCTACTTCAAACTCTTTTGATGGTTCTCTTTTTTTTTTTTTTTTTGAGACGGAGTCTCGCTCTGTCGCCCAGGCTGGAGTGCAGTGGCCGGATCTCAGCTCACTGCAAGCTCCGCCTCCTGGGTTTACACCATTCTCCTGCCTCAGCCTTACGAGTAGCTGGGACTACAGGCGCCCGCCACCTCGCCCGGCTAGTTTTTTGTATTTTTTTTTTTTTTTTTTTTGAGACGGAGTCTCACGCTGTTGCCCAGGCTGGAGTGCAGTGGCGCGATCTCGGCTCACTGCAAGCTCCGCCTCCTGGGTTCACGCCATTCTCCTGCCTCAGCCTCCTGAGTAGCTAGGACTACAGGCGCCCACCACCGCGCCCGGCTAATTTTTTGTATTTTTAGTAGAGACGGGGTTTCACTGTGGTCTCGATTTCCTGACCTTGTGATCCGCCCGCCTCGGCCTCCCAAAGTGCTGGGATTACAGGCTTGAGCCACCGCGCCCGGCCTTATTTTTTTGTATTTTTTAGTAGAGACGGGGTTTCACCATGTTAGCCAGGATGGTCTCGATCTCCTGACCTTGCGATCCGCCCGTCTCGGCCTCCCAAAGTGCTGGGATTACAGGCTTGAGCCACCGTGCCCGGCCTTGATGGTTCTCTTGCCTCCAGAAGTGGTTCTCAAACCTGGCTGTATCAGAGTCAGCTTGAGAAGTTGAGGAGGCCATACATTTTCCCAAAACATAACCCAAACTGACTAAATGTGCATCACAGGAGTGTCTAGGAATTAGGAGTTTCTTGTATCCTCCTCCTCATCCTCCTCCTCCTCCTCCTCCTTCTTCTTCTCCTTCTCCTTCTCCTTCTTCTTCTTTCTTCTCCCTCTCCCTCTCCCTCACCCTCTCCCTTTCCCTCCTTTTTTTTTTTCAAGACAGTGTCTCTCTCTGTTGCCCAGGCTGGGGAGCACTGGCATGATCTTGGCTCACTGCAGCCTCAACCTCCCAGGCGCAGGTGATCCTCCCATCTCAGCCTCTCAACGAGCTGGAACTACAGGCGTGTGCCACCATCCTTGGCTAATTTTTGTATTTTTTGTAGAGATGGGGTTTCATCATGTCGCCCTGGCTAGTCTTGAACTCCTGGACTCAAGCAAACCACCTGCCTTGGCCTCCCAAAGTGCCAGGATTACAGGTATAAGCAACCATGTCAGGCCAAGGCAGACTTTATTCAGGACTATGGTGACAGGTATAGGGACCACTGCAATGAGATTTTGCAATAGGGGAGACAGACTGGGTTCAACTCCAAATATGACAAGAAAAAATGAGAATTTATAGCCAAGGAACAGGATAGGAGTCAGTGAATGGAAAGTTACTAAGAGGAGACATCAAGGATAGGGGAATTTTTTTCTTCTGTTTTCTCCTTGTTCAGGTGAAGGATCTCTTTGTTTTATCTTATTTTTCTTTCTTTGTTTTAAGGCTAGGGGAAATCTTGCTAGGTAGACTCAGGATTCTTGCTGAAGGCAGGCTAGAATGATAAGATATGGAGAGTAGGCCAGCATGGTGGTTCATGCCTGTAATCTCAGCACTTTCAGAGGCCAAGTCAGGAAGATCTTTTGAGCCAGGAGGTCGAGATCACCTTGGGCAACATAGGGAGACCCCATCTCTCAAAAAAAAAAAAAAAAAAATCTGGCCGGGTGTGGTGGCTCATGCCTGTAATCCCAACACTTTGGGAGGCCGAGGCAGGCAGATCACTTGAGGTCAGCAGTTTAAGACCAGCCTGGTCAACATGGTGAAACCCCGTCTCTACTAAAAATACAAAAATCAGCCAGGCGCGGTGGCAGGCGCTTGTAATCCCAGCTACTCGGGAGGCTGAGACAGGAGGATCACTTGAACCCAGAAGGCAGAGGTTACAGTGAGCCGAGATTGTGCCATTGCACTCCAACCTGGGCAACAGAGCAAAACTCTGTTACACACAGACACACACACACACCCCCACACACAGAGAAAAAAAATCTAAAAAAAGAAAGATATGGAGAGAAGAGGATGAGGAATTTGATCAGATATTGAGGTTGATCAGACACTGAGGGCAGGCATTTTTTACTAAACTGGCTCAGCAGTATTTTTGCTAAAACTAGATTAAGTGGGTTAAGGACAGAACCCAAGGTTGGAGCTTAGCCAGAAAGAGGGCTCAGAGGACCCAGACTCAGGTATGGTCAAGGAGAGAGTCTTTGTTACTATGTAACATAATTAACACAGCGTGAACACAATAAACATTCAGTAAACGTTAGCGGCTACACTCCAGCCATAAGACATTAACAGCCATGCCCCACGCACATGCTATTTTATTCCATTTCTATGCATTAGCACATTCTGAGGAGTCCGCTTAGAATGCCTTTCTCCTGCTGCTTCACCTAGCTAATTCTCCCTTGTCTTTCAACACAAGTCCTGTTGGAGTCAGTTCTGATCTGGGTCCCCGCTCTGGGCTCCCACTGCACCCTGTGCCTGCCTCCACCAAGTGAAAAACCACTGCAGGGTTTTAGGTGGAGGAGTGACCTGACTTGCCTTGAATATCTACTATATGCCAGGCATCATAGGTTCTGAATCAAAATAAGAATAAAAAGAATAAAAAGACCACTTAGCAGCTGGGCATGGTGGCTCACACGTACAATCCTAGCACTTTGAGAGGCTGAGGCAGGTGGATTGCCTAAGCTCAGGAGTTTAAGACCAGCCTAGGCAAAAAGGTGAAACCCCATCTCTACTAAAAACACAAAAAATTAGCCGGGCATCATGGCACACGCCTGTAATCTCAGCTACTCAGGAGCCTGAAGCAGGAGACTCGCTTAAACCCAGGAGGCAGAGGTTGCAGTGAGCTGAGATCATGCCACTGCACTCCAGCCTGTGCAACAGAACAAGACTCTGTCTCAAAAAACAAACAAACAAACAAACAAAAAAAACACTTAGAGGGTTACTGAGAGGATTAAAGAGATAAAGTGAGATAAAGCTTGCAAAGCACTTAAGACATTGCCTGACATATGGCAAACATTCAGTAAATGCTAACCATTATTACTTATATTTAGAGGAGTGTAAATAACTATTATTATTTATACTCCCTTACATACATTAGGTCTTTGACATCACAGTCTTCCTTTCTAAACACAAATCTGGCCGGGCGCGGTGGCTCAAGCCTATAATCCCAGCACTTTGAGAGGCCGAGACGGGCGGATCACGAGGTCAGGAGATCGAGACCATCCTGGCTAACACGGTGAAACCCCGTCTCTACTAAAAATTACAAAAAACTAGCCGGGTGAGGTGGCAGGCGCCTGTAGTCCCAGCTACTCGGGAGGCTGAGGCAGGAGAATGACGTAAACCCGGGAGGCGGAGCTTGCAGTGAGCTGAGATCCGGCCACTGCACCCCAGCCTGGGCGGCAGAGTGAGACTCTGTCTCAAAAAAAAAAAAAACAAAACACAAATCTTACTACCATCCTAGATGATGATGTCTCCAACATGCCAGCCTTTCTCTTGGACCTCAACTCCAGTAGCTTTCACCTCCTCCCTACTCAAGACACACCATGACAACATGACAACACTCTGACCTTGACATTGTTGTTGGATTGTTGGATTTTTGCACAATAATAGATTGGGTATAACAATAGGAATAGATTAGTGTATATTAATAGAAAGCTCAGGTGCATTTTTCCATTAGTTTGAGATGAGAGTGTAATCTTCTGTCCTCGCCCCAAGCAAGCAACAGGTCTTTTCTGTATGACTGGGTCCCAGGAAGATAAAAGCAGAGAAAGGAAAGGAGGTGCTGGCTAGAGATGCTAGCTTTGCCAGCACAAGCTAAGGGCAGGCATCTTTATGACTACTCAAAGAGAGGAAATTACAATTGCAGTCTTTCTGGCAGCAAAGAGGGAATGAGAGGTTAGTGACCAAGATACTGGATCACGAATCAGGAGACTGAGGGGCAGATGCTGCCAATAGATGCTATTTGACATGAATGCTCATCACAAAGGCTGCTTGCTTACTGGTGAGGCAAGAGTAATTCTCTGCAAGTCTGCACCCCTTTCTCCCAGAAGAAGTTTCTTTTTTTATTGTTGTTATTTCCCTACTCATAGAAGACGTTTCATAAAGCTGACGGCTCTGAGGACAAGGCCTGAAAGTCAGGGCTCACCCCATCCCGCTTCACTCAAAGAGCTCTTGCTTTTTTTTTTTTTTTGAGACACAGTTCCTCTCTTGTTGCCCAGGTTGGAGTGCAATGGCGTGATCTCGGCTCACTGCAACCTCCGCCTCCCGGGTTCAAGCGATTCTCTTGCCTCAGCCTCTCCAGTAGCTGGCGCCTGCCACCACGCCCAGCTAATTTTTTTGTATTTTTAGTAGAGACAGGGTTTCACTATGTCGGTCAGGCTGGCCTCGAACTCCTGACCTCAGGCGATCCACCTGCCTTGGCCTCCCAAAGTGCTAGGATTATAGGTGTGAGCCACTGTGCCAGGCCCCGAGCTCTTGCTTTTTATCTATTATATTTATTTGGGCTTTAATTTATAATTGCATTTTGTTCTTTTTTTTTTTTTAAATGGAGTTTTGCTCTGTCACCCAGGCTGGAGTGCAATAGTGCAATCTCGGCTCACGGTAACCTTCGCCTCCTGGGTTCAAGTGATCTCCTGCCTCAGCCTCCCGAGTAGCTGGGATTACATGCACCTGGCACCACGCATTTTTGTGTTTTTAGTATAAATGGAGTTTCACCATGTTGGTCAGGCTGGTCTCAAACTCCTGACCTCAGGTGATCCGCCCGCCTTGACCTCCCAAAGTGCTGAGTGCTGAGATTACAGGCGTGAGCCACTGTGCCCGGCCTTTTTTTTTTTTTGAGACGGAGTCTTGCTCTGTCACCCAGGCTGGAGCGCAGTGGCGCTATCTTGGCTCACTGCAAGCTCTGCCTCCCGGGTTCACGCCATTCTCTTGCCTCAGCCTCCCGAGTAGCTGGGACTACAGGCGCACACTGCCACGCCCAGCTAATTGTTTTGTATTTTTAGTAGAGACAGGGTTTCACCGTGTTAGCCAGGACGGTCCCGATCTCCTGACCTCGTGATCCACCTGCCTCGGCCTCCCAAAGTGCTGGGATTACAGGCATGAGCCATCGCGCCCGGCCTTTCTTTTTTTCTTTTTTTTTCTTGTTTTTTTTTTTTTTTTTTTTTTTTGACAGAGTTTCGCTTTGCCCGCCTGGCTGGAGTGCAATGGCCCAATCTTGACTTACTGCAACCTCTGCCTCCTGGGCAATTCTCCTGCCTCTGCCTCCTCAGTAGCTGAGATTACAGGCATGAGCCAACATGCCCAGCTGATTTTTTTTCTATTTTTAGTAGAGACGGGGTTTCACTATGTTGGCCAGGCTCGTCTCTTTGGGAGGCCGAGGTGGGCGGATCACCTGAGGTCGGGAGTTTGAGACCAGCCTGACCAACATGGAGAAACCCTGTCTCTACTAAAAATACAAAATTAGCCGGGTGTGGTGGTGCACGCCAGTAATCCCAGCTACTTGGGAGGCTGAGGCAGGAAAATTGCTTGAACCCAGGAGGTGGAGGTTGCGGTGAGCCGAGATCGTGCCATTAGCACTCCAGCCTGGGCAACAAGAGCGAAACTCCGTCTCAAAAACAAAAAAACAAAAGCAAAAAAAAAAAAAAAAACCAAAAAAAGAAAGTGACAGATGCCGTGGAAAAAGGAGAAAGTTGAGCAGAGGAAGGGAGATTGGGAGTGCTGGGAGGTGGAACTATAATTTAAAATATGGTGGTCACTGTAGGTCTTTTGGAGAAGATAACAATTAAGGAAAGACTTGAAGGAGAAGGATACGCTATCTGAGGAAAGTGTTCCGGACAGAGTAAACAGCAAGGTCAAAGACCCTGAGGCAGGAAAACTAAAGAAAGAAGGAGAATAGTAGGAAATGAAGATATAAAAGTAACAGAGTTTAGGGTCTTTGTATTAAGTATCCACTGCTGTGTAACAAATTGCCCTAAAATTTGGCTATTGACAATAATACACAGGAATTCAAGAGTGGTTTGGCTTGGGGGTTCTGGCTCTGGGTCCCAAGAGGCTGCAGTTTCTGAAGGCTGTGCCTGAAGATTCTTCTTCCAAGGCAGCTCAGTCACATGGTTGGCAAATTGGTGCTGGTTGTTGATGGGGGAGGAAGGGGTGAGGAGCGGGAAGGACTTTGTTTCTATTTGTGTGGGTCTCTACCTGCTGTTTTTTTTTTTTTTTTTTGAGACGGAGTTTTGCTCTTTTTGCCCAGGCTAGAGTGCAATGGCGTGATCTCGGCTCACCGCAACCTCCGCCTCCTGGGTTCAAGTGATTCTCCTGCCTCAGCCTCCCGAGTAGCTGGGATTACAGGCATGCGCCACCATGCCTGGCTAATTTTGTATTTTCAGTAGAGACGGGGTTTCTCCATGTTGGTCAGGCTGGTCTTGAACTCCTGACCTCAGGTGATCCACCCGCCTCGGCCTCCTAAAGTGTTGGGATTACAGGCGTGAGCCACCGTGCCCGGCCTACCTGCTGTTTTTAAAAAAAGGCTAGTGAAGTAAAGCAGTGAGAATAGAGAAGGAAGAAAGAAATCTGTAACTAGTTGTGATCAGTTGGTTGTAAACACCACTTCACTCAAACCAGCCTCCACATGCTGTTTGAGTATCTTCATGACATGATAGCTGCCTTCCCCTACAGCAACCAATCAAAAAACGGAGCAAGGCAAATACCACAATGCCTTTTATGACCTAGTCTTGTAAGTCACATGCTATCATTTCTACCATATACTACTGATGACACAGTCAGCCCTGGTTCATTATAGAAGAGAACTACCCCGGGATGTAAATAGCAAGAGGTGAAGACCATTGGTGGTCATTTTGGTGGCTATGATAGCCTTGGTAGGTCATTATAAATCTGTGGCTTTTACTTTGAGGGAAATGGGAAGCCAATTAAGGGATCTGAGCAGTGAAATGGCCATGAACTGACATGTTTCATGAGGATAACTCTGGCCATTGTGTGAAATGACTGGAGAGGAGCAAGGATGTAAATGGGAGACCAGTGAGAAGGCTATTACAGTCCGAGAGAGATGCACTAAGGTCATAATGGTGGAGTCGAGAATTGGTTATATTCTGGATTCATTCTGAAGATAGAGATGACAAGATTTGCTGATGGATTGGATGTGGGATATGAGAGAAAGGAATTAAAGATGACTTCTAAGGGTTTTGGAGGAATAGGAATTACAAAAATGAGTTCAACATAGATCTTGCCATAAATGAGCTTACAACATAGGAGAGATAAGGTGTGTACACAAGTGCCATATATACTACATGGCAGAAAGCACTCTGCTCCATAATAGAGGGACAAATTTAAGTGCCAAGTATAACAAAAAAGTTCTGGAGATGGTCGCACAACCATGTGAATACACTTATTGCCACTGAAAAATGGTTAAAATGGTAAATTTTCTTTCTTTCTTTATTTTGAGACGGAGTCTTGCTCTGTCACCCAGGCTGGAGTGCAGTGGCGCTATCTCTCTTCACTGCAAGCTCCGCCTCCCACGTTCACGCCATTTTCCTTCCTTCAGGCTCCCTAGTAGCTGGGACTACAGGCGCCTGCCACCACGCCCAGCTAATTTTCTGTATTTTTAGTAGAGACGGGGTTTCACCATGTTAGCCAGGATGGTCTCCATCTCCTGACCTCGTGATCCGCCCGTCTCGGCCTCCCAAAGTGCTGGGATTACAGGCGTGAGCCACCGTGGCCGTCCTATGTATTTTTTTTTTTTTTTTTTTTTTTTTGAGACGGAGTCTCGCTCTGTAGCCCAGGCTGGAGTGCAGTGGCCCGATCTCAGCTCACTGCAAGCTCCGCCTCCCGGGTTCACGCCATTCTCCGGCCTCAGCCTCCCGAGTAGCTGGGACTACAGGCGCTGCCACCTCGCCCGGCTATTTTTTGTATTTCTTAGTAGAGACGGGGTTTCACCGGGTTAGCCAGGATGGTCTCGATCTCCTGACCTCGTGATCCGCCCATCTCGGCCTCCCAAAGTGCTGGGATTACAGGCTTGAGCCACCGCGCCCGGCCGTCCTATGTATTTTTATTTATTTCTTTGTTTTGAGACGGAGTCTGGCTCTGTCACCCAGGCTGGAGTGCAGTGGTGTGCTCTCGGCACTGCAGCCTCCGCCTCCCGGGTTCCAGCGATTCTCCAGCCTCAGCCTACTAAGTAGCTGGGATTACAGGTGCACACCACCACACCCGGCTAATTTTTGTATTTTTAGTAGAGACGGGTTTTCACCATATTGGCCAGGCTGGTCTCGAATTACTGACTTCTGGTGAACCACCCGCCTCGGCCTCCCAAAGTGTTAGGATTACAGGCGTGAGCCACCGCGCCCAGCCAAAACAGTACATTTTATGTCATGTACATTTTACCACAAGAAAAAAACAGTGCTTAAAAAAAAGCAAAAACAAAAATTAGAGAAGTGCCACTAGAGTTCAGAGCATGAAGGGATTAACTTCAGCTAAGAAAATCAGAGAAGGCTTTGTGTACGAGGATGGGGGGGCAGGCACAACGAGTAGTTCTGATTTGTTAGAAGATAGGGTAGGGTGCCCAAGGGGAGAATAAACATGCAACTAAGAGTTTTAAGAAAAGTCTTTCCTCTCCTCCCTCCCAAGTTCCCTTGTTGTGAAGGGAGGATCATATCTTGCATCACTTGATTTCATTTGAAATGAAATATTCAGAATCCATCATCTCACCACATTACCCTGTAAGATCCCATTTTCCTGAAACAAAAATTCCTATGTTGATCTGACAATCCTACAACGCATTTGAAATAAATCCAGGATTTATTTCAGCATTTTATGTACACAGACTTCCTTTGTTTCCTGTCCATCTGCTTTCTTTTTCCTCTATTAATTTTCCCTTCACCTCCCAATCTTAACCCCCGCCATTCCCCCAGGGTCTCCTTTTCTTGTCATCCCCTTCATCCTTTCCTTCTTGGAAAAAGATCCGATTCTAACCTCAGTTACCTTACTAGCCGCGTGATACTGGGATAGCTATCCCCTCTGGGTCTCAGTTTCCTTTGTAAAATGGGCTTATTAAATCCCCAGAGACAGTGCTTATCTTACAGGGTTGTCAACATTACAACAAAGACCACGTTATATGCCTAACACAGTACCTGATCTATAGTAAGAACTCAACATTTTCGCCCCTTCTCCTCCTCTTTTCCGTCCTTGTGCCTTTCTTCCCCTATTCCTCAACCCCAGGGCCCAACAGGTAAAAACCGTGGGAAAAACCATCCTTGAGGCTAAAAGAAGAAACGCAGGAGCTAGGGGCGGAGAGTACGAGGTGCTCACTGCGCATGTGCGCCCGCTAGGTCAGGTTCTGGGTTCCAGCTGGGAGGGGGGCCGGGGGGGGGTGGGGTTAGGGGTTGCAAGGGCCTCATTTTTTCTTACTGCCCCCTTCCGGTTCGGGAAGGTGGGGGGACCTTGGCGGTGCCCGGAGCCGGCGTGGCGCTCATCGAGGGACGCCCGGCCCAAGTGGTAAGTTGGAAAATGGCGGAGGGGGGGGAAGAAGGAGGGGCTTTGCAGGGCAGGAGGCTGACCTCCCGGCCGGGGGTGGGAAGGACACAGCCGGGGCCCAGTGGCGCAGCCCGGGCCCGGAGACTGACGGACAGCGCCTGGTGTCTCTTTGAGGCCCTGACGTGGACAAACTTCGGGTTTCACGACTCCGGGTTTCTCCAGCGGATGGGCAGACCGGTGGAGGCGCGTGAGGGAGACGAAGGGACTTCCGTTTCCTTCACCTAGGCTGGGGCCAGGCCGCAGAACGGAGTTGGCATTTCCAGATTGGGGCTCGGGCCGCGCCTCCTCCGGGACCCTCCCCTTGGACCGAGCTGATCGCCGCGGGGCAGTTCGGGCCGGCTGTCCTGGCGCGGTGGGTACAGCTTGTGTAGGCTTTCCCCTCCTCCGCTTTCCCTCCTTACCCTCTTCTCCCTCCCCTCTCTTCTTTTCCCCTCCACTCCCCTCGGGCCGGCGCTGCTGGGGAGGGCGGGAAGGCCGCGCCCGCCTGGCAGAGGTGGCCTGGCCCCGGCTGCTTGCCCGGGTTCCTCGGACTGCCGACGGCAGGCGTGGGTGAGTGGGTGGGTGACTTCAGGCCCGCGGGACTGCCTTCCTAAACCCTGTGACACCTAAGGTAAATTGAGGCAAATAACTTTTTTAAAAAATATGATCAAAGGGATTTCCTCCCCTTGTGATACCTGTGGCTTGTGTGGAGCAGGGTGGAGTGTGTCTGGAGAGGGCATATGAAACAGAAAGAATAAGGGCCAAAGAGCTTCCGGAAGAGGAAATTAGCTGGTAATTCTTTCCAATCTGCTTTCGCAGTCACCTCTCCGGCATGTTCTGTAAAACAAAATGTAATTTGATTTTGTTTCATTATTTTAACTCCATAACACTTAAATTATTTTCTTTTCGGGGAGGGGAGTGTTTATTCTCAAACTAAGCAGTAGCATTCTCCACCTCCGAAAAAGGAAAAACGTCAACCCAAGCTTTGTTAAAAAAACCCCAACCAATCAGATTTTAATAATCTACTACTTTGCTTTCAAATATAATTATGTCGCTAGTTCTGTCACAACTATACTTTGATAGTTTAATGACTCACAGAAATTTGTAAGACTGGAGGTTTCAGTAGTGTTTCTTTTCCTTTTTTTCCCCATAATATTTATTACAGTCAGTGAACAGTGTTACAGACGGCCATCTTAGAATTATAACATTTTAGAGTTGGAAGGGATCTTAGTCAAACCCTGTCCTTTTACAAAACCAGAAACAACGGCTTAGGGAGATTTCATAGCTTGCTTAAGGCTATCCAACTAGTTAAATTAGAACCCATGTTATCTGGCTTCTTGCCCATCACTTTGCACAGTTGCTCCATATCGCCTCCAAGCATGAAAATTAAATGTATTCAATTCAACACACATTTCTGAAGAGTATAATACTTTGTACCAGTGACTGTGGTACTACTTTCTATGTATTTCAATGTATTTAACATGCTTATGGAGTACTTGAGCTTCCCCCCCACCCCCACATTCAAGAAGTGGCAACAGTTTAGATTTATATACACACCTTCACATGTATGTGTGTATACTTGCATTTGCCTAGATAGTTTCTTGAAGGATACACAATAAAAATGTTAACAGTAGTTACTTATGGAGGAGAAGAGAGGTAGAAGACTTTTTACTTTGCACTTCACATGACCTAATGTACGGTTTGAATTTGTTATAAATTCGTATTGATTTCATAATTGAAAAGTTTTAAAGTTCACACCTTCCCACACAAATATATATATCAACATAGGCAAATATATACCAATGGTACATACACATATTTATGCACATATATGTATTTATACATATCAGTGGTTTGTACTGTAAAATCCAGTATGATTCAGGTCAACTCAGCTGACAAAGCAGGCCTCTATTGGATACTCATGTTTCATTTTCTTGTATTGCTCTCTCCTAATGTAAGATAGTAAAAATAATATGTTACTAGTTGTCATATATTTTTAGAAATTGTCCTAAGCTTCTTGATTATCAAATAATGTAGCAAACTTTTAACACATTTAGAATATCAGATTTGGGTACTTGCTTCAGTGGTAGCACATATACTAAAATTGGAACAATTCAAAGAAGATTAGCATGGTGTTTTTTTGTTTGTTTGTTTGTTTTTGAGACGGAGTCTTACTCTGTCATCCAGGCTGGAGTGCAGTGGCACGATCTTGGCTCACTGCAGCCTCCGCCTCCTGGGTTCAAGTGACTCTCCTGCCTCAGGCTTCCGAGCAGCTAGGACTACAGGCACGTGCCACCATGCCCGGCTAATTTTTGTATTTTTAGTAGACACGGAGTTTCTCCATGTTGGCCAGGCTGATCTCGAACTCCTGACCTCAGGCGATGCACCGGCCTCAGCCTCCCAAAGTGCTGGGATTACAGGTGTGAGCTACCTCGCCCGGCCGGTCCCTTTTTTTGTTTGTATGTGTGTTTGTGTGAGACAGAATTTCGCTTTTGTTGTCCAGGCTGGAGTACAATGGCGCCATCTCGGCTCACTGCAACCTCCACCTCCTGGGTTCAAGTGATTCTTCTGCCTCAGCCTCCCAAGTAGCTGGGATTGCAGGTGCCCACCACCACACCCGGCTGATTTGGTCCCGTTTTAAATAAGCAACAACAACAACAAAAATTTGACACCTGACGCTGTGGCTCATGCCTGTAATCCCAGCACTTTGGGAGGCCAAGGCGGGTGGATCACCTGAGGTCAGGAGTTCCAGCCTGGCCAACATGGTGAAACCCCATCTCTACTAAAAGTAAAAAACTAGCCGGGTGTGGTGGTGTGCGTCTATAGTCCCAGCTACACAGGAGGCTGAAGCAGAAGAACTGCTTGAACCCAGGAGGCAGAGGTGGCAGGGAGCCGAGATCGCACCACTGTACTCCAGCCTCAGTGACAAGAGCGCATCTTTGTCTCAAAAAAAAAAAAAAAAAAAAAGAAATTGATACAATGAAAATATCTGCAGCCTGGGCAACATGGTGCAGCCCTCTCTCTAATAAAAATACAAAAATTAGCCGGGCGTGCTGGCTTGTGCCTGTAGTCCCAGCTACTTTGGGGAGTTGAAGCAGGAGGATCACCTGAGCCTTGGGAGGTGGAGGCTGCAGTGAGCCATGATTGGGCCACTGTACTCCAGCCTGGGCAACAGAGTGAGACCCTGTCTCAAACAAAACAAACAAACAAACAAATCAGAATTGTAGACTCTTTGTAGGTAAGAATATATGTTTTTTTAAAAAGTGAAGACTAGGGCCAAGTACGGTGGCTTTCACCTGTAATCCCAGCACTTTGGGAGGCTGAGGTGGGCAGATCACCTGAGGTCAGGAGTTCAAGACCAGCCTGGCTAACATGGCGAAATCCCATCTCTACTAAAAATACAAAAATTAGCTGGGTGTGGCGGTGCACCCCTCTAGTCCCAGCTACTTGGGAGGCTGAGGCAGGAGAATCACTTGAGCCCATGAGGCAGAGGTCGCTGTGAGCTGAGAATGGAACATTGAATTCCAGCCTGGGCCGCAGAGTGAGACTCTGCCTCAAAAACAGATAAATAAAAATAACATAAAATAAAAAGTTAAGACTAAAACAGTTTGCAGTGATTAGGAGTTCAGCTGTCTAGTTTTGTTTTTGTTTTTGTTTTTGTTTTGAGATGGAGTTTCGTTCTTGTTGCCCAGGCTAGAGTGCAATGGTGTGATCTTGGCTCACCTCAACCTCTGCCTCCCGGGTTCAAGCAGTTTTCCTGCCTCAGCCTCCCAAGTAGCTGGGATTACAGGCATGCACCACCATACCCGGCTAATTTTGTATTTTTAGTAGAGACGGGGTTTCTCCATGTTGGTCAGGTTGGTCTCGAACTCCCGACCTCAGGTGAAAAAGTGCTGGTATTACATGCGTGAGTCACCGTGCTCGGCCCAGCTGTCTAGTTTTTAGAAGTAGATTAAGACTCAAAAAAATATATCGCCCATCGTAATATATCTGATTATTAGCAAAGCTTGGACTAGAGTCTAGGTTCTAGTCTAGTGGCCCTTGTACTATACCTGTAATTTTATTGCCTTCTAGTGCATTGGATGATTCCAACTAGGCTAACAAAGTGATAATATCTAAAGGTTAGCCAGGACCATTTCAATAGGTAAGAATTACTATTTTTTTCTTTGGTTTTTATTTTATTTTGTCTTCCTTTTTTTTTTTTTCCATTTTCAGGAAGTGAGCAGTTTCTCAAAATTATTATAATTGATGGACCAGCTAATTTGTATAGTGCTTAAAATATTTTAGTAACAAAAATTTTACTAAATAAATTTACTAATTTAGTAAATAAATGTTCTCCTTTTACTTCATTATAAACATTAATTTCTTTAGTAAATCCTGTATTTATATTGTAAATGCTTAGAGATACCAAATGTAAAATAATAATGTTTCACTGTTTTTGTTTGGTCTAATGTTTAAGTCTGGTAGCTAGTATTAGCAGAGAGCAAAACCTACAGTTTATGAAATAAACATTCATTGAGCACTTTATGTGTTCCAGGCATTGTAGTATGTGGTATGATTCCAAGAATAAATATGTCAAAAAACAAAACAAAACAAAATGCCTTTCTTCTTCTTCTTCTTTTTTTTTTTTTTTTTTTTTTTGAGACGGACAGAGTCTGGCTCTGTTGCCCAGGCTGGAGTGTAGTAGCGCGATCTTGGCTCACTGCAAGCACTGCCTCCTGGGTTCATGCCATTCTCCTGCCTCGGCCTCCCAAGTAGCTGGGACTACAGGCACCCACCACCACACCCGGCTAATTGTGTGTATGTGTGTGTGTGTGTGTGTTTAGTAAAGACCATGTTTCATCGTGTTAGCCAGGATGGTCTGGTTCCCCTGACTTCGTGATCCGCCCACCTTGGCCTCCCAAAGTGGTGGGATTACAGCTGTGAGCCACCACACCAGGCCTCCTTTCTTCTTTTTTTTTTTGCTTTGTTTTTATTTTGCTTTTGTGTCTTTGTTTTTCCATTGTTCTTTTGCTACTGGGAGATTATCATGAGCTGTCAATTCTCAAGCTTTATCTCTGTGAGATAATCTGTTAATAGTATTATAAAATGTAACCTGTTAGCACTATTAAAGGGCATTGTGTGAGTAGATATGAGGAGACAGAAACAGTAATGATAAGATAAAAAATACTTCAGAATTTAACAAATACTATTTCTTTTTTTTGAGACGGAGTCTCACTCTGTCCCCCAGGCTGGAGTGCAGTGGCACGATCTCGGCTCACTGCAAGCCCCGCCTCCCAGGTTCACGCCATTCTCCTGCCTCATCCTCCCGAGTAGCTGGGACTATAGGCACCCACCACCGTGCCCACCACCACGCCCGGCTAATTTTTTTTATTTTTATAGAGACGGGGTTTCACCGTGTTAGCCAGGATGGTCTCAATCTCCTGACCTCGTGATCCGCCCGCCTCGGCCTCCCATAGTGCTGGGATTACAGGTGTGAGCCACCGCGCCCGGCTCAAATACTGTTTCTGTATCTTAGAGGTCATGTACTACAGTGTTTGGAGAGAGTCCTGGGTTGGTTACCACAGTACCTAGATTATTGACTTTGTTTCCAATTAGCCGTGGGATTGTGCATGTCAGTGACCCCATCTTTCTTTACATTTTCACATTTTTGATAGGTTATTTGATGTGTTGAATTTAAAACATAAAAGGGTATTTTGAATATTTTATTTATTTATTTTTGAGACATTGTCTTGTTGTGTCACCCAGGCTGAAGTTCAGTGCATGATCCCAGCTGACTGCAACCTCCACCTCCTGGATTCAAGTGATTCTGGTGACTCAGCCTCCCAAATAACTGGGATTACAGGCATGTGCTACCACAGCTGGCTAATTTTTTTTTTTTTTAATGTTTTTTTTTCCCCTGAGACGGAGTCTTGCTCTGTCGCCCAGAGCTGGAGTGCAGTGGCACGATCTCGGTTCACTGCAGCCTCCGCCTCCGGGTTCAGGCAATTCTCCTGCCTCAGCCTCCCGAGTAGCTGGGATTATAGGTGCACGCCACCACAACTGGCTAATTTTTGTATTTTTAGTAGAGATGGGGTTTCACCATGTTAGCCAGGCTGGTCTCGAACTCCTGACCTCATGATCCACCCGCCTCATCCTCTCAAAGTGCTGGGATTATAGGCGTGAGCCACCGCACGCAGCCTTTTTTGTATTTTAAGTAGAGACTGGGTTTCACCATGTTGCCCAGGCTGGTCCTGACCTCATATAATCTGCCCACCTTGGCCTCCGAAAGTGCCGGGATTACAGGCGTGAGCCACTGCGCTGGCCTTTGAATATTTTAAGTTATAAAAGCGATATGTGTTTAAAAAAAACACATATCTCTCTCCTTTTTTTTTTTTTTTTTTTTTGAGACGGAGTCTTGCTCTGTTGCCCAGGCTGGAGTACAGTGGCATGATCTTGGCTCACTGAACTTCTGCCTCCCAGGTTCAAGCGATTCTTCTGCCTCAGCCTCCCAAGTTGCTGGGACTATAGGTGTGCTACCCTGCACGGCTCATTTTATTTTATGTATTTATTTATTTTTTTGAGACGGAGTCTCACTCCTGACCTCATGTGATCTGCCTACCTTGGCCTCCCAATATGCTGGGATTACAGGCGTGAGCCACAGTGCCTGGCCAGAGATAGGTGTTTATTATAGAAAATTTATGAAATAGAATAATTATGATCATATTGTCTACAGGTTGTTTTAATCTTTTTTCTCCCATTCAACATTCTATAGTTAACATTTCTTATGAAGTCGTTTTGTTTTGTTTTGTTTGGTACAGACATGTGCCACCACACCCGGCTAATTTTTGTATTTTTAGTGGAGACAGGGTTTCACCATGTTGGCCAGGCTGGTCTTGAACTCCTGACCTTGTGATCCGCCCACCTTGGCCTCCCAAAGTGTTGGGATTACAGGCATGAGCCCCTGTACCTGCCCTTTGTTTTTGAGACAGAGTTTTGCTCTTGTTGCCCAGGCTGGAGCGCATTGGCACGATCTCAGCTCACTGCAACCTCTGCCTCCTGGGTTCAAGTGATTCTGCTGCCCCAGCCTCCCGAGTAGCTGAGATTACAGGTGCCTGCCACCACGTCCAGCTAATTTTTGCATTTTTAGTAGAGATGGGGTTTCACCATGTTGGCCAGGCTGGTCTCGAACTCCTGACCTCAGGTCATCCACCCGCCTCGGTCTCCCAAAGTCCCGGGATTACAGGCGTGAGCCACCGCGCCCGGCCTGAAGTCTTTCAAAATACATTTTTTATTTATCCAGTGTATTCTTTTATACTGCACTTTCTTCATCTGTAAAGTAACAGGACCAGGCGTGGTGACTCATACCTGTAAGCCCGGCACTTTGGGAGGCTGAGGTGGGAGGATCGTTTGATCCCAGGAGTTCGAGACCAGCCTGGGCAACATCATGAGACCCCGTCTCTACCAATAATAAAAAATGTGATGTGATGGCATGCGCCTGTGAAGATGGCTTGAGCCCGGGAAGTCAAGGCGGCAATGAGCCATGAGGGCGCCACTGCATTCTAGCCTGAGTGCCAGAGTGAGGCCCTGTCTCAAAACAAACAAACAAGCAAACAAACAAACCCAGGGAGGTTGGGCTAAGGGCTAGTTGATTCCAAAGATTCAAAACCCATTCTAATAGTTTTTAAGCCTGATTATCTGAGATTTTGTCAAGGAAAAAAGTTCCATATAACAATCCCAGGCCAGGCATGGTGGCTCATGCCTTTAATTCCAGCACTTTGGGAGGCCGAGTCAGGGAGATCCCTTGAGCCCAGGAGTTCAAGACCAGTCTGGGCAACATGGTAAAACGCCATCTCTACTAAAAATAGAAAAATTAACTGGGCATGGTTGTGCGTGTGCCTGTAATCCTAGCTACTCTGGAGGCTGAGGTGGGAGGATCACTTGAGCCCAGGAGGTGGAGGATGCAGTGAGCCAAGATCAGGGCACCCCATTCCACCTTGGGCGACAGAGCGAGACCCTATCTCAAAAAACAGAAACAGGAATTTGAGACCATATTTATGGGTTATTTATTTTATCTGCTCTGTATATGGTTAATAGATTATCCTTGATATGATAAAAACATACTTCTGTCCATTTTGCAGGACTTGGCATGGGCTTTTATTGTTTTAAATTATGATACCTTTGTAGCTCTGCTGTTTGATACATTTTGGGATTTGATTTTGGTATGATTTGGTACCCAGTCTTTGTTATGGATACACGTGATTCACCTTGTGATACAGTTTTATGTATTTTCGAGGATATGGGTCATAGTGAAAAGTCACATTTACTTGTACAGACTGGGAATAGCTTGATCTCAGATGGTCAGAGGTTGAACTAAGTGGATTAAAGCTGATTTCTTAAACTGGACAAGGCTGGTACTATTGTGCATTCCCTGGTACTTATAAATACTTATATCATGGTTTGAAATTTTATTCTTATTTCTGTAATCATTTTATTCACCTTAAATACAGAAATACAGACATCTGGCTGGGTGCAGTGGCTCACACCTGAAATCCCAGCACTTTGGGAGGCCGAGGCAGGTGGATCACTTGAGGTCAGGAATTCAAGACCAGCCTGACCAACAGGGCGAAACCCCATCTCTACTAAAAAAATACAAAAAAAAAAAACCCCAAAAAACAAAAAACTAGGTCATGCCTCTGCAATCCCAGCTACTTAGGAGGCTGAGGCAGGAGAATCACTTGAGCCTGGGAGGTGGAGGTTGCAGTGAGCTGAGATCATGCCACTGTACTCCAGTCTGGGTAACAGAGTGAGACTCCATCTCAAAAATAAAGAAAAAAAAAAAGACATCTCAGCATATATTACCATGTGACTTAACCTTTCTGTGGTTCCAGCTAATTTTTTAGGCCTTGAAAGGGAAGGAAGCCTAACATTTTCTGCTACCTCATTGGACTGTCCCTTCTGCCAGTAATTCTTATAGTAATTTCCTTAGACCTATATTGGTCATAATCACTGGGTCCATGACCTTTGATGAGTAACAGTCAGAACCACTGTTTCCTCTTATTTCAGATGAGGCCTATGATATGTAGGTTAAATTAGATACCATATATGAAAACATTCTAAATTGTAAAGCACATTACATATGTTAGTTATTATCAAAGGTAACATCGTGAAAGAAGAGAAGATGAGCTATAGAATCACACAAGCCCATGCTTAAATTTTGACCTTACATTAAACCAAATAGGATTGATTTTTATTTTATTTTATTTTATTTTATTTTATTTTATTTTATTTTATTTTATTTTGAGACGGAGTCTGGCTCTGTCGCCCGGGCTGGAGTGCAGTGGCCGGATCTCAGCTCACTGCAAGCTCCGCCTCCCGGGTTTACGCCATTCTCCTGCCTCAGCCTCCCGAGTAGCTGGGACTACAGGCGCCCGCCGCCTCGCCCGGCTAGTTTTTTGTATTTTTTTAGTAGAGACGGGGTTTCACCGTGTTCGCCAGGATGGTCTCGATCTCCTGACCTCGTGATCCGCCCGTCTCGGCCTCCCAAAGTGCTGGGATTACAGGCTTGAGCCACCGCGCCCGGCCTGATTTTTTTTTTAAATTGAGACAGAGTCTCGCTCTGTCGCCCAGCCTGGAGTGCAGTGGTGCGATCTCAGCTCATTGCAACCTCTGCCGCCCAGGTTAAAGCGATTCTTGTGCCTCAGCCTCCTGAGTAGCTGGGACTACAGGCGCGTGCCACCATGCCCAGCTAAGTTTTTTGTATTTTTAGTAGAGACGGGGTTTTGCCATGTTGGCGAGGCTGGTCTTGAACCCCTGACTTCAGGTGGTCTGCCCACCTCGACCTCCCAAAGTGCTGGGGGTACAGGCTTGAGCCCCATTCCCGGCCAAGATTGAAAATTTTTAGTTTAAATTCAGCATGTTTAGTAGAGAAAGTACTTGTAGCTAAAATGATGGGATGAAGGAAAATGAAAATTAGTTTGTAGATAGCATTCGGGTACACGCGGACACTCATGAAATATGTTGTATCATTTAAATTCGGTTTGTAGCACTTAACTGTGGCACAGTTTCCTTTACTTTGTGCCATTAAAAAAAAATTAAAACCTAGACAGAAGAGAAACATACTAAATGTTTGAATATAGATAGCACTGTAGCTTTCAAATAGAGCTAAATATTTTTACTAAAGAAAGAAAAGATATGGGCTCTTATCCATAACTTGTTTGATCAGCCTGGGCAATATAGTGAGACCTTGTCTCTATAAAAAATTTAAAAATTAGCTGAGTGTGCTGGCGCCTGCCTGGAGTCCAGCTCCTTGGGAGGCTGAGGTGGTAGGATTGCTTGAAATTGCAAGGCAGGGGCTACAGTGAGCCGAGATTGTGACACTGCACACCAGTCTGGGCGATAGAGCAAGACCCTGTCCCAGAAAAAAAAAAAAAAAAAAAAAAAAGTTGTTTAAGTACTTGCTTGAGATCCCAACATGATCATGGAATAGAATACTTCATTCTGAGGTTAGAAGATCATTTGAGGCCAGGAGTTCAAGACCAGCTTGAGCAACATAGTAAGACCCCATCTCTTTCTGTGTGTGCGTGTGTGTGTGTGAGGGAGTCGGAGTTGTCAGCTAGGCTGCTGGAGTACAGTGGCACGATCTGGGCTTACTGCAACCTCCGCCTCCCAGGTTCAAGCGATTCTCCTGCCTTAGCCTCCCAGGTAGTTGGATTACAGGCATATGCCACCATGCCCAGCTAATTTTTGTATTTTTAGTAGACCGGGTTTCACCATGTTGGCCAGGCTGGTCTTGAACTCCTGACCAAGTGATCCACCCACCTCAGCCTCCCAAAGTGCTGGGATTACAGGCGTGAGCCACCACGCCCAGCCCAGTCGAGACCCCATCTCTTAAAGACGAGACACCAAGCCCAGTCGAGACCCCATCTCTTAAAGAAAAGAAAAGAATACTTCATTCTGAGAAATGTCTAGGGATAGGTATTACCTGCTTATGAAGTCATCCATGGAACCATCTGATTGTATGAACTACATTCTATTTTTTTTTTTTTTTTTTTTGAGACGGAGTCTCGCTCTGTCGCCCAGGCTGGAGTGCAGTGGCGCTATCTCGGCTCACTGCAAGCTCCGCCTCCCGGGTTTACGCCATTCTCCTGCCTCAGCCTCCCGAGTAGCTGGGACTACAGGCGCCCGCCACCTCGCCTGGCTAATTTTTTTGTATTTTTAGTAGAGACGGGGTTTCATTGTGTTAGCCAGGATGGTCTCGATCTCCTGACCTCGTGATCCGCCTGTCTCGGCCTCCCAAAGTGCTGGGATTACAGGCTTGAGCCACCGCGCCCGGCCATGAACTACATTCTAATCACTGTGTCAGAATAAGTTATCTGCACAAAGTATCAGAGTACAGTAAGTTCCAGTTCTATGCCACTAATCAGCTCTATGGCCTTAGTAAATCATTTACCTTCCTTACGTCTTAGTTTCTTTCTCTTTCTTTCTTTCTTTTTTTGTTTTTGTTTTTTGTTTGTTTTGTTTTTTTGAGACAGGATCTGGCTCTGTCAGCCCAGGCTGGAGTGGCCAGGCTCAACTGATCCTCCCACCTCATCCTCCTGAGTAGCTCGAGCCACCATGCCTTCGTTTTTTTGGTTTTTTTTTGGAGTGACTGGGTCTCCCTATGTTTCCCAAGCTGATTAGTTTCTTTATCTGTAAAGTAAGATAATGATTTTTATTATCCTGCCCAGCAAGACATAGTTATTATGAACAATTTTTGCTCGTGTCTACAAAATATAATGATGGCCGGGTGCGGTGGCTCATACCTGTAATCCTAGCACTTTGGGAGAATGAGGCGGGAGGATTACGAGATCAGGAGATCGAGACCACCCTGGCCAACATGGTGAAACCCTGTCTCTACTAAAAATACAAAAATTAGCTGGGTATGGTGGCATGTGCCTGTAATCCCAGCTACTCGGGAGGCTGAGACACGAGAATTGTTTGAACCCAGGAGGTGGAGGTTGCAGTGAGGCGAGATCGTGCCACTGCACTCCAGCCTGGTGAGAGTGAGACTCCGTCTCAAAATAATAATAATAATAATAATAATAATGATTATACTTTTTAGTATACTTGATTCTGAGCTGCTCTTTTTGTAAAAATCATTTTAGGGAAGTTTTTGCCCAAAGTTCGTGGAGACTTCTTTCTTTTTACCAGGTCCCAAAGTCATTGTTAATTTTTACAAGGCAGTGGATGAACAGTTCATAACTCCAAAGAGATATCACTCAGAAAAATTTTTCCACAAGAAGTCCTTTTTTTTTCTTCTTCTTCTTTTTTTTTTTTTTTTGGCACACTGGTTTCTCACTTAGCAAGTCCTTTTATTTTCAATTCAAGTTAACAATAAGTTGGCCGGGCACGTTGGCTCACGCCTGTAATCCCAGCACTTTGTGAGGCTGAGGCGGGTGGATCACCTGAAGTCAGGAGTTCGAGAACAGCCTGGCCAACATGGCGAAACCCCGTCTCTACTAAAAATACAAAAATTAGCCGGGCATGGTGGTGCGCCCCTGTAGTCTCGCTACTCAAGAGGCTAAGGCAGGAGAATCACTTGAACTCAGGAGATGGAGGTTGCAGAGAGCCAAGATCGCACCACTGCACTCCAGTCTGGGTGACAGAGCAAGACTCCATCACAAAAAAAGAAACCCAATAAGTAGCAATCAGGTATCCACCTGTGTTTCTCAGCCCTTCTCTGCTACTGCTGGTTTACTGCCACTCAAGCAATGGACCAAAAGGCATTTGTTTCTGGCCAGCCACCATGAACATGACCTGATCACTGCTTTTATCTCTGTGACTTGACCTGTATCCCTCTCTCTCTTTTTCTTTTCTTTTCTTTTCTTTTCTTTTCTTTTTTTTTTTTTTTTTTTTGGAGATAGTTTTTCATTCTGTCTCCCAGAGTGGAGTGCATTGGCACAATCATAGCTCACTGCAGACTCTACTTCCCAGGCTCAGGCAGTCCTTCCACCTCAGCTTCCCAAGTAGCTGGTACTACAGGCGTGTGCAGACTATAGGCATGTGCAACCATGCCCAACTAATTTTTATTTTTATTTATTTATTCATTTTAGATGGAATTTTGCTGTTACTGCCCAGGCTGGAGTGCAGTGGCGCAATCTCGGCTCACCGCAACCTCGGCCTCCTGGGTTCAAGCGATTCTCTTGCCTCAGCCTTCCTGAGTAGCTGGCATTACAGGCATGTGCCAGCACGCCCGGCTAATTTTGTGTTTTTAGTAGAGACGGTATTTCTTCATGTTGGTCAGGCTGGTCTCGAACTCCCGACCTCAGATGATCCGCCTGTCTCAGCCTCCCCAAGTGCTGGGATTACAGGCGTGAGCCACCACGGCTGGCCTAATTTTTATTTTTATTTTTTGTAAAGACGGAGTCTCACCATGTTGCTCAGCCTGGCCTCGAACACCTGGGCTCAAGCAGTCCGCCTGCCTTGACCTCCCAAAGTGCTGGGAATACAGGCATGAGCCACCAAGTCTGGCCCTCTCTCTTTTTTGAAACCTGATGATCACCAGGCACGGTGGCTCACGCCTGTAATCCCAGCACTTTGGGAGGCCAAGGCAGGCAGATCACTTGAGATGAGGAGTTTGAGACCAGCCTGGCCAACATGATGAAACGCTGTCTCTACTAAAAATACAAAAATCAGCCAGGCATCGTGGCGGCACACACATGTAATCCCAGCACTTTGGGAGGCTGAGGCAGGTGGATCACTTGAGGTGAGGAATTTTGAGCCCAGCCTGGCCAACATGGTAAAACTTTGTCTCTACTAAAAATACAAAAAAAAAAAAAAAATTAGCTGGGCCTGGTAGTGCATGCCTGTAATCCTAGCTACTTGGGAAGCTGAGGCAGAAGAATTGCTTGAACCTGGAAGGCAGAGGTTGTAGTGAACCCAAATCGCGCCACTGCACTCCAGCCTGGGCGACAGAGCGAGAGTCCGTCTGAAACAAACAAACAAACAAAACCACAAAGAAACCTGAAGAAAAAAAACCCCAAAAAACCTGGTGGGTTGCTCAGAGGCAGTTACCTATGTAACAAACTGGCAGAAATTCTCAGGGTAGGCAAAAAGATAAGAACCAAAGAACATATCCTTCTCTAAGTCATAAAAATTATTTTCTGTGAATGAAAAGCCAAAACTTTGCATTACCAGGCCCTGCTATTGATCGTTTACTTGGCCAGTGTATTCACAGATGGAGGAAGCATTGTCACATGGCAAATAACCAGATTATGCCCATAGTCTGGTTGGCAGGATTGTACAAGGGTGCCTGACTAATCAAGAGTCCACCTGCTTGTTTCTTTTCATTAGAATCTAATATATTTGCTGTATAGAATTTAGAAAGTTAAGAAAAGCACAAACAAAAGAATTTAATCTCACTGCTCAGAGATAACCACAGCAGAATTTTGATATGTAATTTAGCCTGTCTTTATATATCTGTATCTTTTATAATTTGGGTTATATAATACAGCATTATTTTGTAACCAGCTTTTTCCACTTAATACAACATCATGGTGCTTGCTTCGGCAGTAAATATACTAAAATTGGAATGATACAGAGAAGGTTAACATGGCCCCTGTATAATATATATATTTTTAAAATACATCCTGAACATGAATTTTGAATGGTTGCCTGGTGGCCCATATTACCATAGTATTGTCCTCTTTTGTTAGATATTGAGTTGTTTTGTTTTAATGGATAGCACTTTATGGAACATCCTTATATACATTAATAATGAAATGATTGGAGAATTTTTTTTTTTTTTTTTTTTTTGAGATGGAGTCTTGCTCTGTTGCCCAGGCTTGAATGCAGTGGCGCAATCTCGGCTCACTGCAACCTCCACCTTCTGGGTTCAAACAGTTCTCCTGCCTCAGTCTCCTGAGTAGCTGGGACTACAGGTGTGTGTCACCACCCCCAGCTAATTCTTGTATTTTTTGTGTGTGTGTGGAGCCTAGGTTTTGCCATGTTGGCCAGGCTGGTGTCGAATTCCTGACCTCAAGTGATCCACCCGCCTTAGCCCCCAAAGTGCTGGGATTACAGGCGTGAGCCACTGTGCCTGGCTGATCAGGGATTTTCTTTTTTGTTTTGGCGGGGATTAGGGGAGGAGTTTCGCTGTTGTTTTCCAGGCTGGCGTGCGATGGCGCCATCTTGGCTCACTGCAGCCTCTGCCTCCCGGGTTCAAGTGATTCTCCTGCCTCAGCCTCCCGAGTAGCTGGGATTACAGGCACGCACCACCACACCTGGCTAATTTTTTGTATTTTTAGTAGAGTCGGGGATTCACCATGGCCGGACTGGTCTTGAACTCCTGACCTCAGGTGATCCGCCTGCCTCGGCCTCCCGGAGTGCTGGGATTACAGGCGAGAGCCACCGCGCCTGGCCTGATCAGGGATTTATTTATTTATTTATTTATTTATTATTATTTTTTTTTGAGCATGTGTTTAGAACTAGAATGGGTGGTTCAAGAGATTATCATATATTTAAGACTTTTAGAACATATATTGCCAGATTACCTTCCAGAAAAGATGTACCAGTTTTTAGTTCTAACAGACAGATGCCTCTTGTTCCATACTCTCGTGCCACTGCGTTTTCATTGTTGGTAGTAGTGTTGACCTTTGCCAAACAGGGTAAAAATGTTATCTTTTAAAGTGTTTATTTCTTTGATTATTAATGAGGTTTAACATTGTTGCATATGTTTGTTGACCATTAATATTTCCCACTTGTAAATTTGCCTGTTTTCTATCAACGTATTAATCTTTTTCTTACAGTTTTTTTTTTTTTTCTTTTTTTTGAGACGGAGTCTTGCTCTGTCGCCCAGGCTGGAGTGCAATGGCACCATTTCGGTTCACTGCAACCTCTGCCTCCCAGGTTCAAGCGATTCCCCTGCCTCAACCTCCCGAGTCGCTGCGATTACAGGCATGCGCCACCACGCCCAACTAATTTTTGTATTTTTAGTAGAGACAGTGTTTCATCATGTTGGCCAGGCTGGTCTTGAACTCCCGAATTCAAGCGATCCACCCACCTCATCCTTCCAAAGTGTTGGAGTTACAGGTGTGAGCCACTGCGCCCGGCCTTCTTATAGATTTAGAAGTGTATTCATACTACTTTTTTTAAAGACAGTGTCTTGACCTGTTGTACAGGCTGAAGTGCAGTGACGCAGTCACAGCTCACTGTAACCTGTAATTCCTTGGCCTGTGTTGCCCAGTGTGGTCTTAAATTCCTAGGCTCAAGTGATTCTCCCGCCTTAACCTCCCAAAGTGTTGGGATTACAGGGGTGAGCCACCGCATATGGCCTCATGCTGCTTTTTTTTTTTTTTCCCAATTACTTTAGTCAAATGCTTCTTCTTAAGACTATTACTAGTCAAAAACAAAATAGATTAAATGGAGGTAGTGACAGGACACTGTCCTGTTTGAGGCCATCTATTATTGGTGCGAAAAGCCAACATTACATGAGTAGGTTTAGATAGAAGGTCATTCACTCCAACATTGTTCATAATGGTAAAAAACTAGTCAAACAGTCCTTCACGCCTATAATCACAACACTTTGGGAGGCCAAGTCAGGAGTATCACTTGAGTCCAGGAATTCCAGACCAGCCTGAACAGCGTAGAGAAACCACATCTCTAAGAAAACTTTTTAAAATTAGCGGGGTCGGCCGGGCGCGGTGGCTCAAGCCTGTAATCCCAGCACTTTGGGAGGCCGAGACGGGCGGATCATGAGGTCAGGAGATCGAGACCATCCTGGCCAACGCGGTGAAACCCCGTCTCTACTAAAAAATACAAAAAACTAGCCGGGCGAGGTGGCGGGCGCCTGTAGTCCCAGCTACTCGGGAGGCTGAGGCAGGAGAATGGCATAAACCCGGGAGGCGGAGCTTGCAGTGAGCTGAGATTCGGCCACTGCACTCCAGCCTGGGCAGCAGAGCGAGACTCCGTCTCAAAAAAAAAAAAAAAAAAAAAATTAGCGGGGCATGGTGGCATGTGGCTATAGTCCCAGCTATTCAGGAGGCTGAGGTGGAAGGATTGCTTCAGCCCAGGAGGTCAAGGTTACAATGAGCTATGGTCACACCACTGCACTCCAACTCGGGCAACAGAGCAAGGCCTTGTCTTTAAAAAAATAATAATAATACATTTTTAAAATAAAAAGGAAAATAATATGGGTGAACTCTACCCGTCAGTGGTAAATACCACATATTTCTATCAATGATAGGCAGTCTTCCTAGAATAATCCCATTGAAGAAAATCCAAAATCGTTGTATGAAAAAATACACAGGTTTGTTCCATGTGTAAAAATCTTTTAATCATGGTACATTTTTTATCAAAAACATTCACACTACTTGAATACATTAAAAGAGTACAAAAGCATTCCAATGTACATATAGACACACTAAACAAAGGGAATGCTTTCTAGTGAAATTAGAAATAAATACAAGAATGTTAAGGGAGAGAATCTCATATTACCAGAGTCAGTGAAATTAACTGCTTTATTTTTATTATTATTATTTTTTGAGACAGTTTTGCTCTGTCTCAAAGACAGCTCTGTCACCCAGGCTGGAGTACAGAGGTGCAATCTCGGCTCACTGCAACTCCTGTCTTCCGGGTTCAAGTAATTCTCATAGTTCAGCCTCCTGAGTAGCTGGGATTACAGCCATGCACCACCACGCCTGACTACTTTTTGTATTTTTAGTAGAGATAGGGTTTTTACTATGTTGGCCAGGCTGATTTCGAACTCCTGACCTCAAGTAATCCACCTGCCTCGGCCTCCCAAAGTGCTGGGATTACAGGCATGAGCCACCACACCCGGCCATTAAGTGCTTTTTACAGCATAAATTATACCTGTTTGGAATTAGTTTTTAAATATATAAGCTGTAGGATGGACAAACACCAATGTGAACAACTATCAAACAGAATTTTGTAATTCAGGAACATAGCTTCAAGTGCTTCATAACATGGAAAGCAACTCCTAAAAATAGTAATTGGCTTAATTTCTTTTTTTTTTTTTTGAGACGGAGTCTCGCTCTGTCACCCAGGCTGGAGTGCAGTGGCCGGATCTCAGCTCACTGCAAGCTCCGCCCCCCGGGTTCACGCCATTCTCCTGCCTCAGCCTCCCGAATAGCTGGGACTATAGGCGCCCGCCACCTCGCCCGGCTAGTTTTTTGTATTTTTTAGTAGAGACGGGGTTTCACCGTGTTAGCCAGGATGGTCTCGATCTCCTGACCTCGTCATGATCCGCCCGCCTTGGCCTCCCAAAGTGCTGGGATTACAGGCGTGAGCCACCGCGCCCGGCCGGCTTAATTTCTTAAAAGTTAGAAAAAGCATTCCAGAAAATGATTTGTTACAATTAGCAACAGAAGAACAACATTAGAAATAATACTGGAAACATAAGAACTGAGGTCCTCCAGTACCAAGAGATAGAATCAAACTTTTTCTCATTAGAATTTTAAAGAATATAGCTGCACGCAGTGGCTCATGCCTGTAATGCCAACACTTTGGGAGGCCAAGGTGGGTGGATCACGAAGTCAGGAGATCAAGACCATCCTGGCTAACACGGTGAAACCCTGTCTCTACTAAAAATACAAAAAAATTAGCCGGGCGTGGTGGCAGGTGCCTGTAGTCCCAGCTACTCGGGTGACTGAGGCAGAAGAATGGTGTGAACCCGGGAGGCAGAGCTTGCGGTGAGCCAAGATCACGCCACTGCACTCCAGCCTGGGAGTGAGACTCCATCTCAAAAAAAAAAAAAAAAAAAAGAATTTAAAAAATATAGTTAAAGGAAAAATTCACTGGGCTCTGTGAAACAGGTTAAATATGTAACCACTTCAAACAGAAATGACTTAGTCCTCTCATGTAGTTCTGAAAATGTACTAACATCCCATTTTCCATATCAAAAGCACATAATTTCATTAGCAGAAGCCCCATTGTTTTATACTTAAAATCACCTCTGATCCTCCAAAGTTTATGCAGTTACCAAACTACTATTTTAATAACATTTTGACAGCTTTATTAAGATATATACCATAAGATCCATTTAAAGTATATAGTTCAGTGGCTTTTAGTGTATGCAGAGTTGTGCAACTGTCACCACAATCTAAATTTAGAACATTTTCATTACTCCAGAAACAACCCCAGTAACCATTTATAGTCACTTCCTATTCCCTCCCCCGCCCAGCCCTAGGCAACCACTAATCTACTTTCTGTTTCTATTTATTTTAATAGCATTTCAAGCTTGTAATATTATTGTTCTCATGCCTATTCTAGGTCGTTGGCTCAGAGGTTTAAAAGCTCTTAAACTACCCAAATTTACAAGTCCTATGACATCCTCATTCAGAAAACATTCAAATGATGGTTTCATGATGTTATGATAGTTACATCTTCTAAGAGTTTTTGATCTGGAGCATGTGTTTCAAATTCTGTTTGTACTACTACTAAACTCACTTAATTAGAAGAAGTAAAATCATTCTGTCGAGACTCAAAAGTGAGTTTGTTCTGTTTGTGTTAACGATTCCAGGCTTTTGATGGTAGGAATGGCTTTAGCAGTCTTCTGTGGCACATCATTATCTTAAACAGTAATGTCACCTTCCCCACTGCCTTCATCCTTTGGCTCAAAGTTTGGTTCAGTCTGCTGTGGATAGGCAAGAAGGCTATTATCAGCAGATTGGCTGGAGCTGCCAGAAGTCTGACTGTTCCCAGTAACATTATTCTCCTGGTTGCTGGTCTCACTGTTAGGATGAAGTGGCTGCTGTTGGCACTCATCATGTCTGTTTACTTGATTGAGACGCTTCCCTGAAGCTTATGTACCATCAACTTCTAAAAACGTCATCATTAACATTTCATAGTTCTGTGCTGTGAGCCAGGCCTGGAACAAGCCGGGATATAAAAGTTCCCTGGGATGCTCTCTAAGCCATGTGGTGTCTCCCTTAGGCTAAAACCATCTTGGATATAGAATCCTAGGGGATGCTTACTTCCTGGTAGAACATCCACATCTATGATTGAAGACACAGGTCTGAAGTCTTAGGGCATAGCAATGACTGGACATAACCTTTTTCTGTGGTTGACAAAACCAGAGAAAGAGAGATTTTTTGTTTTTTTGAGACGGAGTCTCTCTCTGTCACCCAGGCTGGAGTGCAGTGGCTCGATCTCAGCTCACTGCAAGGTCCGCCTCCCAGGTTCACGCCATTCTCCTGCCTCAGCCTCACAAGTAGCTGGGACTACAGGTGCCCTCCACCACGCCTGGCTAATCTTTTGTATTTTTAGTAGAGACGGGGTTTCACCGTGTTAACCAGGAGGGTCTTGATCTCCTGACCTCGTGATCCGCACGCCTCAGCCTCCCAAAGTGCTGGGGTTACAGGCGTGAGTCACTGCGCCCGGCCAGAAAGAGAGATTTTAAGTGACAATATTATTAAAGACATTCTGGAGAAAAAGATCACCTATAATCCCGTCACCTTAACATTTTCCCGATTTATTTAATATTACTTTCCGAGTCTTGTCTATAAGTATACATTTTCACACAGTGGCAGTCTGGCATGCATTCTACCTTATATCATTTTCCCCATTAAAATAGCCTTTGTTCTATGTATTTGAAAACATTGGCCGGGCGCAGTGGCTCACGCCTGTAATCCCAGCACTTTGGGAGGCCGAGGCGCGGATCACGAGGTCAGGAGATCGAGACCATCCTGGCTAATACGGTGAAACCCCGTCTTTACTAAAAATACAAAACATTAGCTGGGCGTGGTGGCACGCGCCTGTTGTCCCAGCTACTCGGAAGGCTGAGGCAGGAGAATCCCTTGAACCTGGGAGGTGGAGGTTGCAGTGAGCCGAGATTGAGCCACTGCCCTCCAGCCTGGGTGACAGAACAAGACTCTGTCTCAAAAAAGAAAACCTTAAGGCTGGGCACGGTGGCTCACGCCTGTAATCCCAGCACTTTGGGAGGCCGAGGCGGACGGAGCACCTGAGGTCAGGAGTTCAAGACCAGCCTGACCACCATAGAGAAATCCCGTCTCTACTAAAAATACAAAATTAGCCGGGTGTGGTGGCGGGTGCCTGTAATCCCAGTCATTCAGGAGGCTGAGGTGGGAGAATCACTTGAGCCCGAGAGGCAGAGGTTGCAGTGAGCCAAGATCGTGCCATTGTACTCCAGCCTGGGCAACAAGAGAAACTCCGTCTCAAAAAAAAAAAGGAAAACCCTAATAATAATTTTTTAAAAAAGCCACTGGGCACAGTGGTTCATGCCTGTAATCCCAGCACTTTGGAAGGTCGAGGCAGGTGGATCACCTGAGGTCAGCAGTTCAAGACCAGCCTGGCTAACATGTTGAAATCCTGTCTCTTCTAAAAATACAAAAATTAGCCAGGCGTGGTGGCGGGCACCTGTAATTCCAACTACTTGGGAGACTGAGACAGGAGAATGGCTTGAACCTGGAAGGCGGAGGTTGCAGTGACCTGAGATCATGTCATTTCACTCCAGCCTGGGCAACAAGAGCAAAAATCTCTGTCTCAAAAAAAAAAAAAAAAAAAAAAAGGAGAAATAGAAACTTTTGTGTCATCTACAGACACCAGGGTTTTGTATGTGCCTTTGTCTCTGTATCCCCCACCTCCGCATTCCCACATTCTCGCTAGACTAGCTGTCAACCTCCTCTCCTTGGCACCTCCTGGTGGCTCTCTTTACACAGTTGACTGGACTAAATGTCTGTACGTACATGTATACTGTAAAACCTTACATATTACCATTGTAGAATCTCCCAAACCCTTCATTTAAACATGCACCATTGCTTGCTGGTCCTTTTTGTCCCATTTTTTGCTTCCATAGTGCTATTTTCCCAACTACCGTTACCCTTAAGATTCCTGACTGCCCAGCCCCTTTATACCAAAAGCTTTCTTTGACATTCTTCTCTTTCCATGCCTTCCTGCCTTTCCACATACCCAGTACAAAGCCTGAAGATGCTTTCACAGAGAAGCCTTAAATTATCCCAGCATACTTTATTGCACCCACACCTTTTCACTTCAAAAACCTTTTTGTCACCCTTGTCCAATATTCGTACCCTATTTTCTTCTATATTCTCAATTCTTCTGCTCCATATATACTTGTTTTCTGTGGTATCATTTTTCCCTCCTCCATTTCACTTAGATCCTATATTTTTTTACCCTATCTTACCCTTTTTGTTTGGTGCCTTCCTCCAAAGCCAAGGTTTCTGTCGTTCATCAGTCATCCTTCCACCTTTCACTCTTAAACTCTCTGGTAATTCTGTTTTTTCCTCCTTCTCAAAAAGCTCACACTCTGCTAATGTGTATATATTGTTCACTTGAGTGCTTCTAAATAAATATTTACTTTTCAAAAGAGTGAAATCTGAACTATTAGCATGGAAACAACCTCTGGGAAGACAAGATCTCCACTCAAAAGCTTCAAATTGAGATTCTCCTGCTCATGTTGAATGATGGTTTTATCTAATATTTTCTGAAATAGGGTGACTACTTGAACTACACAAAATTGTGAAATGAGAATATCTTTGATTTTATACTTTGTTTTTTCTTTTTTTGAGATGAAGTCTTACTCTGTCACCTAGGCTGGAGTGCAGTGGCACAATCTCGGCTCATTGCAACCTCTGCCTCCCAGGTTCAGGTGATTCTCGTCCCTTGGCCTCCCGAGTAGCTGGGATTACAGGCGTGTGCCACCATGCCTGGCTAATTTTTGCATTTTTTGGTAGAGATGGGGTTTCACCATGTTGGCCAGGCTGGTCTTGAACTCCTGACCTCAAGTGATCCACCCACCTTAGCCTCCCAAAGTGTTGGGATTACAGGCATGAGCCACTGTGCCTGACCACTTACATCTATTTTGATTGACTTGAAATAAAATTTAACACCCCAGGGAAGGCAATTCTCATGTGTTTTGAATTATACTGAGCATTAATTCTTCAGGATAATTATAGACTTGGAAATGTTTAATCCAGTCTCCTAGTCCATGCTGAAGCTCCTTTAAGTGATAGGAGGAACTCATAATCTACAAGGCAACCCAATCCATTTGTTGCTATATCAATTGTTATAAAGCTCATCCTTGGGTTAAAATTGGCTGTTTATAGTTGTATTTAATGACCTTAATTCTGCCCTCAAGCTATACAAAATGTGGATCTCTTTTCTACATGATAACCTTTTAGATATCAGTCTATCCTCCCTACCCTTCCCCTCACAATTTTTCCACCCTTTGCGATAAATATCCTTTGCTATTCTAACTATTTCTCATATGATATCATTTTTATCATCCCAATTGCTCCCTAAGGACATTAAACTTTGTTAATGTCCTTTCCAAAATGTATTTGGAACTGGAAATAATATCCCTTGGTAGCTGAATTGGATCTGGATGTTGCACATCTGGACACTAATGCAGCCTGAAGTTGCTGTAAGTTTTTTAGTCAACTTGTAATGTTGGCTCATGATGAATTTGTAATTAATTAAAATTCCAAGGTTTAATCTGGAGGATTGCCTTTATGTGATTTTTTCTTAAACCAAGTCTCCATTTTCTTTTAGTTATGCAACAGATTTTTTTTTTTTTTTTTTTTTTTGAGACGCTCGCTCTGTCACCCAGGCTGGGGTGCAGTGGCACGATCTCAGCTCACTGCAACCTCCACCTCCTGGGTTCAAGCAATTCTCCTGCCTCAGCCTCCCGAGTAGCTGCGATTACAGGAGTCTGCCACCACGCCTGGCTAATTTTCTTTGTTTCTTTTTTTTTTTTTTTAAAGTAGAGATGGGGTTTCTCCATGTTGGTCAGGCTGGTCTTGAACTTCTGACCTCAGGTGACCCACCCTCCTTGGCCTCACAAAGTCCCGGGATTATAGGCATGAGCCATTGCACCCGGCCCTTTTTTTTTTCTTTCTTTCTTTTTTTGAGATGGAGCCTCACTCTGTTGCCCAGGATGGAGTGCAGTGACATGATCTTGGCTCACTGCAACCTCCGCTGCCCGGGTTCAAGGGATTCTTCTGTCTCAGCCTCCCGAGTAGCTGGGATTACAGGTACCTGCCACCACGCCTGGCTAATTTTTGTATTTTTAGTAGAGATAGGGGTTTCACCATGTTGGCCAGGCTGGTCTCAAACTCCTGACCTCAAGTTATCCGGCTGCCTTGGCCTCCCAAAGTGCTGAGATTATAGGCATGAGTCACTGCACCCGGCCTATGCACCAGATATTTTTAAAAAACCAGATGTAAGACTTTACACTTACCCCTATTAAATGTTATCTCATTAGCCTATCAGGTAGCTTTGGTTTTTTACTTTTATTTTATTTATTTATTTATTTTTTTGAGACAAGAGTTTCGCTCTTGTTGCCCAGGCTGGAATGCAATGGTGCGATCTCCGCTCACTGCAACCTCCGCCTCCTGGGTTCAAGTGATTCTCCTGCCTCAGCCTCCCAAGTAGCTGGGATTACAGGCATGTGCCACCACGCCTGGCTAATTTTGTGTTTTTTAGTAGAGACGGTTTCACCATGTTGGTCTAGCTGGTCTCGAACTCCCGACCTCAGGTGATTTGCCCACCTTGGCTTCCCAAAGTGCTGGGATTACAGGCGTGAGCCACTATGACCGACTGGTTTTTTTCTTAAGACTAGTCAAGTGCAGAGTGAGAAGAGGGAAAAGAGTAGAACAAGGGGTTTGATCAGCCTTGGTTTCTTTGAATCTTGATTTTTGTCATTCGGTTTATTATGCTGATTCAACAGAGGGCCCTGAAGCTAATGTTGGAATGTTTTCAGACATCTAGGAAATGATAATTCATCAAAAGTCATGGAGACTATTCCAAAAGTTTTATGCAGATATAACTCAGCTGTTGAGGTATGAGTTAATACCACTATAAGTTGACATGGCCAGGAAAGACAAGTCCATTGCCAACTTGCTTTGTGTTGAACATTACTCCAAAAGAGATTAAATTCTAAGACATATTGTGTCAACATAAAGGCAAAAGAGCTGGCTAATTCTTCTCAAGAAATCAATGGCTCGACCTTTTGGCTCATGCCTGTAATCCCAGCATTTTGGGAGGCCGAGGTGGGGGATCACCTGAGGTCGGGAGTTCAAGACCAACCTGACCAACCTGGAGAAACCCCGTCTCTGCTAAAAAATACAAAATTAGCTGGGCATGGTGGTGCATGTCTGTAATCCCAGCTACTTGAGAGGTTGAGGCAGGAGAATCGCTTGAACCCAGGAGGCAGAGGTTGCAGTGAGCCAAGATCACGCCATTGCACTCCAGCCGGGGCAACAAGAGCAAAACTCCATCTCAAAAAAAAAAAAAAAATCAATTAATGCACATATAATATAGAGACAGAGTTCTTGTTACCATTATTTTGCCTTTGACAAGTTTATATTGAGCACATTATCAGGCAATGTGGGAGATTCTGGAGAACCAGGTTTGCCTCATAGCTAGGGTTACCATATGCTCTAGTTTGCCTGGGGCAACCCTGATTTATGCCTGTTGTCCCAGTGTGATTATTGCTAGTGTGATTTTTCACTTTGAGAAGTGTCCAGGTTTGGAAGATAAATTATCTTGCTATCCTTCTCATAACCTAATGGGTTCTCTTTAGTATTTTATCTGGGTTAAAATTACACAGCTGTAATTTGGCAGCTCTAATAAGACTGCAACAATACTTATCTTCCATTTGAACAGATTGTTACTTGACCAAGGGGAAGTTTTGTTTTTTTTTTTTTTTTTTTGAGGCGGAGTCTCGCTCTGCCGCCCAGGATGGAGTGCAGTGTTGCGATCTCGGCTCACTGCAAGCTCGGCCTCCTGGGTTCACGCCATTCTCCTGCCTCAGCCTCCCCAGCAGCTGGGACTACAGGCGCCCACAACCATGCCCGGCTAATTTTTTGTATTTTTAGGTGAGACGGGGTTTCACCCTGTTAGCCAGGATGGTCTCAATCTCCTGACCTCGTGATCCGCCCGCCTCGGCCTCCCAAAGTGCTGGGATTACAGGCATGAGCCACTGCGCCTGGCTACCAAGGGCAGTTAATAGCAAAAGTAACTGCAGGGCACATGTATGTCATGGGCAAAAAAAAAAAAAAAAAAAGCAATTAAGGTTTGCAGGTACTTAGAGTTTCTCCTGAGCCACTCTCTAGAGGGCAGTATTACATATATATCTGTAATTATCCAGTTACAACAAAAAAGGGGATCTGGTTCATGCATGAAAATCAGAAATATTTCATACTCTTAAAGAACACATTGGAACCAATATTATGATTAAAACATATTTTGCTAAGCAAAGAAATATTAAAATTAATTCATTAACATTCTGAACATTTTTTAATTTGTAAAAACTGAACTTTGATGCCTTGAATATATAATGATTCATTATAACAATTACGTACAGACTTTAATAATCTGCATATTTTATGCTTCTTTCATGTTTTTCCTAATTAATGATTTGACATGGTTAATAATTATAATATATTCTGCATCACAGTTTACATATTTATGTAAAATAAGCATTTAAAAATTATTAGTTTTATGCTGCCTGCTTAAATATTACTTTCCTCAAAAAGAGAAAACAAAAATGCTAGATTTTACTTTATGACTTGAATGATGTAATGTTAAACCCTAGTATTTAGAATGTTTCTTAGCAGTTGTGTAGTTATTTTTATGTCATAAGTGATAATTTGTTAGCTCCTATAACAAAAGTCTATTGCTTGTGTTTCACATTTTGGATTTCCTAATATAATGTTCTCTTTTTAGAAAAGGTGGACAAGTCCTATTTTCAAGAGAAGATGACTTTTAACAGTTTTGAAGGATCTAAAACTTGTGTACCTGCAGACATCAATAAGGAAGAAGAATTTGTAGAAGAGTTTAATAGATTAAAAACTTTTGCAGATTTTCCAAGTAGTAGTCCTGTTTCAGCATCAACACTGGCACGAGCAGGGTTTCTTTATACTGGTGAAGGAGATACCGTGCGGTGCTTTAGTTGTCATGCAGCTGTAGATAGATGGCAATATGGAGACTCAGCAGTTGGAAGACACAGGAAAGTATCCCCAAATTGCAGATTTATCAATGGCTTTTATTTTGAAAATAGTGCCACGCAGTCTACAAATTCTGGTATCCAGAATGGTCAGTACAAAGTCGAAAACTATCTGGGAAGCAGAAATCATTTTGCCTTAGACAGGCCATCTGAGACACATGCAGACTATCTTTTGAGAACTGGGCAGGTTGTAGATATATCAGACACCATATACCCGAGGAACCCTGCCATGTATAGTGAAGAAGCTAGATTAAAGTCCTTTCAGAACTGGCCAGACTATGCTCACCTAACCCCAAGAGAGTTAGCAAGTGCTGGACTCTACTACACAGGTATTGGTGACCAAGTGCAGTGCTTTTGTTGTGGTGGAAAACTGAAAAATTGGGAACCTTGTGATCGTGCCTGGTCAGAACACAGGCGACACTTTCCTAATTGCTTCTTTGTTTTGGGCCGGAATCTTAATATTCGAAGTGAATCTGATGCTGTGAGTTCTGATAGGAATTTCCCAAATTCAACAAATCTTCCAAGAAATCCATCCATGGCAGATTATGAAGCACGGATCATTACTTTTGGGACATGGATATACTCAGTTAACAAGGAGCAGCTTGCAAGAGCTGGATTTTATGCTTTAGGTAAACTTTATTATAAAACCAATAAATAGCTTCCCAACTTTGCCAGGGCTCGTAAAAAGTAAATAGATGCCCTTAGCCCCCTGAACTGGTAAATATTTAGGTATAACTTGGCATGATTATATATATATCCGTATTATTCTGTGAACTCTTATGTTGAACCTGTAATGTAACTACTGAATTTATGTGAAAAAGACTACCATATTATGAGTCATGCTTCTCTTCATGTAATTGTTTTTAGGAAGTAGATAACTTGCAAAAGATGGTAGCATCCCCAATAGCAAAATGGGTCTAATAGTAATATTAACCATCATTTATTGAGCACTTACTGTAAGTAAATACATATACCTCATGCATTTTCTCTAAACTTCACAATAACTTCTTTTTGTTGTTTTTTTTTTGTTTTTTTTTTTGAGACGGAGTTTCGCTCTTGTTGTCCAGGCTGGAGCGCAATAGCGAGATTTAGGCTCGCTGCAACCTCTGCCTCCTGGGTTCAAGCGATTCTCCTGCCTTGGCCTCCTGAGTGACTGGGATTACAGGCATGTGCTACCACGCCTGGCTAATTTTGTATTTTTAGTAGAGACAGGGTTTCTCCCTGTTGGTCAAGCTGGTCTCAAATTCCTGACCTCAGGTGATCCACCTGCCTTGGCCTCCCAAAGTGCTGGGATTACAGGTGCATGCGCCACGCCTGGCTAATTTTTGTACTTTTAGTAGAGACGGGGTTTCACCATGGCCAGGCTGGTCTCAAACTCCTGACCTTGTGATCCACCCACCTTGGCCTCCCAAAGTGCTGGGATTACAGGCATGAGCCACCGCGCTTGGCCATATGAGTGCTTTCAAATGGACTGTGGTAGACATGTCAGGAAGGGCCGTTGGAGTGATTGCTTCTAAAGATATTTTTTAAAATTATACCATTATATATTTGACCCATTTATTTTAAGATTGAATAATGCCTATAAAATATTGGTTATTTCAAAAGATTTTATTTATGTACCATCATATAGTAATCTTGAAGGTTTGTTTAGTGTCATGTTGCTATAAACTTAGAGAAACTTGTCTCATAATTTCATTATGTAGAACTTTAATGTTACTAATACTTGGAACATAACATCAGTTTTAAAGTTTCACAGTTTGAAACAGTAAGTACAATATTGGTGGCCCAAATAACATACTAAAAAGACAGTATGGCTGGGCTCAGTGGCTCACGCCTGTAATCCCAGCACTTTGGGAGGCTGAGGTGGGTGGATCACCTGAGGTCAGGAGCTCAAGACCAGCCTGGCCAACATGGCGAAACCCCGTCTCTACTAAAAATACAAAAATTACCTGGACGTGGTGGCACGTGCCTGTAATCCTAGCTACTCGGGAGGCTAAGGCAGGAGAATCACTTGAACCCAGGAGGCAGAGGTTGCAGTGAGCCGAGATCAAGCCATTGCACTCCCGCCTGTGCAACAAGAGTAAAACTCCATCTCAGAAAAAAAATAGTAATAATAATAAATAAATAAATAAATAAATAAATAAATGAAAATAAAGTATGCCAGGCGCAGTGGCTCACGCCTGTAATCCCAGCACTTTGGGAGGCCGAGGCGGGTGGATCACTTGAGGTCAGGAGTTCAAGATCAGGCTGGCCAACATGGTGAAACCCCATCTCTACCAAAGATATAAAAAATTAGCCAGGTATGGTGGCGCATGCCTGTAATCCCAGCTACTTGAGAGGCTGAGGCAGGAGAATCGCTTGAACTCGGGAGGCAAAGGTTGCAGTGAGCCAAGACTGAGCCATTGCACTCCAGTCTGGGGAACAGAGCAAGACTCAGTCTCAAAAAAAAAATAAAAAATAACAATTTTAGTTTTTAACATAAAACTTGGCAGTTTTATTTTTGTCTTCTGTAAAAAATACCTCAGATTGAATCAGTGAATTTAGTGTGTATTTCTTCCTCAAAGGATAAAGATCATATCTGTTACTTAGATGTGAATTTGAATGTCTTGTTTTAAGCTGCGAGATTTTCATGTTTTTCAGATGTGCTTAATTTTTAGGTGTTAAATGAATATTTTTGTGTAAGCTTCTAATTGCACAAATACATATATTCCTGTGTGTTTTCGTAGGTGAAGGTGATAAAGTAAAGTGCTTTCACTGTGGAGGAGGGCTAACTGATTGGAAGCCCAGTGAAGACCCTTGGGAGCAACATGCTAAATGGTATCCAGGGTAAGATATTTAATTGTTCATTGTACAGGCAAGTTGGATAGCATGCAGTGGGAGACTTGAATTACTTTTTACCTCAACTATTTTTGCCTTCACTATGGCTTGAAATTCATGCTAGGTTTATAAAAATGAGGAAGGTTTATAAGCCTTCTCTGATGACCAAAACATTCACTGTTCATGTGTCATATCTATGACATTCAGAATATCCCATTTCTTTTCTTTTTTTTTTTTTTTTTTAACACAGAGTTTCACTCTCTTGCCTAGGCTGGAGTGCAGTGGTGCAATCTTGGCTCACTGCACGCTCCGCCTCCCAGGTTCAAGCGATTTTTGTGCCTCAGCCTCTTGAGTAGCTGGAATTACAGGCACCCGCCACTGCCACCATGCCTGGCTAATTTTTTTTTTTTTTTTGATATGGAGTCTCACTCTGTTGCCAGGCTGGAATGCAGTGGTGCGATTTTGGCTCACTGCAACCTCCGCCTCCCGGGTTCAAGCGATTCTCCTGCCTCAGCCTCCCAAGTAGCTGGGACTACAGGTAAGTGCCACCATGCCCAGCTAATTTTTTGTATTTTTAGTAGAGACAGGGCTTCACCATGTTGGCCAGGATGGTCTTGATCTCCTGACCTTGTGATCTGCCCACCTCGGCCTCCCAAAGTGCTGGGATTCTGGCTGATTTTTGTATTTTTTAGTAAAGACAGGGTATCACCATGTTGGCCAGGCTGGTCTTGAACTCCTGACCTCAGATGATTGGCCTGCCTCGGCCTCCCAAAGTGCTGGGATTACAGGTGTGAACCACTGTGCCTGGCCTCTAGATTATCCCATTTCTTTTTCTTTTTTTTTTTTTTGAAACAAGAGTTTTGCTCTTGTCGCCCAGGCTGGAGTGCAGTGGTGCTATCTCAGCTCACTGCAATCTCTGCCTCCTGGGTTCAAGTGATTCTCCTGCCTCGGCCTCCCGAGTAGCTGGGATTACAGGTGCCCGCCACCACGCCCGGCTAATTTTTTGTATTTTTAGTAGAGACGGGGTTTCACCATGTTGGTCAGGCTGGTCTTGAACTCCCAACCTCAGGTTATCCACCCGCCTCAGCCTCCCAAAGTGCTGGGTTTACAAGCATGAGCCACCGTGCTTGGCCTCTAGATTATCCAATTTTTAAATACAAATTAGAAAATGTGTGCTTTTTTATTGTTGGAAGTAGGCTCTTTTATGATCAGCATGAGAGCCCATATTGCCAAGGAGATTCCTTAAGAAATCATCATACCCCTAGGAAATATTAGCGTATCTCATTATCTCTATGACATACAGTTGTTCACATTTTGAGATCTCTGGTTGGGGTGTGGTGGCTCGCGCCTGTAATCCCAGCACTTTGGGAGGATGAGGCGGGTGGATTGCTGGAGCCCAAGAGTTCGAGACCAGCCTGGGCAACATAGTGAGACCCTGTCTCTACAAAAAAATATGAAAAACAATTAGCCAGTCATGGTGGCACACACCTGTAGTTCCAGTTACTCATGAGACTGAGGTAAGAGGATCACTTGAGCTGGGGAGGCAGAGGTTGTAGTGAGCTGACGCCACTGCACTCGGTGCCACTGCACTCCAGCCTGGGCAACAGAGTGAGACCCTGTCTCAAAAAAAAAAAAAAACAAAAAACGAAAACAAACAAACAAAAAAAACAGCCGGGCATGGTGGCTTACGCCTGTAATCCCAGCACTTTGGGAGGCCAAGGTGGGTGGATCACCTGAGGTCGGGGGTTTGAGACCAGCCTGAACAACATGGAGAAACCCTGTCTCTACTAAAAATACAAAATTAGCCGAGCGTGGTAGCGCATGCCTGTAATCCCAGGTATTCGGGAGGCAGAGGTTGCAGTGAGCCAAGATCGTGCCATTGCACTCCAGCCTGGGCAACAAGAGTGAAGCTCCGTCTCAAAAAAATAAAAATAAAAACCCAAACTTCAGAGCGATCATTTGAAAAGAAATCTTAGCCTTAAACAACTTTAAAAATAAATATTGAAAAGCCTAAAGAATTCCATTTAAATGGGCAATTGGTTAATTCTTTAAATAAAACCTGTTAAGATGGGCGTGGTGGCTCATGCCTACAATCCCAGCACTTTGGGAGACTGAGGCAGGCAGATCACTTGAGGTGAGGAGTTTGAGACCAGCCTGGCCAATATGGTGAAACCCTGTCTCTACTGAAAATACAAAAATTAGCTGGGCGTAGTGGTGCATGCCTGTAATCCCAGCTACTCAGGAGGCTAAGGCAGGAGAATTGCTTGAACCCCGGGAGGCGGATGTTGCAGTGAGCCAAGATCATGCCACTGCACTCCAACCTGGGTGACAGAGCGAGACTCTGTCTCAAAAAAAAAAAAAAGTCAAGGTGCTAATTTAATAACTTGTTTTAGAAAGTTCTCAAGTTGATATTTTTTGCTCTACTAACATTAGCATAGGTAACATAACAAAGGGAACTTTTTTAACCTTAAAATGACAGTGGGATAGGGAATTGGGTAACATTTTACTTTGTGGCTCCTTAGAAGTACTGAAAAGCAAGTTAATGGAATTAATAGAATTAATATGATGGAGATTATATCTTTGCTTGTACTTCACTAATTTATCAGCTACTAAAGTTTAACCTTTTAATTGTTTAGGTGTAAATATCTGTTAGAACAGAAGGGACAAGAATATATAAACAATATTCATTTAACCCATTCACTTGAGGAATGTCTGGTAAGTCTCATTATATAATTTATATTTTCAAATTTATATTTCAAATTATATTTTCATTATGTAATTTATATTATATCATTTGTTTATAGTTATTTCTTCATGCAAAATTCTCAGTATAGTATTATAAATCAATATATGTATACATTACATGAAAACACAAATTTTAAGTTAAAAACAAAATAATAAATGTATGATGGGCTTTAAGAGTGAGAGCTAGCCAGGCACAGTGTTTCACACCTGTAATTCTAATATTTTGAGAGGCCAAGGCGAGAGGATCACTTGAACCCAGGAGTTTGAGATCAGCCTAGACAACATAGTGAGACCCTGTCTCTACAAAAAATTTTAAAAACCAATTAGCCAGACTTTTGGTACATGCCTGTAGTCCCAGCTACTTGGGAGGCTGAGGCAGGAGGATCGCTTGAGCTCAAAAGGTCAGAGGATTCAGTGAGCCATGTTCATTCCACTGTACTCCAGCCTGAGTGAGAAAGGGAAACCCTCTCTCTTAAAAAAAAAAAAAAAAAAAAGAGAGAGAGAGAGAGCCTAAAAAGTGTTTCTTATTCTTTACCTGAAGTAAATTTGTGAAAAGATAATCAGGATGAACTGATTTAAGTATCACTGTAGGCAAAAATGGGCTTGAAGAACTAAAATACTAAAAGTCCCTTAGCCTTCTGAAATTAGATCTTCGTATAATGTGCTTTGTACTCAAAAGTAGTTTTAAACTTTTTGCAGACATTATTTAAAATCTTAAAAATATATCTAAATTGATAGGATGGGTGCTGGGTGCAGCGGCTCACACCTGTAATCCCAGCACTTTGGGAGGCTGAGGCGGATGAATCACCTGAGGTCAGGAGTTCGAGACCAGCTTGGCCAACATCATGAAACCCCATCTCTACTAAAAATACAAAAAATTAGCCAGGCACGATGGCGCGCACCTGTAATCTCAGCTACTGGGGAGACTGGGGCAGGAGAATTGCTTGAACCTGGGAGGCTGAGGTTACAGTGAGCTGAGATCGTGCCACTGCACTCCAGCCTGGGCAACAAGAGTGACACTCCGTCTCAAAAATAAAAAATAAATAAATAAATAAACAAATAAATAAATAAATTGATAGGATGAACTGAGGTGGCCAAGGCATCAGTAATAGGTGGAAAGAACCCTGGACTAAAATGGGAGACTAGAGTTCCCCCAATGACTCTACCCTGAAGTCATTCGTTCTCCCTGGGCCTCAACTTCTTGTTTGTAAAATGAAGGGATTAGATTAGATATCTTATAACTTCCTTCTAGCTCCATCAGGCTATGCCTCTTGTGAATATTCATATATTGAATTGAAATAAAGCCAATTTATTTTAAATTTATGATTAATTTAACTTTTCAAATGGAAATGATTGCCTCTACCAAAAATAATTCTAACTTACAATTCCTATTTCTGTTACAGGTAAGAACTACTGAGAAAACACCATCACTAACTAGAAGAATTGGTAAATATGCTTGTTAAATTAACTATCCTTTTATTTTTATTTTATTTTTTTTTTTAATTTTTTTTTTTTTTTTTTTTGAGACGGAGTCTTGCTCTGTCGCCCAGGCTGGGGTGCAGTGGCCGGATCTCAGCTCACTGCAAGCTCCACCTCCCGGGTTTACGCCATTCTCCTGCCTCAGCCTCCTGAGTAGCTGGGACTACAGGCGCCCGCCACCTCGCCCGGCTAGTTTTTTGTATTTTTTAGTAGAGATGGGGTTTCACCGTGTTAGCCAGGATGGTCTCGATCTCCTGACCTCATGATCCACCCGTCTCGGCCTCCCAAAGTGCTGGGATTACAGGCTTGAGCCACCGCGCCCGGCCAGATTTTATTTTATTTATTTATTTATTTTTTTGAGACGGAGTCTCGCTCTGTCACCCAGGCTGGAGTGCAGTGGCCGGATCTCAGCTCACTGCAAGCTCCGCCTCCAGGGTTTACGCCATTCTCCTGCCTCAGCCTCCCGAGTAGCTGGGACTACAGGCGCCCGCCACCTCGCCCGGCTAGTTTTTTGTATTTTTTTAGTAGAGACGGGGTTTCACCGTGTTAGCCAGGATGGTCTCGATCTCCTGACCTCGTGATCCGCCCATCTCGGCCTCCCAAAGTGCTGGGATTACAGGCTTGAGCCACCGCGCCCGGCCCAACTATCCTTTTAATTTAACTGCTAATTTATCATACTTGTCATTTATAGGGTAGAAAGATAAGCATGTTCTTCCAAGGTCACCATGATATATTTATTTGAGATGACGTTACTATAAATTTAAGAATTTAGGCGGCCGGGCGTGGTGGCTCACGCCTGTAATCCCAGCACTTTGGGAGGCCGAGGTAGGCGAATCACAACGTCAGGAGATCGAGACCATCCTGGCTACATGGTGAAACTCCGTCTCTACTAAAAATTTTTAAAAAAAATTAGCTGGATGTAGTGGTGCACACCTGTAGTCCCAGGTACTTGGGAGGCTGAGGCAGGAGAATCGCTTGAACCCGGGAGGTGGAGGTTGCAATGAGCCAAGATCGTGCCACTGCACTCAAGCCTGGCAACAGAGCGAGATTCCGTCTCCAAAAACAAAAACAAAAGCAAAAAATAATTTAATAAAGTACTTATAAATTGCAGTCAGAGGCTGGGTGCAGTGGCTGACACCTGTAATCCCAGCACTTTGGGAGGCCGAGGAGTTCAAGACCATCCTAGCCAACATGGCGAAACCCTAAAAATACAAAAATTAGCTGGGCGTGATAGTGTGCGCCTGTAGTCCCAGCTACTCGGAAGGCTGAGGCAGGATAATCACTTGAACCTGGGCGGTGGAGGTTGCAGTCAGCTGAGATCATGTCAGTGCACTCTAACCTGGGCAACAGAGCAAGACTCCATCTCAAAAAGAAAAGAAAAAAAATCAGTCAGACGTGTCTGTATTAAAAATGTTAGTAGGCCATCAGATAGTTTTTCCAAGTTCAGGAGGAACACTGATAGGCTACTTCATTGCCATTTCTGCTAAAATCACAAGAGAAAGGGTGAAGTGTCTTTTTGTACCTAGGGTTCCTTAAGTAAGCCAGAATTATTTCACTTTTCTACTGGTGTGCCATTACCATGATAAGCCCTAACCCATCTGCTTCTTTATCCCATACTGTCATTGTACCTTCCCCAGCTTCTTCACAGAGGTGTAAGATTTGTTTTGTTTACCTCCTGTTACTTCATGGAGAAGTAGAGGTTTTAAAACTCAAAAAGTGGGCAGAGAAAGATATTATGCTAAGGAAGGAAGATAATTGTTATCCCCACTTTTCAGATGAAGAAACAGTCGGAGAGGTTAAGTGACTTGCGCACAGTCACATTACAAATCATTAGTGGAACTAGGACGGCAAGCAGGGTCTTCTGAATCCTACATCACACTGCAAATCTCATTTTCAACTTAGGCATCATATTTCAAAAGTAGTAGAAAGTTTAATTTAGAGTATGTCTAGTGATTCCCCACTTCCTAAATTGGTAGCATCATCTATTTAGTATCTTAAGAATTACAAGGGGCTGGGTGCGGTGGCTCACGCCTGTAATCCCAGCACTTTGAGAGGCTGAGGCAGGTGTATCACCTGAGGTCAGGAGTTCGAGACCAGACTGACCAACTTGGCAAAACTCCATCTCTACTAAAAATACAAAGTTAGCCGGGCTTGGTGGTGCATGCCTGTACTTGGGAGGCTGAGGCAGGAGAATTGCTTGAATCCAGGAGGCGGTGGTTGCAGTTAGCCGAGATCGCACCATTGCACTCCAACCTGGGCAACAAGAGCGAAAACTCTGTCTCAAAAAAAAAAGAGAATAGAATTATAACGCAAGACAGTAATGTATAGGTATTCATAAGTATTCTTGAGAGGGAGAGCTAGTTTAATATTATTTGATATGGGTTTTGTAATGGGCATAAACAATACAACCTAAGAAATCATTTAGTCTAGCCTATATTGTTAAAGTTACTAAGAAACAAAGATACTATAGCACTTTCTTTTTTTTTTTTTTTTTTTTTTTGAGACGTAGTCTCACTGTGTTGCCTGGACTAGAGTGCAGTGGCTATTCATAGGCATGATCATAGCTCATTGCAGCCTCAAACTCCTGGGCTCAAGTCATCCTCCTGTCTCAGCCTCCTGAGTAGCTAGAACTACAGATGTGTGCCACTACATCCAGCTTCTATAACATTTCTTGATAATATTCTATGGTATTTAATCATTGTTACGATGCATATTAATCTTTTTATGACTGATGAGGCTCTGGTTTAGGGTTAACGTTTTAAAATTGAAATATAATTCACATATAAATTTCATCCTATAAAGTGTACAATTTAGGGTTTTTTTAGTATATTCACAAGGTTGGGCAACCATTACTACTCTTTTTGTTATATATAAAAAATAATAAATTCAGCTGGGTGCGGTGACTCACTCTTGTAATCCCAGCACTTTGGGAGGCCGAGGTGGGCAGATCACTTGAGGTCAGGAGTTCAAGACCAGCCTGGCCAACATGGTGAATCCCCATCTGTACTAAAAATACAAAAATTGCCAGGTGCAGTGGCTCACGCCTGTAATCCCAGCACTTTGGGAGGCCGAGGCGGGTGGATCACCTGAGGTCTGGAGTTCGAGAACAGCCTGGCCAACATGGTGAAACTCCATCTCTACTAAAAATACAAAATTAGCTGAGCATGGTGCTGCACACCTGTAATCCCAGCTATTCAGGAGTCTGAGGCAGGAGAATTGCTTGAACCTGGGAGGCAGAGGGTTGCAGTGAGCCGAGACCACGCCATTGCACTCCAGCCTGGGCAAAAAGGAGCAAAACTCTGCCTCAAAAAAAAGAAAAATACAAAAATTACTGGGGCGTGGTGGCACACACCTTTAGTCCCAGCTACTCGGGAGGCTGAGACATAAAAATTGCTTGAACCTGGGAGGCGGAGGTTTCTGTGAGCTGAGATCGTGCTACTGCACTCCAGCCTGGGTGATGGACCGAGATTCTATCTCAAAAATAAGTAAATAAATAAATAAAACATAAATTCAGCTCCATGACTACTCCTGCAGAGCAGGGCTCCTCCCTGCGCAGTGAGTGGCATTACTACTATTTAATTGCAGAACACTGTCATTACCCCAACAAGAAACTCCATACTCACCCATGAACAGTCATTCTTCATTGCCCACCCTACCCCTAGGCCAAGGCAAACAGTAATCTATTTTCTGTCTCTATGGTTTTGCCTATTTTGGACATTTAATATAAATGGAATAATGTAATATGTGTCTTCAAGGTGCATCCATGTTGTAGCATATATGAGTATTTCATTCTTTTTTATTGTAGAAAAAGAATCCATTATATAAATAATACCACATTTTGTTTATCTATTTCTCAGTTGACATTTGGCTTGTTTCTACTTTTTGACTATTATGAATGATGGTTCTACGAACATTTATGTATAAAAGTTTTTGTATAGACATGTTATATACCCAATTCTCTTGGGTATATATCCAGGGATGGAATTGCTGGGTCATGTGGTTATTCTATATTTAACCTTTTGATAAACTACCAGACAGATTTCCAAAGTGACTGCACCCTTTGACTTTCCTACCAGCAGTGTATGAGGATTTCATTTTCTCTACATTCATTATCTGTCTTATTTATCACAGCCATTCTAGTGGATGTGACGTGGTATCTCATTGTGGTTTTGTTTTGCATTTCCCTGATGATTAATGATATTGAGCATCTTTTCATGTGCTTATTGTCCATTTGTAAATCTTTGTAGAAATGTCTGTTCATCTCCTTTGACTTTTTTTTTTTTTTTTTTTTTTTTTCCGAGATGGAATCTTGCTCTGTTGCCTAGGCTGGAGTGCAGTGGTACGATCTCGGCTCACTGCAACCTCTGCCTCCTGGGTTCAAGCGATCCTCCTGCCTCAGCCTCCCTAGTAGCTGGGATTACAGGTGCTCACCACCACACCAGGCTAATTTTTGCATTTTTAGTAGGGACGGGGTTTTGCCATGTTAGCCACGCTGGTCTTGAACTCCTGACCTCAGGTGATCCACCCACCTTGGCCTCCCAAAGTGCTGGGATTACAGGTGTGAGCCACCGTGCCTGGCCCATTTTTTCTTTTCTTTTTTCTTTTTTTTTTGAGACAGGGTCTTGCTCAGTCACCCAGGCTGGAGTACAGTAGTACAGTCACGCTCACTGTGGCCTCGACCTCCCTGGCTCAAGCAATTCTGCTGCCTCAGTCTTCTGCGTAGCTGGGACTACAGGTGTGCGCCACCACACCCAGTTAATTTTTGTATTTTTTATAGAGAGAAAGTTTCGCCATTGTTGCCCTGGCTGGTCTCAAACTCCTGGAATTAAACAATCTGCCTCCCTCGGCCTCCCAAAGTGCTGGGATTACAGGTGTGATCCACTGTGCCCAGCCTTGACCATTTTTTATTTGGGTTGTCCTTCTTTTTCTACTGAACAGTCTGGGGAGATGGGTTACCTTTTTGTTATTGAGTTAAAAGAGATCATTATATATTACAGTTCTTTTTTTTTGGCCTCTTTTACTTTCTAAATGAAGATTATAGTTATTTATATATATAAGTCCCTGTCAGATTTATGATTTGCAAGTATTTTCTCCCATTCTGTGGGTTTCCTTTTTTTTTTCCCCCCAAGATGGAGTCTTGCTCTGTTGCCCAGTCTGGAGTGCAGTGGTACGATCTCTGTTCATTGCAACCTCCGCCTCCTGGGCTCAAGCAATTCTGCCTCAGCCTCCCGAGTAGCTGGGATTACAGGTGTGCAGCACCATGGCTGGCTAATTTTTGTTGTTGTTTTTTTAGTGGAGATGGGGTTTCACCATGTTGTCCAGGCTGGTCTCAAACTCCTGACCTCATGATCCACCCACCTCAGCCTCCCAAAGTGCTGGAATTACAGGCGTGAGCCACTGCACCTGGCCACCTTTTTCACTTTCTTGTTGGCATTCTTTGAAGCATAACGTCTTTAATTTTTTTTTTTTTTTGAGACGGAGTTTTGCTCTTGTTACCCAGGCTAGAGTGCAATGGCACGATCTTGGCTTTCCGCAACCTCTGCCTCCTAGGTTCAAGCAATTCTCCTGCCTCAGCCTCCTGAGTAGCTGGAATTACAGGCGTGCACCACCACGCCCGGCTAATTTTGTATTTTTAGTAGAGACAGGATTTCTCCATGTTGAGGCTGATCTCGAACTCCTGACCTCAGGTGATCCACCTGCCTCAGCCTTCCAAAGTGCTGGGATTACAGGTGTGAGCTGCTGTGCCCGGCCAAACGTTTTTAATTTTTATGAAATCCAATTTATCTGTTTTTTTGTGTGTGTTGCTCATGCTGTTAATGTCATATTTAAAAAACCATTGCCTAATCCAGGGTCACCAAGGTTTATACCTATGTTTTCTTCTAAGAGTTTTATGGTGTTATATCTTACATTCTGGTCTTTGATCCATTTTGAGTTAATTTTTGTATATGGTATGAGGTAGGGGTCCATGTCCTTCCTTTTTGTTTTTAGCAAGTTGAGTTTGAGATACCTGCAGGACATTGAAGTAGGAGGATAATAAAACCTGTATAAATGAGAGTAAGATGGTGCTGGTAGGGGAAGTGTCTGGAAAGACCTTTTTTTTTTTTTCTTTTGAGGCAGAGTCTCGCTCTATCACCCAGGCTGGAGTGCAGTGGCGCAATCTTGGCTCACTGCAACCTCCGCTTCCCGGGTTCAAGGGATTCTCCTGCATCAGCCTCCCGAGCAGCTGGGACTACAGGCACATGCTACTGCACCCAGCTAATTTTTGTATTTTTAGTAGAGACAGGGTTTTTTTTTGCCATGTTGGCCAGGCTGATCTTGAACTCCTGACCTCAGGTGATCCACCCACCTCGGCCTCCCAAGGTGCTGGGATTATAGGCGTGAGCCACTGCACCTGGCTGGAAAGACCATTTTTAAGAAGGGTCGATGAGGGATTCGAAGGGAACCACCAACATCTCATTAGATGGGCACAAGTAAAGGAGCAACAAAACAAACTGAAAATAAAAACAAGTCAAAGATAGAAGCAAGAAAGAGCAATGTATAGTTGCCCTCTGGACATTTCTACCTAGAATGCATCTCTAAAAACCACTCAGACTGAATCCAATCCTGCATTTTTTTCTCCTGTATTGGTTAATAGTACCACAGTTCACAAGGTTGCCCAGTAATTTATGTGTTCCTAAGCTCTTTGCTCTCTGTAATCCTTTTACATTTAATTAATCATCAAATTTGATGGATTCCACCTTTTTAATGTTGCTTCAGACTTTCCCACTTACTCTGCTCTAGTTCAGGCCCTTCCTTGTTTTTCATCTGGACAATTGTAGTAGTCTCCTAACTGGTCTTTTTTCTATATTATAACCTCCCAACAGAGGTTTTCTTTTTTTTTCTTTTTTTTTTTTTTTTTTAGACGGAGTCTTGCTCGATCGCCCAGGCTACAGTGCAGTGGCATGATCTCGGCTCACTGCAACCTCTGCCTCCCAGGTTCACGCCATTCTCCTGCCTCAGCCTTCCGAGTAGCCGGGACTACAGGCGCCCATCACTATGCTTGGCTAATTTTTTTTTGTATTTTTAGTAGAGACGGGGTTTCACTGTGTTAGGATGGTCTCGATCTCCTGACCTTGTGAACCGCCCGCCTCAGCCTCCCAAAGTGCTGGGATTACAAGTGTGAGCCACCATGCCTGGCCCAGAGTTGTGTTTTTTTTTGTTTGTTTGTTTGTTTTGAGACGGAGTCTTTGGTCTGTCACCCAGGCTGGAGTGCAGTGGCGCGATCTTGGCTCACTGCAAGCTCCGCCTCCTGGGCTCACACCATTCTCCTGCCTCAGCCTCCCGAGTAGCTGGGACTACAGGCGCCCGCTACCACGCCCAGCTAATTTTTTGTATTTTTAGTAGAGACGGGGTTTCACCGTGTTAGCCAGGATGGTCTCGATCTCCTGACCTTGTGATCCGCCCGTCTCGGCCTCCCAAAGTGCTGGGATTACAGGCGTGAGCCACCGCGCCCAGCAAGAGTTTTTTTTTTTTTTTTATCAAAACACACATCTTAAGTTACTTTCCTACCGTAAAAATATATTTTGTTATTTACTATATATGTTCTTTATACTAGAATCTCTATATCTCTTCCTTTCCAGCCTCCTCTATTTATTTACTTATTTATTTATTTAGATAGCATCTCGCTCTGTCGCCAAGGCTGGAGTGCCATGGTGCAGTCTTGGCTCACTGCAGCCTTCGCCTCCCAGGCTCACAGTATCTTCCAGTCTTAGCCTGCAGAGTAGCTGGGACCGCAGGCGTGTGCTGCCACACCCAGCTGATTTTTATATTTTTTACAGAGACAGGGTTTTGAACTCCTAGGCTCAAGCTATCTGCCTATCTTAGCCTCCTGAAATGCTGGGACTACAGATGTGAGCCACCATGCCCAGCCTTATGTTTTATTTTTATTTTTTAATAGAGACAGGGTCACACTTTGTTGACCAGGGTGGTTTCAAACAGCAGACCTCAAAGAATCCCCCTGTCTTGGCCTCCCCAAAGTGCTGGGATTACAGGTATGAGCCACTGCACCCGGCCTCCTCTCTTTCAAAAAAACATTTATTGAGCTATAATATACATATAGTAGCCAGGTGTGGTGGCTCACGCCTGTAATTCCAGCACTTTGGGAGGTCGAGGAGGGTAGATCACAAGGTCAGGAATTTGAGACCAGCTTGGCCAATATAGTGAAACCCCGTCTCTACTAAAAATACAAAAAGCCGGGTGTGGTGGTACATGTCTGTAATCCCAGCTACTCCAGAGGCTGAGGCAGGAGAATTGCTTGAACCTGGGAGGCAGAGGTTGCAGTGAACCGAGATCACACCATTACACTCTGGCCTGAGTGACAGAGTGAGACTCTGTCTCAAAAAAAAAAAAAAAAAAAAAAAATATATATATATATATATATATATGTATGTATGTATATATATACACACACACATACAGTAAAGTGCTTCAAGTACCCTAATCATAAGTTTTCTACTTGATGAATTTTAACGTATGTATGTTAAAATATATATTAAATAAAATATGTGTTAAATATATATTAAAATGTGTCTGTTAAAATATATATATTTATCTGTGTAACTATCCCCCAGATTAAGACATAGAACATTTCCACAACCCTAGAAAGCTCTTTCATGCTCCTTCCCCATCAGTACGCACCCCCAAGTTACATTCTGGCTTCTGTTACCATAGATTAATTTTGTTTATTACCATAGATTAGTTTTGAAGTTCTTATAAATGGACTCATGCAGTAGGTACTCTTGTGTCATAATGATGAATTATGATTCTGGTTTGCTCGTTATATCTATGAGATTCATCCATATTGTCTGTGGCAATAGTTTTTTTTCTTGCTGTGTAGCTTATGAATATACCACACAATCTATTCACCTGATGATGGACATTTGAGTTGTTTCCAGTTTGGGGCTATTATAAATAACACTGCTATGAATATTCCTGTGCATATCTTTGGCAGAGATATACACTCATTTTTAATACCCAAGAGTGGAATTGATGAGTCAGAGGGTATAAGTGTCCTCTCTTAGCACTTCCCTACACATGCTGTGTTCCTACTTTGAGTATCATAAAAACAGGTTTCCATTGACTTTCTTGCTTTATCCAGTCCTACCCGCTCTACTACAGAAATGAAGTTTGAGAGCTAGGAAATTGACATGTTCAAGGTTATAGACTGGGATTTCCCTAATTTCCCATCATTTTCCCCAAATAATTGCTAGTGACTCAGTAACAACATCCACTCTTTAAGTACCTTAGGTTAATTGTTAAAGAGTACAGCTAGATTTTAAAAAGTTCAGATTTTTGAAGCACTTAACCTTTTTCTTGCCTGTTTTACCTTGCATCGTCTCAAACACTACAAAATACATACTCATTGCATTTACAATTAATTGTAAGATTCTGAAAGTGATTTTTCAGTGCCTGAATACTTCAAAAAATCTTCCCAAAGCAGCTTTGCTTTGCTGGTTTGTTTTTGTTCTTTTGCTTGCTGCTGAATTTTTTCATTTTAACTATATTTTGCTATTGAGTTGTGATAATGAAAATAATTGTTTAAATTCTATGTTCTTTTTCCTCACCAATTTTTATTTCAGATGATACCATCTTCCAAAATCCTATGGTACAAGAAGCTATACGAATGGGGTTCAGTTTCAAGGACATTAAGAAAATAATGGAGGAAAAAATTCAGATATCTGGGAGCAACTATAAATCACTTGAGGTTCTGGTTGCAGATCTAGTGAATGCTCAGAAAGACAGTACGCAAGATGAGTCAAGTCAGACTTCATTACAGAAAGGTATGCATTGCTGTTTTTAAAAAGCAAGAAAGGGCCGGATGTGGTGGCTCACACCTGTAATCCCAGCACTTTGGGAGGCTGGGGATATGGACATTTTTTAAACATAACCTTAATGCTGTGTGTTAGTCTGCTCAAGCTGCTATAATAAAATTCCATTGACTAGGTGTCTTAAACAACAGACTTATTTCTGACAGTTTCGGAGGCTCCAAAATCAAGGTGCTGGCCGATTTCGTTATTGATGAGGGCCCTCTTCCTGCCTTGCAGATGGCTGCCTTCTCACTGTGTCCTCACATGGCATGGGTTGGGGGTGGATGGGACAAGATGGAGCAAGTACTCTGGTCTCTTTTCCTCTACTTTTAGGGACACTAATCCCATCATGGGGGTCACATCTTCATGACCTCATCCAAACTTAATTAGTTCCCAAAGGCCTCATTTCCAAATATCATTACATTAATCATGGAAAAAAGATTAAAAATATGAATTCTACCAGCCTGGGCAACATAATGAAACTGTCTCTACAAAAAATACAAAAATTAGCCGGGCATGGTGGTGTGTGCCAGTAGTCCCAGCTACCTGGGAAGCTGAGCGGGGAAGATCACCTGAGCCAGGGAGATCAAGGCTGCAGTGAGCCATGATCATGCCACTGCACTTCAGCCTGGGCAGCTGAGCGAGATCTTGTCTCAAAATATATATATATCTCCTTTAAGGATGATGGACACTATAGTGCTTGCCAACAACATCGAAGGTTAAAGAAGAGGTTTCACGGCCGGGCGCGGTGGCTCAAGCCTGTAATCCCAGCACTTTGGGAGGCCGAGACGGGCGGATCACAAGGTCAGGAGATCGAGACCATCCTGGCTAACACGGTGAAACCCCGTCTCTACTAAAAACACAAAAAATTAGCCGGGCGAGGTGGCGGCACCTGTGGTCCCAGCTACTCGGGAGGCTGAGGCAGGAGAATGGCGGGAACCCGGGAGGCGGAGCTTGCAGTGAGCTGAGATCTGGCCACTGCACTCCAGCCTGGGCGACAGAGCGAGACTCCGTCTCAAAAAAAAAAAAAAAAAAAAGAAGAGGTTTCAAACTGAGTACACTTTTGGGTACTATACCTGTAATAGTTCTCTAAGCTCTTGACTATCCTCCCTCCAAAAAGATGAGAATTCTCCTACTGCTAATAAACTTAAACATTTACTTATTTTTGACACATTTAAAATCCTTGTGATCTTTAAGATATTTCAAGTGCTTTTGAAACATTATTCAGATAATTACTTAAGTTATGAAACAGTATGAACATTAATGATATTTAAAATTATATTCATTGATGTAAGAATCAATGGAAAGCTTCCAGTTTTTCCCTTATAGATGCATTTATTTAAAACTTACACAGGCTCCACTTATCTTGGTGGTGGTAAAATAAACCCTTTACTTGGTCATCTTTCTTTCTTTATTTTTTTTAAGACGGAGTCTCACTCTGTCGCCCAGGCTGGAGTGCAGTGGCACGATCTCAGCTCACTGCAACCTCTGCCTCCCCGGCTCAAGCAATTCTCCTGCCTCACCCTTCCGAGTAGCTGGAATTACAGGCATGCGCCACCACGCCCGGCTAATTTTTTGTATCTTTATTAGAGGCAGGGTTTCTCCCAGTTGGCCAGACTAGAATTTTTCTACTATAACAGAAATACAAGCAATTGTGTCATTTTTTTCCTGCATCTTAAACACGCACTTAATTAAGTTTGGCCATAAGTTATTAGCTTTCAAACCTTAATGTGTCTGCAGCAGAAAGATTTAGCAGGTTGTAATAGGAAGAGATCAAGGGACTGTGCATTAGGGAGAGTGTCTTTTCTCTAACAGGAGTCAGTGGGCGCTCGTATTATCACTGAGACTACAAACTAGGATGGTGTGGGAAGGAGAGCCTAAGGGTTGGAATTCATTTGAACTCTCCTCAGTCTCACTAAATTGAGAGGCAAGTAATTGATACAGGCTCTCTACTCATGCTGGGACCGCTGCCTGTTTGTCTTCCCAAAAGCTGATGAGGAAAGACTGGCACTAAGAATCTTTTAATTTTATATAAAGTAAGGATGGGGCTAACTGAAGTGAAGCAGGTGAAGGTTATTAGAGAAGATATAACATTGTCACTTACTGAGAAATCCTAGATTTAGTGCTGTCTTTTTTTCCCAATGGCTGTGTAACAGAGAATGCCCTAGTAAAATATCTTGTAAAAATAGTACCAAATCAGTATCTTTTTTTCTTTCTTTGAAAAAATTATGTAGTGTAAAATAAAGCCGTTTATTTAGTGTACGTACTAAAGTACTTATTTTAATCTTTATATATATTACTGTGTATAATATAAAAATCAAATAACCCATATTCATTTATCTGTCTTTCCACATGAGTCTGCTCTAATAGTAAAATGAATAACATCAGTTTATTCTAAAAGAGGCTTTAAATAATTACAAATATTAGCAAATAACATCAAAAGTTATCTAGCCTTTATTGCTCATGTGCCAGTAACCTTCTGACTTAGAAGAGGGCTTTGTGGGGAGGAGAAGGGGAAAGGCGCTGTAGGGAAGTATGTAGAATCCAGTAGTTACCTTTAAGCCAAGAGGGAAGTAATTGCCAGTGGTAAACTACTGGCCTGAGGGGAAAAGATCTATGCCCAGGATATCACCGTCTCAAGTTAGTGGCTTTATACAAGGATGAAATAATATAGAAAAAAAAATGAGATGATAGGGTATCACAAACAATCAGAACCAAAGGAACCTTAAAGATTATTTTACAACTTTTTTTTTTTTTGAGATGGAGTTTCACTCTTGTTGCCCAGGCTGGAATGCAGTGGTGCAATCTCAGCTCACTGCAACCTCCACCTCCCGGGTTCAAGCAATTCTCCTGCCTCAGCCTCCCGAGTAGCTGGGATTACAGGCATGTGCCACCACGGCCTGCTAATTTTGTATTTTTAGTAGAGATGGGGTTTATCCATGTTGGTGGACTAGTCTCCAACTTCCAACCTCAGGTGATCCTCCCGCCTCGGCCTCCTAAAGTGCTGGGATTACAGGCATGAACCACCACACCCAGCCCATTTTATAACTTTTATGAACTTAGTGGGGAACCTGAAGTACAGATGGGCTATTGCCTAGGATCATGCCAATAGCTGGGAATAGAACTCAGATTTCCTGACTTCTGGTCCAGTGTTTTGGGGTTTGTTTCAGTTTTTTTTTTTTTTTAGATTTTTAAAAATTGTGATAAAATACACATACAATTTACTATCTTAACCATTTAGGGTATGGTTCCATAGTGTTAAGTACATTTACATTGTTGCACAGTCAACCTCTAGAATTCTTCATCTTGCAAAACCAAAACTCTGCATCCATTAAACAGCCAGGCGTGGTGGTGCACGCCTGTAGTTCCAGCTGCTCGGGAGGCTGAGGCAAGAGGATTGCTTGAGACCAGAAGTTCAAGGCTGCAATGAGCTGTGATTGCACCATTGCTCTCCAGCCTAGGACACAGAGCAAGACCCCATCTTTAAATTAAAAAAAAATAATAATAATAATAAAAACATGTTCATTAAACAACTCCCCATTCCCTCTCTTCCCAGACCCTGGCAACTACCATTCTACTTTTTGTCTCTATAAATTTGACTACTCTAGGTGTCAGTATTGTTGGGTTTTTTTGTTTGTTTTTAACTCGTTGTAGCATTGCATCTAAAAGTCATGTGGAAATTACTTGTTCTCCTTTTGATTTTTTGGGCATGAAATATACACTTCATTCTGACTTTTTTTGGTGTCAATGCTTTCTTATAATATAAATCAGCTTATAGTGCCATTTCTTTACTTATATTTTTTCCTCTGCCTTGAGTACCTTTTCTCTGTCTGTATACCTAGTCCCATTCCCCACTCTATCCCCAACTCTCTGAATCTACTTTGTGAACTCATGTTTCAAGGTTCAGCTCAGAAGTCACTTCTTTCAAGTTTTCTCCCGCACCCACAGCAGAGTTAGGAGCTCCTTCTTATCTACTCCTGGTGCTGGTAGAGTTTTGTTTTGTTTTGTTTTGTTTTTCTTGAGACAGGGTCTTGCTCTGTCGCCCAGGCTGGAGTGCAGTGGCATGATCTTGGCTCACTGCAACCTCCATCTCTCAGCTTCAAGCGATTCTCCTGCCTCAGGCTCCCAAGTAGCTGGGATTACAGGCATGCACCACCACACCCAGCTAATTTGTGTGTGCATTTTTAGTAGAGACGGGGTTTCACCATGTTGGCCAGGCTGGTCTTGAACTCCTGACCTCAAATGATCTGCCCACCTCAGCCTCCCAAAGTGCTAGGATTACAGGTGTGAGCCACCACACCTGGCTGAGCTTTTTGCTTTTTACACTATTTTGAAACTGGTTTCTGCCCTGCCCATTAGAACAGGCTTCTTGAGGGTTAAGTGCTTTATCTTCTTATCTCTGATGCATTCCATGGTTGAGCCTATAGTTTTTATTATGCCCAAGAGGGTACTTTTTAAGAAGAAAGAGATTAAACAATCCTTTCCTTTACCCCCTAGCCAGAGAAACCTTTCTGAAACATGGATGTGATCATATCTGTCTCTAGTTTAAAATCCTTCACTGGCTCCCAGGGCCCTTGGGATCAAGTCCAAACTCCTTTACGTGGCTTGCCTAATCTTTCATGATCAGGCACCCTTTTGTAGCCTCATCTCATGCTATTTTCTCAAATTCTGTGCCCAAGCTTTGCCTGTGCACTTGTAGGCCATGTTCTCTCTCCTTGGAGCTTGCTTATGCCATTTCCTTTGCCTAAAACACTTTTCTCCCATTGCCCTTATCCCCCAAGGCCTCCCTCTCCTAGTAAACTCCTAATTCATTCTTTAGTATCCAGTTTTAGATATAATTTCCTCCAGGAGGCCTTCGTTTATGCATGCATGGGCACACATGCACACACACCCTTCCTGTGCTCTTCATAACACATTGTAATTACCTTTGTCATCATACCATTTATACTTCCCTGTTTACTTGTCTATGAACGATTGGGGGCTTGAGGTTTATGTATTTGTTAATTGTATCCCTAGTAGAACCTAGTTAAGTGTCCAGTAAGTATTTCTTGAATAAACTATTGTTTTCCAAACATGTTTTCAGTATAGTGTTCAACAGGATATTAAAAGGATGCCATGAAAAAGGAACCCCATAGTTAAACAGGGGAATGTGTTGTACATTTCTAAGAGGGAATATAGACTATACTGTCCTATATTGTACTGTACTGCCCTGTCATGGATGACAGTGGTTCTCAAATGCCGGTGTGCCCAACCCCAGAAATTTTAGGTTCTGTGAATGGAGCCCAGAAATCTGTTGTTTGAAAATGCCCCAGGTTATTCTCATGTGAGGCCGTATTTGGAAACTGCTGGTACATAATGATTATAAAGATGCTAAAATAAACAAATAGTTGTGGTTATAAAGATATAGTTAAAATATGTAATGCATTTGGAATAGTGCCTAGCACATACTATTTATGCAATATTACTGTTAACTGCTGCTGCTGTTGTCATTATTGTTATATGTGACCATGAAACACATTTTTTTTGTGGCGTATGTATTCACATTTCACAAAACTATTTTGGGAAAGGCTGAATTAAGCAAGTACTTCAGTGCCACCTATATGCTGATGACATCCAGATCTCTATCTCTAGCCCTGACTTCTCCTGACCTCAAGATTTGACTCTTCAGTTACCTACTGGGTATTTTTATATGGGTGTCCTGAAAACACCTAAAAAATATCTGAAGATCCCAAACCTGTACCTCCTTTTATATTTCTTATTGGCATCACCATATCCTTGTCAGCCAAGCTAGCAATCTTGAAATCAACTTTAGTTTGTCTTTCTTCTTCAGCCCTCATATCCAGTCAGTCACCCAGTCCTACTTGTCCCACTTCAGAGGTGTCCCTCAAATCCATCCCTCTATTTCTGGAATTAGTTGTGACCTTTCCATATGCTGCTCCTTTTACCTAACCCTTGTTTTTCTGCCTGGCAAATTACTGCCCATGCTTAAATGTCACTCCTCCGCTTCCCTCCTCCCCCGATCCAGCCACTGCCAACCTGTGGAGCCTTCTCCAACTAGCCTGAGCAGAAGAACTTGTTTTCTCATCTTGTTCCAGAGCACTTTGTACATAACTTTATTACAGCACTTATCACTTTGTACTTTGTGCTTAACCTCCATAGCCTCATCTTACATCCTCTCCCACTAGCCTGTGAGCTATTTAAGAGCAGATGCCATGTGTGAGTCATCCTCATATCTCCTGGCACTTGTTGGGTGCCTGGCACGTAGTAGGGGTTCAATAAATATTTTCAATGAATGTAAACAACTAAGAAAGTCTAAAACTAGCATAATTCTTTTCTCTTTTTGCAGAGATTAGTACTGAAGAGCAGCTAAGGCGCCTGCAAGAGGAGAAGCTTTGCAAAATCTGTATGGATAGAAATATTGCTATCGTTTTTGTTCCTTGTGGACATCTAGTCACTTGTAAACAATGTGCTGAAGCAGTTGACAAGTGTCCCATGTGCTACACAGTCATTACTTTCAAGCAAAAAATTTTTATGTCTTAATCTAACTCTGTAGTAGGGATGTTATGTTCTTCTTATTACCCTGATTGAATGTGTGATGTGAACTGACTTTTAAGTAATCAGGATTGAATTCCATTAGCATTTGCTACCAAGTAGAAAAAAAATGTACATGGCAGTGTTTTAGTTGGCAATATAATCTTTGAATTTCTGGATTTTTCAGGCTATTAGCTGTATTATTTATCCAACTTTTTTTACTGTTATCTAATTGAAACCCTAGACTAAGAAGCATCATATTATAACTGAACACAATGTGTATTCATCATATACTGACTTAATTTCTAAGTGTAAGTGAATTAATCATCTGGATTTTTTATTCTTTTCAGATAGGCTTAACAAATGGAGCTTTCTGTATATAAATGTGGAGATTAATCTCCCCAATCACATAATTTGTTTTGTGTGAAAAAGGAATAATTGTTCCATGCTGGTGGAAAGATAGAGATTATTTTTAGAGGTTGGTTGTTGTGTGTTAGGATTCTGTCCATTTTCTTTTAAAATTATAAACACGTACTTGTGCGAATAATTTTTTAAAAGTGATTTGCCATTTTTGAAAGGGTATTTAATGATAGAATACTATCAAGCCAAGATGTACTGACATGGAAAGATGTGAAAGATATATTAAGTGTAAAATGCAAGTGGCAAAACACTATGTATAGTCTGAGGCAATCAAAGTATGTATGTTTCTTATATGTATAGAACAAAAGATTTGGAAAGATAGACACCAAACTGTTAAATGTGGTTTCTCTTTGGGGGGGTTGGGGAAGGGGCCTCAGAGGGGTTTTATAGGGGCCTTTCACTTTCTATTTTTTTCATTTTGTTCTGTTTGAATTTTTTATAAGTATGTATTACTTTTGTAATCAGAATTTTTAGAAAGTATTTTACTGATTTAAAGGCTTAGGCATGTTCAAACGCCTGCAAAAGTACTTATCACTCAGCTTTAGTTTTTCTAATCCAAGAAGGCAGGGCAGTTAACCTTTTTGGTGCCAATGTGAAATGTAAATGGTTTTATGTTTTTCCTGCTTTGTGGATGAAAAATATTTCTGAGTGGTAGGTTTTTGACAGGTAGACCATGTCTTCTTATCTTGTTTCAAAATAAGTATTTCTGATTTTGTAAAATGAAATATAAAATATGTCTCAGATCTTCCAATTAATTAGTAAGGATTCATCCTTAATCCTTGCTAGTTTAAGCCTGCCTAAGTCACTTTACTAAAAGATCTTTGTTAACTCAGTATTTTAAACATCTGTCAGCTTATGTAGGTAAAAGTAGAAGTATGTTTGTACACTGCTTGTAGTTATAGTGACAGCTTTCCATGTTGAGATTCTCATATCATCTTGTATCTTAAAGTTTCATGTGAGTTTTTACCGTTAGGATGATTAAGATGTATATAGGATGAAATGTTAAATCCTCTGCCTACATTTGTGTTCTTGACTAGTAATAGTAGTAGATACTTCTGAAATCAATGTTCTCTCAACATCCTTAAAACCTCTTGGAAATTATAAAAATATTGGCAAGAAAAGAATAGTTGTTTAAATATTTTTTGAAAAACACTTGAATAAGAATCAATAGGACATAAACTAGAAGTTTAAAAATGCTTCATAGGACGTCCAGGGTTTACATTATAAGATTCTCACAACAAACCTATTGTAGAGGTGAGTAAGGCATGTTACTACATAGAGAAAAGTTTGAGAGTAAAACTGTAAAAAATTATATTTTTGTTGTACTTTCTAAGAGAAAGAGTACTGTTATGTTCTCCTAACTTCTGTTGATTACTACTTTAAGTGATATTCATTTAAAACATTGCAAATTTATTTTATTTATTTAATTTTCTTTTTGAGATGGAGTCTTGCTTGTCACCCAGGCTGGAGTGCAGTGGCATGATCTCTGCTCACTGCAACCTCCCCCTCCTGGGTTCAAGCGATTCTCCTGCCTCAGCTTCCTGAGTAGCTGGGATTACAGGCGAGTGCCACCATACCCGACTAATTTTTGTATTTTTAGTAGAGACAGGGTTTCACCATGTTGGCCAGGCTGGTCTCAAACTCCTGACCTCAAGAGATCCGCCCACCTTGCCCTCCCAAAGTGCTGGGATTACAGGCTTGAGCCACCACACCCAGCCAAAGCATTGCAAATTTAAATGAGAGTTTTAAAAATTAAATAATGACTGCCCTGTTCCTGTTTTAGTATGTAAATCCTCAGTTCTTCACCTTTGCACTGTCTGCCACTTAGTCTGGTTATATAGTCATTAACATGAATTTGATCTGTATAGTCTAGACTATAAGTTTAAATTTAAAGTGTTCTACAAGGGGAGAAAAGTGTTAACATTTTTAAAATATGTTTTCCGGGACACTTTAGCTCCAAGTCAGGTAGGTAGTTCAGTCTAGTTGTTAGCCAAGGACTCAAGGACTGAATTGTTTTAACATAAGGCCTTTCCTGTTCTGGGAGCCACACTTCATTAAAATTCTTCTTCTAAAGCTTGTATGTTTAGAGTTAAGCAAGACTTTTTTTTCTTCCTCTCCATGAGTTGTGAAATTTAATGCACAACGCTGATGTGGCTAACAAGTTTATTTTAAGAATTGTTTAGAAATGCTGTTGCTTCAGGTTCTTAAAATCACTCAGCACTCCAACTTCTAATCAAATTTTTGGAGACTTACCAGCATTTGTCTGTGTTTGAACTATAAAAAGCACTGGATCTTTTCCATCTAATTCTGCAAAAATTGATCATTTGCAAAGTGAAAACTATAGCCGTATCCAAATCTTTTCCCCCTCCCAAGAGTTCTCCGTGTCTACATGTAGACATTCCATTTCTGTGTAAAGTTCACTCTAGGATTTCAAGTCACCACTTATTTTACATATTAGTCATGCAAAGATTCAAGTTGTTGTGTAATAAGTACTTATCTTTATTTGTAATAATTTAGTCTGCTGATCAAAAGCATTGTCTTAATTTTTGAGAAATGCTTTTAGCATTTACAAACTAAATTCCAGTTAATTAATTAATGGCTTTATATTGCCTTTCCTGCTACATTTGATTTTTTCCCCTATCCCTTTGATTATGTAGGGTAGAGTGGGTGTAGTGAGTGTATATAATGTGATTTGGCCCTGTGTATTATGATATTTTGTTATTTTTGTTGTTATGTTATTTACATTTCAGTAGTTGTTTCTTCCGTTTCCATTTTAGTGGATAAAATTTGTATTTTGAACTATGAATGGAGACTGTCACCCCAGCATTAGTTTCACATGATATACCCTTTAAACCCGAATCATTGTTTTATTTCCTGATTACGCAGGTGTTGAATGGGGAAAGGGTCTAAGGAGGTGGGAGAAATGGGATAGTATATCGTTGAGATATACTATGGGATGTATATCGTTGCCATTAGAGAAATAAGAAAATGGGAAGCAGTATTTGACATAGTTCTTTTTAGACAAATCTACTTGTTAAAAAAAGGATAGCAGTTTATTCATCTGTGAAAGGAGAATAATACCTATCTTACCAGGTTGCAAGAGCTCAAGGAGACCATGTATGTAAAGTTCCTGCTGTAAATATGAACTCCCATCCTAACACCCTTTTACCTCTCTGTGGGTTTGTCTTGACCTGGAAACTTGGGCTAAAACTTAGAAAAAAAATTGTACATGGTAACTCTTTCAGTGATGTTTACTCGTATTTTTTGGTGTTTCTCATAGTTAAGATATAAATCGGCCGGGCGCGGTGGCTCACTCCTGTAATCCCAGCACTTTGGGAGGCCAAGGCGGGCGGATCACCTGAGGTCGGGAGATTGAGACCAGCCTGACCAACATGGAGAAACCCCGTCTCTACTAAAAATACAGAATGAGCTGCACGTGGTGGCTCATGCCCTTAATCCCAACTACTGGGGAGGCTGAGGCAGGAGAATCGCTTGAACCCAGGAGGCGGAGGTTGTGGTGAGCCAGGATCGCGCCATTGCACTCCAGCCTGGGCAACAAGAGTGAATCTCCATCTCAAAAAAAAAAAAAAAAAAGATATAAATCACAATAAATAAATAGGTCAATACAAATGTTAGCTAGGTGTGGTGGCACATGCCTATAGTCTCAGCTACTCTGGAGGCAGAGGCAGGAGGATCACTTGAGCCCATGAGTTTGAGGCAGGAGTGAGTTATGATTGTGCCACTGTACTCCATTCTGGGTGACAGAGTGAGACCCCATCTCTAAATAAATAGATCAAACCCCTAAAAATACTTAAATTCTTCTTAAAAAATTGAAAAGATTGTTCTTCTCAAATTTAGTTGAACTTTCTAAGAGAAACAATTGGCTTTTTCCCACTTTAATAATCATTTTCAGTTTGACTCATACAGTTAATACAATGTGAATTTCTTCCTCAGCATAACAGAATTATAGAATGACAGAGCTGGAAGTGACCTTAGAGAGTACCCAATTCTTCTCTTTCATTTTACAGGTGAGGCAACGGAGGCTCAAAGGCGATGTAATTTGTGCAAAGATTATAGCTAATTAGTAGCAGAGCCCTGACTGGGACATAGTTTGAAGATTAAAAACTTCACCAAGCTACCTTTCTTGGAGGGTCCAAATGTTTATTTTTTCAACTATTCTTTCCACTATACCATAACTTTCACTACATATTAAGTGACACTTTATAACTAGTATAATAGGACAATCATCAATGCATATATAGCCAGCCCTTCATATCTGCGGATTTTGCATCCATGGATTCAACCAAGGAGGAATTGAAAATACTGAGGGAAAAAATAAATAAATACAAAAATACAAAATAATACAAAGAAAAAGCCAAAATTGTTATACTGTTGTTAAGCAGCAGTATAACAACTATTTACATAGCATTAAGTTTGGTGTAAAAATGCAAAAAAATGCAATTATTTTTAAACCAACCTAATATATTGTATTAGATATTAAAGTCATATAGAGATGACTTAAAGTATATGATGGCCAGCCTGGGCAAACGGCAAAACCCTGTCTCTACAAAAAATACAAAGATTAGCTGGACGTGGTGGTGTGTGCCTGTAGTCCCGGCTACTCCGGAGGCTGAGGTGGGAGTCGCTTGAGTCTGGGAGGCAGAGGCTGCATTGAGCTATGCTCATGGCACTGCACTCCAGCCTGGGTGACAGTGCGAGATCTTGTCTCAGAATAAATAAAGTATGTGATGAAGATGTGCATACGTTATATGCAAATAATTTTTTTTTATTATTTATTTAAACAGTCTCACTCTGTTGCCCAGGGTGGAGTGCAATGGGGCTCACCGCAACCTCTGCCTCCCAAGCAGCTGGGACTATAGGCGTGCTCCATGGTGCCCAGCTAATTTTTTTTGTATTCTTAGTAGAGACAGGGTTTCACCATCTCGGCCAGGCTAGTCTTGAACTTCTTTTTTTTTTTTTTTTTTTTTTTTTTGAGACGGAGTCTCGCTTTGTTGCCCAGGCTGGAGTGCAGTGGCCGGATCTCAGCTCACTGCAAGCTCCGCCTCCCGGGTTTACGCCATTCTCCTGCCTCAGCCTCCCGAGTAGCTGGGACTACAGGCGCCCACCACCTCGCCCGGCTAGTTTTTTGTATTTTTTTTAGTAGAGACGGGGTTTCACCATATTAGCCAGGATGGTCTCGATCTCCTGACCTCGTGATCCGCCCGTCTCGGCCTCCCAAAGTGCTGGGATTACAGGCTTGAGCCACCGCGCCCGGCCTAGTCTTGAACTTCTGACCTCAAGTGATCTGCCTCCCAAAGTGCTGGGATTACAGGCATGAGCCCGGCTTTTTTTTTTTTTTTTTTTTTTTGGAGACAAGTCTCCCTCACCCAGGCTGGAGTGCAGTGGCGCCATCTCGGCTTACTGCAGCCTCCGCCTTCTGGGTTTAAGCAATTCTCAGGCCTCAGCCACCCGAATAGCTGGAATTACAGGCGCCCGGCACCACACCCGGCTAATTTTTATATTTTTCAGTAGAGACTAGTTTCGTGGTGTTGGCCAGGCTGGTCTCGAACTCCTGATCTCAGGTGATCTGCCTGCCTTGGCCTCACAAAGTGCTGGGATTACAGGCGTGAACCACTGCGCCCGGCCTTGTGTGATTTTATCTAAGGAACTTAAGCATCCTCAGGTCCTAGGGGATCGTGAAACCAAAACCCCATGGATAGCAAGGGACAATTGTATTTTCAAATTAGACAAATGACATCGGGCACGGTGGCTCACGCCTGTAATTCCAGCACTTTTGGATGCTGAGGCATGCAGATCACCTGAGGTCAGGAGTTGGAGACCAGCCTGGCCAACATGCTGAAACCCTGTCTACAAAAATACAAAAATAGCTGGGCGTGGTGCGCATGCCTGTAGTCCTAGCTGCTTGAGCGACTGAGGCAGGAGAATCGCTTGAACCTGGGAGGCGGAGGCTGCAGTGAGCCAACAGGGTGCCACCGCACTCCAGCCTGGGTGAGTGAGACTCAGTGTTAAAAACAAAACAGACATTAGACAAATGCTACATTAATGTTTGGGTGATCAGATTCTACTTTGAAGTCTGAAGTTAGCAGATATGCCTATAGATTTTTGGAGTTTACCACTTTCTTATTCTGTATCATTAATGGGATTTTTTTTTTGTTTTGCTTTTTGTTTTTTGTCTTTAAGACGGAGTCTTGCTCTGTCGCCCAGGCTGGAGTGCAGTGGCTCGATATCCGCTCACTGCAAGCTCCGCCTCCCGGGATCACTCACGCCATTCTCCTTTCTCAGCCTCCGAAGTAGCTGGGACTACAGGCGCCCGCCACCACGCCCGGCTAATTTTTTTTGTATTTTTAGTAGAGACAGGGTTTCACCATGTTAGCCAGGATGGTCTTGATCTCCTGACTTCGTGATCCGCCAGCCTCGGCCTCCCAAAGTGCTGGGATTACAGGCGTGAGCCACTGCGCCTGGCCATCATTAATTTAATATTTTAAATTACTATAATTTTACCATTTTTCTGGATTTAGTAAGAAATTTGCATTTTTGGTTTGATGTAACAAGGGTTTTAATGTAATTTATGTTAAATTTTGCATTTTTCATTACTGTTACACTTTAACCTGACTGAATGACTGATTTAATTGTATTAGTATTGTGAATAATCATGTGAAATGTTTTGAGACAGAGTACTATATTTGTGAATATAATTTTATGGCTTTTTTCACTTAGTAAGAACCTTTCTGTGTGGAAAACTAAGAAAATTGCTTTCTGCTGTATAATCTGGCATTCATTGTAGATTAAAGCTTATTTTTCTGTGAATAAAACTTATTCAATAAAATACTATTCTTTAAAGTTATATCTTACTACCTTGTATTTGTTTCACTTTCTTAGAAAAGATAAAATCACTCTCTTAAAAATACTGCAATGTAACCTCTTAAATATATCTTATGCCATTGTATGTAGGCATAAGGTACACGTTAGGTCATGCCATGTTTTTAAAGAAAAGACATCAGTTTTCACATTAATGTATGGAATTCTACAAGTGCATGAAATGTCGATTTTTTAAATGTATAATATATGAACAATAGTAACACCCCTCTCTCCAAAAAGATATGCTTGGTTGTCTTAGGAGATAGTATAGTCACTATAACAAAACTTGAACAGGCAAACAGCAATGAGCCTAAAAAACCACTGCCCCTTTGAGGCAGGCAGCAAGGAAGGATACTTGTGAGTTTGTAGAAGCAACTGCCAGTGAGTTTTAGGAGCTGCGAGCAATCTGGTGGGATAAAGAATGAGGGAATAAAGAATCCTTTGGCAAAAAGATTTTTTTTTTTTTTTTTTTTTGAGATGGAGTCTCACTCTGTTTCGCAGGCTGGAGTGCAGTGGCGCGATCTCTGCTCATGCAACCTCCACCTCCAGGCTCAAGCAATTCTGCTTCAGCCTCTCGAGTAGCTGGGATTGATTACAGGCACCCACCACCATGCCAACTAATTTTTATTTTATTTTATTTATTTATTTTTTTGATACGTAGTCTTGCTTTGTCGCCCAGGCTTGAGTGTAAGGGCATGATCTCAGCTCACTGCAACCTCCGCCTCCCGGGTTCAAGCGATTCTCCTGCTTCAGCATCCCGAGTAGCTGAGATTACAGGCCCACACAACTATGCCCGGCTATTTTTGTATTTTTAGTAGAGACGGGGTATCACCATGTTGACCAGGCTGGTCTTGAACTCCCAACCTCGGGTGGTCCACCTGCCTCGGCCTCCCAAAGTGTTGGGATTACAGATGTGAGCCACTGTGCCCAGCCTAATTTTTGTATTTTTAGTAGAGATGGAGTTTTACCATGTTGACCAGGCTGGTTTCGAACTCCTAACCTCAAATGATCCACCCACCTTGGCCTCCCAAACTGCTGGGATTACAGGTGTGAACCACCACGTCCAGCTAGAAAGAAATTTAGAAGTGTGTATTTCAAGTGGCTATTCCCCTGCCTCTTCCTGCCCACAATGGAGATTCCTGAATTACAAGTTGTATTTCAGGCCCAGTCTATGTAGGGACTGATTATCTAATCTTTGACAGTGTTATCACTGCACTGTCATTTGAGATAAACCTTAATAACCATGTCTTAAACACAGTCCAAATTTTTTCTTACGTGTCAACTAAACTTTAATATTGAAGATGTGAATTTTCAAAGCTTTCTATTACAGAAAATTGTAAACTTACACAAAAGTAAAAGCATGACTCCACGATATTCATCAGTTATCCTCAACAATTTGACATTTTATCAGTCCTGTTTCATCTAGCACTCCTTCCACTTGCTCACCCCAATACTCCAAAGTAAATCCTAGACATAATATCATTTCTCCTGTAATTACCTCGTTATATATTTCTTTTTTTTAATGTTTTATAGAGATTGGGTTTCACCATGTTGCCCAGGCTGGTCTTGAACTCCTGGGTTCAAGCAATCTGCCCGCCTCAGCCTCCCAAAGTGCTGGGATTACGGACATGAGGCTTCCTTCCTTCCTTCCTTCCTTCCTTCCTTCCTTCCTTCCTTCCTTCCTTCCTCCCTCCCTCCCTCCCTTTCTCTCTCTTTCTTTCTTTCTTTCTTTCTTTCTTTCTTTCTTTCTTTCTTTCTTTCTTTCTTTCTTTCTTTCTTTCTTTCTTTTCTTTCTTTCTTTCTCTCTCTCTCTCTCTCTCTCTCTCTTTCTTTCTCTCTGTCTCTCTCTTTTTTCTTTCTCCTTTCTTTCTCCCTTCTTCCCTTCCTCCCTTCCTTTTCTTCTTTCTTTCTTTTTGCTCTCGTTGCCCAGGCTGGAGTGCAATGGCACCATCTCAGCTTACTGCAACCTCCACCTCCCGGGTTCAAGCAATTCTCCTGCCTCAGCCTCCCAAGTAGCTGAGATTACAAGCACCTGCCACCACACCTGGCTAATTTTTGTATTTTTAGTAGAGATGGGGTTTCTCCATGTTGGTCAGGCTGGTCTCGAACTCCTGACCTCAGGTGATCCACCCACCTCAGCCTCCCAAAATGCTGGGATTAAAGGCTTGAGCCACTGCACCCAGCCGCCTTGTTAATGTATTTCTAATGGATAAGAAAAAATTTGCATAAATGTGTGAATTTTTAACTCACCACTATTATTGCTGAATTTTAATATACATTTAAACAATAATTAAAATCAACTTTATGTCCCATTTTTGCCTATTTGAAAATTAAGGGAAATAAAACCCCTATAACTGATATTATCATTTCAAAAATACTTTTAAACCACGTTTTCACTATTTCATGTGGTAGTTTGCTTATACATTGTAGAACAAATATGGTACTTATTAAAAGTTAGTAGACTAACTGCATGGTATATGGATACCTAGTGGTTCTCAAAAGTGCATCACCTGGGAATTTGTTAGAAATTCAAATTCCTGGACCCCAACTCAAACCTAGAATCAGAAACTGAGGGTGCAACCCAGCAATCTTTTAATAAGCCCTCTAGGTGGATAGATGCCAGCTAAAGTTTGAAAAACACTGGAATATCATATGGGGTCTGAAACCTATAAATCAAATTGATGTAGATCTCCGCAAATGATTATCATCCTCACCTTTCTTACTTTTCGCTATAACTAACTCATTGCTGGCCCAGTGTTGTATTTTCTCATGTTACAAAATATAAAGGCATAAAATACAACATCTTGTGAGTGCCTTCTCATTCTACTTTTCAAAAAAAAACTCTTGCATACACTTTGAACTTTGTAATGGGAATTTTTCCGCAACCCTTTCCCTGCTGAGTTCAACATAGCCCCACATTGCTCATTGCCATTACACTATCCTCCACTTAAGTATTTGAAGGCTCACTCATTAGTGCTAGCCCAACAGCAACAAGTTGAGATTGTACAGAACAGACCTGCATTTCTACAGAGAGCCAAAGCTTCAGTGTAACGTGAGCCTTGAATTTGGAATGCTAGAATTTCAGAGTTGGAAGGAGTCAGCCTCTCTAATTCATAATAATTAGTAGTTCTGAATTCTTTTTTAGTTCTGAAATTTTAAAAATAATTGTGCCACAGAAGAACCAAAGAAAACTGTCCAGACATGGTGGCTCATGCCCTCCTCGGCCTCCCAGAGTGCTGGGATTACAGGCGTGAGCCAACACGCCTGGCCTGGGCCTATACTTGTTAATTGTAGGCTTATGACTAAATATTGGAAGAATACTGGGTAAAAGTAAATAAGGGTCCCTGGAGTGTTGGTGCACCTGTATTCCCAGCTACTCAGAAAGCTGAAGCAGGAAGATTGCTTGAGCCTGGGAGGTCAAGGCTACAGTACACTATTACTGGCCCTATGAATAGTCAGTGTACTCCAGCCTGGGCAACATACTAAGACCCTATCTCTAAAAAAGAAAACAGAAACAAAGAATAAGAACCCAAGAGAAATCAAAACTGTTATTTTCTTCTTGTAATTTCCCAGAATTTAAATTTGCAAAGAAAGAATAGGATATAATAAATTGAGATATTTAAACAGTGATCTTGCTTCAAAATTTAATTTTTCTTACAATAGACCTTACTGTTCCAAAAACGTATTTTACATACAAAATTATTAATGTCTATTTGTTATGTGAACTTTTGAGAGTCAGTTTTCTTTGTGTGTGTGTTGTTTATTTTTAATTTTTTCAGATAAGTGACTTGGAAATGTTTCTTTAGCTTTTTCCCGTTACTAGGTACTCAGGATTTCTTTTTTAATTCCATTAGCTTATATAAGGGGCTTTGCATAAAAAATGCAAAGGCTAAGGCATAAAAAATGTATTTTCTTGTTAAATACTGGAATTTTGTTTGGCAGAGATTAGGCTCTGCTTCTGCCAGATTACTGACAATTACGTTGAGGAAGAAAGGCGAACACATGAGTATGTTCATGAACACCTAACTGGTGTTTCAGGGAAACTAGGATTAAAAACAAAAGACTCCAGATCTCCTCCCATAAAATTAATCTTCTGAAGTTGAGAAAAACTTGCTAAAAATCATTTTATTTTTCATTAAACAAACATTATACATGGATTTCTTAGTAGAAATTTAACAAAGGTCTGTGTTAATTATTAAATAAAGAGAATGATCTAACAAATCTGGAAAAACCTGTTTTTCTTTCAACTAGCTTTTTTTGGTTGTTATTTGATTACTAAAAAGAATGTACTCTGTGCTGTACCGTTCTTGGTTTTCTGTTATAAATTTTTAGATACATTATATTTTTATGTGATCCATAATAACTAAGCGAAAAAGACCAGACAGGGTGGCGCACGCCTGTAATCCCAGCACTTTGGGAGGCTGAAGTGGGTGGATCGCTTTATTCCAGGAGTTCGAGACCAGTCTGAGCAACATGGCAAAACCCTGTCTCTACAAAAAATAGAAAAATTAGCCAGGTGTGGTTGCATGCGCCTGTGGTCCCAGCTACTCAGGAGACTGAGCTGGGAGGATCACTTGAGCCCGAGAGGTCGAGGCTGCAGTGAGCCGTGATTGTGCCACTGCACTCCAGCTTGAGTGACAGAGCAAGAGCCTGTCTCAAAAAAAAAAAAAAAGAAAGAAAGAAAGAAAGAAAAGAAAAAAAAATTAAGTGAAGATACCTATATTAAGTGTAAATTGTAAGTCAATATTTGACTAGTTATATGAAGTGAAACATAAAAATATCAATACATGAGGGTAATAATTTCTGTTCACCTACCTCAGAGGATTGTCGTAAGGATCATATGAGAAAATGTACATGAAAGAGATTCAAAAATTACAAACCCTCTATATAAGCCTGAGGAATCATTCCTCTAATTAGAGTTTATTGGACTAATTATGTGTTAGTTTCACACGAAATGAAACAGTCGTGAAACAGTATGATTAATCAGGGATGTAGCATGATGAAATTCATTTATACAGCTTCTTAGCCATTTCCATGACTTTCAAAACCGCTTATATACATTATCTCTTTGCCTTCTACTCTCTATATGGTTACTCCTTATGTTTAAATCAATATATAGGTAATGGCACTGAGATAATTGGAGAAATCATTGTTGTGTACCATTGTGGAAAGTGTGTTTTTAAGTCCTGCCATTCAAGGGGCCCTCAGATTTACTTGGACGGTCAAGTCAGTTCTGTTTTCTAACATGAAAATAAGAATACATGAAACGGATAAATTTAGGGATGTTAATTTGTATTCTCAAAAGATCTCTTGATACATAGTAGTGATGTCAATTTACATAAATCATTTTCTTTTTCTTTTTTTTTTCTTTGAGACAAAGTCTTGCTCTGTCGCCCAGGCTGGAGTGCAGTAGCACTATCTCGTCTCACTGCAAGCTCCGCCTCCCGGGTTCATGCCATTCTTCTGCCTCAGCCTCCCGAGTAGCTGGGACTACAGGCACCTGCCACCACTCCCGGCTAATTTTTTGTACTTTTTAGGTAGAGACGGGGTTTCACCGTGTTAGCCAGGATGATCTCAATCTTCTGACCTCTGGATCTGCCCGCCTCGGCCTCCCAAAGTGCTGGGATTACAGGTGTGAGCCACCGCACCCAGCCTGAAACTATAATTTTCAAAGCACTTTACCTGCTTTGTTTCGTAACATCTCTCTAAAGTGGGCAGTTTATTATAATTCTGCAGTTAATGAAATGGCCACTGAAAGGTTAGGTGACTTGCCAAGGGTCATACAGATAGGTAGAAGCAAAGCCATAAAAAGAACTCTGACTTCTGGTCTGGTACTCTTGCACTATGCCATTGTGTTCCTTATTCATTATATTCCTAGCATCTCTGTAATTTACAGCTGAGAAACCCCAGACATAGAGGTTATGTGACTCACCTAAATCATATGGTGAATCACCAGTCAAGCTGTTCTTATAGGCAACAAAGCTGTTTCTAGCTAATTTTTGGCATCATTTAGCTACATTGGCTGCCTCACTGTCTGATGTATATACATGTAAATCTAAGCTCCTTTTTGGATGGCAAGACCTGGCTGGCCATATGACAGCAAACCACAAAACCAAATCTACTCAACCTGAATTGAAAAATTAAAGTAATTCTTAAAAAAAGAAGAAAGTTTAACTACATTTCTGATCTCAGGAATTTGGAAATGGGAAAGATAACTTTTCACTACACTGCCAAGTAAAACCTTGGAAGTCAGGAAGCATGTCTCCCTAGTCGCTATGTTATCGTGACTAGCACACTATCTAGTCCATTAGGAGGTACTGAGTTAATTTTTGCTCAGTACATAAATGTATGAATGATGGAATGAATGAACAAATGAATAAATAAATGGAGTGGGAAAACCTCCCCATCCAAAAACTGTGCATTGACAAGTACAATACAATTTGGATCAATACTGATGCTTTTACAAATTTTTCTTTTCTTTTTTTTCTTTGAGATGGAGTTTTGCTCTTGTTGCCCAGGCTGGAGTGCAATGGCGTGTTCTTGGCTCACCACAACCTCTGTCTCCTGGGTTCAAGTGATACTCCTGCCTCAGCCTTCCTGGCTAATTTTTGTATTTTTAGTAGAGACCGCGTTTCTCCATGTTGGTCAGACTGGTCTCGAACTCCTGACCTCAGGTTATCTACCTGCCTGAGCCTCCCAAAGTGCTAGGATTACAGGCGTGAGCCACCATGCCTGACCTCTTTTCTTTTCTTTTGAGACAGAGTCTTGCTCTGTTGCCCAGGCTGGAGTGCAGTGGTACAATTCCAGCTCACTGCAACCTCTGTCTCCCAGGCTCAAGGGAAACTCCCACTTCAGCCTCCCGAGTAGCTGGGACTACAGGTGTGCCACCATGCCTGTCTAATTTTCGTATTTCTTTCTTTCTTTTTTTTTTTGAGACAAGAGTCTCGCTCTGTCCCCAGGCTAGAATGCAGTGGCCGCTCTCGGCTCACTGCAACCTCCACCTCCCAGGTTCAAATGATCCTTCTGCCTCAGCCTCCCGAGTAGCTGGGACTACAGGCGAGCGCCACGGGGTTTCACCATGTTGGCCAGGATGGTCTCGATCTCTTGACCTCGTGATCCACCCGCCTCGGTCTCCCAAAGTCCTGGGATTACAGGTGTGAGCCACCGCGCCTGGCCCTTTTTTTTCTTTTTTGAGATGGAGTTTAACTCTGTCGCCCAGACTGGAGTGCAGCGGGCGATCTTGACTCACTGCAATCTCCGCCTCCCGGGTTCAAGCGATTCTCCTGCCTCAGCCTCCTGAGTAGCTGGGATTACAGGTGCCCGACACCGCGCCAGGCTAGTTTTTCTGTTTGTTTGTTTGTTTGTTTGTTTGTTTGTTGTTGTTTTTTGAGACGAAGTTTCGCTCTTGTTGCCCAGGCTGGAACGCAATGACGCAATCTCGGCTCACTGCAACCGCCGCCTCCCTCCTCCCGGGTTCAAGTAATTCTCCTGCCTCAGCCTCCTAAGTAGCTGGGATTATAGGCACCCGCCTCCATGCCCGGCTAATTTTTGTACATTTAATAGAGACGGGGTTTCACCATGTTGGCCAGGTGAAGTAGTCTCCAGCGATCCGCCTACCTCGGCCTCCCAAAGTGCTGAGATTACAGGCGTGAGCCACTGTGCCTTGCCTCATTCTTTTTTTGCACAAACATTAAACATCTACTTTTTGCCAGCAAGCTCTGAGCTGGATGAGTACGTTCTATCATAGAGTGCTGAAGGGAAATAGGAGCTGTATTTAATTCAGATGGTTTAGGGGAGGGTCTAGGGAAGGTTTTCTGGAGGCGGGGGAACATTTAAGTAGTCAAGGAGGGGAGAGTTCTGTCTGAGAGAAAGGAACAAGTGCAGAGTTCAGAATCATGAAAGTCTGGCGGGTCTAAAGAACTAAAACTGGAGGTTTTGAATGAGAGGTCCAAAGTATTTATTGAGAATGCTTAAGGGCTCTTTATGTACACTAGGTCTCCTTAGGTACATATGTAGGATACATTTGGGCCTCTCCCCTCCCCACCAGATAAGAGAAATTCAAGCTCATATGCTGGATTTTGAATTTCTGAGCAGGATACCATAGAAGTAAGTTATTTTCTAAGGCAGGTTTTGTGAGCTATGTTGGGAGGTAAGGAAAAGAATATGCATTTACCAGGCAACCATCCCCTGTTCTAAGCCTTTGCAGGGGCTGGGTAAATTATACAGGTCTCACATAGGTTCCTTTTTATTTGAAATATATATTTATTTTTTATTTAATTTAATTTATTTATTTATTTGAGACGGAGTTTTGCTCTTGTCGCCCAGGCTGGAGCACAGTGGGTGATCTCAGCTCGCTGCAACCTCTGCCTCCCAGGTTCAAGCGATTCTCCTGCCTCAGCCTCCCAAGTAGCTGGGATTACAGGTGCGCGCTACCACGCCCAGCTAATTTTTGTATTTTTAGTAAAGACAGGGTTTCTCCATGTTGGTCAGGCTGGTCTCGAATTCCTGACCTCTGGTGATCCACCTGCCTTGGCCTCCCAAAGTGCTGGAATTACAAGCATGAGCCACCACGCCCAGCCTGAAATACATATTTAAATTCAGCTACCTTGATTAATGTGTTTAATAGAAGCCATTTCACTTCACTGTTACCCTCACCACCATCTCTCAATCATATTAAATCAAACTAACACTGTGTGTTAAGTGTTTGATGTGTACCCAAAAATTCTAGGAGGTAGGATATAAGAAAATAAGACTCAAACTCAGCCCTCCTGGGGTTTATAGTCTTGTTGGCAGAAAGAGACATACACCATTCACAAGGTATTTCCTGATTCCAAATACAATACAGGGGCCATTGATAACTGTTATGTTGTTTAACTCACAAAAAAAATCAAAAGAACAAAAGAGTGTAAGTACATTGTAATACAGCGCTAGATTGTGTGTAATAGACTATCATTACAACAGGAACACAGAAGGACAAAGGAGGTGTGGCCCAATAATTGGAGTAGGTTTCATGAAAGGAGTGTCACAAAAGCTAAAAGATCTGAGGTTGACCAGGTGCAGTGGCTCACGTCTATAATCCCAGCACTTTGGGAGGCCGAGACAGGTGGATCACCGGAGGTCTGGAGTTCAAGACCAGCCTGACCAACATGGTGAAACCCCATCTCTACTAGAAATACAAAAATTAGCTGGGCATGTTGGTGTGCGCCTGTAGTCCCAGCTACTCGGGAGGCTGAGACAGGAGAATTGCTTGAGCCCAGGAGGTGGAGGTTGCAGTGGGCAACCAGTGCACTCCGGTCTGGGTGACAGAGTGAGACTCTGTCTCACAAAAAAAAAAAAAAAAAAAAAAAAAAAAATTCTGAGGTTGTTCCAGATTCTAAAGCTGTATGATCATATATGATACATTTGTCATTTTGTTTTGTTTTGTTTTCTGTGCAAGGTTAATGATGGAGGACAAAAGGACCCACTTGGTCTGTTATGTTATAAACTTATATGGTGTGCTGGCATATGTCTTGCATATTTTAATATGTTTCCATGTACATTTTATTGAATAATAACTCTTCAAACAGATTACAGCTTAAAATGAATCTAGCCTCCCTTGCTTCCAAACAAACAAACAAAAATTAGAAGCCAAAATTTACTCAAAGCACTGCTCAAGCCGTCTGTCTTCATTTGGAAATCATCAATTAACTCAAATGACAAATCAATCTGGAATAGGAGCAACTCCACAGATGATTCATGGTGACTGAAGGCGCCTGGTAACCTTTCTGTCTCCATTTCTTCATCTGTCTGTAGGGAAGAATGGTCTTGCAGAGGTGTTACAAAAAACAATTAAAGTTGGTAATGTGCTTTGAGAGCCGTGGATGAACCATGCTTTCAAAGTGCATAATTACATACTGCAGCGAGTCTCTCATACTTGCATCCTCTACTCAACTCTTTAATAGGTATTTGAAATGACACAACTCAGGTAGGTTTTCCTTGTTCTCAAGTTACTACTACATTATTTAGCCAATGATACCAGCTGTCTTTATTTATTTATTTATTTATTTATTTATTTTGAGACGGAGTCTCGCTCTGTCGCCCAGGCTGGAGTGCAGTGCTCTGTCGCCCAGGCTGGAGTGCAGTGGCCGGATCTCAGCTCACTGCAAGCTCCGCCTCCCGGGTTCGGGCCATTCTCCTGTCTCAGCCTCCTGAGTAGCTGGGACTACAGGCGCCCGCCACCTCGCCCGGCTAGTTTTTTGTATTTTTTAGTAGAGACGGAGTTTCACCGTGTTAGCCAGGATGGTCTCGATCTCCTGACCTAGTGATCCGCCCGTCTCGGCCTCCCAAAGTGCTGGGATTACAGGCTTGAGCCACCGCGCCCGGCCTACCAGCTGTCTTTAAAATCGAATGCAACCCACAGTAGTAGTAAGGACCATTAATCATTTGGGCTTTAGGATACTTAAAGTCTTTCTTCTTGGGGAGTATAGTTTTCCAGATCATTCTCTACCTTCATTTTTCAATTTTTCCACTTCGGTTGGCTCACTCATCTCCTCTCTGACAACAATCCGTGAAGATTGTAAAAGATCAGCTCAATGGCTTCACTGAAACCTAACAGGAGGCCCCTCTTTGCTTTGCTGAATACTTGGTAATTTCTTGTTTGCTGTTCTTATTCCTCTTCTTTCCCTCCACCCGCTCCATATTTTAATTGGCCTGTTGGAAACACACAGCAGGTGAAATTCTTTAGATGTCTTCACAGCAGGAGAAGGAAAAAGATGTTGAAATCGGAATGTTGAATAGTTAAGTTGGGAAGGAGAAGGGCTGGGATTGGCCAAGCAGAAAACAAGAAGGGAGAAACCAGCAAGATGTAGTGACAACATCCCAGTCATTCTGGGTAGTAAGGGGAAACCTAGAAAAACAAAGCCAGTTGAGAACACATGAAAAAAGAGCTATTGACCCCCTAACCTGGGCAACCTTCCCACACACTCCTTTTGCCATTCTGCCATATGAGAGAAGGAAAGGAGAGAGTGTAGTATCCCTCTCCATTACAGGAAAACAGTGTCAAGCTTATATCTTCTCATAAACTTGGATGAACTTGGATCCTACTTAGTGGCAACTTTATGTTCAAAGGAAAGCACATTTCCTCAGATAGCCCCAAAGAATCTAAATATTTGGTTCCAAGATGGAATATGAAATGGAATATGAGACTATGAGTATAAATTAAGCATTTTTCTTTTTATCTTTTTTTGTGGGGGGAGGGGGAGGCGGGAGGGACAAGGTCTTCCTCTGTCACCCAGGCTGGAGTACAGTGGCACGATCACAGCTCACAGCAGCCTCAACCTCCTGGGCTCAAGCCATCCTCCCACTTCACCCTCCCGAGTAGCTAGGACCACAGGCTGTGCCACCACACCCAGCTAATTAAAAAAATTTTTTTTTGTAGAGATGGGGTCTCCCTATGTTGTCCAGACTGGTCTTGAACTTCTGGACTTAATTGGATCTTTCTGCCTCAGCCTCTCAAAGTACAGGGATTACAGGCATGAGCCACCATGCCCAGCCCCATTTTCATATGTTAGATTTGAATTCTGTCCTTTATCAATGTGTGACAATTTTGATATATGAATTTCGGCAAAAACTTTTCTTTCCTCCAGCCCAAAGTTCTGCCTGAACTATATAGGGTGTGGGGAGGCTGTTTTCCTTCATAGGGGAGGCTGTTTTCCTTCATAGAAACTACTACTTGAAGGGCCGGGCGCGGTGGCTCAAGCCTGTAATCCCAGCACTTTGGGAGGCCGAGACGGGCGGATCACGAGGTCAGGAGATCGAGACCATCCTGGCGAACACGGTGAAACCCCGTCTCTACTAAAAAAATACAAAAAACGGCCGGGCGCGGTGGCTCAAGCCTGTAATCCCAGCACTTTGGGAGGCCGAGACGGGTGGATCACGAGGTCGGGAGATCGAGACCATCCTGGCTAACACGGTGAAACCCCGTCTCTACTAAAAAAATACAAAAAACTAGCCGGGCGCGGTGGCGGGCGCCTGTAGTCCCAGCTACTCGGGAGGCTGAGGCAGGAGAATGGCGTGAACCCGGGAGGCGGAGCTTGCAGTGAGCTGAGATCCGGCCACTGCGCTCCAGCCCCGGCGACAGAGCGAGACTCCGTCTCAAAAAAAAAAAAAAAGAAACTACTACTTGAAGAAGTGCCCATTGCTAAAGGGATTCAGCCACCATTACTAAAGTAGAAATTTACTAGAGTAAAATACCCAGAAAGTAAGTCAATTTTGCTCTGCTAGAAGGAAATATTTTCCTTTAAACGGAGTAAGAAAACACAAGAGGGTTTTTACCCTTCTTGAAATACTGTAGCACTGCATATGTTTCTCACTCTGAGTGCAGAAAACTTTTGAAAAGTGCCTATTTATATAGCATTTTTTGAAATGGCAAAATTTAAGAAGTGGAGGGCAGAGTAAGTGGTTGCCATGGATTGGGGAAGGGAGGGTGGCGGAAGATGGATGTGGTTATAAAAGGGCAACAGGAAGAATCTGTGATGCTGGGATTGTTCAGTATCCTGACTGTGGTGGTGGGTACATGAATCTACACAGGTGATAAAATGGTATATAAGCTGGGTGGAGTGTTGCCCACCTGAAGTCCCAGCTACTTGGGAGGGTGAGGTGGGAGGATTGATTGAGTCAAGGAGTTCAAGGCTAATGAGTCAGACGAAAGATTGGGTGGAAGGAATTGAAGAAATTATTATTATTATTATTATTATTATTTGAGACAGAGTCTCACTCTGTCACCCGGGCTGGAGTGCAGTGGCATGATCTCAGCTCACAGCAGCCTCAACCTCCTGGGCTCAAGCCATCCTCCCACTTCACCCTCCCGAGTAGCTAGGACCACAGGCTGTGCCACCACACCCAGCTAATTAAAAAAATTTTTTTTTGTAGAGATGGGGTCTCCCTATGTTGTCCAGACTGGTCTTGAACTTCTGGACTTGCAACATCTACCTCCTGGGATGAAGCAATTCTTATGCCTCAGTCTCCCAAGGAGCTGAGATTACAGGCGTGTGCCACCATACCCGGCTAATTTTTGTGTATTTTTTTCTTTTGAGACAGAATTTCACTCTTGTTGTCCAGGCTGGAGTGCTATGGCTTGGCTCAGTGCAACCTCTGCCTCCTGAGTTCAAGCAATTCTTCTGCTTCAGCTTCCCAAGTAGCTGGGATTACAAGTGTGCGCCACCATGCCCGGCTAATGTTGTATTTTTAGTAGAGACAGGGTTTCACTATGTTAGTCAGGCTGGTCTTGAACTCCTGATCTCAAGTGATGCACCCGCTTCGGCCTCCCAAAGTGCTGAGATTATAGGCATGAGCCACCTCGCCCAGCTAATTGTTATATTTTTGGTAGAGATGGGATTTCTCCATGTTGGTCAGGCTGGTCTCGAACTCCTGGCCTCAAGTGCTCTACCCACCTTGGACTCCCAAAGTGCTAGGATGACAGGCGTGGGCCACCATACCTTGCCTGTATTGTCTTTTTTTTTTTTTTGAGACGGAGTCTCATCACCCAGGCTGTAGTGCAGTGGCACAATATTGGCTCCCTGCAACCTCCGCCTCTCAGGTTCAAGCAATTCTCCTGCCTCAGCCTCTAGAGTAGCTGGGATTACAGGCGCCTGCCACCATGCCTTGCTAATTTTTACATATTTAGTAGAGACGGGGTTTCACCATTTTGGCCAGGCTGGTCTTGAACTCCTGACCTCATGATCCACCCGCCTTGGCCTCCCAAAGTGCTGGGATTACAGGCCTGAGCCACTGCGCCCGGCCTGTTTTGTCTTAATCAGATGAAATTTTCTCTTTCCTCTCTGGGGCTAAGTGTGCTGTATTGTAGTTTCCTACTGCCTGTCCATCTCTTCAGATGGACTATAAACTTCTAGAAGGCAAGAACTGTGGCTTATTTTTCTGAATCCCAAGTACCTGCCATATGCTAGGAACTCAATAAATGTTTGCTTCTTTAATAAATGAATGGTAAAGGCCGGGTGCAGTGGCTCATGCCAGTAATCCCAGCACTTTGGGAGGCCGAGGCGGGCGGATCATGAGGTCAGGAGATCGAGACCATCCTGGCTAACACGGTGAAACCCCATCTCTACTAAAAATGCAAAAAATCAGCCGGGCGTGGTGGCAGGCACCTATAGTCCCAGCTACTCAGGAGGTTGAGGCAGGAGAATGGCGTAAACCTGGGAGACGGAGCTTGCAGTGAGCCGAGATTTCGTCACTGCACTCCAGCCTGGGTGACAGAGTAAGACCCTTTGTCAAAAAAAAAAAAAAAAAAAAAAGAAGAAGAAGAAATGAACGGTAAAGCAAACCCCAAAAATGAAAGCAAACATTAACCTACCGACTGAGCAGGCAGCTACATTCTGACAGTGCTTCTTAGTAATCTCTACATAGGCTGGGTGCAGTGACTCCCGCCTGTAATCCCAATACTTTTGGAGGCCGAGGTGGGCAGATCACCTGGGGTCAGGAGTTTGAGACTCCTGTAATCACGCCTGTAATCCTAGCACTTTGGGAGTCCAAGGTGGGTGGATCATGAGATCAGGAGTTCGAGACCAGCCTGACCAACATGGAAAAATCCTGTCTCTACTAAAAATACAAAATTAGCTGGGCATGGTGGCACATGCCTGTAATCCCAGCTACTCGGGAGGCTGAGGCAGGAGAATCGCTTGAACCCAGGAGGCAGAGGTTGCAGTAAGCCAAGATCGCACCATTGCACTCCAGCCTGGGCAACGAGAGCAAAACTCAGTCTCAAAAAAAAAAAAAAAGTAATCTACATAATCACATTGAAGAAAACCAGATAATGACCTGATAACGATCATTTCTTTGAGGAAGTTTGGGAGTAAACTGTTCACAAATGAAAGGAACAATACAGGAGAAACACAACTCTTATATGATATTCTAAGATGCGGTATAGCCAAAGCTCATCATTAAATTGCTACTGGTTCCAACACATTTCTCTTCCAAACTGAGACCCAGTTTACTCTTTCATCCCACTACTCTGATGTGCACCTTCAATTTTTTTTTCTTTAACCACACAATACCACTTGCCATTCCTGAGATAAACTATAAACTTTTCCTCCTCTGCGTCTTTGCTTCACTTTGCCCAGAAAGCTTCTTCCTCCATTACCTTCCTGGAGAATTCCTACTAATCTTTCCATTGCCAGCTTGTCTTACTTGCTTATTGCTACATAACAAAATCCCCCAAAACTGAGTGGCTTAAAACAACGTGCTTGGCCGGGCGCGGTGGCTCAAGCCTGTAATCCCAGCACTTTGGGAGGCCGAGACGGGCGGATCACGAGGTCAGGAGATCGAGACCATCCTGGCTAACACAGTGAAACCCCGTCTCTACTAAAAAATACAAAAAAAAAACTAGCCGGGCGAGGTGGCGGGCACCTGTAGTCCCAGCTACTCGGGAGGCTGAGGCAGGAGAATGGCCTGAACCCGGGAGGCGGAGCTTGCAGTGAGCTGAGATCCGGCCACTGCACTCCAGCCAGGGGGACAGAGTGAGACTCCGTCTCAAAAAAAAAAAAAAAAAAAAAAAAAAAAACAACGTGCTTTATTATTTCCTAAGATTTTTGTGGGTTGGCTGGACAGTTCTGCTGGTCTTGCCTGGGTTCACTCATGTGGCTGCAGTCAGCTGGTGGGTCATCTGGGGGCTTGGCTCAGCTGGGGCACTGTCATAGCTGGTCTTCTCTCTTTGCACAGCTTCTTTCCAGCAGCATAGCCTGCACTTCTTTATATGGCAACTGGGTTCCAAGGGCAAAAGCAGAAGCTGTTAGTTCTCATAAGGCCTGCCTGGGCTCAGAGATCCCAAGATGTTGCATTTGATTGGTCAAAGCAAGTTACATGATCAGCCGAGATTCAAGGGGAGGGGAAAGAGACTCTACCACTTGATGGAAGGAGCAGTAGAGTCACATTGCAAAGGGGCATAGATACAGAGAAGAATAATACATTGGGAGCCATTTGCACAATCATACAGCTGAAATGTCACCTCTTTTTTTTTTTTTTTTTTTTTTGAGACGGAGTCTTGCTCTGTCACCCAGGCTGGAGTGCAGTGGCCAGATCTCAGCTCACTGCAAGCTCCGCCTCCCGGGTTCACGCCATTCTCCTGCCTCAGCCTCCCAAGTAGCTGGGACTACAGGCGCCTGCCACCTCGCCCGGCTAGTTTTTTGTATTTTTTAGTAGAGACGGAGTTTCACCATGTTAGCCAGGATGGTCTCGATCTCCTGACCTCGTGATCCACCCGTCTCGGCCTCCCAAAGTGCTGGGATTACAGGCTTGAGCCACCGCGCCCGGCCGGAAATGTCACCTCTTAATTCATCATTTGTGATATGTATATATATGTGTGTGTGTGTATGTATTTATGTGTATATACACATACTTATCACATTTTCTCATTACTTGTTCCTATGTTTCCTCTGATGATATTCTGGCATGCTCCTGACACATAACTACCTGAAGGAGTCAAGAGTTTAAAAAAAATAGGTGCAGCCCAGACGTGATGGTTCGTGTCTGTAATCCTAACACTTTGGGAGGCCAAAGCAGGAGGATGGCTTGTGTCCAGGAGTTCAAGAGCAGCTTGGGCAACATAGCAAGACCCCCATCTCTACAAAAAAAATTTTGTTTAAGGTACACAGTCTGAAAGAACAGCTTTGGGCAATCTTATATGCAAAAAGCTGTACTGGGGAGATGAAGCTGGAAATACAGTTTGGGGTCATATCATCAAAAACCTTGAATGCCATGCCAAGGGATTTAGATTTAATTTTGCCAGCACTTAAAACTGAAGTCAAGAACATAATCTCGCTAGGTGCAGTGGCTCACACCTGTGATCCCAGCACTTTGCTAGGCCGAGGCGAACGGATCGCCCCATCTCTACAAAAAAAAATAAAAAATAAAAAATATTACCCCGGCATGGTGGCATGCACCTGTACCCCCAGCCACTTGGGAGGCTGAGGTGGGAGGATCCCTTGAGCCCAGGAGGCAGAGGTTGTAGTGAGTGTAAAGATCGTGCCACTGCACTCCAGCCTGGGCGACAGAAAGAGACTCCGTATCCAAAAAAAAAAAAAACCCATAATCTCTTCCCAAACTACTACTTCCTCTTCCTCCTCCTCCTGTTCCTCTTCCTCTTCTTTTTTCCTGTTTAGGTGAATGTCAGAAACATGGACTCACAGCCCCACCCCCTTCATTCACCCAAATGACTTCCAAGTTCTTATCACAGTTCCTAACTATCTCTTGACTCATTCTCCCATCTACACTGCCACAGCCTTATTTCAGGGCCTTGTCATTTCTTCTCTGACCTATTACCACAGCCTCTTTTTTTTTTTTTAGACAGAGTTTTGCTCTTGTTGCCCAGGCTGGAGAGCAAGGCTGGAGTGCAATGGCACAATCTCGGCTCACCGCAACCTCTGCCTCCTGGGTTCAAATGATTCTCCTGCCTCAGCCTCCCAAGTGGCTGGGATTACAGGCATGTGCCACCACGCCCAGCTAATTTTGTATTTTTAGTAGAGACAGGGTTTCTCCACGTTGGTCTGGCTGGTCTCAAACTCCCAACCTCAGCTGATCCGCCCACCTCAGCCTCCCAAAGTGCTGGGATTAGTGAGCCACTGTACCCGGCCCATAGCCTCTTAATTGGTTTTCCTGATATCAGTCTTGCTCACTTGTCCATGCTCCATACTTCTACCAAAAGCATCTGCTGCTAGTTCCCTCATTATAAGCTTTTGTGGATTCCCATCACTCTCAAGATAAAGTTCAAAGTCTTTAGCACTCATTGCAAGAGCCCTCCACAATTTGGCCCCTGCCTAATCTCCCTCCACTGTTCTTTGCCCCTTCTCCTTTAGATTTCAGCAGTACTATAAACTTCTTGTAGTTCCTCAGTTCATGCCTTCTTTACGTCTTGGTGCATTTGCCCATGCTAGACTCTCTCTCGAATACTGAATACTCTCTCATCCCTTTTCTACCTGGGTAAACTCCCAGTTTTCTTTCAGTCTCAATCTCAGACCAGGCACATTGGCTCATACCTGCAATGCCAGCACTTTGGGAGGCTGAGGCAGGAGGATTGCTTGAGCCAGGAGTTCAAGACCAGCCTAGGCAATATAATGAGACCCCCCATCTCTACAAAAAATACATTATAGAAAAATTAGGCCAGGTGCGGTGGCTCACACCTGTAATCCCAGCACTTTGGGAGGCCGAGGCAGGCGGATCACGAGGTCACGAGATCAAGACCATCCTGGCGAACACGGTGAAACCCCGTCTCTACTGAAAATACAAAAAAATTAGCCGGGCGTGGTAGCGGGCGCCTGTAGTCCCAGCTACTTGGGAGGCTGAGGCAGGAGAATAGCGTTAACCTGGGAGGCGGCGGAGTTTGCAGTGAGTGGAGATCACGCCACTGCACTTCAGTCTGGGCGACAGAGCGAGATTCCATCTCAAAAAAAAAAAAAAAAAGAAAAAGAAAAATTAGCCAGGTGTGGTGGCACATGCCTGTGGTCCCAGCTACTGGGCAGGCTGAGGCAGGAGGATCACTTGAGCCCAGGAGGTTAAGACTGCAGTGAGCTGTGTTCATGCCACTGCACTCCAGCCTGGGTGACAGAGCCAGACCTGTCTCAAGAAAAAAAAAAAAAAAAAGAGAAAATATACAATAGTGGAATGAAGAAGGCACTAGATAACAGCAAGACTTCCCTCACCTTCTCCTCAATAAGGTAAAAAATGAAAAGAAAGGCCGGGCGCGGTGGCTCACGCCTGTAATCCCAGCACTTTGGGAGGCCGAGGCGGGCGGATCACAAGGTCAGGAGATCGAGACCACAGTGAAACCCCGTCTCTACTAAAAATACAAAAAATTAGCCGGGCGCGGTGGCGGGCGCCTGTAGTCCCAGCTATTCAGGAGGCTGAGGCAGGAGAATGGCGTGAACCCAGGAGGTGGAGCTTGCAGTGAGCCGAGATCGCGCCACTGCACTCCAACCTGGGCGACAGCGTGAGACTCCGTCTCAAAAAAAAAAAAAAAAAAAAAAAAAAAAAAGAAAAGAAACTTATATTGTACTACAACTAGAGAGGGACACAAAGAAAGTTTGAAAAACATATAAGCTTGACCAGAATTAATATATTAATAATATGTGAAATACAATACAATAATACACTGACAGAAAGCTTGGTGATATGGTTTGGCTCTGTGTCCTCACCCAAATCTTACCTTGAATTGTCATAATCCCATGTGTCAAGGGTGGGAACAGGTGGATATAATCGAATCATGGGGTGCAGTTCCCCCGTGCTGGTCTGATAATAGTGAGTCATCACATCTGATGGGTTTGTTTTTTTGTTTTGTTTTGTTTTGTTTTTGAGATGGAGTCTCGCTCTGTTGCCAGACTGGAGTGCAGTGGTGTGATCTCAGCTCACTGCGACCTCCGCCTCCCGGGTTCAAGTGATTCTCCTGCCTCAGCCTCCTGAGTAGCTGGGACTACAGGCATGTGCCACCATGCCCAGCTAATTTTTGTATTTTTAGTAGAGATGGCATTTCACCGTGTTGGCCAGGATGGTCTTGATCTCTTGACCTCGTGATCTGCCTGCCTCGGCTTCCCAAAGTGCTGGGATTACAGGTGTGAGGCACCACCCCCGGCCAATTTGATGGTTTTAAAAGCATCTGGCATTTCCGCTTCTGGCACTTCTCTCTCCTGCTGCCATGAGAAAAAGAACATGTTTGCTTCCCCTCTGCCATGATTGTAAGTTTCCTGAGGCCTCCCCAGGCATGCAGAACTGTGAGTCAATTAAACCTCTTTCCTTTATAAACTACCCAATCTTGGGTATTTCTTCATAGCAGGGTGAAAATGAACTAATACAGTAAATTGGTATGGGGAATGAGTGGGGGCATTGTTATAAGATACTTGAGAATGTGGAAGTGACTTTGAAACTGTGTAATGGGCGGAGGTTGGAACAGCTTGGAGGACTCAGAAAAAGACAGGAAGATGTGGGAAAGTTTGGAACTTCCGAGAGACCTGTTGAATGGCTTTGACGAAAATGATGATAGTGATATGGACAATGAAGTCCAGGCTGAGGTGGTCTCAGATGGAGATGAGAAAATTGTTGGGAACTGGAGTAAAGGTCACTCTTGCTATGCTTTAACAAAGAGGCTGGTGGTCTTTTGACCCTGCCCTAGAGAACTTTGAACTTGAGAGAGATGATTTAGGGTATGTGGTGGAAGAACTTTCTTTTTTTTTTTTGAGACGGAGTTTCACTCTTGTTGCTCAGGCTGGAGTGCAATGGCATGATCTCGGCTCACTGCAACCTCTGCCTCCTGGGTTCAAGTGATTCTCCTGTCTCAGCCTCCTGAGTAGTTGGGATTACAGGTGCCTGCCACCACATTCAGCTAATTTTTGTTTGTTTGTTTGTTTTTTGAGATGGAGTTTTGCTCTTGTTGCCCAGGCTGGAGTGCAATGGCGTTCACTGCAACCTCCTCCTCCCGGGTTCAAATGATTCTCCTGCCTCAGGGTCCCGAGTAGCTGGGATTACAGGTATGTGCCACCATGCCCAGCTGATTTTGTATTTTTAGTAGAGACAGGGTTTCTCCACGTTGGTCTGGCTGGTCTCAAACTCCTGAAATCAGGTGATCTGCCCGCCTCGGCCTCTCAAAGTGCTGGGATTACAGGTGTGAGCCACTGTCCCCAGCCTTCTGGTGGAAGAACTTTCTAATCAGCAAAGCATTCAAGAGGTGACAGAGCATAAAAGTTAGGAAAATTTGCAGCCTGATGATACAGTAGAAAAGAAAAACCCATTTTCTGGGGAGAAATTCAAGCTGGCTGCAGAAATTTGCATAAGTAACGGGGAGCCAAATGTGAATCACCAGGGCACGTTAGAGACCTTCAAGACAACCCCTCCCATCACAGGCCTGGAGGCCTAGGAGAGAAAAATGATTTCCTGGGGCAGGTCCAGGCCCCCACTGCTGTAAGCAGCCTTGGGACTTGGTGCCCTGTGTCCCAGCCACTCCAGCCATGGCTAAAATGGGTACAGCTCCGGCCATTGCTTCAGAGGGTGCAGATCCCAAGCGTTGGCAGCTTCCATGTGGTGTTGAGCTTGTGGGTGCACAGAAGCAAAAAATTGAGGTTGGGGGACCTCTGTCTACATTTCAGAGAATGTATGGAAATGCCTGGATGTTTATGCAGCATTTTGCTGCAGGAGTGGACTTCATGCAGAACCTCTGCTAGGGCAGTGTGGAAGGGAAATATGGAGTGGGAGCCTCCACACAGAGTTCCCACTGGGCCACTGCCTAGTGGAGCTGTGAGAAGAGGGCCACCATCCTCCAGCCCCCGGAATGGTAGATCCACCGACAGCTTGCACCATATGCCTAAAAAGCTGCAGACTCTCAATGCCAGCCTATGAAAGCACCTGGGAGCAGGGCTGTACCCTGCAAAGCCATGGGGGTGGAGCTGCCCAAGGCCATGGGAGCCTACCTCTTGCATTGGTGTGACCTGGATGTGAGACATGGAGTCAAAGGAGATCACTATGGAACTGTAAGATTTAATGACTGCCTTATTAGATTTCGGACTTGCATGGGGCTTGTAGCCACATCTTGGTCAATTTCTCTCATTTGGAATGAGTGTACTTTTATTTTTTATTTTATTTATTTATTTATTTTTGAGAGAGAGTTTTGCTCTACCCAGGCTGGAATACAATGGCACAATCTTGGCTCACCGCAACCTCCACCTCCTGGGTTCAAGCGATTCTCCTGCCTCGGCCTCCTGAATAGCTGGGATTACAAGCATGTGCCACCATGCCTGGCTAATTTTGTATTTTTAGTAGAGATGGGGTTTCTCCATGTTGGTCAGGCTGGTCTCAAACTCCCGACCTCAGGTGATCCGCTCACCTTGGCCTCCCAAAGTGCTGAGATTACAGGTGTGAGCCACCGTGCCCCACCTGGAATGGGTGTATTTATCCAACGCCTGTACTCCCACCATATCAGGGAAGCAACTAACTTGCTATTTCACAGGCTCCTAGGCAGAAGGGACTTGCATTGTCTCAGATGAAACTTTGAACTTGGACTTTTGGGTTAGTGCTGGAATGAGTTAAGACTTTGGGGGACTCAGGATGGGTGTAGTGGCTCACACCTGTAATCCCTGCACTTTGGGAAGCCGAGGCGGGCGGATCACCTAAGGTCAGAAGTTCAAGACTAGCCTGGCCAACATGGTTAAACGCTGTCTTTACTAAAAAATACAAAAAATTAGCTTGGCATGGTGGCACATGCCTGTAGTCCCAGCTACTTGGGAGGCTGAGACAGGAAAATTGCTTGAACCCAGGAGGCAGAGGTTGCAGTGAACAGAGATCATGACACTGGACTCTAGCCTGGGTGACAGAGTGAGACCCTATCTCAAAAAAATAAAAATAAAAATAAAAAATAATAATTTGGGGGACTGTTGGAAGGGTGTGATTGTGTTTTGAAATGTGAGGACATGAGAGTTGGGAGGGGCCAGAGGCAGAAAGATATGGTTTGGCTCTGTGTTCCTGCCCAAATCTTACACTGAATTGTAATAATCCCCACGTGTCAAGGCCAGGACCAGGTGGAGATAATTGAATCATGGGGGCAGTTCCCCCATGCTGTCCTCGTGATAATGAGTGAGTTCTCACGAGATCTGATGGTTTTCTAAGGGGCTTCCCACTTTGCTCGGCTCTCATTCTCTCTCTTGCCACCCTTTGAAGAGGTGCTTCCTGCCATGATTATAAGTTTCTTGAGGCCTCCCCAGCCCAACAGAACTGTGAGTCAATAAAACATTTGTTCTTTATAAATTACCCAGTCTCAGGTATTTCCTTATAGCAATGTGAGAATAGACTAATATACTTGGTTATAGTGGAACTCACATAAATTTTGCATCCTAATGGACCTGAGTTTTAATTCTGGCCCTGACCTCCTTGTACAAGTCATTTAAATTATCTAAACTTCAATTTTTTCACCTATATCATGGAGATAATAATATCTACCTTACAGGGATGCTGGGAAGTTTAAAGATAAGGTACTGGGCCGGGCACAGTGGCTCACACCTGTAATCCTGGCACTTTGGGAGGCCAAGGTGGGTGGATCACTTGAGGCCAGGAGTTCAAGACCATCTTGGCCAACATGGTGCAACCTCGTTTCTACTAAAAATACAAAAATTAGCTGGGTGTGGTGGCGCATGCCTGTAGTCCCACAGCTACTCAGGAGGCTGAGGCAGGCGAATCACTTTAACCCAGGAGGTTGAGGCTACAGTGAGCTGTGATCGTGCCACTGCACTCCAGCCTGGATGACAGAGCAAGACTCTGTCAAAAAAAAAAGATAAGGTACTGTACCTAGCCCAGTGCTTGACACAGAGTAAGTGTTCCAAAAATGGTAACTTTTGCCCTTTATATCTCAAAACTCCTCATCCCTTTACTATGTTTTTTCCCCTCCCTCCCTCATCCAATGACAATCCCAGTACCTGGGATTCCTTCCTTCTTTCCTTCCTTTTTTTTTTTTTTTTTCTTTGGGACAGGGTCTCCCTCTTTCACTCAGGCTGGAGCGCAGTGGCATGATCAGGGCTCACTGCAGCCTCAACTTCCCAGACTCAAGAGATCCTTCCACATCAGCCTCCCAAGTAGCTGGGACTACAGGCACACACCATCATGCCTGGCTAATTTTTGTATTTTTTGTAGAGATGGGGTCTCACTATGTTGTGATCTGTCTGCCTCAGCCTCCCAAAGTGCTGGGATTACAGACATGCACCATCTGCATCATCTTTCTTTCTCTTTCTCTTTATTTTTCTTTTTTTCCCTCTCTCTCTCTCAATTTCTCTCTCTCTCTCAACCTCTCTCTCTCTCTCTCCCTCCTTTCTCACTTTCTTGATGGGATCTCACTATGTTACCCAGGCTGGTATTCAGTGGCTATTCACAGGCACAATCATAGCACACTACAGTCTTGAATCCTGGGCTCAAGTGATCCTTTTGCTTCAGTCTCCTGAGTAGCTGGGACTACAAGCATGTACCATTGTGCCTGGCATGGAAGCACTTTCATACACATTGTCACAGGATCAGTTGGGGATAGAGAAAGAAAATATACCATGCAAGGCTACAGGGTACTCTGGAGAAAGTGCTGGGCTTGAAATCAAACAGACCTGGGATGGAATTGGCTCCATTATTTCCCAAGATATATGACCAAAAGCAAATTCCCTTTACCTTAGAAAAAATTTTTAGCCGGGCACGGTGGCTCAAGCCTGTAATCCCAGCACTTTGGGAGGCTGAGACGGGCGGATCACAAGGTCAGGAGATCGAGACCATCCTGGCTAACACGGTGAAACCCCGTCTCTACTAAAATACAAAAAACTAGCCGGGCGAGGTGGCGGGCGCCTGTGGTCCCAGCTACTCTGGAGGCTGAGGCAGGAGAATGGCGTAAACCCGGGAGGCGGAGCTTGCAGTGAGCTGAGATCCGGCCACTGCACTCCACTGCACTCCAGCCTGGGCGACAGAGCCAGACTCAGTCTCAAAAAAAAAAAAGAAAAAATTTTTTTTGGCCAGGCACGGTGGCTCACACCTGTAATCCCAGCACTTTGGGAGTCTGAGGCTGGTGGATCACATGAGGTCAGGAGTTTGAGACCAGCCTGGCCGACATGGTGAAACCCCTTCTCTACCAAAAAATACAAAAATTAGCTGGGTGTGGTGACGGGCATCTGTAGTCCCAGCTACTTGGGAGGCTGAGGTGGGAGAATAGCTTGAACCCAGGAGGTGGAGGTTGCAGTGAGCAGACATCGCACCACTGCCCTTCAGCCTGGGCAACAGAGTGAGACCTTGTCTCAAAAAAAAAAAAAATTAATATAGGTTCTCGCTATGTTTCCCAGACTAGTTTCTTTTTTGAGGTGGAGTTTCGCTCTGTCGCCCAGGCTGAAGTGCAGTGGCGCTATCTGCAATCTCCGCTTCCTGAGGCTAGTCCGGCCAGCCCAGACTAGTTTCAAATTCCTGGGCTCAAGAAATTCTCCTGCCTCAGCCTCCTGAGTACCTGGGATTACAGACACATGCCACTGTGCCCCACTTTCCTTAACCTGTTTTTGAGCCTCAGTTTCCATATCTGTAAAATAAGGATAATAATATCTAGTTACTAAATGAGGGATTTTGTGCACTTATACATAGGCCTAAAAACCAGTAAATCAGGCCAGGAGCTGTGGCTCATGCCTGTAGTCCTAGCACTTTGGGAGGTGGAGGCGGGCGGATCACGAGGCCTGGAGTTCGAGACCAGCCTGGCCAATATGGTGAAACCCCATCTCTACTAAAAATACAAAAATTAGCCGGGTGTGGTGGCACTTACCTGTAGTCCCAGCTACTTGGGAGGCTGAGGCAGAAGAATCAGAATCACTTGAACCCGGGAGGTGGAGGTTGCAGTGAGCCAAGATCACGCCACTGCACTCCAGCCTGGGTGACAGAGCAAGACTCCATCTCCACAAAAAAAAAAAAAAAAAAAAAAAAAGAAAGAAAACAAACAAACAAACAACAACAACAAAAACAGTAAACGAGTATTTTGGCAGTGGCTCCTGCCTATAATCCAAGCACTTTGGGAGGCCAAGGTGGGAGGATCACTTGAGCCCAGGAGTTGGAGACCAGCCTGGAACCTCATCTCTATAAATAAATAAATAAATAAATAAATAAATAAATAAAAGCTGGGAATGGTGGCACATGCCTGTAGTCCCAAGTACTTGGGACACTGAGGTGGGAGGATCACTTGAGCCTGGGAGGTCGAGGCTGCAGTGAGCCATAATTGTGCCACTGCACTCCAGCCTAGTTGACAGAGTGAGATCCTGTGTCAAAAAACAAAACAAAAATGTAAATCAGTATTTCAATTTGTGAGCTCTCAAAAATCAAAGCTTGTGCTTATAAATGACAACTAAATTTAGGAGTCATAGGTGCCACCAAAAACTCAAATAATCTTGTGTGATTCCAATGACTTTGAGAAGAAATTTTTGTATAAAGCATATGTAATGGTTTGAATTCCTTGGTTCAAGCAATCATCCTACCTCAGCCTCCCAAGTTTCTAGGACTACAAGTGTGGATCACTACACCTGGCTAACTAAAAAAACATTTTTGTAGAGATGGGGGTATTCCTATGTTGCCCAGGATGGTCTTGAACTTGTGGCTTCAATCATCCTCCTGCCTCAGCCTTTCAAGTAGCTGGGATTATAGCTGCATGCCAGTATGCCCAACTCCAAAATCTACTTTCTTTTTTTTTTCTTTCTTTTTTTTTTTTTTCTTTGAGACGGAGTCGCACCCTGTCGCCCAGGCTGGAGTGCAGTGGCGCCATCTTGGCTCACTGCAAGCTCCGCCTCCCAGGTTCACACCAGTCTCTTCTCAGCCTCCCGAGTAGCTGGGACTACAGGCGCCCGCCACCACACCCAGCTAATTTTTTTTGTATTTTTTTTTTTAGTGGAGATGGGGTTTCACCGTGTTAGCCTGGATGGTCTCAATCTCCTGATCTCATGATCCACCCGCCTCGGCCTCCCAAAGTGCTGGGATTACAAGCATGAGCCACCATGCCCGGCCCAAAATCTACTTTCTTATTCCTAAGGTGGCTTCAGTGGTACCTGGATACTGTAAACAGGGTTCCCAATTGGTGCACTGACAGAAATTAGACCCTGGATTTGCAGAAGTGAGTTGTGAACCCTGAATTATGTCAATTCCCTCCAAAGTATAGCCTCTCTGCAACCTGTTTGGGTGGATAGCAGGTCTCTTAGTGTGTCTATCCATGGGCTCTCCATCAAAAGGTTAACAATTCCGCAGGGCATGATGGCTCACGCCTGTAATACCAGCACTTTGGGAGGCTGAGGGGTTCGGATCACAAGGTCAGGAGTTCGAGACCAGCTTGGCCAACAGGGCGAAACCCCGTCTCTACTAAAAATACAAAAGTGTGGCGGGTGCCTGTAATCTCAGCTACTCGGGAGGCTGAGGCAGGAGAATCGCTTGAACTCGGTAGGCAGAGGCTGCAGTGAGCTGAGATCGTGCCATTGCACTCCAGCCTGGGCGACTAGAGCAAGATTCTGTCTCAAAAAAAAAAAAAAAAAAAGTAACAATTCACAAGTTTACACACAAACAAAAAAAGCTAATTTAAAATGTTACATTCAGTTTTTATTAAACTAGTTGTCTCCTATTGGAAGAATTACAAACATTGCACTTCTAGGTAGAGAAACACACCCACAGGTACACAAGGATGTTTACTATAGAACTGTTGTTAGCTGTGAAAAATAAACAATTTCTCTGTCCATCAATAGGGGAATGACTAAATAAAATGGAGTTCATTCACATAATGGAACACTATACAGTAGTTAATAATCATGAAGTATTATATGTATCAACAGGGATAAATCTCTAAAACATAATGTTGAATGAAAAGCACATGTCACAAAAGGGTATGTGTAGTATGACACGATTTATGTCAAACACTATGATACAATACTATGTTCTATACTTTAGGCTTATAAGCAAATTGGTATTTATTCATTTATGTATTTATTTATTTAGATGGAGTTCCACTCTTGTTGCCCAGGCTAGAGTGCAGTGCCTCGATCTCGGCTCACTGCCACCTCTGCCTCCTGGGTTCAAGTGATTCTCCTGTCTCAGCCTCCCAAGTAGCTGGGGTTACAGGTACCCGTCACAATGCTCAGCTACACAAATTAGTATTTAAAATACCAATTCTATGCCTACTTAAGTAGAAGTATTTAAAATATTTATCGGGAAGGATGTGTACCAAACTAAAAAATGATTATCTATGGAAAGAAGGGAAAGAAGCAGGTTGGGATGGTGGCCAAGGGGACTGTGATGGTTAACTTTTTTTTTTTTTGAGATGGAGTCTCACTCTATTGCCCAGGCTGGAGTGCAATGGCGTGACCTCGGCTCACTGCAACCTCCACCTCCCAGGTTCAAGCGATTCTCCTGCCTTAGCCTCCCGAGTAGCTGGGACTACAGATGTGTGCCACCATGCCCAGCTATTTTTTTTTTTTTTTTGAGACGGAGTCTTGCTTTGTCGCCCAGGCTGGAGTGCAGTGGCACCATCTCAGCTCACTGCAAGCTCCGCCTCCTAGATTCATGCCATTCTCCTGCCTCAGCCTCCAAGTAGCTGCGGCTACAGGCGCGCACCACCACGCCTGGCTAATTTTTTGTATTTTTAGTAGAGACGGGGTTTCACTGTGTTAGCCAGGATGGTCTCGATCTCCTGACCTCGTGATCCGCCCGCCTCAGCCTCCCAAAGTGCTGGGATTACAGGCGTGAGCCACTGTGCCCGGCCCCCAGCTATTTTTTTATTTTTATTTTTAGTAGACATGGGGTTTCACCATGTTGGCCAGGTTGCTCTCGAACTCCTGACCCCAGGTGATCTGCCCGCGTTGACCTCCCAAAGTGCTAGGATTACAGGAGTGAGCCACCACACTTGGCCAGTGATGGTTAACTTTACGTGTGAACTTGATTGGGTCAAACGGTGCCTAGATATTTGGTCAAACATTATTCTCAGTGTGTCTGTGAGGGCGTTTTTCGAGGAGATTAACATTTGAATTGGTGGACTGAGTAAAGCAGATGGCCCTTCCCAATGTTGGTGGGCCTCATATAATCAGTTGAAGGCCTGAATAGAACAAAAAGGCTGACCCTCCCAAGAGTAATGGGGTAACTCCTACTATTTGACCGCTTGAGCTGAGACATTGGTCTTTTTCTGCCTTTGGACTCAAACGGAAATATTAGCTCTTGTTGGGTCTTGTGCTGGCTCTCAGAGTGGAACCACACCATTGACTCACCTTGGTCTCCAGCTTGCCAACTGCAGATCTTTGGACTTTTCAGCCTCCATGATCATGTGAGCCAATTCCTTAACACACACACACACACACACACACACACACACACACACACACACACAATGGTTCTGTTTCTCTGGGGAATCATGACTAATACAAAGACTTTAGCTTCATCTTTTTAATGTTCTGAATTTTTTTTTTTTTTTTTTTTTGAGACAGAGTCTCTTTCTGTCACCCCGGCTAGAGTGAAGTGGTGCGATCTCGGCTCACTGTGAACTCCGCCTCCTGGGTTCACGCCATTCTCCTGCCTCAGCCTCCTGAGTAGCTGGGACTACAGGCACCTGCCACCACGCCCGGCTAATTTTTTTGTATTTTTAGTAGAGACAGGGTTTCACCATGTTTGCCAGGCTGGTCTCGATCTCCTGACCTTGTGATCTGCTCGCCTCGGCCTCCCAAAGTGCTGGGATTACAGGTGTGAGCCACCGCACCCAGCCAATGTTCTGATTTTTTTAAAACATTTTTTTGGGACAGGGTCTTGCTCTGTTGCCCAGGCTGGAGTGCAGTGGCATGATCAGGGCCCACTGCAGCCTCAACCTCCTAGACTCAAGCGATCCTCTTACCTTAGTCCCCCTGAGTACATGCGCCACCACACCTGGCTAATTTTTTTGAATTTTGGTAGAGACGAGGTCTCACTATGTTGCCCATGCTGGTCTTGAACTCCTGAACTAAAGCAATTCGCCCACCTCAGCCTCCCAAAGTGCTGAGATTACAGGTGTGAGCCACTGTGCCTGGCCTATTCTGACTTTTTTTTTTTTTTGAGACGAAGTCTTGCTCTTGTTCCCCAGGCTGGAGTGCACTGGCGCTATCTAGGCTCACTGCAACCTTCGCCTCCCGGGTTCAAGAGATTCTCCTGCCGCAGCCCCCTGAGTAGCTGGGATTACAGATGCCTGCCACCATACCTGGCTAATTTTTGTATTTTTAGTAGAGATGGGGTTTCACCATGTTGGCTGGGCTGGTCTAGGACTCCTGACCTCAGGTGATCCACCCACCTTGGCCTCCCAAAGTGCTGGGATTACAGGTGTGAGCCACCATGCCTGGCCAATTCTGACTTTTTAAAAGGAGAGTGGATTCATGTATTATATTTATCATTAACTCTATCTTCAGAGAACCAAAGTATGTCAAGCCTGTATTGTTATTCCCAGGTAAGATATAATGAAACTGAAAGGTTAAATGATTGTCCCAGTCTTTCCCCTTAGCTCTACACATTCACAGGGAAGTTGCAAAGACAAATGCGGCATTATAATATAAAAGTATTTGGAACTCCTTGTTAAGACATAGAAATGTAAGGTATTGTCATTTCCTGATTTTTCCTTCTCACCTTCTTTTCTTAGATCTTCCACACCAAAGGGGTGAGCTCACACACATTGAGGAAGAGAGTGGAGGCAACAAATGTCTCATAAACATGGGAATTAACTCCATGTTACTTTCAAGGTTTGAGGATGTGCCAAAAGTTGTCTGACCCTCAGAGTGTGGAGTGAATACGACTTTGGAAATCATTGAGAATCAATGCTTTAGAAACATAATTTATGGGCACAGTAGCTAGACAGCAACATTTGCAGTGGAAAATTCCTCTAACTCCCAGGTTAAAGGATGGGGATAATTATTCTGGAGAGGAAAAATGTACTTTGAAATATGTAAGAGGAAGGCAGAACAAATTTAAAAGGGGGGAAAACTTTATGTGAATATGTGAATATTTATAAAATCCTGAGTCTCCTGACTATATTTTTGAGGAAAAGCATATTGACATGAAATCTATTTGGGAGACTTTCCTTTTCTTTTTTTTTTTTTTTTTTTTGAGACGGAGTCTTGCTCTGTCGCCCAGGCTGGAGTGCAGTGACACGATCTCAGCTCACTGCAAGCTCTGCCTCCTGGGTTTACGCCATTCTCCTGCCTCAGCCTCCCGAGTAGCTGGGACTACAGGCGCCCGCCACCTTGCCCAGCTAGTTTTTTGTACTTTTTAGTAGAGATGGGGTTTCACCGTGTTAGCCAGGATGGTCTCGATCTCCTGACCTCGTGATCCGCCCGTCTCGGCCTCCCAAAGTGCTGGGATTACAGGCTTGAGCCACCGCGCCCGGCCTGAGACTTTCCATTTTACTTAAACAGAGAAAAAGGAATAAAGGTGGTTCTGTTATCAACAGTGTTCTAAAACCCTCTTTCCACCAAATTAAGAAAAAGCTACTGCATCTTAGATCTTAGAAGGTCTTGTGTAACTACTTGAATCTGTAAACAGGGAAGTGGAACAGTCTCCGTAGCCTTCCCCCTCACTCCAAGTCAATTGTCTGACATTTATTTATTTATTTATTTATTTTTGAGATGGAGTCTCACTCTGTCGCCCGCCACTATGCCCAGCTAATTTTTTGTATTTTTAGTAGAGACGAGGTTTCACCATGTTGGCCAGGCCGCTCTCGAACCCCTGACCTCATCATTCGCCTGCCTTGGCCTCGCAAAGTGCTGGGATTATAGGCGTGAGCCACTGTGCCTAGCCTGTTTGACCTTTAAATTAATAATGTTGTATTAGTTGTCACACAAAATGCCCTATTATACAAGTAGAATTATCCATCTTATCAAATTTGGTAGTTTATCAGGATACTTCTGAAAGCTGTTTTCAGAATATTTCCTTTTCCCCGATTAAGTATGGCTTTCTTTAAGCAATGTACTTTATTTATTTATTGAGATGGAGTTTCCCTAGGTTGCCCATGCTGGAGTGCAGTGGTGTGATCTCAGCTCACCGCAGCCTTTGCCTCGCGGGTTCAAGCGATTCTCCTGCCTCAGCCTTCTGAGTAGCTGGGATTACAGGCGCATGCCCCTATGCCAGGCTAAATTTTGTATTTTTGGTAGAGATGGGGTTTCACTATGTCGGGCAGGATGGTCTCGAACTCCTGACCTTGGGTGATCCACCTGCCTTGGCCTCTCAAAGTGCTGGGATTACAGGCATGAGCCACTGTGTCCGGCCTAAGCAATGTACTTTAAATTTATAAACAACAGTATTCTAAACAACAGGAATTCTAAAATGATTATGTGGACCTCTGGTTTGAGTTTGGCCATAGTCTTTATATGGTGTTTACATGAAAGTATGCTAATAATATTTTATTGTGAGGTTTTCATTACTTTTATCTGAAAAATCTAATTTTTCTCAGACTCTATCATTGAGCTTTTATTAAATATCCTAGTGCATTTCAACTAAAATGAAAAAGGTTTTCTGAACTTCATATAATCTTTATTTGCATTATTTGTATAAATGCTTAAAATTACAATCAGAATTTTTCATTACATTTGAGATCCAAGACAAATATTCTGGCTTCATATTACACGTTTTCATTTCTTTTTTTTTTTTTTTCTTTTTTGAGGCAGAGTCTCGCTCTGTCACCCAGGCTGGAGTGCAATGGTGTGATCTTGGGCTCACTGCAACCTCTGCCTCCTGGGTTCAAGCCATTCTCCTGCCTCAGCCTCCTGAGTAGCTGGGATTATAGGCGCCTGCCACCATGCCCGGCTAATTTTTGTATTTTTAGTAGAGACAGGGTTTCACCATGTTGGTCAGGCTGGTCTCGAACTCCTGATCTCATGATCCACCCACCTTGGACTCCCAAAGTGCTAGGATTACAGGTGTCAGCCACTGCACCCGGCCCTAGAAAGATAAATTTTTAAAAACTTATGGTTTTATTTTTCGCAGGCAAGGGCACTATGTCTCATCCATTTCCCTGTCTTCAAAATCAAGTGTTTGTAACTTTCTAAACATTTGTAACTATCCTCTTGAGCATCAAAACCGCAATTTGGTTGAAGTAATGATGTCATGACAGCAACTTATCTTACATATTTTTGATTGCCTTTTAATTTTCATATACTGCTATTTGTAGACTGAAGGATAGAACCTGATTTTCCATCAAACAGCATACCATTTTTTATACTATATATAAAAAATCTGATTGATCATTGTACTTCAAAGGTCTTTGAGCTCTATTTCACAACAGTTGTTATGAATGAATGTCTTTTCAAACTCTGTTTTGTTATTTCTTCTTGGGAAATAAGACTGAATTCATCGAGTGGGTGTTTTATTGGTCTTAACTTGCTGAATGGTAGGCTGTAAACCTCAAGAATGTTTCAACAACTCATAAAGGAATAAAGACCCCAGTTTAAAAGTTTCTGATGATTGGGATCTTAAATAGACTACTAACCTCACTAAGTTTCTTCTGGTAGTCCTTTTGAAAACTTGTAATATTTAAATTTTTATCACTTTCTGTATCTAAAGGTTGTAGAAAAGTGTTATTTATTTATTTATTTATTTATTTATTTAATAGGGACAAACAACTTGGGATAGCCCCTATTTTTTTTTTTTTTTTTTGCTTTTTCTTGTGCTACTGGTTGATATACTTCTTTAAGAATATCTAATTGGCTATAATGTTTTGCCCTGGAAAGTGACTTTAAATTGATTCTCAAAGTGTTCTATAAGCCATATTTAAATCTGAAAGGCTAAAACCTCAGTAAAGACTCCAAGGCTGATGTCATTTTCTAATTTGGCACCTAGACATCTGGATGTCCCACCCTCTGTGAAACAAGTCATCGACTTTCATTGTTGGTAGCCTGAGAAAATGCATGTCAAGTTTTATAGCTTTGTAAATAAATCAAAAAGCATCTTTGGAAAAAAAGGACTATATGAAAGGCATTCCAAACTAATGGATATATCAAATATTTATTGATCACCAAGTTTTATTTATTGAGCATCTACTATGCTAGACAGATGTTTCTACTCTTGAATAAGTACACTAAGTTTCACTAGGAAGCAGAAAACTGTGATCTTGTATCCACTCTCTGTAAAATGTGTTCTCTAGCGGTGCAGAGAAACAGCCTAGGACTTGGGGATGAGAGGATTAGGGTGCTGCTCCTAACTGTTACTGGACAATGTGTTATACTGGGGAAGTTAATCTCTTGACTCTTCAGTTTCTTCTCTGAAAAGTGAGGTAGTTGGTGTGGATGCCCCTCTATGTATCTTCCACACATTCTTCCGAATGAAGGGAAGGGACAAATGTGGAATGCAATATTCAAGAGAGACTTTATGCCAGGCGTGTTAGCTCACGCCTGTAATTCCGGCACTTTGGGAGGCCGAGGTGGGTGGATCACTTGAGGTCAGGAGTTCGAGACTAGCCTGGCCAACGTGGTAAAACCCCGTCTCTACTAAAAATACAAAAATTAGCCGGGCGTGGTGGCAGGCGCCTGTAATCCCAGCTACTTGGGAGGCTGAGGCAGGAGAATTGCTTGAACTCGGGAGGTGGAGGTTGCAGTGAGCCGAGATCCCACCACTGCACTCCAGCCTGGGCGACAGAGTGAGACTCTGTCTCAAAAAAAAAAAAAAAAAAAAAAAAAAAAAGAGAGAGAGAGAGAGAGACTTTGTGGGGAATATGAGGCTTGACAAAGTCCAATGAAGGATTCGGAAGCTTGGGAAGCAAGCAGTGTGTCTGGGCATAGTGAAATTGGTTCCTGCTGCTAGGTATGTGATTACTTTTAGTTTATGGCATACAATAAATAACTACAAAGCTAGGATAATGTACATATTTACCTACTTCCTTGGGAAGACAAGTTTGAAAGATGCTTCAGGTGATTAGAGGATGAGAAAAGATGGCACATTAAAATATATTATTATCATTATTAGGTATTAATCACTAGGTTTTTGTTTCTGAGATAGGATCTGGCTCTGTCATCCAGGCTGGAGTGCAGTGGCACAATCTTGGCTCACTGCAACCTCCACCTCCTGGGCTCAAGCCATCCTCCCATGTCATCCTCCCAAGTCAGTAGCTGGGACTACAGGCACACGCCACCATATCCGGTTAATTTTTGTATTCTTAGTAGAGAGGGGGTTTTGCCATGTTGCCCAGGCTTGTCTCGAACTCCTGAGCTCAAGCGATCCACTTGCCTCGGCCTCCCGAAGTGCTGGGATTACAGGCCTGAGCCACTGCACCTGCCCTTATCACTAGGTTGGTTTGTTTTTTTGAAAATGTATCAACTCAGGTTAAAAGTAAAATAGAATAACTCATCATTATAATAACACACACACAAAAATCCGTAAATCTGGACATGATCTTTGAATTAGATTCCTGACAAATATATTTTAACTACTGGCTCTCCTGGGGGAAAAATAGACTGGTCTCTAGTGTTTGCTGATTTCCATGGTGTAAATACTCCCATCATGGCTGATTTCAAGCTCTCAACCTGAAATCACTGAACCAGAGTTGGGAAGACATGTGTACAATCAATTCTAGGGAAGACATGTGTACAATCAATTCTAGTGAGATGGTGCTAGCAGACTGTAGCACACCACCACTGTATATAAGGTATGCATAAGGAATATATTTATATTACCTTTCTTTCTGAACCATTTGAGGATACGTTGCAGGCATAATGCCCCTTTTACCCCTAAATAATTCAGCATGAGCATGTACTTTTTTTTTTTTTTTTTTTGAGACGGAGTCTCGTTCTGTTGCCTATGCTGGAGTGCAGTAGCATGATCTTGGCTCACTGCAAGCTCCGCCTCCTGGGTTCATGCCATTCTCCTGCCTCAGCCTCCTGAGTAGCTGGGACTACAGGTGCCTGCCACCATGCCTGGCTAATTTTTGTATTTTTAGTAGAGACGGGGTTTCACCGTGTTAGCCAGGATGGTCTCGATCTCCTGACCTTGTGATCCGCCTGCCTCAGCCTCCCAAAGTGCTGGGATTACAGGTGTGAGCCACCGCACCCAGCCCAGCATGTACTTCTTAAGAATAAAGACATCCTCCTACATAACCACAATTGTCAAAATCAGGAAATTAACACTAATTCAGTATTATTAGGCCAGGCATGGTGGCTCATGCCTGTAATCCCAGCACTTTGTGAGGTCAAGGGAGATGGATTACTTGAGGTCAAGAGCTTGAGACCAGCTTGGCCAACAAAGTGAAACCCCGTCTCTACTAAAAATACAAAAATTAGTCAGGTGTGGTGGCATGCACCTGTAATTCCAGCTACTTGGGAGGCTGAGGCACAAGAATGGCTTAAACCCAGGAGATGGCGGTTGCAGTGAGCCGAGATAGTGTCACTACACTCCAGCCTGGGTGACACAGCAAGACTCCATCTCCAGAAAAAAAAAGTTTGGTCCAGAATCTAATCCAGTACTGTCTATATATTTGAGATAAATATATTTTCTCAGAAGTTTCTATCCTTAGCACTCTTCTACTTTGAAAACCTCCACTCATCCTCTCTTCACACCTCTTAATCTTTCCACAAGCAGTTCTAGCATTAATTTCTAGTGTCTAACATTAGAAGTGCTATCAGCATATAACAGTAAACTTGCTACCAATGATAGACATCAAATGCTGACAGTGGTGATAGTGTTTGAATTCTGTTTCTTTTTTCCATTTTTTTTCCTTTTTGCTTTTGCTCATTTTCCTTCTTTAATGACCACCATGGCTAAGGCCAATAGTGTTTGAATTTTACTTAATGTTGGTAGTTACAATAACAAATACTTCACTTAAACTCAAATAGTCTTTATTGTTATTAATATGAGTGTCCTCCTTAATTACTAATATGACCTTGGCTTTATAAGCTTGTATTTGTACCAATAAAAGAGAGTCTTGTTGGAGGTTCTGGGCAATATTAATTTTAACCAAATCACTTTCAGCAATATAGGGAAAGAGCCAAAAAATATTTGTTGTTGGGGGTAGGGTTTATTTTTTCTCTTAACAGCAATGCTTCTGTTTCTATAAGTCTGAGTTGATAGGTCTGCTTGTGCCTTGATAAATGTTTTGTTGTTGTTTATTAAAAGTTTGCACTGAGGCCAGGTGTGGTGGCTCACGCCTGTAATCCCAGCACTTTGGGAGGCCGGGGCAGGCGGATCACGAGGTCAGGAGTTTGAGACCAGCCTGACCAACATGGTAAAACCCAATCTTTAGTAAAAATACAAAAATTAGCTGGGCATGGTGGTGCATGCCTGTAATCCCAGCTACTCAGGAGGCTGAGGCAGGAGAATCATTTGAACCCAGGAGGTGGGGTTTGCAGTGAGGTGAGATCGTGCCACTGCAATCCAGCCTGGGTGACAGAGCAAGATTCTGTCTCAAAAAAAAAAAAAAAAAAAAAAAGAAAAACAAAAAAAAAGTGTGCACTGAAAAAGTAATGCAAATGTCATTTGTCTACACAAACAAACCCTATGACGTTGTTTACTTAATACAGATAACTAGCACCGATGGCAGTGTTAAGTCGCCATATAATTAGTTCCTGATAGGAACCAATTATTTCGGCTAGTATTTCTCAGATGATTTAGGCAGAAGGTAGTTTTTCCTTGAAATTTCCAGATATTCGTAAGTTTCAACTTTGCTTCCATGGAGACGCCACCATTCAGTGAAGGCTGTGCCTCTATATGTAAAAATACACAAAAAAGGAAAACTGAATGGATTATTAAATAAAGACAAAATGAAGTTGTTCACTGTAGTTACCATCTTGTTTCAGGCTAAAAAGCATATATACCTCATCTAAACCCTGGCTACATTTTCACTGCCACTGCTTAGTTTGGCACCATCACTTCTTAGACTGTGTATCTCTTTCCAGTGCATCACGCAGATCGACATCTTTCTAAAATGTCAATCTGAATATGTAGCTTCCATGACTCTCTATTGCCTACTGGATGCCAAAATCCTTCCTCAGCACTGCACACAAGGGCACTCTATGATTGGGCTCTTGCCTATGTTTCTAGCACAAACTTCTCCAGTTCTTTGTTTTAGTATTTCAAATTATTTATTTATTTTTTAAGAGGCAGCATCTTGCTCTGTTGTCCAGGCTGGAGTACAGTGGTGTGATCACACCTCACTGCAACCTTGAACACCTGGGCTCAAGTGATCTTCCTGCCTCAGCCTCAGTTATTATAATTTTTTTTTTTTTTTTTTTTTTTTTTTTTTAATTCCAGACAGGGTGTCACTTCCATTGGCCAGGCTGGAGTGCAGTATCATGATCACGGCTTATTATTATTTTTTTTTTTTTTGAGACGGAGTCTCGCTCTGTCGCCCAGGCTGGAGTGCAGTGGCCGGATCTCAGCTCACTGCAAGCTCCGCCTCCCGGGTTCACGCCATTCTCCTGCCTCAGCCTCCTGAGTAGCTGGGACTACAGGCGCCCGCCACCTCGCCCGGCTAGTTTTTTGTATTTTTTTAAGTAGAGACGGGGTTTCACCGTGTTAGCCAGGATGGTCTCGATCTCCCGACCTCGTGATCCACCCGTCTTGGCCTCCCAAAGTGCTGGGATTACAGGCTTGAGCCACCGCGCCCGACCGATCACGGCTTATTGTAGCCTCGATTTCCTGGGCTCAGGTCATTCTCCCACCTCAGCCTCTTGAGTTAGCTGGGACTACTGGTGTGTGCCACCCCACCTGGCTAACTTTTTGTATTTTTAGTAGATGGGGTTTCGCCATGTTACCCAGGCTTCAGTTCTTTTAGTAGAAATCCCTGCCTTCCATTTCCTAGGTGTTAGCTAAATTAACTACTTGCAGTTCCAGGAGGAGACAGGCTCTCTGTTTTGATTTTCCATTCCTTTGTTCATACTCTTCCCTGGGCAAAGCTCTTTATCTTTTGTTTGCCTACTATGTCACTTTAATGCTTTTTAAAATTTTATTTTATTTTATTTTATTTTATTTTATTTTTTTTGAGACGGAGTCTCGCTCTGTCGCCCAGGCTGGAGTGCAGTGGCCGGACCTCAGCTCACTGCAAGCTCCGCCTCCCGGGTTCACGCCATTCTCCTGCCTCAGCCTCCCGAGTAGCTGGGACTACAGGCGCCCGCCAACACGCCCGGCTAGCTTTTTGTATTTTTTAGTAGAGACGGGGTTTCACCCTGTTAGCCAGGATGGTCTCGATCTCCTGACCTCGTGATCCGCCCGTCTCGGCCTCCCAAAGTGCTGGGATAACAGGCTTGAGCCACCGCGCCCGGCCTAAAATTTTATTTTAAAAATAATTTTAGTAGAGATGGGAGGTCTCACCATGTTGCCCAGGCTGCTCTTAAACTCCTGGGCTCAGACGATCCTCCTGCCTCTGCCCCTCAAAGTGCTGGGATTACAGGCGTGAACCACTGTGCCTAGTTCATCATTTTAACTCTTACCATCTTTTTCTGACTCCTGACTCCAGAATCCTTTTCTGACTCTTGCCCACATTCTCCTTTGTGTGCACATTCTACTTTTGTCAACCTTCTATAATAGCACCTACAACACTTGATTGAATTTCTTTGATCCCGACTATCTTAATAGGTTGCAAGCTCTTTAAGGTCAAGAGTTGTGAATTACAGTCATCCCTCTGTATCCATGGGTTCCCCATTCTTGGATTCAAGACCATCCTGGCCAACATGGTGAAAACCCCGTCTCTACTAAAAATACAAAAATTAGCTGGGCATGGTGGCGCGTGCCTGTAGTCCCAGCTACTCGGGGGGCTGAGGCAGAAGAATCGCTTGAACCCAGGAGGTGGAGGTTGCAGTGAGCCGAGATCACGCCACTGCACTCCAGCCTGGGTGACAGAGCAAGACTCTGTCTTAAAAACGAAAACAAAATAAAAAAGAAAATAATACAAATAATAAAACCAATACAGTAGAACTGTATTGTGTGTGTGTATATATATATGTAGTATTTACATTGTATTAGGTATAAGTAATCTAGAGATGATTTAAAGTATGTGGGAGAATGTGTGTAGGTTATATGCAAATACTGTGCCATTTTACATTAGGAACTTGAACAATTTGATATTCTGGAGGGATCCTGGAACCAACCTCCCTTGGATATGGAGGGACGACTATATTCATTTTTCTATGAACAGCCCATAGAATACTGTGTGGCTGGCTGGCAGAAGGCACTCAGTAAATACTGTTGAATGAAGAACAATTTTAATCAGAATTATCTGGATAGCCACTGTTCGATGTAGTAGCCACTAGCCACATGTGGCCATTTACATTTAAATTTTAATGAGTTAAAATTAAAAGAAATAAAAAATTCAGTTCCTCAGTTGCACTAGCCACATTTCAAGTGCTCAGTAGCTACATGGGACTACCATGCTAGACAACACAGGTTATAGAAATTGTATCCTTACAAAAAGTTCTAAAAGTGCTGATTTAAATAATTATTTCTTCTTCTATTTCAATATAATAGACATGTATTACCAGCCTGGGCAACAAAGAAAGATCCCCATCTCTACAAAAAATTTAAAAACAAAATTAGCTGGGCACGGTGGTGTGTGCCTGTAATTCCAGCTACTTGGGAGGCTGAACTGGGAGGATCACTTGAGCCCAGGAGTTCCAGGTTGCAGTGAGCCACAATCGCACCACTACACTCCAGCCTGGGAGACAAAGCAAGACCCTGTTTCATAAAAAAGAGTTACTGATTTTCTATATGTCAACATTTGTGCTAGGCACAGTGGTTATTAGCAAATGTGAACAAAACATTATTACTACTATAATTATTATTTGCAAGGCAGTCAAAATCTGGTAGGGAGAAGACTTCCAAACTGAAAGAGATAATTTCCCAAGGGGACAGCAGGGGAGGGTTTATGGAGACATTTTCATTTAAACCGGGCACTCAAGGATGAAGAGGATTTGAATGGAGGAAACATGCAGAAGTGGGAAAGTTCATGGAAAACAGCAAGAATTTTATTTTATTTTTTGAGATAGGGTCTCGCTCTGTCACCTAGGCTGGAGTGCAGTGGCACAATCACAGCTTATTGCAGCCTTGACTTCCTGGGCTCAAACGATCTTCCCACCTCAGTCTCCCCAGTAGCTGGGACCACAGGTGTGCATCACCATGCCCAGATAATTTTTTTTTTTTTTTTTTTTTGAGACAGAATCTCGCTGTTACCCAGGCTGGAGTGCAGTGGCGTGGTCTCCGCTCACTGCAATCTCTGCCTCCCAGGTTCAAGCAATTCTCCTGTCTCAGCCTCCTGAGTAGCTGGGACTATAGTCTCATGCCACCACGCCCGGCTAATTTTTTTGTTTTGCTTTTTTGAGATGGAGTCTTGTTCTGTCGCCCGGGCTGGAGTGCAGTGGTGCAATCTCTCCTCAGTGCAACCTCTGCCTCCTGGGTTCAAGCAATTCTCTGCCTCAGCCTCCCGAGTAGCTGGGATTACAGGCATCTGCCATGACACCCGGCTAATTTTTGTATTTTTAGTAGAGATGGAGTTTCACCATGAGGCCAGGCTGATCTTGAATTCCTGACCTTGTGATTCACCCACCTTGGCCTCCCAAAGTCCTGGGATTACAGGCCTGAGCCACTGCGCTCAGCCTAATTTTTGCATTTTTAGTAGGGATGGGGTTTCACCACATTGGTCAGGTGCCCAGCTAATTTTTGTGACGCAGTTTCACCATGTTGGCCAGGCTGGTCTCGAACTCCTGTCCTCAAGTGATCTGTCTGCCTGGGCCTCCCAAAGTGCTGGGATTATGGATGTGAGCCACTGTACCTAGCCTAATTTTTATTTTTATTTTATTATTTTTTTGAGATGGAGTCTCGCTCTGTTGCCCAGGCTGGAGTGCAGTGGCATGATCTCAGCCCAATGCAACATTTGCCTCCTGGGTTCAAGCAATTCCCCTGTCTCAGCCTCCCAAATAGCTGGGACTACAGGCACCCGCCACCACGCCCAGCTAATTTTTGTATTTTTAATAGAGATGGGGTTTCACCATGAGGCCAGGCTGGTCTTGAACTCCTGACTTCGTGATCCACCTGCCTCAGCCTCCCAAAGTGCTGGGATTACAGGGGTGAGCAACCGTGCCTGACCTAATTTTTGAATTTTTGGTAGAGATGGGGTTTCACCATGTTGGCCAGGCTAGTCTTGAACTCCTGGGCACAAGTAATCCTCCTGCTGGGATTACAGGTGTGAGTCACAGTGTCCAGCCTGCAAGTAATTTAGTTTGCTTTGAATGCATGGCATAACGAACAGGGAGTAGCTGTTTGTTCATTCACTCCTTCAGTCATTCAACAAATATTTTTTGAGCACCTATCCTATTTCAGGCTCTATACTAAGGGCTGAGGATGCAACAATGAACGTTACCTCAGTAGAGTTCACAGTTATGAGATTTGGATAGACTGTGGAATGCACTGAAAACTACCCTAAAGAGTTTGTACTTGGTTCTTCAGATCCTCACTACGCAAACTGTGGACTTTAGACCAGCAATGTGGGAGTGTACCAGAAGTTTGTTAGAAATGCAAAATCTCATCCAGGCAAGCATGGTGGCTTGCGCCTGTAATCCCAGCACTTTGGGAGGGCAAGACAGGTGGATTGCTTGAGCCCAGGAGTTCGAGACTAGCCTGGGCAACATGGCAGAAATCCTGTCTGTTAAAAAAATGCAAAAAAATTTTAGCTGAGTATGGTGGCAGGCACCTGTAGTCCCAACTACTTGGGAGGCTGAGATGGGAGAATGGCTTGAGCCCAGGAGGCAGACGTTGCAGTGAGCCAAGATTGTGCCATTGTACTCCAGCCTGGGCAACATAGTGAGACCCTGTCTCTACAAAAAAAAAAAAAAAAAAAAAAAAAGAAAAAAAATGCAAAGTATTAGGTTTTGCCCTAGCCACAGACTTACAGAATCAGAATTTGCATTTCAGCAGATCCTTAGGTGATTCTTATGCACATTAGTGTTAGAGGAGCATTGTTGTAGGCCAGCTAAGACAGTAAGAGAGTATGTACATTGGTCAATAAGTTTAAAAAAAAAAGTATGTAAATGAATGAGCTAGAGTAAGCAAGAAAGTAAGAGAGCTAGTAAGCATGCATAAAAATAAGGAAGTAATCTAATCAGGATTGGTTTGGATATGAAAGAAACTGGACATGGGACTATTATTGTAGTTAGATGAGAAGTGGAAGGGGCTGGATGTGAGAGAGAGAATCTTTTGTAAAAAGATAGAGCTTTGGCTGGCTAACATGGTGAAACCCCATCTCTACTAAAAATACAAAAAAAAAAAAAAAAAAAAGAAGAAGAAGAAAATTAGCCAGGTGTGGTGGCGGGCACCTGTAGTCCCAGGAGAATGGCGTGAACCCGAGAAGCACAGGTTGTAGTGAGCCGAGATCAGGCCACTGCACTCCAGCCTGGGTGACGAAGCAAGACTCTGTCTCAAAAAAAAAAAAAAAAAGACCTTTGGTTCCATTAACTCATACTGAGAACATTGCATATCATTCAAAGAAAAAAAAAATCAGCAAATCTAGTAACAGGGTATTTAAGATGTCTTAAAAGGTGCCAGTTATTTGTTTTAGACAAGGCCTATTGGTATGTCTATTTCCTGTTAATGCCACAGGTCCAAGGTCTATTTCTAAGTATTGCAGCATCAGGCCTTTAATCATATTAAGTTCACACAGGGGCAATGATAAGGATATTGGAAATTAAGTCTATTATATCCAAGTTTACAAAAAGCTGGTTCGTAAACCAGAAATTCAATTTATTAATTTGCAATGGAGTAATTATCTTTCCACTAACCAGAGAATTTTTTCATTTATTACCAGTGTCTTTTTTTTTTTTTTTTTTGGAGTTAGGGTCTCACTCTCTCTTCCAGGCCGGAGTGCAGTACTGCGATCTTGGCTCACTGCAGCCTTGACCTCAAGCGATCCTTCACCTCCAGGGCTCAAACTATCCTCCTGCCTCAGCCTCCAGAACAGCTGGGACTATAGGAGCATGCTACCATGCCTGGCTAGTCTCAAACTCCTGGACTCAAATGATCCTCTCACTTCAGCCTCCCAAAGCATTGGAATTACAGGCATGAGCCACCGTGCCCAGCCCCAGAGTTAATTATTATTATTATTTTTTTGAGATGGAGTCTCGCTCTGTCACCCAGGCTGGAGTGCAGTGGCCGGATCTCAGCTCACTGCAAGCTCCGCCTCCCGGGTTTACGCCATTCTCCTGCCTCAGCCTCCCAAGTAGCTGGGATTACAGGCGCCCTCCACCTCGCCCGGCTAGTTTTTTTGTATTTTTTTAGTAGAGACGGGGTTTCACCGTGTTAGCCAGGATGGTCTCGATCTCCTGACCTCGTGATCCGCCCGTCTCGGCCTCCCAAAGTGCTGGGATTACAGGCTTGAGCCACCGCGCCCGGCCGAGTTAATTATTTTTATCACAACTTTTTATTTTGAAACAGTTTAGGACTATTTTATTTTGAAATAGTTTAGTTTGCTACGAGAAGTAGCAAAAATAGTAGAGAGAATTCCCAGGTACCCTTCACAAAGCTTTGCCCTAATAGCACCTTGTCAAATACAGGAAATTGACAATCCATACAACACTATCAACTCAAGTGCAGACCTTACTTGGATTTCACCTGGTTTTCTCATGTACTTATGTGTGTGTATTTGTAGTTCTCTAAAATTGTATCACCTGTAGATTTGAGTAACCATCACCAAAATCAGGATGCACAATTGTTCCATCACCACAAAAAACTCTCTCATGTTACCCCTTAATACTCATAGTCTTTTCCCAACCCTAATCCTTGTCAACCACTGATCTATCCTCCATAACTATAATTTTTCATTTTGATAATATCTTATAATGGAATCATTGTAACTCTGAGATTTTTTTTCCCACTAAGCATAATGCCCTTCAGATCCATGTAAGTTTTTTTCTTTGAGACAGAGTCTCGCCCTGTCACCCAGGCCGGAATGCGATCTCGGCTCACCGCAACCTCCGCCTCCAGGTTTCAAATGATTCTCCTGCCTCAGCCTCCCCAGTAGCTGGGATTACAGGCGCATACCACCACACCCGGCTAATTTTTGTATCTTTAGTGGAGACGGGATTTCACCATGTTGGTCAGGCTGGTTTTGAACTCCTGATTTTGTGATCCGCCCACCTCGGCCTCCCAAAGTGCTGGGATTACAGGCGTGAGCCACCGTGCCGGGCCCCATGTAAGTTTTTTGTATGTATCAATAGTTTCTTTTTCTTTGTTTTGTGAGATAGAGTTTCGCTCTTGTCGTCCAGGCTGGAGTGAAGTGGCATGATCTCGGCTCACTGCAACCTCCGCTTCCTGGGTTTAAGCAATTCTCCCATCTCAGCCTCCCGAGTAACTGGGACTACAGGTGCCTGCCACCATGCCTGGCTAATTTTTGTATTTTTAGCAGAGATGGGGTTTCACTGTGTTGGCCAAGGTGGTCTTAAACTCCTGACCTAGGGAGATCCAACCGCCTTGGCCTCCCAAAGTGCTAGGATTACAGGCGTGAGCCACTGTGCCTGGCCAATAGTTTCTTTTTATTGCTGAATAGTATTCCATTCCATGATGGAACCAGTTTGCTTAACCATTTACCAGGTGATAGATATTTTGGTTGTTTTCTGTTTTTGGCTATCACAAATAAAAGCTGCTATAAGTACTTGTGTGCAGGTTTTTGTGTAAACATAAATTTTCATTTCTTTGGGATAAATGCTCAGGACTGAGATTGCTGGGTCAGATGGTAAGTATGTATTTAACTTTGTAGGAAAGTGCCAAACTGTTTTCTGGAGCAACCAGTATAAATTCTTAAAACTTCCATAAGTAATATATGCTCACTGTAAAAAAAAAAAATAAAATAAAATAAGGTAGAAATGTATAAAATGAAAAGTAAAATGACAAGTCATGGAACTGTACTGTCTCTTTTCTGAGTAGTAACTGTTAGGTTTCCTGTATATTCAAGAATGTTTTGGCTGGGCCTGGTGGCTCATGACTGTAATCCCAGAACTTTGGGAGACTAAGGCAGGAGGATTGCTTGACATCAGGAGTTCATAACCAGCCAGGGCAACATAGTGAGATGCCGTCTCTATCAAAAAAAGTTTTATGCATATGCAAGCAAATACATGTGTATATAAATATATATATTCCAAAATGAGATCATAGTATACAGGTAATTGCAACTTGATTTTTTCTCATATCTTAGACATATTTGCAATTCTTTTTTTTTGAGATGGAGTTTCACTCTGTTGCCCAGGCTGGAGTGCAGTGGCGCGACCTTGGCTCACTGCAAGCTCCGCCTCCCGGGTTCACGCACACCATTCTCCTGCCTCAGCCTCCCGAGTAGCTGGGACTACAGGCGCCCGCTACCATGCCTGGCTAATTTTTTTGTATTTTCAGTAGAGACAGGGTTTCACTGTGTTAGACAGGATGGTCTTGATCTCCTGATCTCATGATCCACCTGCCTTGGCCTCCCAAAGGGCTGGGATTACAGGCGTGAGCCACAGCGCCCGGCCCATATTTGCAATATTAATAGATAAGTATATACTTGTTTTAATGGTGGGCATAGGACTATTGTATGCCCACCATTATCCAATGCATCTATTGTATGGATGTATCATCATTTCTTTACTCAGTCCCCCCGATGATGACCATTTCTATTGTTGTCAGTTTCTATTACAAAGCTATAATGAAAATCTTTCTATATATATTTCTGTATAATTTGTATGAGCATATCTGTATGGCAGACTCCTAGAAATGGAATTGCTAGATCAATTTTACATTTAACTGCTCCGAAATACTTTCAACTTTTTCTCCAGTTTTTAAAATGTTTGTAGAGATGGGGTTTTGCTATGTTGCCCAGGCTGGTCTCGAACTGCTGGGCTCGAGTGATTCTCCTGCCTCGGCCTCCCAGTGTTAGAATTGCAGATGTGAACCACTGCACCCGACCTTTTTAAAATTTTTATTTTTCAGTTTTCTTTTTTTTTTTTAAATTTACTCTCCCCTAAATGATATATGAGAGTTCTCAGTTCTTTACCAACGCTAAGTATTATCAACATTTTAAATCTCTGGCAATCTGGTAGGAGAGTTTGTGTTTAATTTGCATTTATTTTATTTTTTTTTTGAGACGGAGTCTCGCTCTGTTGCCAGGTTGGAGTGCAGTGACACGATTTTGGCTCACTGCAACCTCCGCCTCCTGGGTTCAAGAGATTCTTGTGTCTCAGCCTCCCGAGTAGCTGGGACTACAGGTGAGCTACCACGCCCAGCTAATTTTTGTATTTTTAGTAGAGACAGGGTTTCACCATGTTGGCCAGGATGGTCTCGATCTCTTGACCTTGTGATCTGCCCGCATAGGCCTCCCAAAGTGTTGGGATTACAGGTGTGACTCACTGCGCCCGGCCTTAATTTGCATTTCTTAGTGGCAAATGAAGTTGAGCACTATTTTATATATGTATTAGCCATCTGTATTTCTTATTTCTTTTCTTTTTGTTGAGATGGATTCTCGCTGTCACCCAGGCTGGAGTGCAGTGGCACCATCTTGGCTCACTGCAACCTTTGCCTCCTGGGTTCAAGCGATTCTCCTGCCTCAGCCTCCTGAGTAGGTGGGACTACAGGTGCGTGCCACCGTGCCCATCTCATTTTTTGTATTTTTAGTAGAGACGGGGTTTCCTCGTGTTAGCCAGGATGGTCTCGATCTTCTGACCTTGTGATCTGCTTGCCTTGGCCTCCCAAAGTACTGGGATTACAGGTGTAAGCCACCACGCCTGGCCTAGCCATCTGTATTTCTTCTCCCACAAGTAGACTATATCCTTTGTCTATTTTTCTCCTGGAGTTTTAAATTTTACCTTATTGATTTTGACAGTTTTCCATATCTTGAAGAAATTAGCTTTTTTCATCCATACAGCAAATATTTTCTCACAGTTTCTAGCTTATCTTTTGACTTTGTTTCTGGTGTCTTGGTATACATAATTTTTTAATTTCTGTGGACTTAAATTTATTTATCTACTTTTTGGTTTCTGGGTTTTATGGTTAGAATAGTGTTTGAAAATATAAAAAATGGGCTGGGCGCAGTGGCTCACGCCTGTAATCCCAGCCCTTTGGGAGGCCGAGGCAGGCGGATCACCTGAGGTCGGGAGTTGAAGACCAGCCTGACCAACATGGAGAAACTCCATCTCTACTAAATATACAAAAATTAGCCAGGCGTGGTGGCACGTGCCTGTGATCCCAGCTACTCAGGAGGCTGAGGCAGGAGAATCGCTTGAACCCCGGAGGCGGAGGTTGCAGTGAGCTGAGATGGAGCCACTGCACTCCAGCCTGGGTGACAGAGCAAGACTTTGTCTCAGAAAAAGAAAAAAAAAAAAAAAAAAAAAAGAAAGAAAATATAAAAAACATACATATGCTGTACAGAGGAGGAGACTGTCTGGAAAACCTAATTTATAATCAGAAGTTTGTTCCATTTGCATGGAGTTAAAGCAAAGAGAACTGTGGGATGTTTTAGTCCAACTATGGTAAACCTGGAGGATTATCTTTGTTATACTGTGGCATATGAATTTCTTGTGACCAGAACATTTCTGCATCAAATAGTGTCTTGCAGTATCAGATGTTTGTAAGTTTTAACTATTCAACTCTCCTTTTTTCTTATTAGGCACCCAAAGCTTCTGCCTTTACAATATTATCTCATAAAGGACATGCTACAAACAAGATTAACATTATTTTCCATCAGTTATTTCATTTTTCATTATTTCATATTTCGTTTGACGGCATTTTCTCCCTTTGTCCTCACATTCAAAGGGTGAATTGCTTAGGTGTTACAGTACCCCATGAAATAAACTCCACTTCTTATGATAGGACTGGAGCACCTAGCATTCTGTACATATTGAAGTCTTGACAAGTATGTTTTTGAAAGAGCTCTAACAAAAAAAAGGTTACTGTAAAATATTCTTAAATATTAGTAAAAATGTGCTACGACATTTATTTCTGATGTTATACCAGTTTGTTATTAATCTTCAGTGGTATTTTTCACAAAATAAGAGCTAATTTGCTAAACAGAAGAACTTTTCAGTTTTGTTCTAAGCATAAAATTGTTTAAAATCTCAGTTGCTACATAGATAATTAACTGAGAACTCAAATTTATAAAACAGATAAAAAACTATTTGTACAATGTACTATAAATGTGATGTTTGGAGCAGAAAATCAGTAGTTTTCAGCTAATACTAAGACAGGAAATCATTTAATATCAATTGAGATTAAATTGGCACAATTGAACTAAATTAATGTAAAAATGACTTGGTACACGGCCCAATTTTTCTATTACTTCAAGTGGAATTTTGCATTAACTTATATAACTGTAAATTTTCCACTACTCTCTATTTAATGTTCTAGCTGCATCATTCTGTAACTTGAATCTATTAAAAACTGTATAGCATTCTACCAAAGATGGTCTATAAAAGAAATGGAAATTTATTTTGAATAGTATTCCACTCTCCAAAGCTTTAGAGGTAAGTCCAAATGTCTCAGATTTTACTTCTTGTTATTGATATTTAGATGTTTCTGTTTAACTTTTATTGTCCAGTTGATTAAATATACTATAACTCTTTTTGTAAAGTTGCAGTAAAAACAATAAGCACAGAGGATGGGAGAGAAACTAACAAGAGATATGGAAGGAATATAATTTAAGGACTGCAAATAATCATTTTATTGCATTAGGAATGTTTTAGAAGTGATATCGGGGTGAAGGCTTCATGATTTACACAGGGCTCACCCTATTTCTCAGTTGGAAAATTTGTTATTAATACGTTTTATTCCTTTTCTTCTAATTGAAATGTAGTTTAATATTTAAGAAATATTTTAACCAAAATTTCACAAAAGGAACAGAAACGAAGACTTCTTAAGCAAACAATATTTTATGAATCTACGAACTTCTATAACAGCAATGGAGACACTGTAATAGGTCACTTCTTCCTGTCCAAGGAAAAAGCGGCGCTTTGGATGGGATAGGCCCTCCCCGAGTTTTTCTCCCCCGAGTAAAGAGCTCTTGGCGGTCAAAGGTCCAGTACACTGGATTCGAAACAAATAAAAAAATAAGGGTGATAAAGATTTTAGTTAACAGGGGTCGGAGGAGCAGAAAGGGTCTTTTCGCACTTCAAACATCTTGGGGGAGGGTTGGGAAGGCAGGATGCAAAGTAACCTAAATTCTCAACAATTTCGCGCTCCTGCCCCCGCCCAGGAAGGCAGTGGATGCGCGGGGGAGGCGGGGTCCCCCCACACTCCTTTGCCCACATTCCGATTTCCCTCCACTTCGCTCGGTCGTATCTCTTCCCCTGCCCCGAGAGTGGCGAACAAATTGGTCGAGCGCCCGGCCTAGCCTAGTAGTCCAGTTCCTTAGGACTCCTAGACCCTGGAGACACAGACCACGTTTTCTCGGAGACGGGACCAGTGGGCTGTAAAGCAAAACAATTTTTCTTTCTTTTCCAGGGCCAGGTCTTCCTGGTGGAGAATCAGCTCGCTCTCTCTCCACACCCGAAGCAAAAAACAAAACAAAACCAACCACTATTCCGCCCCCGATCTAGCCCAAGCAGCCCCATTAAACCACTTAGGATCAGGTGCCAGAGTTAAGCGAGTTGGGTTCTTCTGGTGGGAAGGGGTAGGGACAAGGGAGCATTGAAGGTCCGGGAACTGGGGCCACAGGCCCCTCGCTGGGGTGTGTCAGAAGAGGGGACTTCGAAGGGTGATGCCCGACTAGGCTGCCACCTTAGCGCCGCGCGAGGAGCGCAGGGGCCCGGGGAACGAGTCCCCGAGCGAGTCCAGCCAGCCTCTGGATTCCCACGGCCCGGGGGTCCGCCGGACATTCTTACCGCCCTCCCCTCGACACCCTACTAATGACAGAAAAACCGCGGTTCGATCGGGTCCGCGGCGGAAGGGCGGCCAAAAGAATGAGTAAGTCAGGCGCGGGCACGGCACCTTGTTTACCCCACTCGGCGGCGCGCCCCTGCGGGCGGCTGGTTTGCGGGCGGCGTCGGAGACGCTGAACCCGGGAGTCAGTCGGCCACGATTGGTCGGTGACTGGGAGGAGGACGCTGGGTGGGAGGGCTGGGAGCCAGGCGTTGCAGTGGCAACTCTCTGCCGCTAGATGCCGCTCCCTCCCAACGGGAGCCGGGCGCGGGTTCGTGGCCGACAGATGGCGCCTGCGCGTTCCATTCGCCTCCAAGTCGCCGAAGAGCGAACACCCCAAACAATCCCGAAGCGCCACCAAAAAAAAAAAAAAAAAAAAAAAAAAAAAAAAAAAAAAAAAAGAAAAAAAAACCCCGCCGGATCCGACCGCCACTTTCAAAACCCCCCACCGCTCTAGAACCGCGGGAGCTTCCGTCCCTGAGTAGAATTCGAGGGTGTAAAGAAGAGGAAGGGGAAAAATATCTTGTACCAGCCCAGGGGTGAAGAAGCCCCCGGCCTGAGAAAGAAGGAGGAGTGGGGGAGGCGAACAGTCTCGTTGCTGCCTCTGTGTACGCTGAGGGGGGAGGTAAGTTATAAAATGGCGGAGGCGAAGCTTCTAGAAGTTTGGAGGGGCACCCGGAGGGCGCGGGGCCCACCGTGAGGTGTGTATGGTTGAAACAGGGCGAGAGAGAGGAGTTGGGAGGGAAAAAGGTTGGGCACTCTGTTGCCATTGAATTTCCCCTCTGCTTCCTTCGCCCCCATGGGGGGCAGCCATGGAGTGGGGGACAGAGTCCACGCGGGAGGATCTTCCTCGCCCCCGCGGCGCCCCCGGCCCTCCTTTCTCTCTTCTCCCCCCAAGTCGCTACCCCAACACTTACAAGGAACTTCCAGCCCCCCTTCCTCCCTACCTCCTACTCCTAGAGTGGCTTTCTACCGCAGGGCTCTTCTTTTCGACTACCCTCGCTGAAGATTTTCTCTTCCTTCCCTCGCCCAACTCTCCCTCGGGGCCTCTACGGAGACCCCCCCCCCATGGGTGGCCCAAAATGGAGAACGCGGAGCAGCGCAAGATGGAGGCTCCGCTTCTCTGTGTAGCAGTAGATTTAGGTTCCTTTTCTCCGGCAGGCTCATAAGCCTAGGAGAGCCCGTACTGGAGGTGGGGTGGGGTGCGAGCCGTAGTCGGGGGAGGAAAGCCGGGAGGCTGTGGTTGGGGTTGGGGAGAGCGCGGTGTCGCGGTGAGGGGAAGGCAGAGAGCAAAATGGTGGTGCTGGGAACCTAGGGGGGAGGGGAGAAAGGAGGCTCAGTTGTGTATATTTGGGCCTCGGACCGAGGGAGGCGAGGGAAAATCTACTCTGATCACACCCCTCCCTCGTGCCCCCTCCCTTCTCCCTTCCCCTCCTTCCTTCCCTCCCTCCCCCCTCCCTCCCTCTCTTCTTCCCTTCCTAGAGAGGGAACAACATTCATGTGACGGGCCCCTCTGCTTCTCCCCCGCCCCATCATCTCCAGCGCGTGGTGGGGGAACTGCTGGGGAAGGCGATTGGCATCGATCTCTCCATCCCTTCCGAGGCCCGACTTCGGTCAGTTTTCTTCGGGCAACAATTTTCTAAATCGGCTGGGGTCTGGCGGTGTTGGCCCCCGCGCGCAGACCTTGCCCCGAAGGGGGCCCTGCCTGCCTGGCATGGGCGGAGGGGGGAAGGGCGGGAGTGGAAGGCTGTTTGTTGGGGGGTTTTGGCGCCACTTTTGTTTTAGTTTTAGTGCTGCTTTTCATTCCCACCCCCACCCGCACTGTCTTTCTCAAGGCACGAACTGAGCTGATCCTTGCCCCAGGTAGGCAGCCTGTGCGTTTTCACTCCACACTTTTATTCTTGCTCGGGGTCGACTTTCTTTTTTCTTCTCCCCTGGATCCGGAGATCTGCGGACGGCGATTTGGGGACGAAAAGGGTCGGATGGGCCGTGGGAGAGAGAAGGTGTGGGAAACAGCATCAAGTAGTTCCGCAAAACTTTGAGCCCCGTTCCCATTTTCTTTTGGCCTAGAATTGTGAACGTATTGTTGATTTCGGCCTTTTTTCCCCCCGTCGCGAGAATGTCTTGTTTTGCCTTTAGTTTTTTATAAACCGCTGTACTTTCGACATTTAGTTTCCGCTCCCCCTTGGTGCATATGTCATTTTATTTTTAATCCTTAACTGTAATGGGTTATCGTGTGATTTTCGTGCTTCAGTGCTCGGCTTTAATTTTTAATATTGCATTAGTAGTTTCATCCGGTTTGTGAGACTTTCTCTTCCGTGGCCTAGAATGTTTTTTATGTTGTTGCTTACCACCCCTCTTCTCTCTCCCTCCTTCTTTCTCTTGGATGTAGTTTTTAAATTGAGGGCCATGGTGTTGGATTAAATGTTAATTTACAGTTTACATGATATATCTATTGGAAACTTTTGATCTGTAAGGTTGGATTTAAGTAAACGAGACGCTTGTGTTGGTTTGCAATGGTTCCTTAAAATGCGCGGGCCATCCCCTTCTCCCACCGTAAAGCCCCATCTTCCCTTCACACTGGAGTGTAAATTCCATACCCCTTTTCTCCCACGGACCGCCGTATTTCACAGCAGCCACACCCTGTATTTGTCTCTGTGGATTGGACTCATTATCAGCTTAATTTAGTGACTCTTAAACCACCATGATGGGACTTGCTTAAGCACGAAGCTTCTTTTCCTGTTTAGTCCTAGTGGTTAGTGTCGAAAGAGGAATAATCGAGGTTTCTTGATGAAACCTAGTGCGGTCCAACCTCTGCCTTTTTTCTGTTGTCTTTTTTCCTACTCCGGGCTGTTGGCGGTGTCAGCACCGCTGCTGGGGGCGGGGGTGGAGGGGAGAAAGAGTCGGGTTACCGAAGTGCGTCATTCCTGGCTCTAGCAGGGCCTGCTCGGGAGCTGCTGGTGTTTGTTACTGTCCTCGCAGCACTTTTCTGCCAACCTTCTCTCTCTGCGTATTGGTTAGGAGCAAAAGCAGGAGGCGGTCTCCTAATTCTGTCTGTAGCCTAGCGCGTTACGTTTAAGGGTATATGTGAACTTATTTTGTTAAAAAAAAAAAGGCCCTGGGAAGTGGATGCATTTGTTTAATGACATATAATTCAGGTAGTTTAGGCTTGCTCTCATATACTTTACGATGAACAGTGGGGTTAATTTTCAACATTTTCAACCACTTACGTTAAAATGCCTGGTTTTCTTTCTACATTGATACCAATCTATAATTAGGGATCAGAAGGACCAGTTTAAGGTATGTAAGTGTTCAGCAGTTTTTCAAGTGGTTGAATTGCAGTTTTATGGCACATTATGTTAAATAGTCGATTTTTTTCGTTTTGAACTAAGGTGCCACGTTAAGTAAGTTAATTGCAAATGTTTAAGTCCGTTTTCATCACATTTCCCTATTTGTTTTTTTAGGTATAATTTTAAATATGCCCTTTGGGTTTTATGGACTTCGTTAAAATTCTTAAAGATGGTTATATCTTTGTGTTTAACTGAGTTCTTAAATTTATCACCTACCAAGGAATTGTGTAAGGCGGCTGTATAGTTACATTGTAGGATTTTGACTTCTTAACTTGCTAGTTTTTGATACTTTTGCTATCTCTGGGTAGAAGTGTACTTAGAGAACATAGTATCTTCCTCTTAATTATTTTTGAAGATAATAATGAGAGGAGGGAGTGGGTAGGAGGTAGGTGTGAAACAGAAGTGGCCTTGAGTTGATTGTTGTAGCTGGATGAATACAGAAGCGCTCATTGTTACTATCATTCTCTCTACTTTTGTGTATGCTGTTAAAAATTTCCATAGTTTAAGAGAAATTTTGTTTTGCAGAAGAATTTCCAGATTGTCTTACAGTCTTGGGGGTAATGACTTAAGTTTATATTTACATGTCAAAATTACTTGCATGGGAAGTTTAGCCTTGTGTAAGTGATTACACAATACTTGGCAAAACTTTCAAAAAAAAAAAAAACGTTTAAACAGGAACTAGTATAAAACAGGCAACATAAATAAAGTTCAACAAATTGGTTGAACTTTAAATGTTTATAGTTTAGCCTGAATGTGCTCTACTTTTAGTTTCCTTTTTAATTCTTTGAAAACAGGAAAATTCCATTTGCAAATTTTGTAAATTCTGCTTGGTGTCTATTTCATCAAGTTGGAGTTACAGTGAGTCAGTATGAAAGGGATTTACTATTAATAGGAGGGGCTTTGGCAGTTGCAGTAAGTGACAGTGGAAGGGATTGAGGTACCATAGGGAACATTCCTGGTAGAAAGATCTAGGTAGCTGAATTCAGTTTCAGGATTTGGTGTTTAATGACTAGGTAGAGAAGCGGGTTGGAAAAGAAATGTACTTATTAGCTATTCCTTCCCACTGTGAAGTAACTATAGTATTCTAAGGTGTATCAGAGACTGGCAGAGAGGGTGGAGTGGGTTCTTTTTTTTTTTTTTTTTAACTGATATGAAAATGAGTGTTTACATTTAAAATGGTTTAAATCACCCCATGCCCCAAGGATCTGGTGCTATAACTAGTTAGAAGTTGATATGTAAAATATTTCAGTATTCTCTGTTAACATTCTGACCATTACCCATAAACAGTAAAAATGTGTTGCAATGAAAATCCTTGGTCTCCCTTAATTAGTGTATTCGTGAACTGCTCCTAAATTCTATTAAGGTAAGTGCCTTTTTTTTTTTTTTTTTCCCGGCAGTTTTGTACGTTCAGTGTCAGGTTTATTTTTTCCCCCCTAGGAGATACATTTTAAAAATATATATCACAGTTCTGAAAGGAATCCAAAATAATGGATATATAATTTATAGCAAAATTTCACCCCAATCTGGGAACAGACATTTTATGACTGTTATCATTAATCTGTTTGTGTATTTCATATTCAGAATTTTAGCTTTAGAAGGATGTTAAAGGAAAATAGGTGACATATTTCAAATTTTTATTCATATACAAATATTCTTAGTAGATGGTAAGGATTGTGGCATCAGATTTATTTTATTGTGGTGAGGCAATAGCTAAACTAATACACCAACACATGATGACTTTGGTAACTTTCAAGTATATTTAGTTAGGATTTTTTAAAGCCCAAACGCTCAAATAAGATTTTCTTGAAATCAAATTCTACATTTCTTTTTCAACTTTATTGACTTCTGCGGTCACCTGAGGACTTATGAATTAAAATGAATGGGATGGGCTTGGGAGACAGGCTAAGGCTCATATCTATTCCTTTGGGAATTTAGGGTTAGATGTGAAAATATGCAGTTTAGTAATGCTTAATATTGTACATGTTTAATTGATACCACCCACAGTCATATGTGGGAAGGTAGTAAACAGAGAATAGCATAATCTTTCTGCTTTGGGTTCTTTATAATAGATGGCAGACTTCAGTTTTTGATGCTGCAAGTTGACTTTTGAACTTAAACCAAGATCGACTGGGCACAGTGGCTCACACCTGTAATACCAACACTTTGGGAGGCTGAGAGGCCGAAGTGGGAGGATCGCTTGAGCCCAAGGAGTTCAAGACCAGCCTGGGCAACATAGGGAGACCCCATCTTTACAGACAATTTAAAAATTAGATGTGGTGGTGCACACCTGTGGTCCCAGCTATTTGGGAAGCTGAGGCAGGAGGATTGCCTGAGCCTGGTAGATAGAGGCTGCGGTAAGCCATGATTGCGCCACTGCACCCAGCCTGGGCAACAGAGCAAGACCCTGTCTCAAAAAAAATTAAAAAACTAAAACTTACAGTTTACTATATAATGGAGTACCATTTTGGGAGTTGGGGAGAATAGCAAGGGAGAGGGATAGTCTCAGGTGTGGGCATCAGTATATACTGATGTTGGAGTATATGCAATCAGTATATACTGATTGTTGGAGAGTAAGGAAGGAACTTTAAAGACAGGCTATTTTAAAAGTGTTTGGCTGGGTGCCTTGGCTCACGCCTGTAATCCTAGCACTTTGGGAGGCTGAGGCGGGCGGATCATGAGATCAGGAGTTCAAGACCAGCCTGGCCAACATGGTGAAACCCCCATCTCTACTAAAAATACAAAAATTAGCTGGGCGTGGTGGTGCGTGTCTGTAGTCCTAGCTACTTGGAAGGCTGAGGCAGAGGTTGCAGTGAACTGAGATAGCGCCACTGCACTCTAGCCTGGGTGACAGAGCGAGACTCAGTCTACAAAAAAAAAAGTTCTTTATATTCTTCTGCATTGGCTATATGTTCAGGACTTTAGTTCGTGGTTCAATACTGTCCCTGTGTAATAATTCTTTATGTTTCTGTGTATCATAAATGATGGTTATCGTGTGTTCTGATCGGCAAAGATATGTGAGAAAGGAAAATTATCAGTTTGATTTTTCAGTCTCTTGAGTTGCCTGCTTTACGTTTAATTTACCCAAATTTTATATTTCTTCATTGTAAGTGGTGTTGCTTGGTGGAGTCTAATTTTTGTGTATATGCCTTTTAAAAATCTACACATCTTCAGCAGCTGTGGTAATCTGCTATCTGAATTGTGTTTTTAATGTATGCTTGCTATAGATCTTTGATACTCACCAGTAGACACCGAGGAGTCTTTACGTATGGTTATTGTAGTAAGTCAAGAAGAGATTTATTTATTTTTTGAGACGGGTTTTGTTCTTGTTGCCCAGGCTGGAGTGCAGTGGCGTGATGTTGGGCTCCCTGCAACCTTTGCCTCTCATGTTCAAGCGATTCTCCTGCCTCAGCCTCCCAGTAGCTGGGATTACAGGTGCCCGCTACCACGCCCAGCTAATTTTTTGTGTTTTTAGTAGAGACATGGTTTCACCATGTTGGCCAGGGTGGTCTCAAACTCCTGACCTCAGGTGATCCACCCACCACAGCCTCCCAAAGTGCTGGAATTACAGGCAGAGCCGCTGTGCCTGGCCAAGAAGAGATTATTGAAATTGTTTTACATTCCTTCTGCTGAAGAAAGAGAGGATGAATAATGTCAATGGTGTATTCTTTTCTTTGAGATGGAGTTTCGCTCTTGTTGCCCAGGCTGGAGTGCAAGGGCGCGATCTCAGCTCACTGCAACCTCTGCCTCCTGGGTTCAAGCGATTCTCCCGCCTCAGCCTCCCGAGTAGCTGGGATTACAGGCATGCGCCACCACGCCCGTCTAATTTTGTATTTTTAGTAGAGATGGGGTTTCTCCGTGTTGGTCAGGCTGGTCTCGAACTCCCGACCTCAGGTGATCTGCCCGCCTCAGCCTCCCAAGGTGCTGGGATTACAGACGTGAGCCACTGTGCCCAGCTGGTCTATTTTTTATTACAGTCATGCATTGCTTAATGGCGGGCATACCTTCTGAGAAATGCATCTTTAGGTGATTTTGGTTTGTGAACATCATACAGTGTACTTACACACACCTAGATGGAATAGCCTACTACACACCTATGCCATATAGTAGGGCCTGTTGCTCCTAGGCTACAATCCTGTACAGCATGTTGCTGTACTGAATATCGTAGGTGGTTATAACACAGTGGTAAGTGTTTGCGTTTGAAAACAAAAAAGATACAATAAAAATATGATAGAAAAGAAAAATTAATACACCTCTATAGGGCAGCTCCCTTATAATCTTATGGGACTACTGTCTTTTTTTTTTTTTTTTGAGACGGAGTCTCCCTCTGTCGCTCAGGCTAGGGTGGAGTAGCGAGATCTTGGCTCACTGCAACCTCTGCCTACTGAGTTCAAGCGATTCTCCTGCCTCAGTCTCCCCAAGTGCTGGGATTACAGGTGCGTGCCACCACACCCAGCTAATTTTTGTATTTTTAATAGAGACGGGTTTTCACCATGTTGGTCAGGCTGGTCTCAAACTCCTGACCTCATGATCTGCCTGCCTTGGCCTCCCCAAGTGCTGGGATTACAGGCATGAGCCACCGTGCCCGGGTGGGACCACTGTCTTATATGCAGTCTGTTGTGGGCTAAAATGTCATTATATGGCACATGACTGTATTTTAATTGGGAAATACATTAATAGGCTTGATGAGACAAACTAGGGAGATTTCAGTAAGCTCTGCCTAATTTAAGGGACAACTCAAAGATAAAAGTCCTTTATAAGAAATAAGTTGTCTGGGCGTGGTGACTCACCCTCTGAATCCCAGCATTTTGGGAGGCCAAGGTGGGAAGATCTGTTGAGCCCAGGAGTTTGAGACTAGCCTGGGCAACGTAGGGAGACCCCATCTCTACAAAAAAATTTAAAAATTAGCTGGGTGTGGTTGTGCAGCCTGTGGCCCCAGTTACTGGGGAGGCTGAGGTGGAAGGATCACTTGAACCCCAGGAGGTTGAGGCTGCAGTGAGCCATGATCATGCCTTTGCACTTCATCCTGGGTAACAGAGTAAGGCCTTATCTCAAAAAGTTTAAATTCTGTTGTACATTATTCAAGGAGGGGGAAAACAAGTCCTATTTACATTTTTGCAAGAATAACTTTTGAAACCTGAAGCATTCTAAGAAACTTAGTTTAACTGCTATTTAAGTTCCTACTGTATATCAGTAACCTTGTTTTAATCTTCTGTTTAATCTTCTCAACCACTTTGCAAGATAGGCGGTCCTCATCATTTTACACATGGGGAAGTTGACGCTCTTAGAGAGTAAATGCCTTGTCCCAAGTCACTTGATGATAATTGAGGGCTTTGGATTCACACTCTGATTAGCCTGGCCTCAAAACCTTTGTGCTTTTTTGTTAAAACTCAGTTGTTTCCCTTACCTGGTTTAGGTCTTGGGCTATCTGTCATCAGAGAGCATGCATTCTTATTTTAATTTTACAAAATCAAGACTCTTTTTCATGTACAGTGCAAGGTAAATACAGATTTTTACCCAGAGTCACATGAGTTGCTGCCTGAGGTCTATATTGTCTTCTTCTTTTTTTTTTTTTTTTTTTTTTTTTTTTTGAGACAGAGTCTTGCTCTTAGAGTGCAGTGGCCGGATCTCGGCTCACTGCAAGCTCCGCCTCCCGGGTTTACGCCATTCTCCTGCCTCAGCCTCCCGAGTAGCTGGGACTACAGGCACCCGCCACCTCGCCCGGCTATTTTTTTGTATTTTTTACTAGAGAGGGGGTTTCACCAGGTTAGCCAGGATGGTCTCGATCTCCTGACCTCGTGATCCGCCTGTCTCGGCCTCCCAAAGTGCTGGGATTACAGGCTTGAGCCACCGCGCCCGGCCTATATTGTCTTCTAATAGTAATAGAAGTAGTTGAAATAAATCTAAGCGTTGGTTTTGTTTGCTTATGCTTATTAAAGTTTTTGGGATAATGAATTATATTCTTGAATTTTTTTGGGTGAAATCATATGAGACATGAAATGATTTCATAGATATTTTTTCTTTTATGTCATTTATGCTCTATTTAAAATGGAGATTGTCTCTGAGAAATGTTCCCCAGTCCTTCAGCTTGTTTTATTGAGTGGTTAGATTTGAAGTAAAACGTTCAGGCTAATCTTTAACAATTCAGCACTCTGGTTCTTTAGGGGGATTTTTTGTTATCTAATTGTACCTTGAAAATACTTTTTTATTCTATTAATGTCTCCTGTTGTTTGCTTATACTTCCTATTTTAGTTCATCTTTCACTACTAAGTTTTCTTGTTGTTACTGTTATCAGGTGATAAATAGTTAATATCAGGGCCCCAAGTTACTAGGTTCATTAGTGATCGGTATCTTAGTCTCAGTTTTCTTTTTCCTTTCTGTTTTTTCCCCCCCCAGACAGAGTTTTACTCTTGTTGCTCAGGCTGTGGTGCAGTTGCACGATGGGCTCACAGCAACCTCCACCTCCCAGGTTCAAGCGATTCCCTCACCTCAGCCTCCCAAGTAGCTGGGACTACAGGCGTGTGCCACCACGCCCGGCTAATTTTTTGTGTTTTTGGTAGAGATGGGATTTCCCCATGTTGGCCAGACTGGTCTGGAACTCCCGATCTCAGGTGATCCACCCATCTCCACCTCCTAAAGTGCTGGGATTACAGCCGTGAGCCACCACGCCCACCCGGTCTTCCTGTTTATTTGTTATTTGTTTTTTTTTAAATTGTAACTGAAGTTTTTTTTTATCTGAAGGAATTCTGGATGTTGGACTTCTGACCTAAGATAAATTTGTGGAGACAAGGAAAACCAAATGTATCTATTTGTGCTTTTCATTGCCATGAGTCAAATTTATATATTTATATTGATCATTCCTTTAAGCTTTAACATGTAGGAAATACTTTTTTCTCAGGTGATGAACAGCAAGCAGTCTTAGACTCTTTGTTCATTGAGGAGTCTTTTCGTCCATATTTCCCCCTTTGTATTCCAAGAAAATCAAGAACTGGTGTTCCATGACAGAATTACTCCCCAAGGCATCCATCATATATTATAAATTAGTTTCTCCCCTGCACATCTAGAAAGATATTAGTTAGGTATTATTCTTGGGAGACTTCAGGAAATAGTCACTCAAGTCATTTTCTGAGTTCTGTAGTCAAGTCATTTTCTGAGTTCTGTAGTTAACATGAGGAACACTGGTTGAGACAGGCTGCTAGAATATTAAGGGACTTGGTTTGGCACTAAAGTTTTACTTTTCACTGTCACTTTCCCGTTAGTAACTCTAATATGGCCTCTATTACAATTCGTGATACAATGTGAATGCTGTTGATACTGCTATTGCTGTGGGATAAATTGGTTAGTGTTGATTTCAAGCAGTTAGTGCTGCTTAGTTTTTTGGAAGAATTTAATGTGGGACATTAAATGCATCATTTTATTTATAAGAAGGAATATTGTGGGAGCACTGTTCATTATACAGTTCAAAATCTTCTATAAGAAGTCACTGACAGTGACTAACATTAACAAGAACTAATACTAACTGAACTCTTACCATATGCCAGATACTCTTAAAAAATGCTTTGTGTGTATTAGCTTACTTTATCTTCATAACTCTATGAGGTAGGGTGACCATATGATTTATTGTTCAAGCCAGGATACTTTTGAGCCTGAAAGGGATTGCTTCTTGGCCTTTTGGCTAAGATCAAGTGAAGAGTGAGTGAAAGGGGGCACTCACCAAATGGCATGCTGAGATAATAGCAGAAACTAGGACTGTTTGAGAGAAAGGATATATGATGACCCTAATTAATACCTTCTTTTTCAGAAGAAACTGAAGCATAGAGAGACCAAATAACTTGCCCACTTAGTAAGCATTAAGAAGGGATTTAAAACCTCTGTAGAGGCTGGGCACGGTGGCTCATGCCTGTAATCCCAGCACTTTGGGAGGCCGAGGCAGGTGGAGCACCTGAGTCAGGAGTTCAAGACCAGCCTAGCCAACATGGTGAAACCCCATCTCTACCAAAAACATAAAAATTAACCAGGTGTGGTGGCGTGTGCTTGTAATCCCAGCTTCTTGGGAGGCTAAGGCAGGAGAACCCCCTGAACCTGGGGGTGGAGGTTACAGTGAGCTGAGATCGTGTCACTGCACTCCAGCCTGGGCGACAGAGCGAGACTCTGTCTCTAAAATAAAATAAAATAAGACCTGTAGGGATTTCCGTGGGAATGAAGGTGATTTAAATTATTTTAAATTGCCATATTCTGGGAGTTTGTTTACTTTTACCCTTTTGGGGGAGTTTTTATTGGTACATGGTCAATAGTAAAAAGACAAGATAGTGTTTTTTTTAAAAATCCAGGAGAATTTCCAGTTGAATCTTTTTCAAGTGGCTGTTAGACTGAGGTGATTATATTGTCTTAATGTTGAAAAGCAACTTTCCTGAGGGCCACCTAAGTTAAAACAAAACTCTAAGATAACCAGTACGTATTATTCAGGTTCCTTTTACCATTTTCTTAGGAAGAAATGTGGATTGTGGAAATTTTTTCTGAGAAGACAGTAGAAAGAAGATGAATCCTTTTGTGACTAGGGAGAAGTGTTACTATAAAAGAAAGAAAAATATTCAGTTTAGAGACTTTTGAAGGTAAACTGATTCTGTAGCATAGTTTGAGAGTTAAGTCTTATAGAGGTTGATATGTCATTTCATAAAATAAATATTCCTCTTTTATTGCGATTTTTAAAGCTATTTTATGTTTCTGGCCTGTTTATGCTTGTGCTGTCACCTCAAAAAATATTACTGAAGGTGAATTCAAATGTAGAGAAGTGATTTTGGCACAATTGTGGAAACAACTATATTGTAAACTAAGATCTTTTTTTTTTTTTTTTTTTTTTCCTTTGAGTGGGAGTGAATGGTAGTATCTGATCTTAAGGGCACTTCCAGTTTTGTTTTCATACTTGGCTATTTTAGTAGTTCATTGAGTAATTTGTGTTTTTTTTTTTCCCCCTAGCTGGTTGACGTTTGGAGGTTTTGTTGGTGTCACTATCATTAAATAGGTCCGTTTAATTTTTAAGGTCTTTTATTTAGTTAATTGAAACCATTATGAGACAAGATATAGCTTGAAGGGGGACTGCATTTCTGACCATATAAAGGAATTTGTGGTCTGTGTAGTGACTATGGGAGACAAAAGGTTATTTTGGGGAGATTTGATTTATTATATAAGATTAATGGGCTGGGCTAGGTGGTTCATTTCTGTATTCCCAGCATTTTGGGAGGCTGAGGCTGGTGGATCGCTTGAGCTCAGGAGTTCGAGACCAGCTTGGGCAACATGGTAAAACGCCCCCTCTACCAAAAATACAAAAAAAAAAAAAAAAAAGAACCCAATCAGCCTGGTGCGGTGGCGCTCACCTGTGGTCTCAGCTACTCAGGTGGCAGAGGTGGGAGGATCACTTGAGCCTGGGAGGCGGAGGTTGCAGTGAGCTGAGATCGTGACATTGTACTCCAGCCTGGGTGATAGAGTGAGACCCCCACTCAAAAAACAAAAAGCAGTAGTAAAATAAAATTAAAGAAATGCAGTTGGATTTTAAATATACTATATTGGTGGTTTTTAAGCTGGGGTCCATGGGTGGGATAGAGATTTGTGAACCCTGTCAAATTATGTCCAAACTATATACATGCATTTCATAAGTTTCTCTAGGGCTGTTAAAATCAGCTGGTATTTAAAGTACTTATGGGGGACTGGGTGCGGTGGCTCATCGTGCCTATAATCCCAGCACTTTGGGAGGCTGAGGCAGGCAGAGCATGAGGTCAGGAGATCGAGACCATCCTGGCCAACATGGTGAAACCCCGTCTCTACTAAAATACAAAAAACGAGCCTAGCATGGTGGCGCGCGCGTGTTGTCCCAGCTACTCGGGTGGCTGAGGCAGGGGAATTGCTTGAACCCGGGAGGCTGAGATTGCAGTGAGCCGAGATTGCGCCACAGCACTCCAGCCTGGCAACAGAGCAAGACTCCGTTTCAAAAAAAAAAAAAAAGAAAAAAATAGGCTGGGAGTGGTGGCTCACGCCTGTAATCCCAGCACTTTGGGAGGCTGAGGTGGGCAGATCACCTGAGATCGGGAATTCAAGACTAGCCTGAGCAACATGGAGAAACCCCGTCTCTACTAAAAATACAAAATTAGCTTGGCATGGTGGCGCATGCCTGTAGTCCCAGCTATTTGGGAGGCTGAGGCAGGAGAATTGCTTGAACCTGGAAGGTGGAGGTTGCAGTGAGTTGAGATTGCGCCATTGCACTCTAGTCTGGGTGACAAGAGTGAAACTCCGTCTCAAAAAAAAAAAATGTACCTATGAAAGATGGGATATACAATGGTAAACTAGATTATGTAGTCTCTGCCCTTAGGGAATATAGTCAGTTGGACTTTGTCGCTACAGAAGTGTTAAAAAATACCTATTGAAATACTGTGTATTGGGTTTACTCTACATTAAAGAATATTGGGCTAAAACCAGCCATCCATGCAGTTTTGACATTGTGTTCCTAATTTGAGATTAGTGACAAATACTGAAAAATTAGGGCTTCACTGAAAAACTTTAGGGGAAAAATAACAACTGAGAAAACATACAAAACAACTGAGGGCTTTAACGTAGCCTTGGAATGCTTCAGTCTTTGGCAGTTGGTTGTTAATAAACTAAGTTAAAAGAGCCCATGATCATCATCTTTTTTTTTTTTTTTTTTTTTTTTTTTTTTGAGACAGAGCCTTACTCTGTTGGCCAAGCTGGAATGTAGTGGTGCAATCTTGGCTCACTGAAACCTCTACCTCCCGAGTTCAAGTGATTCTCCTGCCTCAGCCTCCCAAGTAGCTGGGATTACAGGCACTCGTCACCACACCTGGCTAATTTTTGTATTTTTAGTAGAGAAAGGGTTTCACTGTGTTGGCCAGGCTTGTGTTGACCTCCTGAGCTCAAGTGATAACCCCTGTCTTGGCCTCCCAAAGTGCTGGGATTACGGGCGTGAGCTACTGTGCCCGGCCCCATGATCATCTTATATATGCAATTACTGTTACCCAAAGGTTGATACCCTCTTCTTTTTTTTTTTAACTAGGCAAAGAACTTTATTAACCTTTGTTTCAAACTTGATTCCCAGGCTTCTTCGGCTTAATTAGCTGCAAAGAATGAATTGTGTATAAGCAAAAACTGAAAAGAGCTGCAGTGTCCAAGGGGCTTGGGCTTAAAAATATTAGAGATCTAGATTTTATCAGATCCATAAACAAAAATTTCTTAAAAAGCAGTCATAATATAAAATAGCAGCTCCCAGTAACTTCTTCAAGTTTTATCTTCAGAAGTTGACTCAATTCAGTTTGCCTCATTCTTGGAAGCCTCATCAGAATTCTCCGCAAGATCTGGAACTTCATCATCATCATCCTCTCCAGTAGCAAAGTGGTGCTTTTCCATCCACAGATTGTTTGGGCAGAGCTTCGGTCAGTCTCCTTAAACTAGTCAGACTATCTGCACCAAGCTGGTTTAAGATGCTGGGTAGCATTTCTGTCAGCTGCTTCGCCTCAGCATGGCCTGTAATGGTGAAAGTGTTCGCTGCCAGAGATGCCTGAACTTTAGGGTTGTTAAAGTAGATCACTGTTCCTTGGTTTGTAAACATATTCACCTCTTCAATACCAGAGATATTGTTTATCCCTAACTTCTTTAAGGAGAACCGAAGTTTTTTATCATCTGCTGTGGCTGTTCTGTGAACCACCTTCTTCTTTCTGCGAGCAGTTCCTTTCCCACCAATGCGCACTTGTGCCTGCAGTTTGGCGAGTTTTTTCCTGGTTCATGATTGTTTCTTTCATCTTGTCGGAGCGAATAAGGGGCCGCGCGGGGGACTAGGGTTGGTGCTCAGGGGATCTTGGGTGGACCAGCTGAGATCAGGCACACGCACACGGGGACGCAAGATGGCAGCTCTTTTTTTTTTTTTGAGATGGAGTCTTGCTCTGTTGCCCAGACTGGAGTGCAGTGGCGTGATCTCGGCTCACTGCAACCTCTGCCTCCTGGGTTCAGGCGATTGTCTTGCCTCAGCCTCCTGAGTAGCTGGGATTACAGGTGCGTGCCACCATGCCTGGCTAATTTTTGTATTTTTTGTACAGATGGGGTTTCACCATGTTGGTCAGGCTGGTCTCGAACTCCTGACCTCGTGATCCACCTGCCTTGGCCTCCCAAAGTGCTGGGATTACAGGCATGAGCCACCGCACCTGGCCTAGTATTTGATTTTCATTTCATTCACTCGCCCACACACCCATCATATAAAATGATTGAGGTTTGGTATACTTGTACGATAATCTTTTTCCTTAGATTTCCAACCTTTTTCTCCTTTTAAAAGCAAGGAGAATTTTTGCACTCACCAGTGTGTCTACTGCCTTGTACCTAACTTGCAAACTTTATGGTGGCTAAATATTATTACAAAGAATGTGTTTAATATCTTCTTACAAAGCTAGAGGCATTTTTTTGTGGTCTAAAGAAATAGTATTAAAGATAGGAACATGAACCTTTGAGAATTTCCCTTCTACACTGTTATAAAGAAGAAGATAAAGTGTAGGAAATATTATTAGCAAAACCATAATATTTTTTCCTTTGGGATATGTCCCTCCCTGTTTCCACCACTCATTCAGGCCAAAAGACATTCCTCAGACTTTACTCCTGGCAGGAGAATTGAGGAAGTGGTGGTAGTCATGGCTGGCAGGGAAACAGAAGCATGAAGGTATGTTTTTGAAAAGCAAACTTGTCAATTACAAATGGATTTTTCCAGTTGTGAGTATATGTACTTTTTTTTGAGCCGGAGTTTCGCTCTTGTTGCCCAGGCTGGACTGCAGCCTCTGCCTCCTGGGTTCAAGCAATTCTCCTGCCTCAGCCTCCCGAGTAGCTGGGATTACAGGCATGTGCTACCATGTCCGGCTAATTTTGTACTTTTAGTAGAGACGGGGTTTCTCCATATTGGTCAGGCTGGTCTCGAACTCCCAACCTCAGGTGATCCGCCCACCTTGGCCTCCCAAAGTGCTGAGATTACAGGCATGAGCCACTGCGCCCTGCCATATATGTACTTTCTGAGTTTTGGTTAAATATCAGTGCATAAAGTGCTACTATTCATTGAGGAATATTCAGTAGTTATATTCATATTTGGGTATTCTAAATATACTTGAAAAATTTCAGAGGGATCATTTGGACAATATGGGATTTTATTAGAAAAGTTCCTATAATAGGATATTCCGTTGCTAATCCTTTCAAGTTAGACTGAAGCAGTTTTCTAAGTTACTACAGAAAAATAGGTTTCTGCCGGGAGCAGTGACTCACACCTATAATCCCAGCACTTTGGGAGGCAGAGGCAGGAACCCAGGAGTTCCAGACCAGCCTGGGCAACATAGCAAGACCCTGTCTCTACCAAAAATTCAAAAATTAGCCAGGCGTGGCAGTGTACACCTGTAGTCTCAGCAACTTGGGAGGCTGAGATGGGAGGATTACTTGAGCCCAGGAGGTTGAGGCTGCAGTGAGCCAAGGTCGTGCCACTGCACTACAGCCTGGGTGACAGTGACTCTTTCTCTTAAAAAAAAAAGATGAAATTAAATTTAAAAAAAGAAAGATTTCTAACTTGAGGCAATTATGTGTGCATGTATGTATATATAGTGTTTGAATGTACAATATTGGCAAATATCCAGATTTATCACTTATAACAAGATTAAACTTTTCAGTCTAGGAACTGTTTTCATCTGATTTTGAATCCTTGTTTCATTGTACAGTGTATATTATACAGGTTCTCAAATGGTAATTGAATTGAAACCTTCGATTTTTTTTAAAGAAATGTAACCCTGCATTATAATTGCATTATTGGTATTCATATTTAAAAGCTGATGTTGGAAGAAAAATAGTTTCCTATAGTTGGTTTTGCATTAATGATAATGTTTGTATCGACAGGATACCACTTATAGCATTTTCTTACTATATGACAAGTTGTACTAGGTTCCCTAACATTTAATTTTTTGTTTCTTACAACAACCCTGTTGAGGTCATTTACTGAGGTTCCGAATTGTTAAGAGACTTGCCCAAGATCACTCAGCTAATAAGTGACCAAGCTTACTTTTTGAATCCAGTTCTGCCTAATTCTAGAACACTTCTTTACATGGTGATACACTGCCTCCCAGTGGGATGATTTATAGATTTCATAGTGATACTTTCCTTGGGGAAAGAGAATAAAAAGGATACAAGAACTCTAAATGGAAAAGACAGAGGAGGAAGTTAAACTTCTCATAGTGATCAGGAACCTTTTGGGGGATTAAGTAGGAGAAAAGCTTATTTTCAACCGAGAGCTGATGGATGTTTAAAGTTGCATGTGATATGTTTCATGTTTTATAATAAACATCAAGTAGCAGCTAGAAAACGCTTAGTCGCAGGGAGATGATAAAGTTTCTTACACTGTACTGATGATAAAGTTTCTTATACTGTACTGTTGTAATCTTGAGTAAAGTAGTATCTGAATTAATTTTAAGGAATTAACTTTTTTAGAAAATAAACTTTGAAACAAAATGTTAATCTAAAGCATTGTCTCCATAGTAAAGAACAATAATTCTAATAAGAATAATCTGTTCATGTAAACTGGTCTAGGTTAGTCAGCATTATGATTCCAGTTTGTGTTTTGGTTTTCATATTCCAGCCTCCCTTTTCTGCTGCTTTTTGTTTTTTTCCTCCAGTATCTTTACAGTTTCTGTAGTTCTTCATAAAAAGTAGAAATGTTTTGATGGTGATTTCCTTATTTTACTTTTATGCTATTACTGCTAAGAGTAGACAACCTTATTTGTGAGGCACTGAAATAGAAGTGATTTCAAAAATTAATCCATTTTATGACTCAGAAACATTTCCTTTAAAAATAATGAAAAAAATAGAAAAATTAATGCATTTAAATTTCCCTACAAGCCTGTGAGGTGTTGGTGCTATTATTATTTTCTGTTTGTGTGTGAGGAAATGGAGGCATAGTGAGCCTAAACTTTTTCTAAGCACACACATACTTAGGAAGTGTTGGAGCCTTAATGTGAACCCAGGCAATCTGGTTCCCAAGTTTTTTTTTTTTTTTTGAGATAGGGTCTCATTCTGTTGCCCAGACTGGAGTGTAAGTGGCACGATTACGGCTCACTACAGCCTTGACTTTCTGGGCCCAAGTGATACTATTACCTCAGCCTCCTGAGTAACTGGGACTACAAGTGCATTCCACCAAGCCCAGCTTATTTTCATGTTTTTTGCAGAGATGGGGTCTCACCATATTGCTTAGGCTGGTTTTGAACTCGTAGGCTCAAGCGACCCGGCTGCTTTGGCTTCCCAAGTGTTGGGATTACAGGCGTGAGCCACCGTGCCTGGCCACTAATGAGTTATTTTTTATTTTTTATTTTTTTTTTACTTTAAGTTCAGAGGTACATGGCTAGGTTTGTTAACATAGTAGGTAAACCTGTGGTTTGCTGCACAGATCATCCCATCACCTAGGTATTAAGCCCAGCTTCCATTAGCTATTCTTCCTGATGCTCTGCCCCTCCCCCACAGCCCCAGTGTGTGTTGTTTCCCCCCATATGTCCATGTGTTCTCATCATTCAGCTCCCACTTACAAGTGAGAACATGTGGTGTTTGGTTTTCTGTTCCTGAGTTCTTAATGCTACACTGCCATACTGCTGATCAGTGGACAATAATGGGAGTGGTTTCTTCATCTTGGCAGTGTACTTTTAAGTCCTCTATTTAATTGTGGAGTATGTTTGTGCATCCTTATAGGAATTTTAGGGGATAGCAGAAGATTGGGCAAATCTCTAATCCTCAAGTTTTCCCAGCTGTAAGTAATCCCATTTGCCTTATAGGTTATTTATAGAGACTATAATAATACAGGTTGAGCATCCCAAATCCAAAATCCTCCAAAATCTGAAACCTTTTAAGCATCCACATGATGCTCCAAAGAAATATTCATTGGAACATTTTGGATATGGGATGCTCAACTGGTAAGTATAATACAAATAACATTTTGGATATGTGATGCTCAACTGCTAAGTGTAATACAAATAATCCCAAATCCAAACAGTATTAATACTTGGATTTTGGAATATTTATATTTGAAGCACTTTTGGTCCCAAGCATTTTGGATAAGGGATACTCAACCTTTACTTTTTCTGGGATTTTTCTCTGTGCCAGATAATAGGCTGAGGGTTTTGCTGGCATGATAGGCCCCCCAGATAGCTCAGTAATTCCATTTGTTGAGTACATTGCATGTGTCAAATACCTGAGGTAATATACTACCTTTAGTTATTACATGATAGGGGATATTATACCCGTTTTATGGATGAGAAAACAACCTAAAGAAATTCAGTAATTTGCTCAAGTAGGTTTTTACTTTGTGGCCTTTGTACTTGCTGATCCCTCTGCCTGACTGGGTTACTCATTTCTCCAGGATATTTTGCTCAAGTATTACCCTTTCAGTGGAACATTCCTTGGCCATTACATATAAAATAATATCCCTTGCTTTTCCAGCCCTCCTTTTTCAGTTTATTTTGCTTAATATTACCATCAAACATACATTTACATGAGTTGTCTTTTTCCCCAATCTAGAATGTTAAGTGAGAGGAAGGATATTTGTCAGCTGCCTTTACATTGCTTTAACCCCAGCACCTAGAACAGTGCTTGGAGTGTAGTAAGTATGTAATATTTGTTGAGCTAATGCTTATGTGGCATCCAGAGATAGATACGCTGGACTTATTTGCAAGCTGATCCTGAAGTAAACTAATTTCATATTTAACAACCAAAATGGGCATTCCTTAGAAGGGAAATGCTGTGGCAGGTGTTTGGGCCTATTTTGGTTGGGAATTGGGAGGCAATCGAGTCTCCTGTAGTTTTTAGAGGCCTATTCTCATGAATTGCCTTGAGTTCCAGGAGGAGTATATGCCTTCAGCTCAGCTTCTATGTTCTGTAGAGCCTTTTATCTGTTAGTACAGGTCTCTTAAAGCTGCTGCTTCTTACTTAACTTGCAACCCCTCATTTTGCCTAAAGATTCTTTGAGTGACCATTTATAGTGTATTTGTGATGATCACAGCATGGAGCTTGATGTGAAACAGAGGGTTAGCTTTGAGCAGGGGGATCCTAGCTTTGCCATTTATAATTTAGTAGGAGATAACATACATACGTACGTTTCTAGGTACATAAATATGTGTGTATATTTTTAAAATGTGTTGTACTGAAACTTTCAATAATTATGTTTTGGTTAATACTTAATATTTTGATAGCACATAGTTTTTCTGACGTCTTGGAATGCATACCCTTTTCTTTGTTTCTGCTTCTCAAAACATTTCTTGCAATAATGTATGTAGTTGGAACATAGTAGTAATAATATTTTACTATACTCTTGCATCCAAATGCAAGCTGATTTTGGAGAGAAAGAGACATTGGATTTTAGATATATCAACCTTAAGTTGATATTATGTAACTGTGGTTCAGCAGAGATAAGAGCAGGAGATTTTTTTGGGATCATTATGCATAGTGTACATTGGCTTTTGGTGGGGGTGATTAGAAATAAAGAGCCGAAGGGTCAGAGGTGAAAACATCATGCTTAACTTGGCAGGAGGAAGAAGTAGGATCACTGATAAGAGTGGTCAAAGAGGTAGGAGAAAATTTAGGATAATATAGCATACAATCCATAAGCATCTCAAATTTGAAAAGAATCCAGATGGCATGTTCTCCCATCTGGGAGATGCTTTTAAATTGTATACAGTATAAAAACTGTTCTTCCAATTATGTCAAGTTAAAATTATCTTTAAAGCTGATATAATCAACAATTATCCTTATGTAGATTGTTTTCTTTGTCGCATCTCTTGGGAATTGCGTTCTTCTCCCATACTGGGTCCCAGGTTACAAATAATAGGTTTAAGCTGGGAAGTGGTCAGGGACAGGAAGGGAAGGCATATTTGGCTTTATTGAATTCTACAAAGTCAAATAAAATTGTATTGGAATTATTTTACATGCGACATTGGTGTTAGTGTGGCTGATCAAAGAATTGATTGTACTTAAATATGCAAATAGTATTAGGATAAAGCAATACTGCAATTTGATGTCCTCTTCAGAATAGCTCTGAAAAATATGATTGGAATTTCTGGAGTCTATTTTGAAAGGAAAAACTTTTTTCTTTTTTCCTTCTGTACTTCATGTGAAATAAGTGTGTAGGCAACTACTTTAGTTTCTTTAAGTTTTGTGTAAAAGCTAACTTGGGTAGGAATAATGCTGGAGATGAGTGTCTTATAAAAATCACTTCATTTTTCTGCCTCTTGAGATAATATTTTACAGAGAATTATTATCAATATGAAAAACCACTCATAATTCTACTTTCCTCATTCCAGAAGGTTTTTTAATCTAATTTTGGTAAAATATATATAAAAATTGCCATTGTAACCATTTTAAGTATACAATTCAGTGGCATTGAGAACATTTACATTGTTGTGCAACCATTGTCATCATTCATATCCAGAACTTTTTTTACCATCTCATAATAAAACTGTACCCATTAAACAATAGGGCCTTGTTCCTCCCTCCTTCCCTCGCTGCCTCCCACCTCCCAACCCCTGGTAATCACTGTTCTACTTTCTTTGTATTTGACTATTCTAGGTATTTGGTATAAGTGGAATGATACAATATTTGTCCTTTGTGGCTGTTTCATTTAGCATGTGTTCTAGGTGATACATGTTGTAACGTTTATCAGAATTCATTCCTTTTTAAAAGTGAATAATATTCCATTGTATGTATATACCATATTTTGCTTATTTGCTCATCAGTTGACAGATACTTGGGTTACTTATACCTTTTGGCTATTATAGCCATTATTCAAGCATGAATAATGGTGACAGGAACATTGGTGTACAAATATATCTGTTCTAGTCACTGCAGTCGATTCTTTTGTGTACATACCCAGAAGTGGAATTGCTCCACAAATTATGAGTACCTAGTATATGGCAGGCACTGTGCTAAGCACTGGGGATGTAGTAGTGAAAAAGAGGGGCCTGGTTCTTGCCCTGGTTCTTGCCACCGTGCCCGGCCCGAATTTACTTTTGAATATGATGTGAGGCAGGGCTATACAGACTTTTGTCTTTTTTTTTTTTTTTTTGCTGTATCATAAACCAAAACCAACTACTTTCCTTGTACATTTGTCTGTTTCTTTATCCTCATTTTTAGGTAGCAATACTTCTACAAGTGGCTTTATCTTTTTCCCTAATTGTGTCCAGCAGTTGGAATCACGCTGTCAGTCAGCATGAACATTTTTAAAGCTCTTGGTAACTGAAGTTATATTGTTTTCTAATAGGGTTGTACTGATTTTACAGTGCCACCAGTGCTGTGATACATGGTAACCACATTATCCTTGCTTGCGAGATGTTATTTTAAACACTCCGTGCAGTTCCTCAGATTTCTTTAATTTGCATTTCTTTGATTACTAGCTGAAATTAATATTTCCCCTTGTTTTTCAGCAAGGTATTGTGAATGTGACCGACAAACTTAAGTTTAACCTGAAAGGGTCTTATGAGTATACAGTAGTTTTTAGTAAATTACTAGCACTTTTTTTTTTTTTTTAGTATTAAGTAGATGTATCTAATTCTTTTAAATTGAGTTTGTGTATTTTGTAATCTCTGTTCACCTTATTTGTGGTTCTCCTAGTTCATTTCAATTTACTGCTTAGGAAACCTGAAGTAATCTATCCATCCTCTTGTTTAGCCTAGTAGTGCTAAGTTGCATTCAGTGGATAGCCAATTCGTGGATGAGCTGAGTTCAAGTGTTTTGTAAATAGAGTATGAGAGAATCAGTGGGAAGAGCCCAGATGTTTTTTTTTTCTTACTGTAGTGTAATCTTTTTAGCGGTGAAGCCTATAGTGAAATGAGATTTTTATTAGTAGCTTAGCCTGCTTCTTGATAGTAATGGTTATTTATAGTCATGAGCCGGATGGATAAAGTAAAATTGGCTGTTTGACATCATTCTTTTGAAAAATAATTACATAATTGTATTTATTGTTATGCCAGGTGGTAGTAGTCTACATAAACTACTTCCGGGTAGGAAGTCCATAGTATTCTCCTTTTGGGGATTTGTCAGTACCAAGGCATTGCAGAACCTATGGAAAAAGATATCCTTTATGATATCTGAGAATGTTCTGGACTGGCTAACTTTAGAGTGGTTAAAGAGACACTAACAACTTAGTGGTGAAAAGTTTTCCAGGTGTGGAAAGAGGAGTTAGGGGCAAATGAAAACATTCTATACAGCAGTTAATTTTTTTCCCTCTAACCTAAAAGAATAATTTTCTTCTCTTTTTTTTGAGACGGAGTTTCGCTCTTGTTGCCCAGGCTGGAGTACAATGGCGCGATCTTGGCTCACTGCAACCTCTGCTTCCCAGGGTCAAGCAATTTGCCTGCCTTAGCCTTCCCGAGTAGCTGGGATTACAGGCATGAGCCACCATGACCGGCTAATTTTGTGTTTTTAGTAGGGACGGGGTTTCTCTATGTTGATCAGGCTGGTCCCGAACTCCCAACTGCAGGTGATCCGCCTGCCTCAGCCTCCCAAAGTGCTAGGATTACAGGCATGAGCCACTGTGCCTGGCCAAAAAAATAATTTTCAAACGTCCTTTATAGATTGACTTATTTAGGAAGATAGAATGTATTATTTATAGTTTTGCTGAAAATGATCATACACGTTACATTACATTTAAATGTAGTGAATGGAGAGCCCTGTTCCCCTTTCAGCATAATCATCTTGTGTTATTTTCATGTTAACATTTACCAGTGCTTGGTATTTTCTTATTTTTCTTCCCCCTCAATAGACTTTAAGCTCCATGGGGGCAAAAACTTCTTTCTTCAATGTTGTAAAGGTGGTGTCTCTAATAGTGCCTGATATTTAGCAGGGTCTCAAGAAATATTTGTTGAATGATTTAATTTAGTGCTTTATCTGGATACTGATTAAAATATTTTATTTAATTTTAATTTTTTTTTGAGACGAGGTCTCACTCTGTCACCCAGGCTGGAGTGATCTCAATTCACTGCAGCTTCTGCCTCCCCGGGCTCAAGTGATCCTCCCACCTCAGCTTCCGGAGTAGCTGGGCACACAGGCACGTGCCACCCCACCTGGTTAATTTTTTGTATTTTTGGTAAAGAGAAGGATTCACCATGTTGCTCAGGCTGGTCTCGAACTCCTGAGCTCAAGCAATCTATCTGCCCTCCTTGGCCTCCCAAAGTGTTGTGATTACAGGCACGAGCCACCGTGCCCAACTTCTGATTAAAATATTTATAAATAAATTTAGTCCTAGTTGTGAATATAACTACATTTCTGAACCTATCAGTCAGATTTTTAAAAATCAGTCTATGAAGCAGGAGAAAGTTTTGAGACCTGAGAGACTTGTCAGTATTACTATAGAATATAAGAAATTGGAGCTAAGATTAAAAAATAGTCTGAAGCTCATTAAATACCTTTTTTTTTTGCGCTGTATTTAACTATGTCTGAACTCATTGTTAGCATGTTTTCTTCTGATGAGTTATCTTCACAAGTTAAGACAACCTTTTATTCCTTTTTCCTTTTTTTTTTTTTTTTGAAACAAGGTCTCGCTTTTTCATCCAGGCTGGAGTGTAGTGGTGTGATCACAGCTCATTGTAGTCTTGGCCTCCTGTGCCCAAGGGATCCTCCTGCCTTAGCCTCCTGAGTAGCTGGGACTACAGATGTCTGCCACCACCCCTGGCTAATATTTTTTTATTTTCTGTAGAGATGGTGTCTTACTTTGTTCCCCTGGCTGGTCATTATGTGCTTTAATCAAATGTAATAGTAGCAATGATTCCACGATAGTTTTAGTTTACAAAGCACTTTCACTCTGTCTTCTTCATAATAATGATCCTTTAGGGAGGGAGGTCCTGTGGTATTTTTTATTTTTAGACAGGGTTTTGCTGTTGCCCAGACTGGAATATAGTAGCAAGACTATAGCTTACTGCAACCTCAAACTCCTGGACTCCAGTAATCCACCGTCTTCAGCCTCCTTAGTAGCTAGGATTACAGGCACGCTCCACCACACCAGGCTACTTTTTTTAGTATTATTATTTTCAGTAGATACGAGGTCTTGCTATGTTTCCTAGGCTGGTCTCGAACTCCTGGGCTTAAGCCATCCTCCCTGCTCTACAGCCAGCCTCTTGTGGTATTCATGCTACTTTACAAACAATGAATTAGCGTTTCAGAGGAACTAAGAAACTTGGCCCAGGGTTATACAATTAGAATTAGTAATATGAACACTAGGACAGGGTTACACAATTAGAATTAGTAATATGAACACTAGGACATATATCCTGTGTTCTCTGGTTTTGGTTCTGTGTTTTTTAGAACCATAGAATTTTAGAGCAGGAAGAAACCTTGAAGAGTAGTACTCTAACTTCATATATATATATGGTAAATATTTATTTACAAATATATATGATGTTAATAATATCTATAATAAATTAACACTATAAAGCTGATGTGGCAGAGTCAGGATTCCAACCCAGGTCTCTCCTTAGATCAGTCCTGTGATCTTTATAACCTTCCATGTGTTTGATTCTGGAGATGTGTATGCTACCTGATGAAATGTCTGATAACAAAGGTATTTGAGTTTCTTAATAGTTTTCTGTCACAAGTTTGTTCTTGTAAATCCAAAAACTTTGAATTTATTTTGAGGCAGCTTGGGATGGTGGAAAGAACTTATACTTTAGAGACAAGTAGATTTAAGAGCACCTATGACACCTTTCTTTATTGACTATGTGACCCTGTTGTTTCTTCATCTGTAAAATGGGCAGAGTATCATCTACCTTGAACTAAACGTAGTGTATTATGTTAAGTGTCTGACAAAGAATGTGCTCGATAGTGTTACCATTGTTTTAGAATATGTTACAGAGATGAAATGTACTTCATTACAGTATAGAAAGGGACAACTACGATGAAGACAAATTTTGGAAAGCATTTGACCAAAGGTTTTATATCTGCATTCATACAGATTGATATGAATAACTGTTATGATTTTAAATGTTAGTGAACTTTTTTTTTTTTTTAAGGATATCTTTTTTGAAACAGGGCCTGCGCAGGTTTCTTTCAAACTTCTGGACTCAAGCAGTCCTCCCACCTCAGCCTTCTGAGTAGCTGGGACTGGAGGTGTGTGCCACCATGCCCAGCTACTTAAAAAAAATTAAAAAAAAATTTTTTTTTTTTTTTTAAACAGGTGTGCACCACCATGCCCAGCTAATTTTTGTATTTTTAGTAGAGACTTTAAGTAGAGACGGGTTTCACCATGTTGGTCAGGCTGATCTCAAACTCCTGATCTCGTGATCTACCCACCTCGGCCTCCCAAAGTGCTGGGATTATAGGCGTGAGCTACCGTGGTGTCGCCAGGCTGGAGTGCAATGGAGTGATCTCGGTTCACTGCAACTACTGCTTTCCAGGTTCAGGCAATTCTCCTGCCTCAGCCTCCCGAGTAGCTGGGACTACAGGCATGCACCACCATGCCTGGCTAATTTTGTATTTTTAGTAGAGACGGGGTTTTGCCTTGTTGGCCAGGCTGGTCTCAAACTCCTGACCTCAGGTGATCTGCTTGCCTCGGCCTCCCAAAGTGCTGAGATTACAGGCATGAGCCACCGCGCCTGGCCTTTACATTTTTTTGTGGTGATATTTCCCTGTTTCCCAGGCTAGACATCTGTCATTTTAAATTCTTCATAACTTTGCAAGGAATAGGTGCAAATCTCTGCATTTTACAAATAGAAAAAATTGTAGAGATGCATCCTGCCTTTAATCAAGAGCCCTAAAATAAATCTACTTGGGTCTAATAATGAGAAAATAAGGGATAATTCAACATAAAATCTGTACATAGGAAGCATTGTTAATTATTACAATGAAGTGTTGGGGTTAGTCTTAATGTCTAATAAGAAGTAGATTATCACATCTGGTGGAATCTCATAAAACTATTAGAAGTTTGTATTATGAATATTACAGAAGTGCCTAGAAATGTATATGGAGATGAAAAGTTATGCACAGTTGTATCCATTTTGTGGTTATGGTTTTGAAAAATCTACAGAGTCATACAGGCATATACATGTGGACAAAGGCTGGGAAGGAAAATGAAAATAGGTGATTTATCAGGGTATTAGAATGCTATGTGATTGTTCTGATTATTTTTAAAGATAATTTTGTGTAATAAAGAGGGTGAAAACCAAGATGATATATTTCCCGTATAATGTGCACTGAAGAGCATTGGCATTAAAACATTCAGGGGTTCCACCTAGATGATATGGCTTATAGTATATTGTATCTTATACTTTGGGGGAATTTTAATAGTCTCGACTACTGGCTTTTAATTTTTTATTAGTAAACTTTTAGCATACTATCATTCAACCCATTGCATTTTACCATGGAACTTCACTATTACTATTTTCTTCTTGTTCTTGAGAATTATGGCCACAATAAGTAGACTTGTATATTATGTAAGTAAATCTTAATGGACTTTTTTTTTTTTTTTTTAGAATCTTCAACTTGGTGTCATTAAAGAAGCATTTTTAAGCCCGAGATATATGTTCCATTGCAGTATTATGAGGGAAATTATCCATTATAATCTTCTATGCCCATCGCTTTTTGTGTAGCTTGTCTTGTCAATCAGCAAAGCAAATACTTTACTGCTGTCTGCCTTCCAAATTACTTCATATATTTTATGGTTGATATACTTTATGGTATGTGTGTTCTTTTCTGTTTCATTGCTTCCATAAAAAAGACTGGTTGAGGTGTTAGTTTGATTTCTTCTCTTTTTCCATTCATCTGTGAGTACTACTGCAAGACACAGTGCACCATTGATTCTTGCATTCCTCATTTACATTCTGATTTTAAAAGAAGCTTGTTAAAAAGAATTTGCCTGGGTAAATGGTACTATAGTCTTGGTGGTTTGAAAACTTACAGAATGCTTTTTCAGTTGTTTCATTTCAGTTAAGCATATTGTTAAACTGATGAGGTTCATTCTCTCTGTGTGTCTCTGTTTCTGTGTGTCTTGCCTGTCTCTCCCACCACTTTCTTCCCGCAGCCCCCATCATTTTGTTTTAAACTAATCTTCAGGGAGTATGTCCGCAGTGAAACAACTGAGTTCCCTGTATTGTAATTCCTTGGAATGTTTGTCTTTCTTGAGTTGTTGTGTATTTTACAGAAGTAGTTAGTATCCGGCAGGCTTAATGAGTTTTGTAGCATGGTCTTCATATCTTCGAAGAGTTTTTGAATGTTTAGAGTATACTACTTCAAAAGAAGGAATAATTTTATTAATAATTGTGTAAAAATAATGATCCCTGCCCATGGCAAAAATTTAGTACAAAAGGGGTGTAAAGCGAAAGATTTCATTTCTTCCATTCCAAGTTTTTAGAGGTAACCACTGCTGATAGTTTTTTGTATCCTAGAAATGTCCTAATCATAAATGAATTGAATTATATTTATATATATTGCATTGTAACTTGCTCTTTTCACTTAATTGTAGTACCTTATATTTTACACAAATAGCAGCATATTTTAAAGTAGCATATACTTTGCATTTATAAATCGAATCATCCCCATGGCTTTTAGAAATGCAAAAATTTTATTAAAATATCATATGTATGTATAAGTGACTTAGTGTTTTTTCTTCCAGAAAAAGTGGTGTTGTATAATTCTTTCTTTTTTTTTTTTTTCTTGCTCTGTTCCCCAGGCTGGAGTGCAGTGGCTCCATCTTGGCTCACTGCAACCTCCGCCTCCTGTGTTCAAGCAGTTCTCTGCCTCAGCCCCCCGAGTAGCTGGGATTACAGGTGCCCGCCACCATACCTAGGTAATTTTTGTATTTTTAGTGGAGACAGGGTTTCACCATCTTGGCCAGGCTGGTCTTGAACTCCTGACCTTGTGATCCACCTGCCTCAGCCTCCCAAAATGCTGGGATTACAGGTGTGAGCCACCACACCTGGCAATTATTTCTTTATACTATGTTAGCCTAAACATTTTTTAGGCTAAGGTAGTAACATTTGTTACTTTGTTGTGTTGGGGATGTGATTTAAGGCATACTTTATGTTAAAAGTGTTACTGGTAGAGGGTCTTGACTGCAAGTTGTCCAGGTTCTTGGCATTTTGTTTTTGTTTTTGTTTTTTTTTTTTTTTGAGACGGAGTCTCACGCTGTTGCCCAGGCTGGAGTGCAGTCGCGCGATCTCGGCTCACTGCAAGCTCCGCCTCCTGGGTTCACGCCATTCTCCTGCCTCAGCCTCCTGAGTAGCTAGGACTACAGGCGCCCGCCACCGCGCCCGGCTAATTTTTTGTATTTTTAGTAGAGACGGGGTTTCACTGTGGTCTCGATCTCCTGACCTTGTGATCCGCCCGCCTCGGCCTCCCAAAGTGCTGGGATTACAGGCTTGAGCCACCGCGCCCGGCCGGTTCTTGGCATTTTGAACAAAGAATTGGACAAAACGCACATCAAAGCAAAGAAAGAATGAAGCAAGGAAGGCAGAGATTTATTGAAGATGAAAGTACACTCCACAGAGTAGGAGCGGCTGGAGCAGCAGCTCAAGAGCCCTGGTTACAGGATCTTCTGGGGTCCAAATATCCTCTAGAGGGTTTCCGTTGGCCACATGGTGTACATCCCATGCAAATGAAGTAGTGGCCTGTGATCAGTCTGATTGGTTGTGGAAAGCAAGCAATCAGGGGCTGAAGTGAAGTTACAAAGTTACACTCCTATGCAAACTTTGTAACTATACAAAGTTACACTCCTAAGAAAGGTACTTTCAGTTTTCCCTCTGCCACACAGAGGTACTTAGGTATGGAGAGTTACTTAGGTATGGAGAGTTGGGGTTTTCCCATTGATTTAGTTCTAGGAAGTCAGGGTGAATAGGTCTTATTCCACCTGCCTCCAGACCCCATTCTCTTGTCTCAAAAGAACAAACTTTACTATGTACGTATTTTGATGGTGTCTTTTCAGAGTTGTGTTTAAGATGCAGTTTTTGTTCTCAGTGTCCACAGTCTTAATACAGAAGGTAGCTAATGAAACAAAAATACTAAAATAGAGTCATTATTGTAATGATGGAAACTTATATAAAGTATAGGAACAGAAAGAGGTAGTGATTATCTCAGAGATTTCAAGGAGTGTGTCTTACAGAGGAGGCGTAGTGATTGAGGTTCAGTAGTTTATCATGACATTCCAAACCACCTAACCTCCATCTCTCATAACTTTAACTGCTCTTCGTTCCTTGGGGACACCAGGCTGTTTGATGCCTAGATATTTCTTTGCTTGGGCTGTTTCTAATGCCTGGAATATTCCTGTACCCACTTGCCAGCATAACAGTACATGCCCTTCCAGATTTAGATTGAGGTTACTTGAAAACCATACCTGAGCTTTCCTTTCCCAGAAGAGCTACTTTCCGTTGCCCTGAGGCTTCCTAAGCATATTCATGCCAGTGTGCTTTCAGTGTACCCTATAGTAATCACTTGTGTGACACCTTCACTGTACTTTAAATTCATTGGGGGGAAAGAGTATGTTTTATTCATTTTCCCTGAACATTTTATTATGAAAAACTCCAATGTACGTAATTGTATAGTGAATACTGATATACCTATCACCTAGATTTGACTTTTAGCAGTTTGCTCTACAGTCAGCCCTTCATATCCATGGTTCCCCATCTGTGGATTCAGCCAGTATTTGAAAAAACCTGCTTTAATCTGTACTGAACATATACAGACTTTTTTCTTGTCATTTTCCCCTAAGTAATATGGTATAACAACTTTTTTTTTTGAGATGGAATCTGGCTCTGTCGCCCAGGCTGGAGTGCAATGGCATGATCTCGGCTCACTGCAACCTCCGCCTCCCGGGTTCAAATGATTCTCCTGCCTCAGCCTCCCGAGTAGCTGGGACTACAAGCATATGCCACCATGCCTGGCTAATTTTTGTATTTTTAGTATAGATGGTGTTTCACCATGTTGACAAGGCTGGTCTTGAACTCCTGACCTCAGGTGATCTGCCCGCCTCTGCCTCCCTAAGTGCTGGGATTACAGGCGTGAACCACGGCGCCTGGCCCAACAACTATTTTATTTTTTCTTTTCTTTTTTTTTCTTTTTTTTTTGTGACAGAGTTTTGCTCTTGTTGCCCAGGCTAGAGTGCAATGGTGCGATCTCGGCTCACCGCAACCTCCGCCTCCCGGGTTCAAGCGATTCTCCTGCCTCAGCCTTCTGTGTAGCTGGGATTACAGGGGCACGCCACCACGCCCAGCTAATTTTGTATTTTTAGTAGAGACGGGGTTTTTCCATGTTGGTCAGGCTGGTCTCGAACTCCCGACCTCAGGTGATCCACCCGCCTCAGCGGGATTATAGTGCTGCGATTACAGGCGTGAGCCACGATGCCCGGCCCCAACAACTATTTTTATAGCATTTTCATTATATTTGCTATTACAACTAATCTAGAGATGAGGAGGATGTACGTAGGTTACATGCAAATATTGGGCCATTTTATATAAGGGACTTGAGCAACTATGGATTTTGGTGTCCTCGGGGTGTGCTGGAACCAATCCCCCATGGATACTGAGGGATGACTGTATTTGTTTTGTCAGGTACCATCCGTCTAGCTTTTGTGCTCTCCATTTTTAAAAATGCACTCCAAAGTAAGTGCAGACATTCGTGTATGTCACCTCTGAAGAATTCAGCATTAAAATCCTTGATTTTATTTATTATTAACTCTTTATTTTAATCCTTTTTTACATTCGAAAATGTGTATTATTTTTATCATCAGGCCTACCACAGTGCTGATACAGATGTGCTTAATTGAATTGAAATCTCTTTTAAAATTTTTAAATTTTACTTTATTTTTTATTTTCTGTAGCCTTTTTACTTTGTGCCCTTGAGTCTAAGTTTACTGCACTTGAAAGGATCAATTCATTGAGGGCTGTAGTAGGGGGAGTTTTTCATGGAACAAATACTAGGTTTTTCTTGGAGACAGGGTCTCCTTCTGTTTCCCAGGCTGGAGTGCAGTGGCTCAATCTCGGCTCACTGAAACGTCTGCCTCCCGGACTTAAGCGATTCTCCAACATCACCCTCCTGAGTAGCTGGGACCACAGGCGCACACCATCATGTCCAGCTAAGTTTTGTATTTTTTTGTAGAGACCGGAGTCTCACCATGTTGCCCAAACTGGTCTCAAATTCCTGAGCTCAAGAGATCTGCCCGCCTTGGCCTCTGAAAGTGCTGGGGTTACAGGCGTGAGCTACTGCGCCCATCCTATGGTTTTAACCGGTCCTTAAAGAATGATTCTGCATCGAGTACAAGGGGGTGGTTATGGTTACAGGCTGGAGAAGCAGAGATGGGAATGAGTACTTTCCATGGAATGATGAGACAAACATTGCGGTTGAAGTTGTAGGTTCAATTTTATTAATAGAAAAAGCAGGCCTTTGGTTTTTGCAGGGTCTTGTTGGGGTTGATGATATTTAAATATAAGTGCCCGAAGATGATACCTTGTATTTTTCTTAAATGATACATTTTTCTAGTTGGGTAAACTTTTGTTTTGAGTTATTTAGACTAAAAACTGGGTGGCTTAGTGTTTCTGTAGAAGATAGAAAATGAACAGAGGAGCCGGTCACAGTGGCTCACATCTGTAATCCCAGCCCTTTGGGAGACTGAGTCCAGGAGTTCAAGACTAGCCTGGGCAACATGGTGAGACCTTGACTGTACAAAAAACAATTAAAAAAAATTGCATTTAAAGAAAATGAATCGGGGAAGATCCCAGGGGTGAGTTGAAATCTATATGGAATGAACTTCCTGGAGATTTTCAATCTTGCTTAGCTTAAATTTGGGCAATACCTTTCAGGAAAGGTACATTTTTTTTTTTTTTTTTTTCTTGTAGAAAGAAGAGCAGTGTGGTGGCCACTGGTGGCTTAGTCTCTGGGAAGCTTCTTAAGGACATTCTGGGGAAATGCATCATTGAGCTGTGGATTCCTGGCATTTGAGTGAATAATGTTCAGATGATTAAGTGGCCCAAGGCAGGAAGCGGGGAGCGTGTTTGCTTCTCTTCCCTAGCTACTCATACCTTCTGTTTCTCTAAAACTGGGTAATCCTATGTATAACAGGTTGCTGATTCCATGACTTAGAATAGCTTTTCTTAAAGTGGAGTATGGATTCACTTATATTAGGGGATTTGTGAATAATACAAATACCTGAGACCTGTGTACAGATCTACTAAATGAGTCCTTGGGTGTCGGACCTGTGACCATGCAATTAAACAAGCATTTTATATGATTTTTATGCATATTGGAATTTAAGAGAACTGCTCTCATATAGGTGGAATTTTCCATAATTTATTTATTAAGCGACTACCTATAGGCATTATGGGGGAGCTACTACTCCTCTTTAGGAAGTATAATTACAGGCAGTAAGTGCTGTCTTAGTCCATTTGTGTTTTGCTATAACAGAACACCTGAGGCTGGGTAATTTATAAACAAAAGAGGTTTTAGCTCAGTGTTCTACAGTCTGGAAAATAAGCATTGTACCACATCTACTTGGCTTCTGGTGATGATTACTTGCTAGGTCAAAACATGGTAGATAAGGTCAAAGGGGAAGTGGACACATTCAAAGAGAGAACCCGAGGAATAGCTTGGCTTTAAAGCAACAGCCCCACTCTCTTGGGAATGAATCCATTCCCAGGAGAACTAATCCAGTCTCACCAGAGTGAGAACTCAGGACCTCACTCATTACCAAAAGAATGGCAACAAGTCTTTCATGAGGGATCTGCCACCATGACCCAAACACCTCTGAGTAGGCCTTACCTCCCAACACCGCCACATTGGAAATGAAATTTCAACATGAGTTTTGGTGGGGACAAACAAACCATGTCTAACCCATAGCAAATGCCTATTGCTTTATAATAAGATTGATGGTAAAGTGCAGCTGTTAGGGATTTTCTGCTGCTCAAGATTTTGCTAAAGATCGTTTGGTGTACACAATTGTAAGGAAACTATTATTTTTATTGCATGTATTGAATGAAGAGCAAGATATTTCAGGGGTTTCTGTGTGATAGTTTTAGACAGTTCCTTAAGTACAAAGGAAGGAAATTAAGACCTCTTATGTTTTGAAATTGAGTGATTCACAATACTTTAAGAGTGTAGTCTTATTTTTGTTCTGAAGAGCTATTATGTGGATTATCTTAGTAAGACAACTATATATTTGTGAGACAAACATGTAGAAGATGAATTCAAGCCCAGATTTTTGCCTCTTAGCTGTGTGGCCTTGGGAAAAAATGTTAACTTAAAAAAAAAATTCAGTGTTGAGTAGTATTTAGGGGAAGTTGATTTGCTGTAGAAACCATTTTATGCTATTACTTGCATAAGTATTTTGGTAACACTTCTGGTATTACCATGGTAGTATGAAAGCATTTTTTCCCTCTCGTATAATATAGAAACAACAACGTAAACAAAAAAAACTGCAAACTCCTATTTTTAGCACACTTGGAGACATAAAATGCACAGATTACAAAAAATGTGTAGATGGGCCGGTAGGTTGTGCATCAAAGAAGTGTGGAAAATAGTGAGCTAGCCCAGAGATGGTAGATCTCAGAAAGCTTGAGTGCAAAATACAATAATATCCTTTGTATGTGACAATGGGACCAGGTAAAGAGATGAGCGGGCTACAAGATAAAGCCTTTATGGAAAAGGTTTAGTTACGACTAGGGAGATATGGTAGGGCTTTTGCACAAAGAATCCGTTTTAGCAGGAAATCATCTCTGTGGAAGCAGTGGAGAGAACTTTTGACTTAAGCCTGAAAGGCTATTTATCCTAACATATAAAGAGGTCTTTGGAGTCAGTAAGGAAAAGATCATTAGCAGTGGGTCACGCCTGTAATCCCAGCACTTTGGGAAGCCCAGGCAGGTGGATCACGAGGTCAGGAGACTGAGACCATCCTGGCTAACACGGTGAAACCCTGTCTCTACTAAAAATACAAAAAATTGGCTGGGTGTGGTGGCGGGCGCCTGTAGTCCCAGCTACTCGGGAGGCTGAGGCAGGAGAATGGCATGAACCCGGGAGGCGGAGCTTGCAGTGAGTCGAGATCGTGCCACTGCACTCCAGCCTGGGTGACAGAGTGAGACTCCGTCTCAAAAAAAAAAAAAAAAAAATGTTCAAAAAAGGCAAACAGCATTTATGAAAAAGATATGAACGGTACTTAAATAAGAAAAATAGAGAAGTGCTTATTAAAATGACAGATATCCCTTCTTAGACCTGTTTTGTTCCTGATTTCTTTAGCAGGAGTTCAGATAGTGATTAATACTGCATTATCGAAATCTGTTTGGTTGATGTTTTGAATAACAAGGGATTTATTGAAAGTGTATGCTTGGTTCCTGAGATTGTGAAGTAGAATTTGTAGGGAGGTTAATCTATATCCTAAATACCACTATTCACTTAGCAGATTGCCAGAAATCTCTCAAGTCTTGACAGCACTGTTGGTGACTGTATAGAAACTCACAGATCCGTACATACATTGCTGGTGGAAGTATAATTCGATATAACCCCCAAATATGGAGGGCGATTTTGACATCTGTTAAAATTACAAATGCATATCGCCTTTGGCCAATGCCTTCAACAATCATGTTTCAGTCAGTATGAGGGACTACTTATATGTTAAATGGTTAAAACAATCACAGCAACATGGAATTAAATATTAAATGTTATTCAGGTAACTGAAACAGATAGCTTTGAGGTTCCAATGTAGATGTCGATGAAATACATCAGAAGAAAGCATTTGAGTATGGGCAGGGGAACACTGATGGACATAAATAAAAAAAATTATGATATTTACATACAGTCTAATTTACACTTTTTAGCGGATAGTTCTGGGAGTTTTGGCCAATGTATACAGTTGTCTAACCGTCACTACAATTAAGATATAGATCAGTTCCAGTACCCCTATATCCACATCCCTCCAATATTCCTTGGTAGTCCTTCTTTCCTCCCCAAACATAGCCCCTGGCAACCACTGATTTCTTTGTCATTTATATGTGTTTTTTTTTTTTTTTGCTCTTTCCAGACTGTCGTATACATGGAATCATACAGTAAGTAGCCAATTGAGTCAGGCTTCTTTCACTTAGCATAATGCATTTGAGATTCATCCAGGGTGTTGTGTTTAGCAGAAATTTGTTCCTTTTTATTACTGAGTAGTATTCTATTGTATGAGTATAACATAATTTGCTTATCCATTTACCACCAGTTGAAGGACATTTGGGTTGTTTCCGCTTTTGGTGACTACAAATAAAGCTGCCTAGAAGTTTTTGTAGTTTTAGGTTTTTACATTTGAGTCTAGCATCCATTTTGAGTTAATTTTTGCATATGGTACAAGGTATGGAAAGAATTAACTTTTTTTGACATATGGATATCCAGTCATTCTAGCACCATTTGTTGAAAAGACTATCTTTCTTTATTGAATTACCTTGGCACCTTTGTCAAAAATCAAATGACCATATGTGTGTAGGTCTGTTTCAGGACTTTCTATTCTATTTCGTTGATCTGTCTTGATCACCATTTACACTATCTTACCGTAGCTTTATAGAAAGCCTTGACATCAAGTAGTGTGAGTCCTCCATCTTTGTTCTTTTTCAAAATGGTTTTGGTTATTCTAACTCCTTTGCCTTTTCACCTAAGAATCAGCTTGCTGATTTTGAAAAAAATCTTGGTAGAATTTTGATTAGACAGATGTCTAAAAATTGTGGTAGCATACATGTAACAAAATTTTCTGTTTTAACTTTTGAAGTGCACAGTTTAGTGGCATTAAGTATATTCACATTGTTTTGCAACTATCACCACCATCTATTTCTAGCAACTTAAAAAATTTTCCCAAATGGAAACTCTGGACCCATAAACAATGACTCCCCAATTCCTCCACTACACCCAGCACCTGGCAACCACCATTCTACTTTGTCTCTTTGAATCTGACACCTTTAGTTACTTCATTCTGTATTTGTAGAATAATAGAATATTTATCCTTCTGTGACTGGCTTTTATTTCACTTAGCCCAGTATCTTCAAGGTTCATCCTTGGTTTTTTTCTTTTTTTTTTGAGACAGAGTCTCTTTCTGTCACCCAGGCTGGAGTACAGTTGCATGATCTCGGCTCACTGCAGCCTCCGCCTCCTGGGTTCAAGCGATTCTCTTGCCTCGGCCTCCCAAGTAGCTGGGATTACAGGCCCCCAATACCATGCCTGGCTAAATTTTGTATTTTTAGTAGAGACAGGGTTTCACCACGTTGGCCAGGCTGGTCTCTAACTCCTAATCTCAGGTGATCCACCCACCTCGGCCTCCCAAAGTGCTGGGATCACAGGCGTGAGCCACTGCGCCTGGCCCCTTGTTTAATATGTCAGAGTTCATAATCTATTGTATGTATATACCACATTTTGTTTGTCCATTCATCTGTTGATGGATCCTTGGGTTGCTTCCACCTTGACTCTTGTGAATAATGTTGCTATGAACATGGGTACATAAATATTTTTTTGAGTGCTTGCTTTGAATTCTTTGGAGTTTATGCCCAGAAGTGCAATTACTGGATCATATGGTAATACTGTGTTTAATTTTTCTTTTTTTTTTGAGATGGAGTCTCACTCTGTCACCCAGGCTGGAGTGCGGTTGCACGATCTCTGTTCACTGCAGCCTCCGCTTTCCGAGTTCAAGAGATTCTCCTGCCTCAGCCTCCTCAGTAGCTGGGATTACAGGTGGCTCGCCACCATGTCCAGCTAATTTTTTCTTTTTTTTTTTAAGTAGAGATGGGATTTTGCTATGTTGGCCAGGCTGGTCTCAAACTCCTGACCTCAAGTAATCTGCCCGCCTTAGCTTCTCAAAGTGCTGGGATTACAGGTGTGAGCCACTATCCCCTGCCCTGCCGTGTGTGTGTGTGTGTGTGTGTGTGTTTAAGGAACAGTTATACCGTTTTCCACAGTTACATCCCCACAGTTTCAGTTTCTCCACTTCCTCACCAACATTTTCTTTAATCTGTCTGTCTGTCTGTCTGTCTGTCTACCTACCTACCTACCTACCTACCTACCTACCTACCTACCTACCTACCGGCCTTCCTGATGGATGTGAAGTCAAATCTTAATGTGGTTTGAAATGTACTTTCCTAATAATTAGTGACCTGAGTCTCTTTCAAGTGCTTTGGATAGATTTTTAAATATAGTCTTAAATATTCTTATAAAAGTTGTATATGTACATTGTAGAAACTACATATAACTAAAAATAAGAAAGCAAAACCAGGCCGGACATAGTGGCTCATGCTTGTAATCCAAGTGCTTTGGGAGGTCAAGGCGGGAGTATCACAAGACCAGCCTGGGCAACATAGCAAGACCCCATCTCTACAGAAAATGAAAAAAAAAAATTAGGCATACATGGTGTAGTATGTATACCCGTAGTCCCAGCTGTTCAGGAGGCTGAGGCAGGAGGATCACTTGAACCCAGGAGTTTGAGGTGACAGTGCACTCCAGCCTGGGTGAGAGTGAGACTCTGTCTTTAAAAAAATAGAAAGAAAATAAAACCATCCTGTTTTTATCTTTCAGACATTTTTCTATACACATTTATGTGCCATTAAAAAAAGAAACATCCCTTCAGAGTAGAGGCAGAGAGACATTATTCTATACATGTGCCTTTGTGTTTGTCTTGTCTTTTTCTTCCCTCCTTTTCTTCCTTTTTTATTTAGCTCCACCATTTCATGTCAATAACATTTTATTTTAATGCCCAGTCCACATTCACATTTCTCCAAGTATTCATAAACACCTATCATATCTGGTTTATCCAAACCATACATGCATTGAATGTGGTTTCTCTCTCCCTCCTCCTCCCCTCCTCCCTCCCCCTTCTCTCCCCGTCTCTCTCTCTCAGACAGGGTCTCCCTCTGTCACCCAGGCTGGAGTGCAGTGGCATAATCATAGCTCACTGCAGTCTCCCAACTTGTGGGTTCAAGTGATTCTCTGGCTTCAGCCGCCCAAGTAGCTGGGACTACGGGTATGTGCCACCATGTATGCCTAATTTTTTTTGTTGTTGTTTGAGACAGTCTTGCCTCTTGTTGCTCAGGGTGGAGTGCAGTGGTGCTGTCTCGGCTCACTGCAACAACCTCTGCCTCCTGGGCTGAAGTGATCCTCCTGCCTCAGCCTCCTGAGTAGCTGGGACTAGAGATGTTTGTCACCATGCCCAGTTAATTTTTATATATTTTGTATAGCCGGAGTTTCTGCATGTTGCTCAGACTGGTCTTGAATTCTTGGGCTCAAGTGATCCACCCACTTTGGCCTCCCAAAGTGTTGGGATTACAGCCGTGAACCACCCTGCCCGGCCATATATGTATGTGTGTGTGTGTGTGTGTGTGTGTGTGTGTGTGTGTGTGTGTGTGTGTATATATAAAAATATAAATAAAATTTTTTGTAGTGACAGGGTCTCACTATGTTGCCCAGGCTGGTCTTGAACTCGTGGTCTCAAGTGATCCTTCCACGTGAATCTGGTCTCTTAAGCTTCAACTCTAATAACCTAGCACACCTCACCCTCCTTTTATATAAACTACAGTCATGTGCTGAATAACGTTTCAGTCAACGATGGACAACGTACAGCATGATCGTCCTATAATATTATAATGGAGCTAAAAATTCCTTTCACCTAGTCATGTCATAGCCTTTATAACGTCTTAGTGCAGTGCATTTCTCATGTGTTTGTGGGGATGCTGGTGTAAATTAACCTGCCCTGCCAGTTATATAAAATGTAGCACATACAGTTATGTACAGTACATAATACTTGGTAATAACTATGTTCCTGGTTTACATATTTATTATACTATTTATCATTATTTTAGAATGTACTATTACTTATAATAAATTGTGGCCAGGCATGGTGGGTGATGCCTGTAATCCCAACACTTTGGGAGGCTGAGACGGGAGGATCAGTTGAGCCTGGGAGCTTGAGATCATCTTGGGCAACATAGTGAGATGCCGTCTTTACAAGAATAATACACAAAAAATTTAGCCGGATATGGTGGTGCGTGCCTGTAGTCCCAGCTACTTGAGAGACTGAGGCAAGAGGATCGCTTGAGCCAGGGAGTTCAAGGTTGCAGTGAGCAATGATCATACCACTGCATTCCACCCTGGGTGAGAGAGCGAGACCCTGTTTCAAGGGAAGGGGAAAAAAAAAGGTAACTGTAAAACAGTCTTAGGTCCTTCCGTTGGTATTCCAGAAAAAGGCACTGTTATGACAGATGACAGCTCCACATGCTACTGTCCCTGCAGACCTTCCAGTAGGACAAGATGTAGAAGTGTAAGACAGTTATATTGATGATCCTGACCCTATGTAGGCCTAGGTTAGTGTATATTTGTATCTTAGCGTTTAACAAAAAAGTTTAAAAAGCAAAACAAAAATTTTAAAAATAGAAAACTTACAGAACAAGAATATAAAGAAAGTATTTTTGTACAGCTGTGCAATATGTGTTTTAAGCTAAGTGTTAGGAGTCAGTGTAAAAGTTTATAAAGCCAAAAAGTTAGAGTAAGTGAAGGTTAATTTGTTATTGAAGAAGAAAAAAATTTTTTTTTTTTTTTTTTTTGAGATGGAGTCTTGTTTTGTCATCCAGGCTGGAGTGCAGTGGCGCAATCTTGGCTCACTGCAACCTCTGCCTCCTGGGTTCAAGCCTCAGCCTCCAGAGTAGTTGGGACTACAGGCGCGTGCCACCATGCGTGGCTAATTATTTGTATTTTTAGTAGAAACGGGGTTTCACTGTGTTTGCCAGGATGGTCTCGATCTCCTGACCTTGTGATCCACTCGCCTCGGCCTCCCAAAGTGCTGAGATTACAGGTGTGAGCCACTGCGCCCGGCCAAAATATTTTAAAAAATACATTCAGTGTTTCCTAAATGTACAGTGTTTATAAAGCGTACAGTAGCATGTAGTAATGTCCTGGACGTTCACATTCACTCACCACTCACTCACTGACTCACTCAGAGCAACTTTCAGTCCTGCAGCCTCCATTCATGGTAAGTACCTTATACAGGTATACCATTTTTTAATCTTTTATACAGTATTTTTACTGGACCTTTTTTAGGTTTATATATGTTTATATACACAAATACTTACCATTGTGTTAGTTGCCTACAGTATTTAGTACAGTAACATGCTGTATACGGTTGTAGCCCAGGAGCAGTAAGCTATGCCATGTAGCCTAGGTGTGTAGTAAGCCTAGGCTATACCATCTAGGCTTGTGTAAGTACACTCTATGATATTTGCACAACGATGAATTGCCCAGTGATGCATTTCTCAGAACTTATCTCCATTGTTAAGCAACACATGACTGTATATTGAGGTATAATTTACATACAATAAACGTCACCTATGATATATACTCCCTTGCAACCACCCACCACAGTCAAGATAAAGAACATCGTGGCTGGGTGGCTCACACCTGTAATCTCAGCACTTTGGGAAGCTGAGGCAGGAGTATCGCTTGAGGCTAGGAGTTTGAGTCAGGCCTAGGCAACAAAGCAAGACCCTGTCTCTACAAAAACACAAAAATATTAGCTGAGCATGGTGGGATGCAGTTACTGAGGAGGGAGGGTGGCTTGAGCCCAGGAATTTGAGGTTGCAGTGATGAACTGTGATTATACTACTGCACTGTAGTCTGGGTGACATAGAGAGACCCTGTCTCAAGACAACAACAACAATAAAACCCCGTCTCCATTACCCTCAAGTTTCTTCTTGCCTCCTTTCTGTCAAGGTAGATTAGTTTGCATTTTTTATAATTTAGAATTTCATATAAGTAAAATCATACAGTAGTAGGTACACCACAGTCTTCATATAATCCCAACTCTTTGGGAGGCCAAGGCGGGAGCGTTGCTTGCACTGGGGAGTTATTGGTTAGAATATATCCTAGGTGATTTTGTATATTTGATGTTGTATCTTACCTGTAGATACGCTAGTGATGATAAAGTTAATTCCTGGCTTAGGGTGATGACTATCCAATTTTCTTATTGTACTGCTAGGTTTTCACCTTGTGAGGAGAAAATTGCCTGTGTGGTTTTACTTGGGAACTAAAAGATGGCCAGTTCTGCGTCAACCATACACCTGATTTTTTTTTTTTTTTGAGACGAAGTTTTGCTCTTTTTGCCCAGACTGGAGTGCAATGGCGCGATCTCGGCTTACCACAACCTCCGCCTCCCAGGTTCAAGCAATTCTCCTGCCTCAGCCTCCTGAGTAACTGGGATTACAGGTGCCTGCCACCATGCCCGGCAATTTTTCTTTTCTTTTTTTTATTTCTTTGTATTTTTAGTAGAGACAGGATTTCTCCTTGTTGGCCAGGCTGGTCTCGAACTCCTGACCTCAGGTGATCCACCCTCCTTGGCCTCCCAAAGTGCTGGGATTATAGGCATGAGCCACTGTGTCCAGCCTGAAAAATAATTCTTAATGAAAAGGTAGGGTAAATACTTAATTTTTTCCTTTAGTTACCAATTTTCAAATTAAGGTGTTAATTTAGTAACTATAATGATAACATAGATTTGTTCTTTTATCTTTTTTGGGGGTTTATTATAGATTTTTATTGGTTTAACATATTTTAATACACTATAGTCATGTGTATTTGTTTTTGATGTATTTTAGAGATGAGTTTATATTGATATTCCTGATTAAACATTTTTTGTTTTAACTTTTTTTGTGGTAAAATACAGATAACATATACATTTGAACCATTTTTAAGTGTACAGTTCGGTAGCATTAAGTGCTTTCACATTTGTTGTGTAGCCATCACCACCATCCATCTCTGGAACTTTATCTTTTTAAAAAACTTTCTAGAGGTTCATATTTATTGGCATTTGACCTAGAGTCTTCCTCATGGGCAAGGTGCAGCCCTGGGCAGGACTATCAGCATCCTGCTCTCTCTTCAATTCTGTTAATCCACCAATCCTAATCCCTCCTAACCCTACCCATAATCCAAAGAAGATAAAAAGTTCAGGGACGTGATGTACTGCTCTCAAACTCTATACCCATTTAGCACTAATTTCCCGTTTTCCCTAGCCCAAGATAACCCAACCACCATTCTACTTTTTCTTTGAATTTGACTCCTAGGTACCTCACATATATATTCCTATTTAGTGGAATTGTAGACTATTTATCCTTTTGTGACTGGCTTATTTCACTTAGCACTGTCTTCCAGGTTCATCCATGTTGTAGCTTCTGTTATAATTTCCTTCCTTTTTAAGGCTGAATAATTTTCCATTGTGTATATGTACCATATTTTGTTCATCCATTCATTCATTGATGGATACTTGAGTTGCTTCTACCTTTTGGCAATTGTGAGTAATGCTATTATGAACATGGGTGTACAAATGTCTGTTTTGAGTCCTTGTTTTGCTTTCGTGCATTCTATTAAAAATGTTAAGGTTCTTTGCTTTTTACATTTTTTTCTCTTTTATCCTCCTTTTGACTTTATTCTTAAAGTTTTATCTTGGTATAATAATTTATGGAATGTTGCAGAATTAGCAAGGTCCCTTGTGTCCTTCACTCAGGTTCTCCCAATGGTAACATTTTTCATAATTACAGTACGACATCAAGACCGGGAAATTGACATTGGTACAGTCCACATACAGGTGTCCCTTGATATCTGTGGGGAATTGGTTCCAGAACCCTTGATGACATCAAAATCCATGGATGCTTAATAGTGTTTTCACGTAACCTACACACATCTTCCTGTATACTTTAAATCATGTCTTGATTACTTATAACACCTAATATAATATAAACGCTATGTAAATAGTTATTGTATTGATTTTATTTGTATTTTTTTATTGTTGTTTTTTTTCATTGTATTTTTTCCCTGAATATTTTCTTTCTGTGGTTGGTTGAATCTGAGCATGTGGAACCCATGGATATGGAGGGCTAACTGTATTTATTCAGATCTTGCTAGTTATACATGGACTCATTTAGATAACTATGTTTGCATGTTTTATGTGTATAATTCTGTGCAGTTTTATCATGTGTAGATAGGTGTAACCACTACTACCACCATCACCATCACCATCAAGACACAGAACTGTTCCATCATCACAAATATCCCTCACACTACTCATTTAGTTACGCTCACTCTCCCACCCCTTCTCTCCTTCCTCTATTTTGTTTCTAATCTGTGTCAACCACTAATCTGTTATTCATGATTTTGACATTTTCATGGAGTCATAAATGGAAATCATACTGTATATAACCGTTGATATGTTTTTTGTTTGTTTGTTTCGTTTTACATTTAGCATAATTTCCTTGGGATCTCTATCTCTCCCCACCCCCCCTCCCCCTACCCCCCTTCCCTCCCCCTCTGCCCTTTCCCCCTCTACCTTCCCCGCTTTCTTCCCTCTCCCTCCCTCTCCTTTTTTGTAGAGACAGGTCTCACTCTGTTGACCAGGCTGGTCTCAAACCCCTGGCCTCAAGCGATCCCCCCAACCTTGGCCTCCCAAAGTGCTGGGATTACAAGTGTGAGCCATCACATTATGCTTTAAATTTTCTTCTTTTTGTCCTTGAAATTCTTCCCACTAAGGATAAGCAAAGTGTGTTCTCACCTCACATTATATAAGTACTTTCTCTGTATGCCTGTGTTATTAATTTGATGTACATGATAAGGTTTATTTTTCCAATTTGTCTTCAATTTCAGAAATTTAAAAAATTCTGTTTTTATGACAGTGACATAACCTAACAAAATTCAGTTTCACTTGAATGAGTATGACATTTTCCTTATTCAAAAGTTAAAATTATATGCAAAGGTATATATAGAAGTCTTCCACAGATTCCTGCCGCCTATATTTCTTTTATCATCCCCTGCTTCTTACGGACAACTTGGAAAAAGTGTTTCTTGTTAATCCTCAGTATTTTTTTGTGCAAACAAATACATCCATTCATATACATGTTCTTATTTTGTGAAAGGCATCACACTTTACATTACATAACTTGATGTAAACTTAGATATTAAGTAGCAGACCTAACAGAAGACTTTCAGAGTTGTGTTAATGCTGTTATTTATGTTGTGAGAGTTGAATCTGCTACACTGACTTCCACATTATTTTGTGATCTATAAGTTATGATCAACATGAGATAGTAGGTTCAGTAGTAACTAAATTCAAGTATATAACACTGGAAAAACTGCTTCTTGCTTTATGACTTTGGGCAGAAAAACAGGTGAAATGTAGTTGAATATTTTGTAAATTATGGTTAGCCAAAGTAGGTGACACAGGACTAACCTGTGAAAGGGGACATAATGAAGTAAAACATTCAAGTAAAATGACATGATAATGGCATATTTGGCAAACATCTTCAGAATAGTTTATATGTAGAAGTTGGAGGAGAAAAGTTTTTCCCTTTCCTAGTTGCAAGTTATTATTATTATTATTATTTTTTGAGATGGAGTTTCATTCTTGTTGCCCAGGCTAGAGTACAATGACGCGATCTCGGCTCACTGCAACCTCTGCCTCCTGGGTTCAAGTGATTCTCCTGCCTCATCCTCCTGAGTTGCTGGGATTACAGGCATGCGCTACCACACCTGGGTAGTTTTTGTATTTTTAGTAGAGACGGGGTTTCACTCTGTTGGTCAGGCTGGTCTGGAACTCCCGACCTCAGGTGATCTGCCTGCCTCAGCCTCCCAAAGTGCTGGGATTACAGGCATAAGCCACTGCGCCCACCCCTATTATTAATTTTTTAGAAACAGGGTCTCGCTGTGTTGCCCAGGCTAGTTTCAAACGCCTGGGCTCAAGTAATCCTCCTGCCTCAGTCTCCCAAAGTGCTAGATTAGAGGCATAAGCCACCGTGCCAAGTCGCTAGTTGCAATTAATTTATTAATTGGGATAGCTAAGCACAGTCATTTATGGTGGGTGGGGGGAGACAGAGGGAGAGGGAGATTGTATTTCATGATGAAAAGATCATTTTGAGTATTTTTGCCAAAAGAATAATCATAGAATAAGATGGAGATCCTTGCATATGAATAATCTTTTCAGTCATGGTGTTCTCAGTGTTGCTACATTATTTGGCAGATAACTCTTTGCCTGGAGGATCATTATAACACATTTTTTTTTTTTTAGAAAGAGTTTTCTAATTGAGAAGTTTCTTTCCTAATTACTTAATAAACCATTGTTACAACAAATTATATCATAACAGCAAAGTTGCAATAACTATGAATCTAAGATAGTTTCAAGTTCTCTGTAGTAGAGTGTACTTTCAAGTCTATCCAAAACAAAAACGTTAGCTCTAGTATATATTTGTTTTTAACAATATATTGCTCTTAATATTAAATATATATTGAGTCATTATTTCACCTCCTTTCTTAGCATCTTGATAGTTCTTTTGGGGATATTGATTTTGCAAGATGCTTTAATGTATTTGTTGTTTAGAAATAAGGCAGTCTTTTGTCGTAGTCTTTTGTCATAGTTCTAGGGAAGGTTTAAAAACTTCAGTCATCTTAGAGTTCAGATTGAGTTGGTCTGTTTGGATGGCGTGCTAAAGTGTATGAAATATGCTCAGTTACAGGACAAAATGTGGGAGTCCCCTAATGATATCTGGTACCAGTAATCTAACCAGATAGATAGGTAGGTGGGTGGGTGGGTGGGTGGGTGGGTAGGTAGGTAGGTAGGTAGATAGATAGATAGATAGATACATGTCTCTTCTTACTGGATCTTATTCATGCTGTGTGCTCCCTCTCGAGTTTAATGGAATCAAGTGTTGCGTTTTAGGCTAATTTCTAAATCTTAGTGTCATCACTTGAGGCCATTTAGTATACTAACTGTTGGATGCAGTTTGTTTGTGTTGCTGCTGGAAGATTGTTGCTGCTTTTTACCCTGGCTTTAAGTTGTGTGTTCTTGTGGGTAACTATGGGACTTGACTTGTACCGTCATATTTTGAACAAGCGAAAGAAATGTTGAACGTTTGTTAAATAGGTTTCAGTGACAGTTTTCATATTCTGTGGTGAGCAACTTAAAAAATGTAGAGTTAGCTCTGGTTGTTCAACCAAGTGTTTCCATGTTTTTTGGAAAAGCTAGATTATTTCTTTTGATATTTTGCTGTAAATTTAACATAAGCTTTGGTGCATTTTACCTTATTAAACTGGAGACAAAAAGTCTGTCAAAATATTCTGAGTATAGATATCAATGATTAGTGTCTTAATTTACAAAATGACATCTCAATAGATCAATAGTTACATGGTATGTGGTATGCTTGTTTAGTGGAAAGGTGTTCTTAAATGATCAATGATTTAAGTAAAATCCTGTGAGTTTATACCATATGAGAGAAGCTTGCTTGATAAAAGAGGTTTCAAATTTAATTTTTTGTTGTGGTAAATAACAACATTTACCATTTAACCATTTTTTTAAGTGTGTAATTGAGTAATGCTAAGTATATCCAACTGCTGTGAAAACAGATCTACAGAAATTTTTCATCTTGAAAGCCTGAAACTCTATACATATTAAACAACTCCCATTTTTCTCTTCACCTAGTCCCTGGTAACCATTATTCTACTTTCTGTTTCTATGAATTTGACTACTTCAGATACCTCATAAGTTGAATCATATAGTATTTTTCTTTTTTGTGACTGGCTTATTTCAGTTAGCATAATGCCCTTAGGGTCCATCCGTGTTGTAGTGTAGTACAGATGTTCCTTCCTTTTAAAAGGTGCGTATTTCATTTTATGTATCTATTTTGTTTATCCATATCTGTTCTATTCCGTTGGTCTATTTGTCTTTATGCCAGTACCTCACAGTTTTGATTACTGTAGTTTTGCTCAGTAAGTTCTTACTTAGTGCCATTCTTAGGTTCTTGGAAACTTGGGCTTTAAGCAAAACGATGTACAGCAGGTCCTTGAATAATATCAATTTGTTCAATATTGTTTCGTTACAATGTTTATAAGAAAAAAAATTGGTTTCATTATACGTCATTTTGCTTAACATTGGAGTTTCCAAGAACCTGTTGGTGATATTGAGGACTTTCTCTAAAATGCTTTGAAATGAGGAAGTATGAGTCCTCCAACTTTGTTCTTTTCTTCCCAAAATTGTTTGGGCTCTTTGGGTCCCTTGAGATTCTATATGAATTTTCAGCTTAATTTTTTCATTTTTGCAAAAAGTGCTATTGGGATTTTGATAGGGATCGTGTTGAATCTGTAGATTTCTTTGGGTAGTATGGACTTCATAATAATATTAAGTCTTCGAATTCATGAACACAGGATGCCTTTCTATTTGTGTCACCTTCCATTTCAGCAACATTTTGTAGTTTTCAGTGTACAAGTCTTCTACCTCCTTGGTTAGGTTTAATCCTAAGTATTTTAAGCTTTTTGATGCTGCTGTAAATGGAATTGTTTCCTTAATTTCCTTTTTGGATTGTTAGTATATACGAGAATTTTGTGTGTTGATTTAATATCCTGTGACTTTATTGAATTTGTGGTTATTAGTTCTAAGTTTTTATGCGTGTGTAAACTTTGGAATTTTCTACATAGAAGATTGTGTCATCTGGGAACAGAGATAATTTTACTTCTTTCTTTCTGACTTGGATGCCTTTTATTTATTATTTTTCCTGTCTAATTGCTTTGGCTAGGCCTTCCAAGTACTATGTTGAATAGACACGTGGTGGGAGTGGGCATCCTTGCCTTGTTCTGTATGTTAGAGTAAAAACTTTCAGTCTTTTACCCTTGACTATAATACTAGCTATGGGCTTTTGACTTTTATTATATAGAGATAGCATCTTAGTCCATTTTCTGTTCCTTACAACAGAATATCTGAAATTAGGTGCTTTATAAAGAAAAAGAATTTATTTCTTACAGTTAAGGAGGCTGAGAAGTCCAAGTTTGAGGGTCCACATCTGATGAGAGTCTTCTTGCTAGTGGGAACTCTGCACAGTTCCTAGGTGTTGCAAGGCATCACTTGGCAATGGGACTGAGTATGCTTGCTCAGGTCTCTTTCTCTTCTAAAGCCACCAGTCCCACTCTCATGACTATTAAATCATTAACCCAGTAGTCCATGAATGGATTAACCTATTCATGATGGCAGAGCCGTCTTTACCCAATCACCTATTAAAGGCCCCACCTCTCAATACTGCCACATTGAGGATTAAATTTCCACATGAGTTTTTGAGGGGACAAATACTCAAACCATAGCAGGTGATTTTTTTTCTAGTTTTAACTTGTTGAGTATTTTTTATAGTGAAAGGGTATTGAATCTTCTTGTCAAATGCTTTTCCTGCGTCAACTGAGATGATCATGTGGTTTTTGTCCTTCATTCTGTTAATGTGTTGTGTTACATTGATTGATTTTTTGTATGTTGAAACAGTCTTGCATTTCAGCAATGAATCTCACTTGGTCATGGTGTATAATATTTTAAATGTTTTAAATGATGAATTCTGGTTTGCTAGTATTTTGTTAGGAATTTTTGCATTAATATTCAGGGATATTGGTCTATAGTTTTCTTATAGTGTCTTTTTCTGGCTTGAATTTAATTTTTAAAATGTAATTTGCATGCTTTACTGTTTGTCTAGGAATGTTTAAGATTAGAGATAATTAAAATAATTTTAGAGTACCACATATGTGTCTCCCGTTGTTACCACTGCGTGGAATTACCAAGTGAAGAATCAAACTCTTAGATCTGAAATACGAATTGGAAAGCACCTGTAGTGTGTTGACAAACTGAATTGTGAAAGCATATTTGATTTCTGAACTTGAATATGCATATAATTCAAACCTATGAATTGTGTACTGTGGTTGTTAGCTAAAAGGTTAGTGGGTAATATCAAGTGGCTGGTAATGCTAAATATTTTAATAAGGTCAGCTAATCAGAAGTGAAAGGAACAAAAAAATTGGACATGTGACATATATGTGTTGTTGTATAGTCATGCTAAAATGAAAAAAGAGGCATTGCATATTAATAGTCACCACAATTTTAAATATCAGGTTAAAATTTTTCATTATTCTCTATAAAGTGGTTTCTTTTTCACTTTGGTTTTACTGTTTTCAATCTACTGAATTGTTTTTTGGTTATGGTTCTATCTTCATTATCATGCAAATTAATAAAATTCAATAATTCATTGAGATACTTTTTACTACCTTGAGTAAATGTGGAAACTTTTGATGTAATCTATTGAGAGTATGTGAAATGAAAATTTAGATTTCCCCCAACATCAAGCAGGATTGTCCTGTGTTCATCTACTCTTCTATGAAATCTGCCTTTTTTTGAAATTTGCCAGTGAGCCAGTGATGCCCAGTGTGAAATGGTTTAGATGGCAGTAATATATTGTGCTTATATCATGCTGTATACTATTTAACCCGTCTTGTAAATTTGATTTTTGGATCTGGATATTCATTTATACCAGCTAATACAGTCTCATTGGAAATGTTGATAGCCACTACACCCAGTTGTAATTACCCATGTTTATTTGTTATGTCTTAACATTGCAAATTTACATCACAGGTTACATCACAAAGTTATGTTAATAAGATGAAGATGTATACACATGCACGCACACATGCACACACACACATGCACACCAGTCCAGAAAGCTAACTGTAGAGTGTGGTATTCACATATAAGTGAGATGAAGAGGATAATGACGGTATTAAAACAATTGTTAGCTATTGACCTTGGCAGACTGAGAAATGATTTTAAGGTGATAGTATATGATAAAACAAATATCTGTTTTGATATTTGTCTTAGGATAGAGCCAGATAATGTCTGGTCAGCTGCAGCTTATTGAGGCTGACTGGGGAAATAGTAGTCTTCAAATTAGATAGCAGATACATATCCAATATGTCAACTATAATATGGTATCTAGTGTAGAGCAGCAGCCAATGCCAGTATGGTCAGACATATGAGAGGACAATATTGTAGCATTCAGGTTAAGGCAAGTCGAGACAAATGGAGACTTTTAGGGTGGGTTTATGGGCAGGATTCCAGTACCAGAATGAAGGTAGATATATTACAGCAGGAACATGTCAGACAGGATAGGATCTTTGGGTGATTCAGGTACAGGTTACAACTGAGTACTGAGTACAAGTTGGCTCTGCGGGAATAGGACATAAGCCTTTTCTTGTCTCCCTCTAACCCCTAACTAAGGGGGTTGCTAAGTTCACAAAGCGTGCTAGGTTTTCTACAGACATCAAAACTGGTCATTGAGAACTGGGACAGCCAGTATGTAGGTTTGTCAAGGTGATCACAGTTGTGGTGATGGCTCGAGTCATGTTTTGAAAGTATTGGGGAAAGTGAGTAGACAAGAAAACTAGGAAGATTGCTGAGCACCTACTATAATAAACTTAAAAATAGGAAGGGAACAGGTGGATGTTTCCCGTTTTGTAAATTCTAGTTTTTGGCAGTGTGTAGTGATGCCATATCTGTAGACTGCCCCAGCTTGCTCCTTCCCCTCTTCCTGAAAATAAGTTATTTTTGCAGTGTTGTGGCCTTAGGCCTGTTCAATTTGTCTACTTAGTTATTTTAGAAAGCCCTTTTACTTTGGCCTCCTTCCGTCCTTTATATGTATGTATGTATGTATAAATTTTTTTTTTTTTTTTTTTGAGACAGAGATTTGTTCTGTTGCCCAGGCTGGAGTGCAGTGGCACGATACTGGCTCACTGTAGCCTCTACCTCCTGGGTTTAAGCAATTCTCATGTCTCAGCCTCTGGAGTAGCTGGGATTACAGGCCTGTGCCACCATGCCCAGCTAATTTTTGTATTTTTAGTAGAGATGGTATTTCTCCACATTGGCCAGGCTGGTCTGGAACTCCTGGCCTCAAGTGATCTGCCTGTCTTGGCCTCCCAAAGTGCTGGGATTACAGGCCTGAGCTACTACACCCGGCCTGTCCTTTGTATTATTTTTAAAGTTTGTAAGTATAGATTTCCTACTATTAGTTAGGAAATATAGACAGGGTCATTAATCTTCCTACATATGCAGATTTCTTCCAGGCATGCCTTCTCTGGTTTACCTATTCCTGTACCAGAGCAGGGACTACCATTAGGAATTCTGTAGGACTCCATTCAGGTTTGTGTAAAAGAAAAGATATTTACGAATGATATATGTGGTAGCTGTAATGTGAGTGTGTTATCAAGAAACTTTTAGGTTAAGATTTTACTACTGGACTGAGTACACATGATCATTGCTTAGTTTGACATACTTTTCACCATGTCATTTACTTAGAATAGTATAGAATAAATTAGGGAGATTAACAGAGGGAGGACAGCCGGGCGCGGTGGCTCAAGCCTGTAATCCCAGCACTTTGGGAGGCTGAGACGGGCGGATCACGAGGTCAAGAGATCGAGACCATCCTGGCTAACACGGTGAAACCCCGTCTCTACTAAAAAATACAAAAAACTAGCCGGCCGAGGTGGCGGACGCCTGTAGTCCCAGCTACTCGGGAGGCGGAGGCAGGAGAATGGCGTGAACCCGGGAGGCAGAGCTTGCAGTGAGCTGAGATCCGGCCACTGCACTCCAGCCTGGGTGACAGCGCGAGACTCCGTCTCAAAAAAAAAAAAAAAAAAAAAAAAAAAAAAAAAAAACAGAGGGAGGACAAATATTTTTTAGATAAGAAGAATTTTTTTTTTTTTTTGAGATGGCGTCTTGCTCCATCGCCCAGTCTAGAGTGCAGTGGCATGATCTCGGCTCACTGCAACCTCCGCCTCCCAGGTTCAAGCGATTCTCCTGCCTCAGCCTTCCGAGTAGCTGGGATTACAGGTGTGTGCCACCATGCCTGGCTAATTTTTCTATTTTAGTAGAGATGGGGTTTCACCATGTTGGTCTTGAATTCCTGACCTCATGATCCGCCTGCCTCAGCCTCCCAAAGTGCTGGAATTACAGGTGGGAGCCACCACACCCAGCCGAATTATTTTTAAAGATTGTTACTCATCAAAGGGGCATTAGTTTTTTTCTTTTTGAAGGTAGGTATTTATATCCACATTTTGGGTTAGCTTTTCATTTTTTGCCCCATGTACATCATTTGACATAGAAATGATAGTAACTTTCCTGTTTGGATCAAATGTACTACTGCAGGAAGTAGTCTACCTTTTAGCATTCACAACCTCAAACTAAACAACAGACTTCTGTATGCTGTATCCTAAGAAAGTACATAGGCCAATAAAAGGAACATACCTTTGGGTCTTGTTGTCAGGAGCCTGTAAGAAAGTTTATGTTCCCTGCTAATCTTGAGTAGGCAAATATAATAAAGGTAATTTTATGATAGAACTCAGTTTTTGTACGTTTAATTTTATATGATTATGAACATGAAATATGAATAGATTTTAGCAGCATAGTTTTGTAATTCCTCAAGTAGTTTAGGTTTTTAAACAGTTTTTTCTTTTTTCCCTCCTGAGGGAGGGTCTCACTCTATTGCCCAGGCTGGAGTGCAGTGGTATGTTCTCAGCTCACTATAGCCTTGACCTCCCAGGCTCAAGCGATCCTCCCACCTCAGCCTCTCAAGGAGTTGGGACTATAGGCTTGCACCACCCTGCCCAGCTGGTAGTTCAGGTTTTAATAGAGTACATTAAAAACTAAATTTCCCCTTCATAATTTCCTTTTTTGTACTAACAATAAGATTGTAAATAAAAAATTAAAAAATTACCCACCCTGATATGTTATTGTTTTCCTTTGCTTCTTTTTTGTTGTCATTATGTCCATTTACCCACATTGGTACACAGTCATAAATAGTTTCAGTGTATGAATATTACATTAATTACATTGATGATACTATCAGTGATACTTGGTTGGATGAATTTTTAGTATTTAGAAACTTTAAAAATCATATTTCACTAGGATAGGGAGTTGGCCAGGTCAGTAATTTTTTCTGTTTCTATCAGACCTTGACACAACATTTTTTTCTTTTAAAATTATATGTACCTGTCTGGGTGCAGTGGCTCACACTTGTAATCTCAACATTCTGGGAGGTTGAGGTGGGCAGATCGCTTGACCCTAGGAGTTCAAGACTAGCCTGAGCAACATAGTGAAACCCTGTTTCTACAAGGTACACAAAAATTAGCTGGGCGTGATGGTGCTCGCCTATAGTCTGGGTAGTTGGATATTTCAGTAATTTCTAATTTTAAGTGTTTGTATTATAGTGATGGTGGCGTTTTAGAAGGGTGTATACATTTCCTGGTTGTGATCCTTATATGTAGAAGTACGGGACCCTTTTGGGAGGAGTGTAAAGGGTATGGCATGTGGTGTGTGAATTTGCCAGCTTTTAGCAGTTGAATATTTCTGCATTTTTATTTTAGTGAGAGAATTAAAATACCAGCTACTTAAGTGTTCCCCTCCCCTGTGCTCTCCAGTAATATATTATTAATATATGGATTCTGAGGAACCTTCTTAGTGATGGCTTTGTTGGTAGCTTTTTATTTTTTTGTCTTGAGACCACTTGGGATTGAATTAAATACCTTTTTTTAATAGAGACGGAGTCTCACTCTGTTAACCAGGCTGGATTGCAGTGGCATGATCTCGGCACACTGCAATCTCCGCTTCCCGAGTTCAAGCGATTCTCCCACCTCAGCCTCCCGAGTAGCTGGGACTACAGGTGCGCACCACTGCGCTCAGCTAATTTTTGTATTTTTGTTTTAGAGACGAGGTTTCATCATTTTGGCCAGACTGGTCTTGAACTCCTGACCTCGTGATCCACCCGCCTCAGCCTCCCAAAGTGTTGGGATTACAGGCGTGAGCCACCATGCCTGGCCCCTAAATTAAAGACCTTTAAAACAGTAATTGTGGCCGGGCGCGGTGGCTCAAGCCTGTAATCCCAGCACTTTGGGAGGCCGAGGTGGGTGGATCACGAGGTCAGGAGATCGAGACCATCCTGGCTAACATGGTGAAACCCTGTCTCTACTAAAAATACAAAAAACTAGCCGGGTGTGGTGGCGGGCGCCTGTAGTTCCAGCTACTCGGAGGCTGAGGCAGGAGAATGGCGTGAACCTGGGAGGCGGAGCTTGCAGTGAGCCGAGATCGCGCCACTGCACTCCAGCCTGGGTGACACAGCGCGAGACTCCGTCTCAAAAAAAAAAAAAAACAAAAAACAGTAATTCTTTTAGGGGGGAAAAAATGATACCAAAGCAAGATATTAGGATGTTTTGTGTGTGTTTTTATTTTGTGGGGGGGTACTTTTGATGAATATAGGAAGTCATTCTTTTTTGGAGTTGGAAAGATGCAAGCATGATCATAATTTTTACTTGCTTGTATTAATATGCTATAGTAATAGGTATCTGACAGGTGTTTCTTATTGAATTTAACTTGTAATCTAAACTTTGAGTAACAGGCCATAAACATATACTAATTATAGATAACCTGAAAAGTTATGGTGATTAAGTTTCAGCTTTTACGTCTGTTTATATTAAAAGCAGTGTTACTTGAATTTAATATTTATAATTAGAAATACACGATCATCTGCTACTTTTTAATCTAATAATTAGCAGCCTTTAATGGCAGCACACTATGCATGTGAACCTAAGAAAGTAGTTTTACTTTCGTATGTATTGTTTAGCTTATCTACAAACGGAGTTGCTTGGTTTTCGGTAAGGAGAAGCAGAAGCTAGTTGTTGCTGGATACGTTTTTTTTTCCCAGAAGGAAAATAGTGATTGAGACTTAATGCAAATTTTATTTCTATGCTTCATCCTCCAAAGCTGTTAGAATGTTAACTCTTTTATAGTAGGTATAGAGAATTGGTACATATGATAAAAACCTCAAAAGTTTTTTCTAGACACTAGGAGAGAGCTCCACCTTGTGATCTTTGAGCATATTTTTTAAAAAGTTAATAACCTGCAATAGTGCAGAAATTGTGTGGTGAGTTTGATTTTTAAACTGATACTTTTCTTTGAGCGTTACATGTTTTTATAGTTTTGGGTTACCCAGCTGAAGTCAAATGGTATTAAGCACATTTGAAGATACTATGAATTTGTTAATGTAAGTCTATGGGGGAAACAAATTGGATGGATGGATGGATGGATGGACGGACGGACTGACAGACAGAGTCTTACCCCATTGCCCAGGCTGGAGTGCAGTGGTGTGATCATGGTTCACTGCAGCTTCTACCTCCTGGGCTCAAGCAATCTTCCTGCCTCAGTCTCCCAAGTAGCTAGGTCTATAGGTGTGTGCCACCATGCCCGACTGATTTTTAAATTTTTTGTTGAGATAGGATCTCACTATGTTGCCCAGGCTGGTCTCGAACTCGTCAGTTTAAGACATTCTCCTGCCTCATCCTCCCAAAGCGCTGGGATCGTAACTGTGAGCCATCATGCATGGCCTGCAAATTATATTTACTTGCAGCTGTAGACATTTAAAATAAAGATGTAAGCATTCTCAGCTCTTCCTGTAGATTAAAGTTTACATTTAGAAACTACTAATCCCAACTCAATTACAAAGCAACTTTAATATTTGTAATTTTTCTTGAGCTATAATGAACTGTTTTTATGGCAAATAAGTCATTTAGAGAATGACTAGCAAACACTCAGCTCAGATACGTGGAATTTAGCGGGGGTTTTTTTTTTTTTTTTTTTTTAATAGAGTCTCGCTGTGTCGCCCAGGCTGGAGTGCAGTGGTACGATCTCGGCTCACTGCAAGCTCTGCCTCCTGGGTTCACACCATTCTCCTGCCTCAGCCTCCCAAGTAGCTGGGACTACAGGCGCCCGCCACCACACCCGGCTAATTTTTTTGTATTTTTAGTAGTGACGGGGTTTCACCGCATTAGCCAGGATAGTCTCGATCTCCTGACCTTGTGATCTGCCTGCCTCGGCCTCCCAAAGTGCTGGGATTACAGCCGTGAGCCACTGTGCCCGGCCAGCATTCTTATATTTAATAATATTAAGTAGCAAGTAGGTACCTTCTAGTAGAAATAATAATCACATTTCTTAACAGGTATTAAGGACAAGGATCATTGTTCTCCTGTTCACTATTGTATTCTCATTGCCCAGCACTACATTTGGCACATGGTGGATACTTTTACTTGGTTGGATGAATTTTCGCAGTTTAGAGACTTTAAAAATATCACATTTCACTAGGATAGGGAATTGGCCATTTCAATAGTTTTTCTATCAGACCCTGACACAACATTTTTTTTTTTCTTTTAAAAATATATGTACCTGGCTGGGTGCGGTGGCTCACGCCTGTAATCTCAGCACTTTGGGAGGCTGAAGTGGGTGAATTGCTTGAGCCCAGGAGTTCAAGACTAACTTGAGCAACATGGTGAAACCCTGTCTCTACAAAATAAGAAAAAATTAGCCGGGCCATGGTAATGTGTGCCTATAGTCCCAGCTACTTGGGAGGCTGAGGTGGGAGGATCACTTGAGCCTGGGGAAGTCAAGGCTGTAGTGAGTTGTGATTACCTCACTGCGTTCCAGCCCGGGTGACAGAGTAAGACCTTTGTCTGTCTGTCTGTCTCTATTTTTTATATAGATATAATACACACACGCACGCGCATCTATCTTGTCTTGAGAGATACATCTTATATCTTTGGTTTTGCTTTTGTGTTTGCTTTGGTTTCTAATTACGAAATACATGTCAGTATAGCCTATGCTTTGCAAAATAATTTGGCCTGGGAATACTTCTTTTACAGTAGAAATTAATTTTGTGCTATTTAGAAGAATCCAGTATATCACAATATTCATTTTATTTAGTATTCTCTGCTTTTCAGAGCTTTATATTCATCACCTGTGATTCCTTAGGTGACTGTATTTATGAACTATCTTCAAAGTGTGCTTAGAAACTATATTGAAGGAAACTGTATTGAAGGAAAGCAGCAACTTTGGTTTTTATGAAATGCTGAGAGACAGACAGATGCAGCAAGGATCACATGACCACTTTTATTTTCATCTTGCCGTCTAGATGACCTGACCTGTTCGTTAGAATTTATTAGTTCTGTGCCTCTCCAGTTCCTTTTAAAGAAACAAAATAATTTTCTTTTATAAATAAGTTAGCATTTTAGGAGGTGAATGTGTGTCCTACATATGATGACAAACTTCAAAAAAGAAAAAGTTAGCCGGATGTGGTGAGTACCTGTAGTCCTAGCTACTCAGAAAACTGAGGTAGAAGGATCTCTTGAGCCCTGAAATTTGAGGCTACAGTGAGCTATGATTTGTGCCACTGCACTCCAGCCTGGGTGACAGAATAAGGCCCTGTCTCAACAAAAATAAGATTTTAAAATTTATGTATGCATGCATGTATGTATGTATGTATGTATGTATGTATGTATGTATGTTTGAGACAAGAGTCTTGCTCTGTCACCCAGGCTGGAGTGCAGTGGCATGATCTCAGCTTACTGCAGCCTTCGCTTTCCAGCCTCAGCCTCCTCAGTAGCTGGGACTACAGGTGTGCGCCACCACACGAGGCTGATTTTTGTATTTTTAGTAGAGATGGGGTTTCGCCATGTTGGCCAGGCTGGTCTCGAACTCCTGACCTCAAGTGACCTGCCCGCCTTGGCCTCCCAAAGTGCTGGGATTGCAGGCATGAGCCACTGCACCTGGCCAAAGACGGGATTTTAAAATCTGAGGATCTTTCAGAAAAAAATAAAGTGGTGGTATATATTATTTGATTATTCAGGATTTAATTTGTGGATTATTCATTCTTGTTTCTCATATTGCCTCTTTTGTTATTTTGCTGTTCACAAAATATAAAATTAATATTTTGCTGTTTTAGCTTAAGTAAGTAGGAAATACAGTCTTTTGAACTTTGTATATTAAGTATTAGTAGCCATTGATGATGTTTTCTAGAGATACAATATTACTAAGAAAAATTGAGCTGTTTCTTGTGTGATGTCTAACCTACTGGGATAAATCATTAGGAGTTTGTCAGTATGTTATATTTAAACGTTTAATATTAATTGGATATGTTTAATCTTACCTGCTTTTTCTTTAGGTGGCCACCGAGTACTAAATTCACTTGGGAATAAAAGAAAATCATAAAAGTATAAGAGAAAGGTATACATAAGACTAAGAGCTTTAGACTTTAGCTTCAGCCTGTTTTCAACTTTCTTGTTTGCTTTTAGGTCATTTTCTCATTTAGGAAATGCATCCTTGACTTTCAAAACATAGACATAATACCCTTTCTGTCTGCCATTTTTGCATGTACTTTGGTCAGAAATGGCATTCATCTGTTGTTCATATGACATTACTGGCGTTTAAATTGATCATAAGTTCCTTGAGGGGGAGGAATAGATCAGACCTAACATTGTTTCCCCTTTCTCTTCTCAACACAGTTTGTTATCATGAAGTGGTTATTTATTTAATAAGCCAGGCTTTGGACTGTATGTTTCCAGGGCAGAAAAACCTGTTTTAAAATTATGTCTTAGGTTTTTTTTATTAGCTCCTTTTAACTGTGTGTGTATGATATCAGCGAAAGGTTGTATTTTCAGGCATCTCATATTATGGTTTAAAGTTCTCATAGGGATTTCAGGACCAGTAAGAGTCATATCCTGTTTCTATTTAGGATGTATTAATGTATGTATACATAATGCCAGGTGGAGAATCACAAAGAAATTTAAAAACAGTTGTTTTATGAGCTTCTTTTTCCCCTATGTGTTATTACTATGGGGCTGCGAGTGTTACAACAAATCTATATCTACTAAGCAGTCAAGGTCAGGCATGGTGGCTCATGCCTGTAATCCCAGCACTTTTTAGAGGCCAAGGTGGGTGGATCACCTGAGGTCAGGAGTTTGAGACCAGACTGGCCAACATGGCAAAACCCCATCTCTACTAAAAATACAAAAATTAGCTGGGCATGGTGGCCTGCGCCAGCTTCTCGGGAGGCTGAAGTAGGATTGATTGAACCTGGGAGGCAGAGGTTGCAGTGAGCCAAGATTGCGCCACTGCACCGCAGCCTGGGTGACAGAGCGAGAATACGTCTCAAAAAACAAGCAAACAAAAAAACCCAACAAAAACAATAAGCAGTCAAATGCAAGGGAACGAAATCCTTATTTACTAAAACACATTAGTAGGCACTGGGGAATTTAGCTTTTGAGTATGGATATCCTTTCCCAATATTTTTGGTTCGTTTATAGTAGATGTCATTTTCTCCTTTTTAAAGGAATTGTCTTAGAAGAAAGAAGCAAGCCATCATTTTACCCACGTAAATATATGAATATATTTCTGACATTGAGGTGTTCCAGAAGATGATAAAGAAATGATAGCAGCTCCAGAAATACCAACTGATTTTAATCTACTACAGTAAGTGAATTATATTCTGATAATTTTTAAATACTTGTTTATTCCACAGAATGGGGAATACATTAACTTCAGTTAAATTTTCTTCTGCTTGAGAAGATCTAATATATAAAATAGCTGTATGCTTTGCAAGAGTTTATATCAGCACTCATCAAGGCTCTGTAATAATAATTATTTTGTACTTTTTTGTTGTGTTTTAAATTTATCTTTTGGTTTACATGCTGCACAGTTTATTATTTTTTGTTGTGTAGTTCTGAGTCCATACTTGGTTTTGCAATAGCAACTGTTTTGAGAGAGCATCATACATTTCTTAAAAATTAAGTTTTCTCATTAGTGAGGTATACTATGTGGTAATATTTAGGATGTAATGTCAGATTTCTGTTACAAAATGAAATGATGATTGCAGAAATAAGTTACGTGTATATTGGTCCAGAAAGTGGTTTCAACATAGGTATCCTCTTTACCCCCATCTAAAAAGCTAACTGTACTCCTTAGCTTTTATTCTAATTACTGCTTGGTTTTGAAAGATTTTGAACTACTCTATGTAACAGTGATTTTCATACTAAGGTACAGTTTCATGAGTTGCCTCAGTGAAAAGTGAACTTTTAAATTGCCCGTGAATTCCTTTATTTACCCGCCCCCCACCACTGTATTTTTTATTAGGATCTTTATGAGACCTGACTTGAAAAGATAGTTTAGTTGCTAAAAATTTTGAAAACAACAGACCAATACCTTTGTACATAATGGCAGCAGCGTCTACTTTTGATCGTATGTAGATTTTCATATTTTTAATAATTTTGTTATCTTCAGTGGAGATTATGAATCTTCTGGGACCAAATACATTCAGGTTCCCACAAAACAGCATTTTTAGTGAGGATTTTATGTATTCTAAGTCTCATCTTTGTAAAAGTTAATTATTACCTTTGTTAATATTAAATGTCTGCTGTATACAGGATGTTATATTAGATCCTGTGAGGAATAAAGTTAGTACTTCCTGCTGCCTTTATGAGTTCATATTTTAAAGACATAAAGAGAAGATTATGAAGTTTCTTATATACTTGATTAGAGACTATAAAAAAGGTTTATATTATGGACTAGACTATTGACTATTAGAATATCTCAAATAATTAGGACCTGAAATAGCATAATGAATAAAAGGGAATTGATGTTGTGGGGGTAGAACAGACCCGGTATTTGATTGGGTATGTGGGGTGGGGGGCACAGTAAAGAGGAATGGAAGATTCAGTCGTGTGATAGATGACTCAGGATGTTTCAGGTCACTGAATGGTTAATACAGTATGTTTAATAAACATAAATGTTATTTCACCTAGGTTAGTTTTGTTGTTCTTTTGATCTTAAAAACACAGGAAAGCATTGAAGAACGGCTTAGGAGAGTATTTCTTCTTTGGTTGGGAGTATTTTAGACTTTCGTTCTGATTACTCAAGCTTTCTTCGGAAAGTTTTTCAGTAAGTTACCAAACCTCTAGTGGTTCACTCTTAGCTGGGATAGCTTGGAGATGAGTATTAAGAGGATAATTGAGCCCTTGATTACTGTGGCCATTGGAACATTGTGAAGAGTAGTGATTTTCTTCAGACTTAAAGCAGTTACTTAGCTCTTTAAGAGAGCTGGTGTCCCACAAAAGGCTTGGGAAGAAATAAATATTACTTATACATCAAGATATTTTAAATTTGCTGACGAGTTGATGGGTGCAGCACACCAACACGGCACAAGTATACATATGTAACAAACCTGCACGTTGTGCACATGTACCCTACAACTTAAAGTATAATTTTAAAAAAATAAAAAAATTAAAAAAAAAATAAATTTTCATTTTTTTGCAAGGCCATATAGACATGTGAGAAGATTATTGATGACAATAATCTTCTTAAGATGTAACAGGCATGAGCTTCAGGGTTAATATTATAGTAGTCATTCAGTTTTTGGTGCATTAACTCTAGGGAATGGTATTTATTACAGGCCCTTTCCTCTCAACATTGTGGGATATAGTTAGGATTGCCATCACCTTCCATACATTGTTTAAATTACTTTGTATGTAAGTGCTATGTAAATAGTAATTTTTTTCCTGCTAACGTCTTAATCATTATTTTAGATTTATGAAGTATTCCTACCTCATAGCCTCTGGGCAACTGGTTATTGTAGCAATAAAATGGAAATAGAAGAAATCTAGATTGAGAATACTAGTTTTATAAAGATAGCCTTTCACTTCAATTCCATTTATTTTAAGCAAAGCTGGTGCTAGGTTTACACATTTAGGATGGAAAAACCTTTATCTTTTATGGATGTGGCTCAATTCTAAAATCCAGTGTGACCCAAATACTAATATAAGTATGCCTTGCTTTAAGCATTTAAATGAGGGTATGTTACTACTATTTAGATAGACTCATGTTTACTCATTTGGAAAGCATCACATGTATTTATTTAAATCAGTGTGCTTCCATATGTTTGTGAGAAAATCCAGATTATACAAACTAGCCTTACCCCCACCCAGAACAAGGGACAGTTGTTTAGGACTATAGATTCATATGTTGGAGATTGTAGAGACTTTAGAGATTTAATTCTTTCCTGCATATATATTATTTATAGATGAGAAGATTGAGATTGTCACTTGTATAAGATCCACAGTTACTTAGTACCAAAACTGTTCTCCTGACTATAGCTTATCACCTCTTTACTTCATAAAGGATATTGATCACTTAGCATAATTCCCTAGTGTATTTCAAATGATTTAGTTTATAAAAAGGTTTTATAAGTACCCTTTCAGAAATACATGTTTTGTATATTGACTCACCTAGATTTATAAATACTTTTCGAGTGAGGTAGGAGAGGTCAGAGGATCCATAATCATAAAACTCACTAATAAAGTTCCTTCAATGCCTAGTATTAAAATACAGTTTTTCCGCAGCACTATGATCTTTGAAGTAGGAAATGGAACCAGCCATTACATGGAATACCACAGTTCCTAGGGTTAAATTTTAAGACCCACTGGATTAGTTTTCATACTTCGGTTAAAAATTAACAAAGATGTTTAGATATTTGCACTTTAGTTATTATTTTACTATATATAACTATAGTTATATAGTATGGTGTTTTTGGGAAACATCTTAATTACTTATAAGGCTAATATGAAGTTTTGTTAATAAGTTGACCAAGCCTTTCTTTTAGAAAATATGGGAAAAATTAGAAACTCTATATAAATTTCTAAGGAAGGTTTTTAATTCTTGCTTATCTTTTTGTCACAGGGAGTCAGAAACACATTTTTCTTCTGACACAGATTTTGAAGATATCGAAGGAAAAAACCAAAAGCAAGGCAAAGGCAAAGTATGTATCAAATATGTGACTTTATTTTGTATCCTAAGATCTCTCACATAAATTTAGGTTATGTCTCAGATAGTTTTATCTTTTAAAAATGACTTTTTAAGGGGGTGGGGGTTGTATGGTAAGCCTTCTGGATAAATGTGGTCCTTTTGTCTTCTAGACCAGATAGCCTTTGGGATCTATTTACACTGCTGTAAAGTTGCAAATAATAATAATAATAATAATAATAATAATAATGATGATGATGCATCATTGTTTCCAGTAGTTTATTTTGTAAAGCATAGTATGTTAAGCAGAATGCAATGTTCTGTTGGCTTTATTTTTGTTTTCCCACAAGTAATAAAATGTAAAGCAAAGTAATATATAAAATCTCTTATTCTAAAGCACTCTAAAAATGTAACATACAACCAGTTTAAGGCTAGTGGGTTACAATTGATAATAGTTTTACTCTTTATAAGTAATATGAAAGATAAAAAATTACAAAGTTAAGTTCTGAGTCAATATAATGTAAGTTTAGAGTGTGAGTGGGTTAGCGGTTAGCCTGAGCTGCAGATAACTTGGTGAATGGTTAAATTATTTTGTTGTTTTGGAAAGTACATTTGACTCTGCATGTGTGTAAATACATTATGCAAAAGATAACTTGTTTTTGTTGTTCAGCATTTGTTTTTCAAAATGAATTTTGGATTTATATTGTCTCATGACATACTTTGAAAAAGTCTTAACAATACAGAAGTTTACGATGACCAAAGTGAAATTTTTCCATAACCCTATCACCCGGAGGTAATTTATTCTTTAAACATTTTGATGCACATACTTTTATTCATACACCTGTGTATAAACATGATTATAACATTTTAAGTGGAGTCATAATATGCAGTTTAACGTGCTTTTAAAACTCAATGTTATGTTGTCAACAACTTTCCCATAAGTGAATGTAAAACTCTGTAACTTATTTTTTTTTAATTTTTAACTTTATTTGTTTTTTTGGAGATGGGGTCTCTCTATGTTGCCTAGACCAGAGTGCAGTGACTATTCACTGGCACAGTCATGGCACACTACAGCCTCAAACTCTTGGGCTAAAGGAGTTATCCTGCCTCAGCCTCTTGACTGGACTACAGGCACCACAGGCCTGTGCCACAATGCCTGGCTTCTCTGTAATTTCTATTATTTTTTATTTTTGTAGAGATGAGATTTCACTATGTTCCCCAGGCAGGTCCTGTACTACTGGGCTCAAGCAGTCCTCCTGCCGCAGCCTCCCAAAGTGCTGGGATTTACAGGTGTGAGCCACTGTGCCCAGCCATTCTCTTTTGATTTCTAATTGTGGCACAGCATCACATTTAATGTATGGAACATAATTTTTAATGCTTGGAATATTTTTTGAGTGCTCATAATTCATGTGTTTCATAATTTTGTGTGCTCTCTTATTTCCTTAAAAAGATTTGAGAGAGGGATATGAATAGAAATGTTAACGGCTATTCAAAGATAACCTTAATTCTGTTGGATAGCATACATTAATTTATTAGAAAATCATTTTTTCCCCCCATTAACCTACTTTTGCTTTTGATTTAATTTACAAGTTTGGATAAGATTCTTGGTGGCGCCTGAGTAGAGGACTCTGAAGTTTTTGTGCCACAGTTTGGTTAAGGTTGTATAGCTACTACTGTGGGTGAGGTGTTGGGACAGATCAAGGATTTATTATAATAATAGCAACTGCATTTTGACACTATACTATGTATGTTCCATGTGTTGTGCTAACAGTTTCACATGTTTATCTAATATTTGAACAACTGCGTAGATGAGAAAACACCATTATTTTATAGGTAGGAAACTGAAGTCCAGAAAAGCCTAATGGTTAAAGGATTTGAGCTCAGGTCTGTGCCCTTAACCCTGTATACTATACTACCTCCTAAAGTCTTTATGTAGAAATTTTTTTCTCTCCAAGATTGTACACAGGTTAGGATATTTGCTTTTTGTATATTGCTTCCTTTGTGTTATCACTCCTTGCACATTTTTTTTTTCTAGCACAGCATACCCATTCTGCCATTTTAATTGTCCCAATTAGTTTTTCATACTGACAGGGACTATTGAGGCATTTGATAGATAAACTGCAAATATATAGCTCCATGTTAATTAATGTTTTATTTTTTACTAGTCTACTCTGTTGTAGTTGATCTTTTCTTTCAACCTTATCTCTGAAAATCCCTTTACTGGGGACAAAAGCCTTTCATTGTACAATTAGGAATTAATGAATTAGGTTCACAGAGACTGAATCTCATTTACAGAATATAGCAATCCCCCTTATTCTCAGGGATACATTCTAAAACCCTAAAACCCCCAGTGGATGCCTGAAACTGCGGATAGTACTAAACCTTGCATATACTACATTTTTTCAATATAGTAACCAAAATGGCTAATAAGTGACTAATGAGCTGCGGGGATATGCTGGACAAAGAGATGATTCACGTCCTGGGTGGGATACGGCAGGATGATGAGTGATTCTATCATGCTACTCAGAATGGCGTGCAATTTAAAACTTTTGAACTGTTTATTTCTGGAATTTCCTACTGAGTATTTTTGGACTGCAGCAGACCAAGGGTAACTGAAATTGAATAAAGTAAAACCCAGGGGAGGACTACTGTATTGCAAATTAACAAGTAATATGTTTCAGGTGTTGGGAAGGGGTTTAAAGTAACTGTTAAGAGTTGAGTAGTTTTGCACTCTTGGAGGAAGAAGGGACCCTCTAAGGAATAAAGTACGTAAATACCACAGGCTTTCAGTGGAAAGAAATTCGTAGGCATGGCTATAGATCAGAGGTCCACAATCTATGGCTTGTTTTTGTACTGTCCAGGAGCTAAGAATAGTTTATATATATTTTATTTTTTATAGAGATGGGGTCTTGCTCTGTTGACCAGACTTGTCTTGAACTCCTGGCCTTAAGCAATCTTCCCATCTCAGCCTCCCAAAGTATGGGGATTACAGGTGGGAGCCACCACTCCTGGTCCTGTTTTAATATTTATTTATTTATTTATTTATTTTTCGAGATGGAGTCTCGCTCTGTCGCCCAGGCTGGAGTGCAGTGGCGTGATCTCGGCTCACTGCAGCCTCCGCCTCCTGGGTTCCAGCAATTTTCCTGCCTCAGCCTCCGTTGTAGCTGGGACTACAGGCGTACGCCACCATGCCTGGCTAATTTTTTGTATTTTAGTAGAGACAGGGTTTCACCGTGTTGCCCAGGCTGGTCTCGAACTTCTGAGCTCAGGCAATCCGCTCACCTCGGCCTCCAAAAGTGCTAGGATTACAGGTGTGAGCCACCATGCTGGGCTGTTTTTATATTTTTAAATAGTTTTAAAAATAAAGAATATGCTACAGAGACTGTATGTGGCCCACAAAGCCTAACATATTTACTATCCAGTACTTTACAGAAAGTTGGCCAACGCTTGCTCTCTAGATCGTAGAGATGTGTTGGTCTAAAAGAGACCTTTAAGAAATCACCAAATCCAGGGGTCAGAATACCTTTCTGTAAAGTATTTTAATTCAACCCTGACATTTGAGAAATGAGGACTCCAAGTTAGGAATTGGCTTGTTTTCCTAAAGTATAAGAGCTGTGGGAGGTATTTTTATAGCTTAGGCATATAGGGAACCCTTTCCCTGATTTTTTTGATGCCCCCCCCCCAAATACTGACAACTTTTGTTATAATGGGCTTCATTTCCATAGTTTTCATTAATTGAATTTTCGTGATGACTAAATGTTGGAGGGAGGCCTAAAACAAGAATGAGATTGATAAACCTACTCCCAATGTTCAGAATTCCTTGTTCAGAGCACTGCAATGATTTCTAAGACTAACAATGCAAATGAAATGTTGAACTGAGTATAAGGTACATACTTGATAACGAGTTTGGTTATTCTTGCTGCCCACTTCAGTCTGCATCCAAAAGCTGCATACGGGAGTAATAAAACTTGGAGACAACTACCTTGATTTACTATGCCCTTGAGATTTCTCTGATTATACTTGAGAGAGATTTTTGCAGTGTTTTTCAAACTTTGTTGATATTTTGAGGGCTTTTAAGTCTGTGATTTTATATTACTTTTCAATAGATTCAAATCTGTATTTTTTGTCATTGTTTCTGTTGGTCTTCCTACCAGATTAAGATTCATGTAACATTTACTGAACTCCTTTTGACATAATTTTTTCATTTTACAGTGATAATAATAGCTGACACTTTTTGACTTTATTAAATGCTGGTATGTTGCTAAGTACTTTGTGTCTTCATTATCACAGCAACCCTATGAGGTAGGCACAGTTTTATCCTCACTTTACAAATTAGAAAAACATCACTGAAACACAGTGTGGTTAAGTAATTTGCCTAATGTCACTCAGCTAATTGTAGCAGAAATTTGCACCCACAGAGTCTGTCTGTCTGCAGAGGCTATGCTTCTAACTACTATGTCGTGTGAGACATGGTAGTATACTTGAAAAAATGGGCACCACAAAGAGGCTGTCACAGTTATATTATTTTGTTATAAGTGGATGGAATTCTTTAGGGCAAGTTTAAGCATGTTATAATTATGTACCCTATCAGCTACTTCTACTGTAGCTGTGTTTTGAACTCTCAAGGATAGTGATGTAACTTAACCACCTCGTATTTTTTTTGCAGACTTGTAAAAAAGGCAAAAAGGGCCCAGCAGAAAAGGGCAAAGGTGGAAATGGAGGAGGAAAACCTCCTTCTGGTCCAAACCGAATGAATGGTCATCACCAACAGAATGGAGTGGAAAACATGATGTTGTTTGAAGTTGTTAAAATGGGCAAGAGTGCTATGCAGGTAAGATTTATGTTGTTCTTCCCAGTTCATTTGTACATTTTAAACTTTAATGAGTTTATTATATAGAGTGTAGCTCTGATTTTTTCTAACTGCATTTTAAACCTACACTACTTATTAGAAAAAAGCAACAAAATCAGAAAACTCTTGGGATGTATTTCTTCATATATAAGACTTTTATGCTGTGTCTTGATTCATTTTCCACTGCATTTTTTTTTCTTTTTTCTTTTCTTTTCTTATTTATTTTACTTTATTTTTTTGAGACAGAGTCTTGCTCTGTTGCCCAGGCTGGAGTACAGTGGCAAAATCTCGGCTCACCACAACCTCCACCTCCTGGGTTCAAGCGATTCTCCTGCCTCAGCCTCCCAAGTAGCTGGGGTTACAGGTACAAACCACCATGCCTGACTAGTGTGTGTTTTTTTTTCTTTTTTTTTTTCTTTTTTTGTGGGTATTTTCAGTAGAGACAGGATTTCACCATGTTGGCCAGGCTTGTCTCGAACTGCTGGCCTCAAGTAATCTGTCCTCCTTGGACTCCCAAAGTGCTGGGATTACAGGTGTAAGCCACCATGCCCAGCCCATTATTATTTTATTATTATTTTTTTGAGGTGGAGTCTCACTCTGTTGCCCAGGCTGGAGTGCAGTGGCATGATCTCTGCTCACTGCAACCTCTACCTCCTGGGTTCAGGCGATTCTCCTGCCTCAGCCTCCCGAGTAGCTGGGATTACAGGTGCCTGCCACCACGGCTGGCTAATTTTTGTTTTTTAGTAGAGACGTGGTTTCACCATGTTGGTCATGCTGGTCTCAAACTCCCGACCTCAAGTAATCCACCTTGCTCGGCCTTCCAAAGTGCTGGGATTACAGACGTGAGCCACCGTGCCCAGCCCCAACCCATTATTTTTTTTAATGGCATAAGGTAAAATACAATTTGGTCAAAAATATGCTGATGTAAACCATGGCTATGAGGTCTCAGTTTTCCCTGAATTTATATAGATGCCATTAAAATACGAAGTCTTCTACCTATATGGAATTCCTGATTGAGTGACCTAATATAATTACTATCCACTTTAGTGAATTTAATTAATCTGGTTACTGTTGTCTATTATAAATTTTATTATTTGTGCTTGTTTCTTAATAAAAAGTTGGAGGCATATTAATGTCAAATCATTCGAATTATGTTTTCTCTGCATACTTTTATGACAATAGAAGCATTTAGGCTTTATAATGTTGGCTAAGCCCATATGATTTTAAAAAGTGGAATAAATGCTATACTCAGGGAATATATATGCTTAATAAAGTTTTAATTTAATTTATAAAAGCTACAGGAAATAGTTTTTTTTGTTGTTTAATTTCAACTTTTAGATACAGGGGTTACATATACAGGTTTATTACGTGAGTATATTGCACCTAGGAAATGAGTGTAGTATCCAGTGGGTAGTTTTTCAGTCCCCACCCCCCACCCCCAGTAGTCCGCAGTGTCTATGTTTCCCACATTTGTGTCCACGTGTGCTTAATATTTAGCTTCCGCTTACAAGTGAGAACATGTGGTATTTGGTTTTCTGTTCCTGCGTTAATTCACTTAGGATTATTGCCTCCAGCTCTGCCCATGTTGCTGTGAAAGACACAATTGCATTCTTTTTTATGACTGTGAGGAATAGTATTTCTTCATAGAAATAACTTTAATCAGTGATGGGTGCACATGAATGGTTTTCTGAGAACTATCCATTCAGGCTTTTTGTTAATAAAAATTGACACAAAAACCTTGTTTAGAAATACAGAATTAGCTTAATATGTGTGGTTTTGTAAATAAAATGTATCAAATGAGACTAATAAAGAACAGTTTTACATGTAAAATGTGAAAATACTTGTTAATTGTTTGAGCTTTCACCAATTTTACGGAGCAAAGAACTTAAAAGGTGCCAGATTTATTCATACCATTCTAATGCACCTTTTTAAATCCGTTTATTAATGTTTGCTTGTATACCATGATTAGAGTGTGGATTCTTTTTCTTGTTTAATGTTTTAAATTACTGTTTTGAATATGTTTGACTTTTAAAAAATAATGTCTTATTATATTACTGTGCTATGGTTTATTTAGTCATTTCCCAATTTTAAAAATTACCTTTCTCTCTCTAGTTCTCCTTTTGGGTTATTTTTATCAAGAGGATAAATTATTTCAGTTACATTATATTGCATTTCATTACTTTCCTTCTTATTTTTATATTATACATTTTCTCTATAATAGTTTGTTCTAAGTAGTTAAATGCACTAATCTTCTTTCTGCTGCTATCTTTTTAACATCAGTGTCTTAGTCCATTTGGGCTGCTATTGTAAAAAACCAACATAGGCCAGGTGTGGCAGCTCACATAATCCCAGCACTTTGGGAGGCTGAGGTGGGTGGATCGCCTGAGGTCAGGAGTTTGAGACCAGCCTGCCCAACATGGTGAAACCCCGTCTGTACTAAAAATACAAAAATTAGCCGGGCTTGGTGGCTAGCACCTGTAATCCCAGCTACTCAGGAGGCTTACGCAGGAGAATCACTTGAACCTGGGAGGCGGAGGTTGCAGTGAGCTGAGATCGCGCCATTGCACTCCAGCTTGGGCAACAAGAGTGAATCCCTGTCTAAACAAACAAACAAACAAACAAAAACAAAAAACCAACATCAACTAGGAGGCTTATAAAAAGCAATTTTATTTCTTACAGTTTTGAAGGCTGGGAAGTTCAATATTAGGTGCCTATAGATTCATTATCTGGTGAGGGCCTGTTTTCTGGTTCATAGATGATATCCTCCCACTGTGCCCTCACATAGTAGAAGGGGCAAAGCAGCTCTCAGGGGCCTCATGATCTAATTGCCGTCTATAGGCTCCACTTCTTAATACCATAACATTGGTGACTACAGTTCAACGTATAGTTTGAACACAAAATCCTTCAGACCACAGCTATGAGAAATCCTGACTCATAATCACTATTATTAGGCTATTCCATTTTTATCTAAAAATGAATATTTTCTTTATTTTTATGTTGCTTATGGCTTATCGTATTAAGTTTGTACCTCTATCTGTGCCTTTTTTTTTTCTTTTTTTTATTTTAAGATGGGGTTTCACTATGTTGCCCAGGCTGGACTTGAACTCCTGGGCTCAAGCAATCCTCCTGCCTCAGCCTCCCCAGTAAGTGGGACTACAGGCACATGCCATTGTGACCAGCTTGGTTTTCTGTTTTGAAATGTGTTTCCCTCTTAAGAGAGAATGTCTGCACTGTCTCTCCATTGATTTCCTGGAATCCTTTAGACAATTTTATTTTGTTATGTGTGTTCCCAGTTGTGTTACCCTTTTTAAGACCAAATTTGATGGAGGAAGTCCTCTGTTTAGAAACTTCCAAGGGTTCTTATCTAAAATTTCTAGCCCAGATTTCCTTATGCTATATTTTTTGTTCTCCAGTCACAGTATATACTCAGCCCCTAGGCTTTTCTTTTTTGTTTTTTTTTGTTGTTTGCAATAGTTTTCTTTTACTCCCCCCTTGCATATCAAATAGGACTGAGTGAATCAAGTGTCAGTCTTCTGAAAAGCATTCTCAGACACTACTACTTTTCCTTTCCAATGTGTTTTTTACCCTTTTTTTTTTTTTTTTGTATTTTTTTTTTTAGTAGAGACGGGGTTTCACCGTGTTAGCCAGGATGGTCTCGATCTCCTGACCTCGTGATCCGCCCGTCTCGGTGTTCCAAAGTGCTGGGATTACAGGCTTGAGCCACCGCGCCCGGCCTGTTTTTTACCCTTATCTTTTCATTATATAGCACTTATACTGTGCCTGACTTTGATTTTAGATTGCTAATTTTTTGATCAAGGATCATATATTATTCATTATTTTTGCATTGCCAGGATATACTTATCTCAGTAGTAGTAGTTGTTATTATTATTGTTGTTGTTGTTGTTATTATCATTTGAGACAAGGTCTCACTTTGTCACCCAGACTGGAGTGCAGTGGCGCGATCTTGGCTCACTGCAACCTCTGCCTCCCAGGTTCAAGTGATTCTCGTGCCTCAGCCTCCCAAGTAGCTGGGATTACAGCTGCATGCCATCACGCCCATCTAATTTTTTTTTGTATTTTTTGGTAGAGATGGAGCTTCATCATGTTGGCCAGGCTGGCTTTCTCAGTAATTATAAGTCATAGTCAATAAATACAAGAATGGCTGTTGGTTTAAAACTAATTGTTATGTTTTAAGAATGGAGAAAGTATGCATGTGCCCCCTAATTTTATTATATAACAGATGTTGAATTTTGTTACATAGGTTCTCAGCGTACTATTTGATTAAAAATTTTAAGCATATTTCAATAGCTCACATCATTTTTATTACCGCAGACATTTTCCTAGTGAAAACTCTACTTGATCTTCATGAATTACTTTTTAATGTGATGTAGTGGTCTCTTTGTAAGAGTTCATTGAATATTTTGCGTCTTTATTGATGAGAGTAGCCATTATTCCAGTTATCTATTGATGATGCATAACAAACCACCCCAAACTTAGTGATGTGAAACAACAATCATTTTATTATGCCTAATGATTCTTTGGGTCTGGAATTCAGACAGAACTAAGTGGAGATGACTTGTCTCTGCTTTATGATGTCAAGGGCCTTAGCTGGGGCCATTTGAGTGCCTGGCACTACCACAGTTAGGGACTATAATCATTTGGAAGCTTCTTTACTCATGTTTAGTGCCTGGTCTGTAGTGATATGAAGGCTGGGCTTAGCCAGAACTGTTAGCATACTTACAAATGGCCTTTCTATGTGGCTAGGGCTTCTTACAGTATGGCGTCTGGGTTTGGAGAGAATGTCCTGAGAGTAGTGTCCAGTTTGCTAGTGCTCCAAGAGACCAGTGCAGTTGCTGCCTGGCGTTCTGTGGCCTAATTTTGGAAGCATCACTGCATTCTGTTCTAGAGAAGATGACGTAGACCCTCTTACTGGGGAGCAACGTCCAGTAATTTGGGGCCATGTTTTAAAACTGTCATAATCTCTATGATATATTCTTTTGCTGTTTATTGCCTATATTATATTTGGGAAAAATACTGAGCACATTTCTTTTGTTAATTATGTTGATTAATATAAACAAGTAGAATACAAAAAAGTAGAAATTAAGTAAAGTTTTAGAATAATTCCAGTCAGTCTATCTGAACCAGGTATTTCTTAGATATTTTTCCTCGATTTATCTTTATTGTGTAATCATAGTATCTTTTTTGTACATTAAATTCTACATATTTTAGTCATTGTTTGTACTGGATTTCCTATTTATTGGTGTATAACTTAGAAACATTTCCCTCTCCCAACCTTTTGTTTTTTACGCTAGCTCTTGTTTATCATCTTGATTTTATTTAATTTGCTGTATTTAAAAATTGTTTTTTTGTTGTTGTTGTTTGTTTGTTTTTTGGAGACAGAGTCTCGCTCTGTTGCCCAGGCTGGAGTGCAGTGGTGCGACCTTGGCTCACTGCAGCCTTCGTCTCCCGGGTTCAAGTGATTCTTCTGCCTCAGCCTCCCGAGTAGCTGGGATTATAGGCATGCGCCACCACACCCAGCTAATTTTTGTATTTTTAGTAGAGACGGGGTTTCACTGTGTTGACCTCTCGAACTCCTGACCTCAAGTGATCCGCCGGCTTCAGCCTCCCAAAGTGCTGGGATTACAGGTGTGAGCTACCGCACCCGGCCTAAAAATTTAAAATCAGTTTTGTCGTTCCCTCTCTTGCCCCCAAAGGAATAAAGTATTCCTTTTATTTTTTAGTTCTAGCCTATTTTCTTTTTTAAGAAATAACCATATTGAGTTATATTTACCATACTATAAAATTTACCCTTTAGAGTGCAAATTCAGAGTTGTACAGCCTCCATTAGAATATAATTTTAGAATATTTTATTTATTTTTATTATTATTTTTTGAGATGAAGTCTCACTGTGTTGCCCAGGTTGGGGTACAGTGGTGTGATCTTGGCTCACTGCAACTTCCACCTCCTGGATTCAAGCAATACTCCTGCCTCAGGCTCCCGAGTAGTTGGGATTACAGGCATGCACCACCACGCCTGGCTAATTTTTGTATTTGTAGTAGATACAAGGTTTTACCGTACCATGTCAGCCAGGCTGGTCTCGAACTCTTAACTTCAAGTTTTCCACTCATCTTGGCCTCCCAAAGTTCTGGGATTATAGACATGAGCTAGCACACCTGGCCTGTATTGTCTTAATTATTTGAAATTCTCTCCTTCCTTTAATGTCACCAAGAAATCACGAGTAATTATACTTGATGGAATTGAGTTCCATAGTTTCCACATTCTTTTCAATGCAAAATAAATAGAATATTGATATGTCATTTTGTGTTACCAGATAGTTGTTTTACTGAATTCGATTCTATTTTATTATTGTTAAAATTGAACTTTAAATTTCAATGTGTAAGTATTTATATTAAAGTAATGTGATACTATATAATCTTAAATTTTATGACTTTATCAGACTTAATTGATTTTGAGAAAATTAGGAGAAGCTAATGATTTTATTTTTTTCCCTCTGCTGTAGTCGGTGGTGGATGATTGGATAGAATCATACAAGCATGACCGAGATATAGCACTTCTTGACCTTATCAACTTTTTTATTCAGTGTTCAGGCTGTAAAGGTAAGATATATTTATTTTGAAATCAGCAGCTCTCAAATAGTCACTTCATTGTTCCACCTAAAGAGATGTTGTTAGCACTTTACATGGTAAATAACGCTAAGGCATTATTTGCATCATATCCATACAAAATTTGTGAGGAAAAAAGAGCAGAGGACAAAGTAAGAGAGAAAGTCTACTGACAAAGTTTTATTCATATGTGAAAGTTATCTGAAAGCTTAGCAGTTTATAATTGTTATGTTACTTTTATTAGATATATTTCCCACTGTCAGCATCTGGTTTTAGGAACAAAGAAATGGATTAAGAAGGGAGGAGGAAGATAATGAAGAGGTACAGGTTCAGATGACAGGGAATTATACAGTGTAGGGAGTTAAAAAGTGCCATGAATAACAGTAAGTAAGCAAGCAAGCAAGTTACATTAAGTAAGTTAAATAAGGTATTGATGAAATTGACATTTTTTCTAAAAGGTAAAGAAATTTTGTTGTGTGTAGTGGTGTTACTTTAAAAACATTTTGAACTGGGAATTATGAAAGTACAAAATACATAAATTTCTTCCCTAAGACAGAAGTATTTAGGACAAACATTTGGCAGGGGGACAAAATTATGTAAGTTGGGGAGTCATATATCCTCATGGATTAATAAATGAGTCAGTCAAGATTACGGGCAGGTTCTGATGTATCTGGTGTCTTCTAATACTTAGCTCATCCTTGAAATTTCAGATGATGCGCAGGCAAATACATTTTATGGAGATTTCTGGGTGTACCTTTTTTTTTTTTGTTTTTAATGAAAGTGGCATCAAAAACATTAGAGCATTAGAAATTGGGAGAGAAGTTTACTTAAAAATAGATATAAAACATTAAGGTGGTAAAGAATGATTTATTTAAACAAATGCAGAAAACGAATTGTAAGAAGCAATTCAATTCTGCAGTATTCCTTTAAAGATACCATAATATCTTTGAAAAACAAGTAACATTGGCATTTTGAGTTTGATCACAACATTCAGTGTAGTATGTGTATTAAATGTTACCTGTCTGTGAGGCCTGAAAGAGACAAATATATTAAATTCTTGAGCCTGTGATCTTTATAATGTCACTAAGTTGTTGAGAAATTTAAAAAATTGTCTTAATCATAGCGTATAGAGAGCTGCCTAGTTTACTTCATTTGCCTTAAAAATGTAGCTTTATTTCAATATTAGAAAATTCAGTTGACTTCTGCTCAGAGGAGATGTTGTTGTGATGTTACTATGGTATCCTTAAGGTTCTGAACCAGGTTGACTGTTTAAAGATGAACATACTAAAATTATTTTTGCCTATATCCAGTCATTTTTTTCTGGGGTAGGATGGATACAAGTACCTGCTTGTTGTGTCATAAAATCAAGGGCTATGTCCTTTCTCATTAAACTCTTTGCAAATGGAAGGTTGAGTGCATACAACTGAACAGGGGCCGGAAATAATGTAACGAGTTGAAATTTTAAATCTTAAGTCTCCCCTTTTATTTTATTTTATTATTATTATTATTTTTAGAGAGAGTCTTGTTCTTTCACCCAGGCTGGAGTGTAGTGTCGTGATCATGGCTCACTGCATCCTCTACCTCCTGGGCTCAGGTGATCCTCCCACCTCAACCTCCTGGGTAGCTGGGATAACAGGCTCACGACAACACGCCCAGCTAATTTTTTGTTTATGTTTTTATTTTTTGTGGACATGGGGTTTTGCCATGTTGCCCAGGCTTCAAATTATCCTCTTGCCTCATCCTCCGAAATAGCTGGGGCTACAGGTGTGCACCACCACGCCCAGTTAATTTTTATTTTTTGTAGAGAGAGATCTGGCTATGTTGCCCAGGCTGATCTTCAATCTCCTAACCTCAGGCAGTCGTCCCACTTCAGCCTCCAAAGTGCTGGGATTACAGGCATGAGCCACCTTACTGGCATGAGCTATTTTTTTTTTAATTTAATTTTTTTTTTTTTTGTAGAGACAGGTCTTTCTCTGTTGCCCAGGCTGGTTTCGATCTCCTAGCCTGAAGAAGTTGTCCTACCTTGGCCTCCCAAAGTGCCAGGATTACAGGTGTGAGCCACCACTCCCGCCTGAGTTTCTTAATTAGGCTTCTGAGTTGTAGTTGTTTTTAAAACAAGGCCACAGAGCATGTTTCCTTTGTCAAATTCATTCCTGTTTTGGCATCAGTTTGTTTACAAATCAGGAGCTTGCTAACTCAACATTTGGACCTTGTCACAAGTGAGTTTGTCAAGATTTCTAAAAACTTAAGGTATTGAAAACTTAAATTGTGAGGTAAATTTGAGCACTGCTGCAATGTTTATCTTGGAATCAGGCAATCTCCATGAAGGGGAATTTACTATATAATCAAAGATAAAGCCATTAATTACTTACACACACAAAATTATTTTGATATAATTCTTTTATAAATGACTTAGAAACTTCTTTAAGTATACTTACTGTAATTTAACATTTCCTGCAGACCCAAGGTTGTTAAAAGCATCAGTTATTTTTCTATAATACAGTGGTGGCTTCTGCAACTGTTGAAGCATGGAGGGATGTTTAGCCCTATGCTGCTCCTGACTGTTCGGTGGTGATTCTGTGGCCAGTGTTTTCTTCTTTTTTTCCTAGTCAGCTGTCACTTTTCTTTTTTTCTTTTTTTTTCTTTTAAAACAGTGACAGAGTCTTGCTATATCACTTTTAGATTTACCGGATTTTAGCAGTCTTGGTAAAAAAAATGTCCCCCACATTTTTAAGGCAGCAGGCTCTGGCCTTATGTCCTAATGGTGGCTTCATCACCTGCCTCAAAAGTTAAATGAATGGAATTTGTGATAGCTACTTTCTTTTCTGCTTTGAGGTCTTTTTCTGCTTGTTTTTGGGTTTCTGGATGTCTTGTGGTTTATGAGAAGGGGGAGGAGCTTTAGAAATGAGGGATTGTTGAAAAGTATGCAGTATGTTTGCTTCGAGATATATTTATATGTAAATGTTAATTTCACAGAAATGTTCAGGCCTTTAGTTACTTTTCTTTCTCTAGCATTCCGAGGTATACAGCACCTGGGTATGAAGTATGGGAAGGTTTTGAAGAGATATACATGATTCTAGATTAAAAACAAAAGCCTTTCAAAAGGTTTTTGAGAGTATGTGTTTCCCTTCCCCTCCCCTCCCCTTCTCTCCTCTCCTCTCCTCTTCTTTCCTCTCCTCTTTTTTTTTGAGACAGAATCTCACTGTGTTGCCCAGGTTGGAGTGCAGAGATGTGATCTTAGCTCACTGCAAGCTCTGCCTCCCAGACTCAAGTGATTCTCCTGCCTCAGCCCCCCAAGTAGCTGGGATTACAGGCACGCACCACCACACCCGGCTAATTTTTGTGTTTTTAGTAGAGACGGGGTTTCACCATGTTGGCCAGGTTGGTCTTGAACTCCAGACCTCAAGTGACCCGCCCACCTCAGCCTCCCAAAGTGCTAGAATTACAGTCATGAGCCATCGTACCCAGCAGAGAGTGTTTCTTTAGCCAGATAAATGGTGCTTTCTCCTGAGTTCATCAACTTTTTTTTTTTTTGAGACGGAGTCTCGCTCTGTCGCCCAGGCTGGAGTGCAGTGGCGCGATCTCGGCTCACTGCAAGCTCCGCCTCCCGGGTTCACGCCATTCTCCTGCCTCAGCCTCCTGAGTAGCTGGGACTACAGGCGCCCACAACCGCGCCCGGCTAATTTTTTGTATTTTTAGTAGAGACGGGGTTTCACCGTGGTCTCGATCTCCTGACCTTGTGATCTGCCTGCCTCGGCCTCCCAAAGTGCTGGGATTACAGGCGTGAGCCACCGCGCCCGGCGAGTTCATCAACTTTTTAAAGCAATCATTTGGTGGTTTTTTTTTTGTTTGTTTGTTTGTTTTTTGTTTTGTTTTTTTTTTTTGAGACGGAGTCTCGCTCTGTTGCCCAGGCTGGAGTGCAGTGGCTGGATCTCAGCTCACTGCAAGCTCCGCCTCCCGGGTTTACGCCATTCTCCTGCCTCAGCCTCCCGAGTAGCTGGGACTACAGGCGCCCGCCACCTTGCCCGGCTATTTTTTTGTATTTTTTAGTAGAGACGGGGTTTCACCATGTTAGCCAGGATGGTCTCGATCTCCTGACCTTGTGATCTGCCCGTCTTGGCCTCCCAAAGTGCTGGGATTACAGGCTTGAGCCACCGTGCCCGGCCTGGTGTTTTTTTTTTTTTAAGTTTTTTTTTTTTTTAAGTTGTGGTAAGTAAGGATTCTTCTAGGGTACCACTAGAAATTAATCTTACCCAGATAAGTGGGAGGCAGCATGATTTAGGTAAATAGTCTCAGACAAATTATTTAATTTCTTTTAGCTTTAGCCTAAGCCTTAGTTTCCTCATCTGTGAAGCTGGGGATTATGGTTTTACAGCTATGTATATACGCAGGCGCGCACACACACACACACGCATGCATATACAAAGTATTGCTCTGGTCAGTTGAAAAAAATCTATGTTAATTATATCTAGTTCTCATTTATAAATCTCATCTTCCCGTACCAAGACATTCTTCTCTTAGATATTACTATATTTATGGTATTTCTACTGAGAAGACTGGTAAGCAAATAATTCAACAATAAAAACAGGATTTTGAAAATCTAGTATTTACGTTGATTACCCCTGCCCCCATCTCTCTATTTCTCAGTTTGATGCCCCATCAGTGGAAGTTCGTGTATATCTTCCTACTGCATGCTAGAAATTTCCTTTCTGATGTTTGGTCTCCACCTGACTAATGTTTTACTACTTCTAATGTGCACCCTTTCTTTTTTCCTCTCCCATCCTCCTGTGTAAGATTCTAAAGGTCCTTATCAAATTGTTTCTCTTTGACATAGTTCTTGATTTTCTAGCGTATAACGTGTGATTTTTCTGGTGGGGGTGGAGTCAGAGCTATAGCATTTCTTTGGCATTTCCACACATCAGGGCATCGATTATGTACTACCTTTGACAGTTTACTTCTTTTTCTTTTTGGTATTCTTTAGTTTTAACTTTTAACTAGATTACAGGCATCTAGGTGGGCGGGAACTACAATTTACTACTTAACTCTTTTAGAGGATGTTAGGATATAGTTACCTTACACGAAATAGTGCTTAATAAAGAAGCTTGACTAAAGTGAACTCTAGCTTTTACTCTTTTCCTTGTCTTCAGCTTCATCCCCAAGGTTTTAAGTGTTATACTAGATGCTATCTCACTCTTGATAACATATGGTTTATGTTAAAGAGACAAAGCCAATATAAATATTACAGCATGAGTAAAGTAAGTCAGGTAGAAATGGCCAAAGTTAATTGTGTTAGGAAAAAAGATCTGTCAGAAGTGTGGGGCTGTTTTCTTGTGCATATTGAGAATAGATAGCATTTATTTATAGATTAGAGTATCATGGTGAAGATCATTAGATGATGGTGGAAGAAGTATGCCTTTTATTGTGTGACCATAGACTTCTTAGAGACTTACTTGGAAGTTTTCTTTATTTTTTTTTATCACACTATATATTAACTTCTGACATTTTCAAATTTCAGGAGTTGTCACAGCAGAAATGTTTAGACATATGCAGAACTCTGAGATAATTCGAAAAATGACTGAAGAATTCGATGAGGTAACTTACTACCTTAAGTGTTTTGATAACTTATGAATGTTTATCTTGACTTATTTTTGAAAGTATTATTAAATTAAGCATTAGGCTGGGCATGGTGGCTCATGCCTGTAATCCCACACTTTCAGAGGCCGAGGCAGGCAAATCCCCTGAGGTCAGGAGTTCGAGACCAGCCTGACCAATATGGTGAAATCCTATCTGTACTAAAAATACAAAAAATTAGCCGGGTGTTGTGGCGTGCGCCTGTAGTCCCAGCTACTTGGGAGGCTGAGACAGGAGAATTGCTTGAACCTGGGAGGCGGAGGTTGCAGTGAGCCGAGATCACGCCACTGTACTCCAGCCTGGGCAACAGAGTGAGACTCCGTCAAAAAAAAGAAAAAAAAAATTGTGAGCATTAATGTTGTAAATAAGAGCTTTGGCATTAGATTTAATTAAATGATGCCTGTGCGACCTTTGGCAGGTTGTTGTCTTAGTATCAGTTTTTTGTTTTTTTTTTTCTTTTTTTTTCTTTTTTTTTTCTTTTTTCCTGATACAGAGTCTCGCTCTGTTGCCCAGGCTGGAGTGCAGTGGCATGATCTCGACTCACTGTAACCTCCGCCTCCCGGGTTCAAGCAATTTTCCTGCCACAGCCTTCCAAGTAGCTGGGATTACAGGCACCTGCCACCACTCCTGAATAATTTCTGTATTTTTAGTAGAGATGGGGGTTGAGTGGTGTGGGTTTACCATGTTGGCCACTCTGGTCGCAAACTCCTGACCTCAAGTGATCTGCCCACCTTGGCCTCCCAAAGTGCTGGGATTGCAGCAGGTAGGCGCCACTGCATCTGGCCAGTATCAGTTTCATTATCTGTAAAATGGGCCTAATAGTACTTTACTCATAAGGCTGTTACGAAGATTGAATTGAGTAATGTTTGAAAATTGCTTAACATTTTACAGTTCCCAGAACATAGCAAGAACTTAATAAATGGTAGTTATTATTGCCAAAAATGAAAATTTCAAGGAAGAATATAAGAACATATCCTGGAATGTTGTAAAAGGAAGATTTCAGCAATATTTAGGGAACTTGATAGCTAGGGCAAAGGAGTATATAGATATTTTTATTGTTTAAAAGCTCTTAAGAACAACAAAGATTACATATTAGTTTAGACTGAGTTGTCCCCCACTTACCTCCCTAGGGCTAGATTGAGTTGATTCTTTATTACAGTGAGCTCTTTGAAGTATCGTTACCAATAAATACATATATAGATTTACTATAAATTAAGCTTCTTCAAGGAAGGAATTTGGGCTTGTTTGGGTCACTGCTGTATTTCAGCGCCAGTAGCTTTACTCTTCCAAAATTTTTCACTGTGGATTTTCAAGTAGAAAACCTTGTCTGATTTGAGTTGTATTTGGTTTTTTTTTTCTTGCTTACTCTGATGAAGGAGCTTTGAATTATTATTCTAAAAGATAGTTGAGTTAAAATACTTTTATGATCCCTATGTGCTATTAATCACTCCCCAAGTAGTTGAGAAGTAATTTTGAATAGTGGTATTTTTTACCCTTTTAATATTAAATGTTTTAGTGAGAACTTTCTCACTAAAAGGAAACAGCTATTTGAGATAATTGTCCTGAAATATGATTTGAAAATGTCAGCAAACCAAGTTACTAACAATTAAGATGCTGTATTTCAATATAGTCTCTAAATTAGCTAATCAGAAAATACCCAGGAAACTTTTTTGTGGAATATCAGGACCTTGTTCTCAGATGAGACTCAACTGTACTTACATGTGACATGACTTAAGATTTTTAAAAATGTTCTGTTAACAAAAATTAATTTTTAAAATTTACTAAACTGTACTGATAAAGTTACCTTACATCTCTAGGATGCTCTTGTCAGAGACCATTACTTTTAGATGTTCTATATGGTATTAGTCTCTGCTTTTATTTCTAAGTATTTTATTGTTTTTAATGATTTGTAGAGAATCTCAATTTACCCGGAGACTAGAGAATGCCCTCTTGTGCAAAGGAAAACCAGAGTAGCAGTCTTCCAAGGCAATACTAGCTACATTTCCATTTCTTTAAAAAATTATGATTGTTTATATCTGTTGACCGCGTGATGTATTTGAAGCTAATGTTTTGTTGATTTATACATCACATCATTTTATTAGATTGAGAATATGGTTTCCATCATTTTGAATCTATTTAAAAATATAATTTTGGTTTGGTTTGGGTTTGCTTTTGCTTTATATCTGTGCTTATCACAAGGATGTTTTGCTTTGATGAGGGAGGCTTTTAAAAATTTTAACCTGAGTAATTAGTATATATTTTCATTGATTAAAGTGAATTCAGAATATCTATTTTGATCTTAAAGAGCCAGAGTATTCAGAGGTACCCCTACCTTTATATATTGTTCTCTTGCCTACTTTGAGGATTTATTGGAGAAGAAAGGTGAGAGATACCTTTTCATGCTTTTGTCTAGGGTATTTCAAAAGCAAGTGGTATGTTGTCATGCATTCTAAATGAAATTGCTGTTTTAAATTTTTGTTTTAGGATAGTGGAGATTATCCACTTACTATGGCCGGTCCTCAGTGGAAGAAGTTCAAATCCAGTTTTTGTGAATTCATTGGTGTGTTAGTACGGCAATGTCAATATAGTATCATATATGATGAGTATATGATGGATACAGTCATTTCACTTCTTACAGGATTGTCTGACTCACAAGTCAGAGCATTTCGACATACAAGCACCCTGGCAGGTCAGTATTTTGAAATTTCGTCTTAGATTTGAGATGAAAAAGATTCTCATTGAAAGAGAAAGGAAATAACAGAGATACAAATTAATTAATTTTATTTATAAAGTGACCACTAAGAGGACAGTCCCCTCATCCCTCCTGCGAATTACGGGAAATGGGATGGTAATTTCAGTTTCGATTTTGTGAAGGTATACTATGACTAGTATATGGTGATTTTCTTGTATATTATGCATACTGTGCCACAACAGGGGAGAATTGGATGGTAGGTATGCATTGGATTATTGAAAAATACTATGCCACAAGAAGGGAAAATTGGATGATAGGTATGTAGTGGGTTTTTGAAAGATATGTTACCAGGGAAGATATTGACAGCAGATTTGGAGATATCATCACAGTCATTTTGGATATGTGATCCTGATGACCATATAGTTTGTCTTTGGTGTGCATTGCCTCTCCAGGTAGGATGGACCCTACTGGGTGATGCCTGTTCTTTCAGTCACACTGCAAAAAGTTGATTTCTCTTATGTTTCTGGGTAACTTTAGGCTGGGGCAAATTCTTTGTTCTTTAAAGTTTAATTAAATGAGGTATATTTTTATAACTCATAAAATCTATTAGTTTCTCTTTTGTGCTTAAGGTGAAATTGGTGATACACTGTTTTTGAATATGTTGTTTTTGAGTTTCAATAAATAAAATAGGCACTGTTATGATAGTATTCTGAATCTTCTGAATCTTAATGATATTTTGATTTTTAACTAAAATATTTTATATTCTCTGTGGTTTGTTTTTCATTTAGAAGATTTTCTCAAATGATTAAATCTATGATTAAAGATATGCTTCTAAGTCCTTCATTATTAAAGAGAAAATGCAGTTTCCCATATGTTGTTTTTGTTTTTACGTTTGAAGTCAGAAAACATGAATATGATCTTGCTTTATGCACTTAAGGTAGCAATGTCAAGAACTTGATGGCTAAAGTAAATTAAAACAAAGATTATGGTGCAAGATGGGTACTTGTAGATCAGAGTGACAAACTGGATTGCTGGGAGCATGAAATTAACTTAGAGCAGAAAATTGGGAAATCTTTCTTTAAGAGAGCCAATAGCCACAAATTTAAGATGTAATTTTATTGTTGTTGTATCGTGCAATGCACTAAGTCTGAGAAGTAGTCTGGAGTAAGCTAAATAAAGCAAAAAGTGATCAGATCTTTCAGTTAATAAATTTTAAATCCCAGGCAATAAGAATCTTGTATCAGGAGTAAGAGTTTAGTAACAGAAGGTAGAGATCTGGAGGAAGCTTTATGAAAAAGCACTTTAATTAAGTGACATTTTGCCCTTTATACTTTTGACTTTCCATGGAGATCTGTTCACAATTTCATCAGTCATGTTATAGAGTAAAATGAAAGGAAAGCAAATACTGATAAAATTCCTCAACATTTTCATAAAATATAATTTGATGTAAAGCCATCAAGTTACTTTTAATTACTGAGATAGCTAAATAACTTCTGTGTGAACTAAAATTTACTTTAGAAGGTGAATTATGATCTATGAAAATGATTATAATATTTTAGGGAACATATTATAGAATAATGGAATTTAAGGATAGTCTGGAGTCAGATTGCCTTGGTTTGAATCCTGATTTGACTGCTTATATGAACTGAGGCAAATTTTAAAATTTCCCTGAGTTTCAATTTTGCCATGAATGAAATGGGTATAATACTTTTGAGAGGGCCATTGTGAGGATTAGGAGATAATTCCTGAAAAGTTGTTTTATTTTTTGTTATTTTATTGTTGTCATTTGTAGCAGCTGCATCTTTCTTTTGTTAGAAGCAGATTAGCTCATTTCTGCTTAATTTTTCTATTTGATATTAAATTGTAAATTTTTGTATCTGTTAGATTAATTTCACCATACTTTTACTCTTTAAAAAATAGCTATGAAGTTGATGACAGCTTTGGTGAATGTGGCACTAAATCTTAGCATTAATATGGATAATACACAAAGACAATATGAAGCAGAACGGAATAAAATGATTGGAAAACGAGCCAATGAGAGGCTAGAACTCCTTCTACAAAAGCGGAAAGAGGTAAACTTTTATATTGAATATTTAGGCTATTGTGTGACCAACTTGGTCACCATTAATTAGGATATAACTTTGCTAGTGGCTCAGATAATTGTTTTTGAAATATTTAAATGTAAATAACATTTCAAACTATTTGCCCAACAAAATTCTGATGAATATCCATGCCAGCAATACTGTTTTCTTATTTTCAGTCTGCGTGGACTACTATTAAGAGTAATTGGCTTTAAGTAAGGGGACTGGGGTTAGTCTGACAAGTTGTTTTAAGCTTTAGTATTATTCATCTCTATGGTGAAAAACCTTTTGTCAGGATGAAAAGAGGTTTCACAATTAAAATCACTTTGAAAAATAAAATCACTTTGAAAAATAACATAAGCTGTTTATTACTATCTAAATCAGTGTTTTTTATACAGTAGAAGGCATTTGTTTAACATTAATGACTGACCACCAAATTCAACTTTGAATGAGGAAAATAATTTTTTCAGCCTTATGTGAAATAACAGTAAATGAAATCTTTTGATGCTGCAGCTGTAATTTAAATTCTTTCTTCATTGGTGATAAACTATTTAGCTATCTCATAATGGAGATGTTTGTTTTCATTTCAAATAGGCAAAGTCTGATTTTTCAAAAATATTAGTAATGCAGTTGAGTTCAGTAGTTATCGTGGTAATCTATGAATTATTGACCTGATTCTGCATTTTTTTGGGGGGGAAATTAGTAGCTAATTTTAAATTGGTTATTTCCAAAATAGTTAATAACTTTAAAACATATCCAGACTCAAGAAAACTAAGAAAAATCCTGCTCATATTTCCCCCATGTCTAAATTCCTCATCTTTTTCATATAATTTGAAATATCGATACTTTTCCCCTTAATTTATGTATATGCTGTATAATAAGTGATATGTAGTAACAATAAACTACAGATTTCTTTACAGTGCCTTTTTTTTTTTTTTTTGGGAGGCAGAATCTCACTTTGTTGCCCAGGCTGGAGTGCAGTGGCACTATTTCGGCTCACTGCAACCTCCACCTCCCAGGTTCAAGCTCCTGCCTCAGCCTCCTCGGTAGCTAGGATTATAGGCTTGTGCCACCATGCCTGGCTAATTTTTGTATTTTTAGTAGAGTCAGGGTTTCGCCACATTGGCCAGGCTGGTCTCGAACTCCTGACCTCAAGTGATCCATCTGTCTTGGCCTCCCCAAGTGCTGAGATTACAGGCATGAGCCACTGCATCTGGCCTTCTTTACAGTTCTTTAGTGGAAATTTATGAGCATTAGGAAAAAAATCTACTAGCTAAATATTAAAATCCCATTCAAGTGTTTCAGGTATTAAGGGACTTTACCTGATAATATAACTGTTAATTTTTCTATATGGTTACTGTTGTCTAGTAAAATTCAAAATTCACCAGAATACTGGGGAATTCTGCTTTTCTCGTGCTTATAACAACTTACAGGTGTTCATTTGGTTGTCTTCCTTTACAATTGAAAAGAAATGATGTGTTTTTTACAGCTTCAGGAAAATCAAGATGAAATAGAAAATATGATGAATGCAATATTTAAAGGAGTGTTTGTACATAGATACCGGTAAGTTGTGACAGTTTTTTCTCAAGTAGCACTATATAATTTCTACTCAGCAAGTTTGCATTTTTACTGGTGTAGGGCATCTAAATTAGTGGCAAGAATGTTACAGTAAAATCAATGTTAGACTCTACACTGTGCCACTGAGTCACTCTGGGCAAGTTATTTAACTCCTGTGAGTTTGGTGTTTCCCATCTGAAAAGTGGATAATGCTGTGCTTGACTTGTAGCCCGTAGAAGTTACTGCTATTTGGAGTCAGGCTACATAATACTTAATTGCCTTTGGATGCGCTATGTTAGTAGAACCTGCACATGCTGACTCTTGACTCTTTTCCCTTCCATTGAGTATCAGTGGGAAAAATTGGATAGGTTAAAGTGAGATGTTTTCTTCTGCTGTTTTGAATGAACAGAGGAAAGAAATAGTAATCTTATTAAATTTCTGCTGTAACCTATTCTTAAATTTTGGTAGTATTTTTATTCAGCTTCTTTCACATATCCTCAACTTGGCAGTTACTGAATCAGGTTAATGTTTGCTTTGTAATGTCTCCATGTCCATTCTTACCTTTTCACTTCTATTGTCACCGTTACCTTAGTCTGTTTCTTCATTCTATGCCTAGAGATTATTGCAGTTTTGCCAAAATATCCTTTTATTGTGTTATTCCTCTGCCTTCCATGACTCACCAGTACTTACAAGATAAATTTAAAATCATTTATTCTAACATTCAAATCCCAGTTGAACTTGGCCTCAGTGTAATGTGTAAATAATTCTTACCTGGAAATTATGCTCTAGCAGACAAGTGTGCCTGCTGTCTTCTGAACACACCATGCCCAGCAGGTGTGAGCAAAGACTGGGATACGTTTGGTATAAAAGGTGTGGGGATGGGATTTTGTTTGTAGTTCTATATAATTTTAAGTATTTATGTGTTGATAATTATGCTTTGCCATCTAGACTGTAAGCTTTTGGCATTCAGGCCCATGCTTCATTTATATATTTTTAATCTCTAGTAATACTTAAGATAGTATCATATTCATAGTAGATCTGAAGTACTTGGCATCTCTTGAATAAACCATAAGTTTTGTGGTATATTGGCACTAATTATGCATCGCTTTTCCTTCCTCCATTCAGTGATGCGATAGCTGAAATTCGAGCTATATGCATTGAAGAGATTGGCATTTGGATGAAGATGTATAGTGATGCCTTTCTTAATGACAGTTATTTAAAATATGTTGGTTGGACTATGCATGATAAGGTAAGATGTGCCCTTCAGACTGCTTCTTTCTACACATCGGCGTGGCTGCCTGCAGCTCTCATTCATGAGTTATCTGCCTGTATGTATACCTGGTGACAAATTTCTGTAAGCCTCCCCTTTATTGTTTTCTATCTTCTCTGTAAAAACTTATTTTCTGTCACATAAAGTCTGCTAGATATTTTTGAATCCTGGCCACTGATTTAACCATTAATGGTGAATCAGTTTTTTGCTGAAATATTAGAATCATGAAGGTGGTAGGAGTGAGACATTTCTTAGGGCACAAAGAAGAACCATTACTCTGTTGTTATCTGAGAGCTATGTACTTAAAAAAAAAATTCTTCATTTTTGATCTTCTCTTTTGACAAACCTGTATCTTAGCCAGATTATACCTTACAGCTTGGTTTCTGACCTTTTTAATATGTTTTCATTAAACTACCGTTCTCTTAGGCTGCCTCTTCACTTGCCTTGAAGAAGTTAATTGTATATAATTCTTTCCAAACATTACTTTCCATAGTGGAAAATATACTGTGACACATGATTCTATTGTTTTTCACAATAGTTTTGTTCTGAACAAATTTTCAAAAATTATCCTTTGAACTTCAGAAACAGTAATCCCATAGGTATTTAGTTGTAAATGTATGTACTGATTACTATTTTTGCATTATCAAAGATGATAGTTTCTGAAGGAATGCTATGGTATGAAATATTTAAAATTTTAAAGTAGAAAATATTGTATACATCTTCAATATTGAAGTTGAGAATACATAGAGTTTTAATTCATTGTCTCCTTTTTTTTTTTTTTTTTTTTTTTAGCAAGGTGAAGTAAGACTCAAATGTCTTACTGCTCTACAAGGGCTTTATTATAACAAAGAGCTTAATTCCAAACTGGAACTTTTTACCAGTCGGTTCAAGGTTAGTATTACTTAAGAATTTACAAATAACTTGTCATTTGCAAACACTTTCCTCTTGCTTTCTTTTTAAAAATATTTTAATTTTTTTTTTTTTTGTCCTTAGGATAGAATTGTGTCTATGACCCTTGATAAAGAATATGATGTTGCAGTACAAGCAATAAAATTACTCACTCTTGTTTTACAGTAAGTATGTATTTGTTGCATATTTGCACTAATGTTCAGATATCTAAATAATACATTAGAGTATTTGGTTCAAACTCATCTAGGTCTAAATTTTAGTAATGGAGTTTTACAGCTAGAAGTTGAATTTCTTCATGTATAGCTGAGAAAACACAGGAAGAAGGATCCGTAGAATATGGAAATTCTGACCGAGCTAGGAATTCATGTGTTCCCATTCTCTTGGCCGATGTATTTCCTATTTTTCTGTTTCTGATGCTCTTGAAATAAGTTAAGCACATCAGTGTATTAAAAAACATGCTTATTATATTTTGTTACACTTTTAGGGTATGAGCATTTATAAGAATGTCTCTGTTATACTTCTCATAGCACTTTTAAACAATCTGAATTTAAGACCTATGTTAATATCTGATAGTGATGTTATGTTATTCATATTTTTCCTTTTTAAAAAATGGTAGTAAAATATAGATTATGTAAAATTCACCATTTTAACCATTTTAAAGTATGGTTTACTGGCATTACCTATATTTACATTGTTGTACAACTGCCACCACTATCCATCTTCAGAACTTTTTCATCACTTTATTCTGGAGCTCTGTATCCACTAAACACTGATTCTCCATTGTCCCCTTCCCCCATATCCTGGTAACCATTGTTTTATTTTCTGTCTCTATGAACTTGCCTATTCTAGATATTTCGTGTAAGTGGAATCATACAATATTTGTTCTTTGCAGCTGGCTTATTTCACTTGGCATAATTTCTTCAAGTTTCATACATTATTATAGCATGTACTCCTGTTTATAGCTGAATATTTCACTGTATGTATATTCCACATTTTATTTATCCATTTTTGCATTGATGGAGATTTGGACTGTTCTTTTGGTTATTGTCAGTAATGCTGCTGTGAACATAGATGTGCAAGTATCTGTTTGAGTCTCTGCTTTCAGTTGTTTCATGTATACCCAGAAGTGGAATGCTGGATCATATGGTAATTCTGTTAAATTTTTTTTTTGAGGAACCGCCATAATGCTTTCCACAAAGCTTGGACTATTTTACATTCCCACCAGCAATGTACAAGACTTCCAGTTTCTTTTCTTTCTTTTTTTTCTAAGATGGATGGAGTCTCGCTCTGTTGCCCAGGTTGGAGTGCAGTGGCATGATCTCGGCTCACCACAACCTCCACCTCCTGGGTTCAAGCGATTCCCCTGCCTCAGCTTCCCAAGTAGCTGGGATTACAGGTGCCTGCCACCATGCCTGGCTAATTTTTGTTTTTTTAGTAGAGACGAAGTTTCACCATGTTGGCCAGGCTGGTCTCGAACTCCTGACCTCAGGTGATCCACCCGCCTCGGCCTCCCAAAGTGCTGGGATTACAGGCGTGATACACCCGGCCAAGATTTCCAATTTCTGTACGTCCTCACCAACACTTGTTTTCTGCATTTCAGGATAAATATTTATCAGGTGATGTCTCTATACCAAGCACTTGGGTAGTATGTTGAGAGAGTTAAAAATCAGAGTCTTCTCATTTCAAAATAATACAATTTTTTATAAAAATATCTAGAAATAAGAAATCTACCAGGTATATGCAAAGAAACATTAATAAAATGCAACTAAAGGACATAAAAGAAACCTTGAATTTGGAAAGCTCACCTAGAAAAACTCAGTATTTAAAGGCTTTGTAGTCTTCCTATTCTGTATATTTACCACAATGTAAATAGTAAAGGCAAAGGATTTTTTTTTTTTTTGGCCATAGCAAGCAAATTGTGACATTTCATATGGAAAATTTTTCATGTAAGAGTTGCCAGAAGAGTATGATACAAACTAATGAGTGAGGACTAGCCCAATATAATTTTAAGTCATGTATTATAAAATCATAGTAATTTAAAATTTTTGGTCCTGGTGCATGAATAGACAAAAAAGATCAATGAAGCAGAATAAAAATAGAGATAAACACATATGCATCAATAAAATGACCATGTAAGGCTTTTATGAGCATGACACAAAAGCTAGATATAAAAAGATCAATGAATTAACTATATAAAAACCTAAAAATGTCTGTATGGCATAAAATACCAACTCAGAAAACTCAGATTGGGCAAGATATTTTTGCATCAAAGGAGTTAATTTCTGCAAATCAATTAAATCTGTAATAATAGGAAAACAGTCAAATATGGATCAGATCATTGATAGAAAAGTATGAATTTAAACATGAGAAGATGTTGGGCCACCCTTATAAACATATATATTAAAGTGAGACTTTTAAATCTGTTTGCTTAGCAAAGATAGAAAGTGTTTGGTAATTACACTATATTGTTGAGGCTATGCCATAACAGGCCCTTTTACATTGTTGATGGGAGTATAAATTGGTCTAAGCTCCTTGGAGAAAAACTTGACAGTATCTGTCAGAATTTCAAATGCTCATGTTCTCTAACAAAGCATTGTTTGTAATAGCAGAATTTTGAAAACAACCAAGGGTGCATATCAATAGAGGAAGAATTGGCTGGGCGCGGTGGCTCACGCCTGTAATCCCAGCACTTTGGGAGGCCGAGGCGGGCGGATCACGAGGTCAGGAGATCAAGACCATCCTGGCTAACACCGTGAAACCCTGTCTCTACTAAAAAATACAAAACAAATTAGCTGGGCATGGTGGCGGGTGCCTGTAGTCCCAGCTACTCGGGAGGCTGAGGCAGGAGAATGGCGTGAACCCGGGAGGCAGAGCGTGCAGTGAGCCAAGACTGAGGCACTGCACTCCAACCTGGGCGACAGAGCGAGACTCCGTCTCAAAAAAAAAAAAAAGATAGAGGAAGAATTAAATTAGTATGTAAGATAATAGCAAATATAAGCACTTTATATGGATAATTTCATTTAATACCATAGCTCAGTGAGATGGTAGTGGTTATTCCCATTTCTGTGAATCGGACAACATTGCAGTAGTTAAAAAGAAGGTAGTTCTACAGATATTGACAATTCAGGGAATTCACTTACCTTGGAATTTCTTGAGCAGTCTGTTAACTGTTGCATTCTTTCTTTAATTTTTAATTATATTTTAAAATCATAAATGTTATATACACATGTTGTATATAAAATTTTTGAAAGAATTCTGAAATAAAGTAGTAGTATGCTACATATATTTCTATAGCTTCTTTCCCACCATCCTCCATAGTACACTAGAAGCATCTTATTTCTGATATTTTTATCAAAGATAATAGACATAGCCATTCATGTTGATTTTCAGCCATCTATATACCTAATAATTTAAATGTCTTAGAAACGTTCCTTTTCAAAAAGTTAAAATGAGTGAACTTCTGTAGAATTACAATACTTTAACTTGTTTGATTCAGTGTTTTTTTGTTTTGTTTTTTAGAGACAGGGTCTTGCTCTGTCACCCAGGCTGGAGTGCAGTGGTGTGATCACGGCTCACACTCCAGCCTCGCCCTCCCAGGCTCAATCCATCTTCCCACCTCAGCCTCCTAAGTAGCTGGGACTATAGCTACTGTAGTCCCACCATGTCTGGCTAATTTTTTTTTCTTTCCGTTTGTTTGTAGAGATGAGGTCTCATGTTGCCCAGGCTGTCTCAAACACCTGGCTGGGCTCAAGTGATCCACCCACTTCAGCCTCCCAAAGTGCTGGGATTACAGGTGTGAGCCACTACACCCAGCCTGATTCAGGGTTATTTTGTTAAAAACACAAAAGTTATTTTTCCAAGAACAATCTGATATTATATAAAGAGCAATTGAAATCAATGTGCTTTTGAAACTTGAATTTTAACAATTTAGTATCTTTTTCTCTCAAAAAGAAGTAATACTTCTTAGACATCAGACTTCTGGAAGCTTTCAGCACAACAGAAAACCAAAAAGAGGATCTGTGTGCTTCAACTATCCAGTCTTCTTAGGCTTTTTTCCTCTGGCAGTGGTCCTATAATTTGAATTTATATATAATAGTAAAAACCTAGATTATATATTACAGTAGACTAGAAGCATATTGGGATAGAAAGACCTCCCAGGGGCCAGGAATCTAAATGCAGTTGCAAGGGAAGAATTCACAGTGTTTACTCTGGGGTACTGTGGTTAATGGACCTTAATAATGATTATGATTATCGAAAATATTTTGTTAGGCTTATTTTGTTCTTTAAGGATAAGAAAAAGAAAATGAACATTACATTTTAGTAAGATTTTTTTTCCCCCAGTGATTGCAATTAAAGATCTTTGGCACTTAGATTTTAGTTATTTGGGAAAACCACTTGCATTGCCTTATATGGTGTTCAGTACATGGTGGATGAAGCATTCTTGATTGATGTGATATAAATGAGACATTAGTATATTTTGATGTAATGTTGTGACTTAATATTACTATGAAATATAAGCAAAGTATTATATTATCTGCGATTTTTAACTCTAAGCTTTTAGCTTGCTGCCTCTTTACTTTCTATATCAGTTTTCATTATTTTGTCTTCTTCTTCTGTTAGCATCCATGTGACATAATTCTCTTAAACGTTTGTTTACCTTCTGCATTCAGTTTTAATTTTACCTGCCATTTATCTTTGATAGATTTTGGTAGATGGCGATTAAATAAGCTTGATTTGTTTTTTTTTCCTTTAACACGAATTTGTGAAACTTTACAACTTTTTAAAAGTATAAACATAAATTTTGGTACTGTTAATATGCTTAGAATTATGATGTTACTAAAAGCACCTGTTACTGCTTATTTCTTAGGAGTAGTGAAGAAGTTCTTACTGCAGAAGATTGTGAAAATGTCTATCACCTGGTTTATTCAGCTCACCGGCCAGTAGCAGTAGCAGCTGGAGAATTTCTCTTCAAAAAGTAAATCTATATTTCTGTTACTCATTTTCTGAGGCATACTTTCATAACAGTAATTTGTTATGTTACACTTGACATTAAGATTTTATATATATATATAACTTATTTTAAAAATTACTACAGATCATATCGAAGCTTTCACATTTTACTTTTTCCTTTACAAGTTTAGATTTCTCCTAAGTTCTTTTATTTATTTAAGTTAGATCTTTAAAGGGAAATGTACCCACGTCTTTCAGTGAACATGGTTAGAAAGATACCTAACTATATTATAATATTAAGGCTGACCTTCCTAATTGTTTACCCTTCTAATACCTGCTTCAGCTTCTAAATATTGCTTATGCTATATTTAGTCTTTTTTTTTTTTTGGAGACAGAGCCTCTCTCTGTTGTCCAGGCTGGAGTGTGCAGTGGTGCGATCTCAGCTCACTGTAACCAACCTCTGCCTCCCAGGTTCAAGCGCTTTTCGTGCCTCAGCCTCCCGAGTAGCTGGGACTACAGGCTATATTTAGTCTTCAAACTTATTTTTCCTTTGCTTTAGAAAATATTAAAAGGTTCTTCAAGTACTTAATAAAGTTCGACATAAGAATCCCAAGAATTCTACAGTCTGTTTACTTTTATGATCCTATTTAACTCAGATTAGGTAGTATGAGTAGAAGTGTGAATATCTGATCACAGAAAACACTCAAAGATTGTTATATAATGGCTTTCAAAGAGACCATTTTGAGCCATATAGATTAAACTTTTCTTGTTGCTATGATTTTATTAAAATGCCTGTTGGGGGTGCAGCAATTATTAGAAAGAGTAGGTGGCATAAAACATTTACACTACAGTTTTCTATTCATTGCTGTTTAGTGTTAATTCTCTTGTTGATTATGAGGAAAAATGCCCATGCTATCCATAGTAAAAGGACAGTAAGTTGGGGTAATTTTGCAAGAAGGATGGAAGGAAAGTATGTGTTTTGTTTTCAAGATGAATGTGTATCATAGATTTTTTAGCATAAATGGTGTAGCTTTGTCAATGTATTACTTTTATGAAAGGCAACAGTTATATAAAATACAGTAAAGTTTTTAAAAACAAATACTTTGTAACGGTACAATTAACTTGAGAAATTAGTTTAAAAGGACTTAGAATTACCATCAAACGTGAAATGAAAAAGGTTTATAGCAATTATTTGCGTGGTGTGCCATAATGTTGGATGATATCGTACTTATCCAGTTCTCCTTTACTCCTTTGTTAGATCCTTAGATACGAAATCCACTTAATTTTTTTTTGATTAGGAATTTTTTGTTGTTGTTGTCATAAAATAAATATTTTACTTTTTTCACAGGCTCTTCAGTCGTAGAGATCCAGAGGAGGATGGAATGATGAAAAGAAGAGGAAGACAAGGTCCAAATGCCAACCTTGTTAAGACGTTGGTTTTTTTCTTTCTAGAAAGTGAGGTTAGTTGATAGTATTTATTTTATACTTAGGTTCAAAAAATTTTGGAAAAGGGGTTAGAATGAGGCACATTAAGAAAATATATATTCCTTGTAGCACAGTAAATTGTGAATAGAATGGAGATCTACCCACTCCCCAAATTTCTTTAAAAATATGCTTTCTACTTTTTTTGTTTTTGTTTTTTTTTTTTTGAGATGGAGTCTCGCTCTGTCACCCAGGCTGGAATACAGTGGCACCATCTCGGCTCACTGCAGCCTCTGCCTCCCAGGTTCAAGCATTTCTGCCTCAGCCTTCCGAGTAGCTGGCCTTCCAGGTGTGTGCCACCATGCCCAGCTAATTTTTTGTTGACTAGGCTGATCTTGAACTCCTGACCTAAAGTGACCCGCCTGCCTTGGCCTCCCAGTGTTGGGATTACAGGCGTGAGCCACTGTGCCCAGCCACTTTCTACTTTTAGTAAGATGTTCAAACAGTTGGATTTATGTATAGTGCTGAGAATATTAATTTTAGAGTTCAAAATCCTATTTGTCAGTTGGATTACTCTGCTTACTATTTGTGTGATCTTGGTTTAGCTACTTACTCTTTCTAAGCCTCAGTTTCTTAGTAAAAAGATGAGTAATAAATTCTTAGTTAACACTGAAATAAGTTGTATAAAACTTAACACAGATCTAGAACACTGTAAGATTTCAAATGTTGGTAGCTGCCATTGCAATTGTAGATGTGGACTTAAACTAGTCTCCCTAAAGTTGGAAACCTACAATGTTAGCCAGATTTTGAGAGGGCTCAAAATTTATTTTGGTGTTCATATTACATATTATTTGATTAGTGATCGGGCCTTTTAATTTTCTAGTTATTTCTATATATGGATATATAATTGGTTTTTTATTCTTTAGGATTTTCTACGTTATACCATCAGGTCATTTATAAAGAAAGATAATTTTCCTTTTCCTTTCCAGCATTTTTTTTTTTCATTTTTTTTTCTTGCCTTACTGAATTGGCTAAGACCTTCAGTAGAATGTTGAATAGGGCCAGGTGCGGTGGCTCACGCCTGTATTCTCACCACTTTAGGAGGCTGAAGCGGGTGGATCGCTTGAGGCCAGGAGTTTGAGACCAGCCTGGCCAACATGGCAAAACCTCTTCTCTACTAAAAATACAAAAATTAGCCAGGCGTGGTGGTACATGCCTGTAATCCCAGCTACTTGGAAGGCTGAGGCACAGGAATCGCTTGAACCAGGGATGCAGAGGTTGCAGTGAGTCAAGATCGTGCTACTGCACTCCAGCTTGGGTGACAGCAAGACTCTGTCTCAAGTAGACATCTTTGGATTGTTCCTGATCTTATGGGAACAGTGTCCAATATTGCAGTATTAATTACCTTGTTAGCTATAGGTGTTTTGTAGCTATTTATAATCAGATTGAGAATATTTCCTTTTATCCTTTCTTTGCTGAAAGTTTCTAACATGAATGGAAATTGAATTCTGTAAGATGCTTCTACATTCCTTGAGGTGATTGTTTTATTTTTATCCTTTACTATGTTAATGTGTTATGTTGAATGACTTTTTAAATGTTGGATCAACCTACTTGTTCATGATGTTATTCTTTTTATATATTGTTGGATTCCGTTTGCAAATATTTTATTTTATTTATTTTTTTAAGAGACTGTCTTGCTCTGTCCCTCAGCCTGAAGTGCAGTGGCGTAATCATAGCTCATTGCAGCCTTGAACTTCTGGGCTTAATTGATCCTCTTGCCTCAGCCTCCCTAGTAGCTCCGACTACAACTGTGTGCCACCACACCCAGCTAGTTTATTTTAGAATCTTGTAGACAATGGGGGTGTCTCGTGTCCCAGGCTAGTCTTCAACTCTTGGGCCCAAGCAGTCCTCCCTCCTTGGCCTCCCAAAGTGCTGGGATTACAGGCATAAGCCACAGCACGTGGCCCGGTTTGCCAGTTTTTGAGGATATTCCATGTTCATAAAGCATTTAGATTTAGATTTTTTTATTATTTGTAATTGCTTTGACAGATTTTTTTTTTTTGTATAATTATTATGATTTGCACGCCCCCTCCTCCCCCCGCCAAAGGAGTTGGGAAACAGTAGGGCTTTTTTTTTTTTTTTTTTTTTTTTTTTTTGATACAAAGTCTCACTCTGCTGCCCAGGCTGGAGTGCAGTGGTGTGATCTCGGCTCACTGCTAATCTCCACCTCCCACATTCAAGCGATTCTCCCCCCTCAGCCTCCATATAGTTGGAATTACAGGCACGTGTCACCACACCTGGTTAATTTTTGTATTTTTAGTAAAGACAGGGTTTTGCCGTGTTGGCCAGGCTGGTCTTGAACTCCTGACCTCAGGTTTTCCACCTGCCTTGGCCTCCCAGAGTGCTGGGATTACAGGTGTGAGCCACCATGCCCAGCTTTTAAGCTGGGCCTTTTAAGGGTCTTTTAAGCTTCACATAATGAAGAGAATTATTTGCTTATATATTGAATTGACAAACATACATTTTGTGTTTTAATTAACCATTATCATTCCCATTCAGGTAAAGTAAATTCATAGCATACCTAAGAATTGAGAGTAGCTAACTGATATAATATTAGGTCCAAATAAGCAATATGTATATAATTTCTTTATAAAATACTTTTCAGGGCAGGTGCGGTGGCTCACACCTGTAATCCCAGCACTTTGGGAGGCTGAGGTGGGCGGATCACCTGAGGTCAGGAGTTTGAGACCAGCCTGGCCAACATGGTGAAACCTCATCTCTACTAAAAAATACATAAATTAGCCGGGCGTGGTGGTGCATGCCTGTAGTCCCAGCTACTTGGGAGGCTGAGGCAGGAGAATCACTTGAACCTGGGAGGTGGAGGTTGCAGTGAGCCAAGATCGAACCACTTCCCAACAGCCTGGGCGAGAGTGAGACTCTGTCTCTGCCCCACCAAATACATATAATTTATTATAAATATATAAAAATATTAAAAAATGTATATTTTTCATATTAATGTTTTAATGATAATTGTTAATGTGTAATGATGCTACCTAACACGTCTTTCTTACAGCAAGCAGACTAAGGCAGTTTCTTCTCTGTCCTTTCATCTATTTGACCTCAAAAAATAGACAGCTGTTTGAGAGTTTGTAGATGGTATCAATAAAGTTTCCATTCTTTTGAGTTAAGGCTAGTGTGCTTATTGTCTAAGACCACATTGCTCTTTTTAAATTTTAGTTACATGAGCATGCAGCATACCTTGTGGATAGCATGTGGGACTGTGCTACTGAGCTGCTGAAAGACTGGGAATGTATGAATAGCTTGTTGCTGGAAGAGCCACTTAGTGGAGAGGAAGGTAAGGATGTTTAATTATGGTATTTTTGTTTAGACAGTTTTGTAAGTAGATTTTTACTCATTCCATTTGTTTATCCTTTTAGTCAAGACAATTTGATAGAAAGTCTTACTTTGTGCATAGTTTTGTTTTCATGTAAATATTATGCTATGTAAAAAGATGTAATTGCTGTCAGCATTCTTTATTTTTTTTTTATCTGGGTTATTTTCTTTACCCAAATGTATGAATCTGTGGTGGATAGTTTTGGGATGCTGAGGGTTTTAGGAAGGTTGTCTTTTCTGTGATACAGTAATGGGATTTTCTTTAGTACCTTAGGGCAGGTTCTGTTTACAGGCAGAAGAAACTGTTATGTAATAATTACAAGTGGCATATAGGGAGAAGAAATAGGCTCTTTTTGACTTTTTGACTTTTTTTTTGTTTTTTAGCACTAACAGATAGGCAAGAGAGTGCTCTGATTGAAATAATGCTTTGTACCATTAGACAAGCGGCTGAATGTCATCCTCCCGTGGGAAGAGGGACAGGAAAAAGGGTATGACAATCAATGTCTTTTCAATATTCTAAACTCCATTTCTCCTTTTTCAGAATCTTTTAAAAATTCCATTTTAGCCATGAAACAAAATTTTTTAAAATTTTGTTTTATTTTTCAGACAACCTTTGCTTATAAATGTCTTAGAGGTAAATTTTAAAGCATTAGCAATTTGAGAAATTTGAGTTCTCTATAAGATACTTTTTTAGTTAACTGCAGGAGATATGATTGACAGTCCCTGCCTTCATGACTGAATGTAGTGTACACCATTTGGAATGGTGCAGTTGTATGTTCTATTTATGGAGTTGCTTTCTTTTTCTTCTAAAATAAAATCAGAAATAAAAATCGAGATAATTTTTTATTAAAATAAGGAAATTTCTATTTCCTGGGATCATATTTTAGTGCATTTTTGTAAAGTTTATGTGAATTTGCATTTTATACCAACAATTCCACAGGCTTTCAAACTTTTGACTGTAAAGCATAAAAATTCTTTTTTATATTGTGACGTATTACACGTGAATATATTTGTGTTTGTGCATAACTGAAACAAAATTTTATCAAAGACAAGGTGATGTTTTCTATATTTTCTATTTCTGTGTTTAAAAATTTCTGTTTCTTTTTGCTAATTGCTGATAGCAATTTAGTGTTTTGAATTTGTTACTTATGTGTCGTGTTCCACAGCCTAGAGTAAGCAGAAATGCTGGTCAATCCCAATATTTTATATATAAGCTCCTAAACTATATTTCCTATTTTTAACCGATTCTCCAACCATCTGAAGGTAGAGTTGATGAGTCTTATTGGATATTGATTTTCCCTCTAGGACTATGTAAAATTTTTTTTGTTATTTCAGGTAGCTTTATGTTTTTATAATGTGTAGTTTTCTCTTTCGTGTCACTTTTAGGGTTAATGTTTTATGGTGAAATTTTTGTGTCCATCTCTTGAAGTTTACTTTTAGTAATCATTTTGTATGTTTTAACTAAAACTTGAACACTTAACAGTGCTAATGGGCTTAATAAATATAGAAGTCTTTCTGTTACTTTAGGTGCTTACAGCAAAGGAGAAGAAGACACAGTTGGATGACAGGACAAAAATCACTGAGCTTTTTGCCGTGGCCCTTCCTCAGTTATTAGCAAAAGTAAGTTTGTGTTGATATCATAGTGTTATTAAGAAATCACAGTTTTTTTTTTTTTTTTCTAAATGCCTCACAGAATATTATAATGCTTATTGCGATATATACATATATATATATATATATATATTTTTTTTTTTTTTTTTTTTTTTTGAGATGGAGTCTTGCCGTGTTGCCCAGGCTGGAGTGCAGTGGCGCGATGTGGGCTCACTGCAAGCTCCGCCTCCTGGGCTGACGCCATTCTCCTGCCTCAACCTCCCCAGTAGCTAGGACTACAGGCATCCGCCACCACGCCCGGCTAATTTTTCTTTTTGGTATTTTTAGTAGAGGCGGGGTTTCACTGTGTTAGTCAGGATGGTCTCGATCTCCTGACCTCATGAGCCGCCCGCTTCGGCCTCCCAACGTGCTAGAATTACAGGCATGAGCCACCGCGCCCGGCCTTATAGTGATATTTTTAACATGATCTTTGTATTTCACAGTACTCTGTAGATGCAGAAAAGGTGACTAACTTGTTGCAGCTGCCTCAGTACTTTGATTTGGAAATATATACCACTGGACGATTAGAAAAGGTAAGATTATTTTGTGTAAAAAAAACCTTTAAGAAAAATTTTTTAGTTCATTTCATCATAGCGTTTGTTTATATTTCTTAAAATGTGTTTTTGGGACGTATTTTAAGAAAGGAAACCTATAGCTTAGGTCTTCTGTACTTTAGATTAGTTTGACTCACAGAATGGTGGTAATGATGCTTCCCTTTGCCCACAGCTGTACCTTCATTCTTAGCTATTATGTGACTGTGTCACTGATCATTTATGGAGACTAGGGGTGGATAACTAGATAATAACAATTAGATGAGATTGGGCTCATTCAGGGTGGTATGGCCATAGACAATAGTAACAATTATAAGACAAAATCAACTAATATTTATTGAACACTTTTGCTGTGTTCTATGAATATATGTTAGTATTCTCACCACAGCCCTATGAGGTAGGTAATATCTCCCTTAAAGTTGAGGAATAAGTATGGATGGATCAGTATATTTATTTATCATGATTAGAAAAGCACCTTAAAATGTACGCTCTGTGTCATAGAGTTACTGTATTTGACAGTTTTTTCTATGGTGGTGTGGTGATGTAGTCACCTTATACCTATCACATATGCCTTAGTTTTGATGAAAAATATTATTTTGCAGCATTTGGATGCCTTATTGCGACAGATCCGGAATATTGTAGAGAAGCACACAGATACAGATGTTTTGGAAGCATGTTCTAAAACTTACCATGCACTCTGTAACGAAGAGTTCACAATCTTCAACAGGGTAGATATTTCAAGAAGTCAACTGATAGATGAATTGGCAGATAAATTTAACCGGCTTCTTGAAGATTTTCTGCAAGAGGTATATATTATAACTATTACAAGTATTTTGTCAGTTGAGCACCTCTACTCCAGTAAGCCAATTAGTCACCCAAGTGTTAGTCTTGGTGATAGTCCCTAGCAGTATTTTGAAAAGATGTTCAGCCTTTTCATTCTATGACTCACCAGGCTGCTACTCCACCAAAATAAGAAAGTGTTAAGAATCTGTGACTCAGAGAAGGTGAAAGCAAAACTAACATCTTTTTTGTTTTGAGAAATGGTCTGGACAGTTACCTGGTTAAACCAGGGCTGTTAAGGAATAGGGTGTTAATGGAACAGAAAAGGAGAGCTGGATTTAGACTAGATAGCCTAAAAAAGTGGAGTATTTCTAAGTGTTTTGGCAGTGTAGGTTAGGGAAGGACATTATGTTTTTTTTTTTTTGTTTTTTTTTTTTTGAGACGGAGTCTTGCTCTGTTGCCCAGGCCGCAGCACAGTGGTGCGATCTCAGCTCACTGTAGCCTCTGCTTCCCAGATTCAAGCGATTTTCCTGCCTCAGTCTTCCGAGTAGCTGGGACTATAGGCATGTGCCACCGTACCAGGCTAATTTTTGTATTTTTAGTAGAGATGGAGTTTCACCACGTTGGCCAGCCTGGTCTCGAATTTCTGACCTCAGGTGATCCACTCGCCTTGGCCTCGCTAAGTGCTGGGATTACAGGCATGAACCACCACACCCGATCTGGGTTTTGATATTATAAAACTTTTTCAGTTTCCTGTGTTATTCTCTTGTATTTCCAAAGAGGCTTAGTGCATAGCACTTAAATACACTTGTATTTTTGTTGTGATTGTTATTTTTTCTGGAAATATTTACATTAAATTTTCTTGAATAAAATAAAAATTCATAATTGTCAAATTAATGCTGTTAGCCTTTTCCACATCACTTTTATCATTAATGTTGTAAAATCATATGGACTTTGTAATTTCTAGTTTTCTTGTTTTATTAATTACTCATTTAACTTTTATTTGGTGTATATCGTTATTCTGGGCTTATTAAGTTTTACTAATTGGAGGTTTGTGCAAATATTTTGATGTACAATTATTACATTCTTAATTAAAAATTGTAATAGCTCTACTCTTGGCTGAATATGATTTTGATTAGGACAAATTCATTTAAAATCAAGCAATGGTTTGTTAATTAAATTTAATTACTTTGTAGAAGAGTTATAGTTTAAAAACAAGTGCTTTTTTGAGAGAACTAGAGTTCAACACAGTAGATTTAGTAGTGTGTAAACAATTTTATGTTTCCTGTAGTAAGACTGGTAAAATTTTTCAAAACTTAAGTTACCCTAAGTTGAAAATGAATGAAATTAATAAATATTGATATCCAAATAGGACCAGCATATCTAGTCATTATTCAGGGGGTTTTTCCCTATTTATTTGTGATTAGTGTCATATGTCTTCATGATGATATACATTTAAGGTACTTAGGTTTTGTCCTTTAGGTATTGTCTTTCTGATATTCTTGTCATTTAAGTATTTTATTGTCCTAGTGCATTTATTACTGTGAAAAAATAGATGCCTTTATAATTTTGTGTCAAGTTTACTTAGAAGAAAAAGAAGAATGTCATTTTCATTTTTTCTCTTAGTTATGATGTTTCTTTTCTTTTTTTTTTTTTTTTTTGAGACGGAGTCTCGCTATGTCGCCCAGGGTGGAGTGCAGTGGCCGGATCTTAGCTCACTGCAAGCTCCGCCTCCCGGGTTTTTACGCCATTCTCCTGCCTCAGCCTCCCGAGTAGCCGGGACTACAGGCGCCCACCACCTCGCCCGGCTAGTTTTTTGTATTTTTTAGTAGAGACGGGGTTTCACCGTGTTAGCCAGGATGGTCTCGAACTCCTGACCTCGTGATCCGCCCGTCTCGGCTTCCCAAAGTGCTGGGATTACAGGCTTGAGCCACCGCGCCCGGCCTAGTTATGATGTTTCTATGATAACAAACTTGTGTTGATTTATTACCCCAGCCATATTGCCTTAAATTTGGCCAGATCTAGGTATTGAATGACAAAGTTCGTTTGTGGGTTTTGTTACGTTATTCTTTATTTTTCAGGGTGATAGTAACATTTTGATAGCCTAGGATTTTTCACTCTGATGGTTCTTAAGTATAATTAATATTCATAGGGTGAAGAACCTGATGAAGATGATGCATATCAGGTATTGTCAACATTGAAGAGGATTACTGCTTTTCATAAGTAAGTTGAATTTTGAAGTTCCTGTTTTCTTAAATCTGTAGAAATAAACTTGCATGTTTTGTGGGTTATAATGTTAATTTCTAAGCTAATTTGTTGTTGTTGTTGTTGTTGTTGTTGTGGGGGCATTTTAAAGTTTACTGCATTTACTGCATTCTGTTAATAGTCAAGTCCAAAACAACTGTCATTAGGTTTAGCTTTTTAATAAAGCTTATTTATTTATTTATTTATTTATTTATTTATTTTTACAGTGCCCATGACCTTTCAAAGTGGGATCTATTTGCTTGTAATTACAAACTCTTGAAAACTGGAATCGAAAATGGAGACATGCCTGAGCAGGTTTTTATTTATTTACTAGTTACACATTTAACTTTGAAAAGTGAAGTCTTGTGACTTTTAAATTTTAACTGTATCCTTTGATTCTTTTTACAGATTGTTATTCACGCACTGCAGTGTACTCACTATGTAATCCTTTGGCAACTTGCTAAGATAACTGAAAGCAGCTCTACAAAGGTTTGTGGTGGTTCGATAGTGTTTTTGTTAGACTAAGTATCATTAACGGTTTTCAGCAAACTTACACATTTAATGAGATCAGTTATTTCAGTGAAATGTTGCTTGTTTCTAATGTACTGTTATTTATAGTTTGATGTATATTCAGTGGAGGACATCAGTATGGTTTGTTTCAAGGTATGATTTTTAATTAAACATTGTTGTTCACGTTTGAAGGTTGCATAATCTGTGGTTTTCTGTATTCTCAAAGTTGATGACCAAGAGCCTTTGAAACAGATATAAGTATTAGATTACATAAATTGAAGATAATAAACCAACTGCCCCTAGATCTTCTTATGCTCTGGTATTGTTTTGAGATAACCTTATTCATATTCAAGATCTCTCTAGTGATGTTCCAAATTCATGATCAATCATTTTCTGATTGAATATATAATGTGCTAGTGCCAGCTATTAGTACATATAGAGCTTTTAAAGCTTTACCCATAATGATAATCCTTAATGTGTTTAGTAATTGAACTAAACAGGACTGCCTTTTCCATTTGTAAATTGGAAGCTTAAACATTGTACTTGTAGTACTGGATATTGCCTTAAATATTGTTTGGGCTCATTTTTAGAAATATCACGCAATTTCTGAGAGTTCGGGAGTTAGGTGTTTGTAGGCATTTTCTTCAAAAAGTAATCCTCTTGATAATAAGTTTGTGTTGCCTAAACCCAGAGAATAATGTTAAATACTTAGAATTTCTCTGGGCTTTTAAGATGCTGTTTATATCTACAAATGGATTTTTCCTCTTGAAAAATCAATATAGTATTGTTAACATTATGTGCTTTTTTTTTTTCTCCCTTTTCTTTTGAGGCAGAGTCTTGCTCTGTCATCGAGGCTGGAGTGTAGTGCAGTTTCGGCTCACTGCAACCTCTGACTTTTGGGTTCAAGCAATCCTTGTGCCTCAGCCTCCTAAGCTGCTGGGACTGCAGTCACGCACCTCCACGCCCACTAATTTCTGCATTTTTAGTAGACATGGGATTTCACCATGTTGACCAGGCTTACGAACTCCTGGCCTCAACTGATCTGCCCACTTTGGCCTTCCAAAGTGCTGGGATTACAAGCGTGAGCCACTGTGCCCCGCTCATTGTGTGCTTTTTATCAGTTAGGAAAAAGTTAATTTAACTAAATGTTAAGCTTGTAGTAGGAACGGTGACTATATTACCATATATAATTGCTCATCTATGTTGAAAGTTAAAAAATAAACTGGAAAAAAAGCAGTATTTTTAGTATAGGAAAGGAGTGAATATAAAATTATTTATGGTAAGCCAGGCACTGTGGCTCACGCCTGTACTCCCAGCACTTTCAGAGGCTGAGGAAGGCCACTCACTTGAGGTCAGGAGTTCAAGACCCGCCTGGCGAACATGGTGAAACCTTGTCTCTACTAAAAATACAAAAATTAGTCGGGCGTGGTGGTGTGCACCTGTAATCTCAGCTACTCAGGATGCTGAGGCAGGAGAATTATTGCCTGAACCTGGGAGGCAGAGGTTGCAGTGAGCCGAGATCATGTCACTGCACTTCAGCCTGGGCTATGAGCCGAGATCATGTCACTGCACTTCAGCCTGGGCTACAGAGTGAGCTCTATCTCAAAATAAATAAACAAACAAATTAATTAACTTAAATTAAAAGTTTGAGACGTTTTAAAGTTTATAGTAACACCACAAAATGTTTTCCATTCTGAGTTTTTATAAAGTACAGCAGTATCCTTCTAACAAGAAATGGAAGATGCCATTTCTTTTTTATTATTTTCTTCCATTTATGGGTTGACCACCCTTGAAATGATGTGAGCACGGAGTGTAAATCTTTATTAGCATTCTGTGCTAGTGGCTAAAGCCTTAGGATATTATCTATTAGTGTACCTCATATTTTTTTTTTTTTTTTTTTTTTTTTTTGAGACGGAGTCTCGCTCTGTCGCCCAGGCTGGAGTGCAGTGGCCAGATCTCAGCTCACTGCAAGCTCCGCCTCCCGGGTTCACGCCATTCTCCTGCCTCAGCCTCCCGAGTAGCTGGGACCACAGGCACCGCCACCTCACCCGGCTAATTTTTTGTGTTTTTAGTAGAGACGGGGTTTCGCCGTGTTAGCCAGGATGGTCTCGATCTCCTGACCTTGTGATCCGCCCATCTCGGCCTCCCAAAGTGCTGGGATTACAGGCTTGAGCCACCGCGCCCGGCCTGTGCCTCATATTTTTAAGGCTGCACTTTGGTGAGATTTGTAAGACAAACCGTCTCTTTGTTTTCATTTCTAGTAAATTATAAAGAAGAAATTTAAATCAAATGCACAAGTAGAGTTAATAAAGCTATATATATATGATAATGTTTTACGTAATTGAAAACATTTTAAAGAAATGCTGAATTGTTTATACAATATTTTTTAAAAGTTAATGTTAAATTTTTTCAAGGAGGACTTGCTGCGTTTAAAGAAGCAAATGAGAGTATTTTGTCAGATATGTCAACATTACCTGACCAACGTGAATACTACTGTTAAGGAACAGGTTAGTAATTACTATGGATGGTAATCTTTTTGTAAGCAACTTTTATAAAATCTGAACTAATGTAGAAAGTTTAAATAATACTAAGATTGAGCGAAGCAGAAATATCTTGTATCTGCCTATGTGTACTATACTAAAAAAATAGGTCAATATATTGGACTTGTGCATAATAAAATTGATTAATTTCATGTGGGGTTTATAATTGCATTATAGATTACCCTTCTAGTTAATTTATGTTGTTGTTCCTTTATGACACATGGTAAACAGACTTCTTCATACAAATTATAGATGTATGAAATTAACAAAAAGTCATTCCTGAAAGCAACTAATGTAACAAGTTTGCTCCAGGATAGAAAAGTCCACGAGGTTTTGTTCTCTGAGAATATCAAATGTTGGCATTCTCGCTCATCCTGATCTTTCTGTGGACCTTGTCTGAAATAAACATTTATAGTCACTCTTCCAAGTGTTAACCTTCCCAGCCCATATGCCTTCATGCTTCCATTACTTCCAACCTTTTCAGTTCTGGAAATAGACTGTTAACCTGGTTTGATCCTAGAACTAACGTCATGTTCAGTTCTAATTCTCTAATTGAGAGGATTAAGCTTCGTTGGAAACATGCTTTTCAAATGCTTTTATGGGAAGATGTTTTCACAAGCATTTCATAATAACTATTAATATGGTATAGTCAAAAGGATTATGGTGATTTCAAGGTTTGCAACCATTTCATACAGCTTAACCTTTGTTTTTTCAGGTAGAATCCCAATAGTCAACCTGACTATGATTTTTGGACACTGTGATATGTTCAAATATACCAGCCCTTTTGTTTGGCACTTGTTTTTATTTAATTAAAAAATACCGAAGCTAATTTTAATAAAACATATTTGGATTTCTATAGTTTAAAATGTCCATTCAGTGCCCAGCTGTTAGTCTCTTTTTTTTGTATTTCCATCTCTCTCTTGTCCCTACCATACATATATGCTTGGTCACACATGAATTAGAAGGTATTCAATGGCCAAGATGCAGTTACTGAATTTTGCTTTTTTTTCTTTTTTCCAAAAATATGAAGTATATAGCTATAACTGTTACATTGCTGAATTCTTTCCAATTTTATATGTGTTGTTTTGAACTATAGCAATAAAGGGTGTGGTACTTTAATTTTCATCTCTATAATTCAGATGAAAGGAACAAGACTTCTGATGGTAGTAAATTGAATTTAGATTTAAACTCTTGGAATAGGATTTTAATGACATGCACGGATCCAAACCTAATGCATGAAATATTACTTTATATTTGCATGGGACACCAAGTTATTCAGCATAATAATCCCTATTTTTACAGCATTAACACATAATCCTTGTGGGTTATCCTGTGTAACTGCCTATATAATCCCTTGCTCAGGCCATAGAGGTTAATTATTTAGTTATTAAACAGCTTGTGTGCCCAGTCTTCCCAACAGCTTCCCAGAATGTGTCCTGGTCAGCTCACTTGATTTGCCAGTTCAGCTAATTAGTAAATATCATCATACTTAATACTTTATATCCTTACTCTTTATGTTGCAAGTTTTTGTAAACTGAAATATGCTAATAGGTATAAATTACTACTATAGTAGTTAGGAGAAGAGACTGAAGGAAGGGGTAAAAACATAAAGAGAAAAAGTAAATATGGTTGGTTCCAAAATGGCAAAACTGTTAGTAAGATCTATTTTGTGCTCTGTATTATATTGTCTTTCCAGGAATGGGCTTCCTTTAAATGTATTTTCTGGTTTACTTTGTTGTTTTTTTTTTTTTTTTTTTTTTTTTTTTGGAGACGGAGTCTCACGCTGTTGCCCAGGCTGGAGTGCAGTGGCGCGATCTCGGCTCACTGCAAGCTCCGCCTCCCGGGTTCCCGCCATTCTCCTGCCTCAGCCTCCTGAGTAGCTGGGACTACAGGCGCCCGCCACCGCGCCCGGCTAATTTTTTGTATTTTTAGTAGAGACGGGGTTTCACTGTGGTCTCGATCTCCTGACCTTGTGATCCGGCCGCCTCGGCCTCCCAAAGTGCTGGGATTACAGGCTTGAGCCACCGCGCCCGGCCTACTTTGTGACCCTAAATTTCTATTTTCATTACCCCTTCCCAACAAATAATTAACTAGTCTGTGACTCCATTTAAAACCCGTGGCAGAGTTTTTATTAAGCTCCTTGAGATACAACTTCAGCCTTGTGTTTATTATAATATGTTCAGGTTTACCTGATAAATAGTAAGCAGCCCCGTATCTGGTTATGTTTTCTCTACTTAATCAGTACACGTGTGAACAATGAGAGTACTTAGTAAGTACCACAGATTTTGTGATCTCTATTCTAATACTTACCTCTTTAATGTTTTTTCTTCTGTAGAATGAAGAATGGTACCAAGTTTATACATTATTTCATGTTTGAGAATGAATACCTTGGGGCATTGCAATATAGAGCAAAGTAGGGGATTTGGAGTTAGAAAACCTGAGTTTGAGTCCTGACCCTGCATGTTTTGGTAGTGTGTAACATATTGTACAAGTCACTTAATGTTGCTGAAAATTAAAAAAAAAAATTGTGAAATTTGCAGTTAGTAAAGCATTATGCAAATATATATACTTCTCAGCTTTAGAATCTTAGGAAAATACTAAACATTGATTTCTCTTAAGATTTTTAAATATAGAAAGTTGGATTCTGTTTCTGTGTTAAATATGTAAATTATTTGTGGCAGTTAGTGAGAAATCTTGGATTATAGCATGCTTTCCTCTTTTTTTTTTTTTAAATAGGCCTTCACTATTCTGTGTGATATTTTGATGATCTTCAGCCATCAGATTATGTCAGGAGGGCGTGACATGTTAGAGCCATTAGTTTACACCCCTGATTCTTCATTGCAGTCTGAGTTGCTCAGCTTTATTTTGGATCATGTCTTCATTGAACAGGATGATGATAATAATAGTGCAGGTAATTTTATTGCCATCTTTTTATTAAATCTGTGTGTCCACCATAAAATCAAACTTAAGTAACAATGATGTACATTGGTGCACTAGAATGTATTTTATCCTTAAAAACGTGAAACACAGGTATATATTCCAGTGCACTAGAATATATTTTATCCTTAAAAACGTGAAACACAGGTATATATTCCAGCACATTTATGTTCATTTTTTGTACTATTGTGAAGAAAATGTGATGTTGCAGAGTATAGGCTCTCAAGTCAGATCTCTGCTTCTCACTAGCACTGAGCCTGTTTTCTAATTTCTAACTACCTCATAAAACTGTTAAAAATCGAGCCAAATGACTAGTACAGTGCCTGGACATATAGCATGTACTCAATAAAATTTACTCCCTCTTGCCCTTATTTATTGGTAATACCAATATGCAGATAATTTGGGAAGAATCAAGTATTTATGTTACTTTTTGTTGTGTACTTGTATACCATAGGTTTTTTTTTAAATTTTGGGAGTATTAATGTGATTTCTGAATGTTAGAAAAATGTTTGAAACTGCTATGTAAAAGTCTGGGGCAGTATAGAATGTTCACAGGAAAAGAATCAAACCAGCCTCACCTAGTGTTAAGTTACTCTTCACACCCTAATTGTTTACACACCCTAATTGCCTACTTGAGCATGAAGTCATGGAAAAGAAGTGATATTTGGTGGCGTCTTTCTGGGTTTGTTTTTAGTTTGAAGGTATATTTTTTGTTTATTTTTTAGAAACAGAGTCTCACTCTGTTGTCTAGCCTGGAGTACAGTAGCATTATGATAGCTCACTGCACCCTCAAACTCTGACCAAAGCAATCCTCCCATCTTAGCCTCCTGAGTAGCTAGGACTACAGGTGGTGTGCCACCGTGCTTGGCTAATTTTTTGTAGACATGGAGTCTTGATATGTTGCCCAGGCTGGTCTTGAACTCCTGGCCTCCAGTGATCCTCTTGCCTTGGCCTCCCAAAGTGTGAAGTTATACTTAAAGGAAAATACAACATCAACATGTGTATATCCATACTGATGTATCACTGCATATCAGGGTGTAAATAAACAGGTAATTCTGTATACGGCATGTAGCTTATTTTTAGCAATAGAGAGCTTTGTGCTCACGTACTAAAAACTTACTCTGAACACAAATGAGAAACCCAGAGTTGCCCAAACAGTTGTCAGAATCCATGTAGTGAAGGTTATATACTTTGAGTTTTTCATCTGTTACTCTAAGCTATTGGCTTAGTTATGCTTTTATTCATAATATTGACATTTATTGGTCAGCAGGCAGTTTACTAGATGGTATGGATATGAAAAGATGAAACAAGGTATCATCCTTCAAGAATTAAATTCAGGTTGAAAAGAACCAAGTAATTATAGTGCAATTTTTTTTTTTTTTTTTTTTTTTTTTTTTTTTTTTGAGGTGGAGTCTCGCTCTGCCACCCAGGCTGGAGTGCAGTGGCACAATCTTGGCTCACTGCAACCTCCGCCTCCCAGGTTCAAATGGCTTTCCTACCTTAGCCTCCCAAGTAGCTGGGAGGCTACTCGTGTCAACCACCACACCCAGCTAATTTTTCTTTTTCTTTTTTTTTTTCTTCTTCTTCTTTTTTTAAATTTATTGTTTTATGTTATGTTATGTTATGTTATTTTAGTAGAGACAGAGTTTCACCATGTTGGCCAGGCTGGTCTTGAACTCCTGACCTCAGGTGATCTGCCCGCCTCGGCCTCCCAAAGTACTGGGATTACAGGTGTGAGCCACTGTGCCTGGCCTATAGTGCAATTTTTGATAAGTAATGGAGACATGTACAAAGTGTTTTGGGCATGTAGAGTAAGTTCTCACTGATCTGCAGGTATTGAAGCATCTTTTGAGAAGCTAACATCTGAAATTAATCCAAAAAGTGAATAGGACTTTATAAAACGTCTTTTTTTTTTTTTTTTTTAAACTTCTAAAACGTCTATGAGAAAGCACAATTGTATTCTAAAACCTGATACAAAATAAGTTTTGGTACATAACCCTTTTGTTAATTTGGGGCTGCCTTAGCTTCATTTAGTCCATGGGGAATTGAATTAGAGTACGCTTGCCAAAACTCTTGACCACCTAGGAGCTTCCTAGAATTACCCACAGCATCTTATCTCCTTGGACTTTGTGTGTGTGTGGCGGGGGGGTCTCACTCTGTCACCCAGGTTGTGGTGTGGACTCCATATAGCTCATCGCAGCCTAAATCTCCCAGGTACAAATGATTCTCCCACCTCAGTCTCTGGAGTAGCTGGGACTCAAGCGTGTGCCACTCTGCCTGGCTAATTTATTTAATTTTTAGTAGAGACGAGGTCTTGCTGTGTAGCCCAGGGTGGTTTCCAACCCTGGGCTCAAGCAGTCCTCTCATCTTGGCTTCTCAACGTGCTGGGATTACAGATGTGAGCTACTGTACCTGGCACTATTTTCACTTTTAAAATGAAGTGCATTCTAGTCCAATGGAAGAGTAGAAAATATAACAGATTTTTTACATAACCATTCTATCAGTCTTTGTCAAATTTAGCTGTATTTGTTTTAGGTTTTTTTAAAGAAATAAAAGTACAGTTACAAAAGAAGCCCTCATTTGTATTCCTCCCTTATCCCGTTATCCTCCCCTTTTCCCTAGAGATAACTGCTATCCCAAATTTGTTGTTTATTACACCTTTGCATTTTGGTTTTATTTTACTAAGAATTTGTATCTGTTAAAAATACATAGTTCATTTATTCTTGCTAACTTCCATGTAAATGATATTATGTTGAACCTTTTGCAATTTGCCTTTTGTCTTATTTTTAAAATATGAAATGAGATCTTGCTATATTGCCCAGGCTGGCCTCAACCTCCTGGCCTCAAACAGTACTGTTGCCTCAGCCTCCTCAGTATCTGAGATTATAGGCACACACCACTGCAACCAGTACAATTTTCTTTTTTGAATTTACATTCCTGAGATAAAACAGTGTTGACATGTGGCTAGAATTCATTCATTCCGACCAGTATTATATGATACAAGTTAACAACAGTTTATCCATTTTCTTATTTTTAGACATTTAGGTTATTTCTACTTTTTCCTCAATTAAAATAGTGTTACGACAAATATTTCAATGCTTAGCTCCTTGAGCACATGTGTAGTTCTTTTCTAGTGTATACCTGAATGGAATTGCTAGATTATATAGTGTGTGTGCATCTTGCCAAAGTGGTTGTAGTATTTTACCCTGCTTTCAGCAGCATATGATAATTTCCATTGTTACTCATCCTCACCTAACATCTAGTATTGTAGACCCTTGCATATTGTATTTGTTAGCCAACATCAGATTAGAAAGGGAGAGGAAAATAGGGAATGCTCCTAGAGGCATTTCATTTGACAATACATAATAATAATGGCATCTGACACTTAATGAAAGGCCCAGTGTGTTAGGTACTTCTTTGCATTCCTTAATATCCAGAAGAGAAAAAGTTGGCTAATTATTGACAAGCAGTTAGTGGAGGAAAATAAAAATCAGGACTTAAACACTTTTAATATCATAGGATAGTTTAGTCTTTAGAGGGAAAATGTCTGTATGTCATTGGAAACAATGTCATGTAGAAATTGTCCATTATAGTGACAGAGCTATTAAGAAAAGGTTACTTTATGTATTCAGTGTAATGATATGTCTTAGGTGTCTAAGCAAATAGTGTTGCATCTTGGGACATATATTTGAGATATAACTTTCTCTGATGGTCTGTCTTGAACAAATTCTTACTCTTAAAATTTGGTTTTAGTTTACTAGAAGTTATCAAAGATTACCAGAGACAAGATGAAAAATTAATTAAATGAAAGAACATTCTTACTATACATAAAATAGTTTTTGATATTGAGAACCTTATGTTGGAGCTGATAGGATATGTGCAGACTGTTCACCAGAGGAATTATAAATGGCTAATAAACATAAACAATTTTAACTTCATTTAACATGGGATAGTGTTGTTGTTGTTGTTGTTTTAGATGGAGTTTCACTCTTGTTGCTCAGTCTGGAGTGCAGTGGCGTGATCTTGGCTCGCTGCAACCTCCACCTCCTGGGTGCAAGCGATTCTCCTGCCTCAGCCTCCCAACTAGTTGGGAGTACAGGCGCGTGCTACCACACCCAGCTGATTTTTGTATTTTTAGTAGAGATGGGGTTTCACCATTTTGGCCAAGATGGTCTCGAACTCCTGACCTCAGATGATCCACCTGCCTTGGCCTCCCAAAGTGCTGGGATTATAGGAGTGAGCCACTGCGCCCGGCCGGGGATAGTGGTTTTTTTTTTACAAGTAATTTCATTTGTAAAATCTCTCCAGAGGGAAAAATTTTTTATGTAGCTTTTTTTTAAATATAAAAAGCTTCATCCAGTTTTATTTACAGTATCCAATAAGTAAAAACAATTATTTGGCATTACTTGGAGGCTGCAGTGGGGCTTCCCTGACTATGAATTTGGAAATAAGTTTGTCTTCTTGAGAATTGAATGTCAAGATTTCACATAATGGATCAGAGTAGAAATATACAAGATTATTTTAAAAAGACAAAATGGTTTCTGGGGCCTGTCTAGCAGAATATATGTACAAAGGAGGACTCTTATAGCCAGATTTTTGGGGTTTGAAGTAAGTGGGATCATCCTCGTAAGGGATAGGAGAAATTCTGAGGTTGGCAGTGTTCAGGAATCTAGGAGCCTTAACTAACAGACATTGAATGTGCAGATTTTGTTAACAAACTATCCTGCTAGGGAAGTAGATGAATGTTAGGCAAGTTTAGCTTGACTTCACTAGGTGAATGTAGAATATGAACAAATAGAGTGATTCAATTCCATTTGTTCTGATCATTATTTGATGTCACAAAAATGTAGTCTATTGGAATAAATTATGAATGTTTATAATTTTAATTTTAATGTTTTTCCCTTTTCAAATTATCTTACAAAAGCATGTTTTATAGTGAGAATTAAAAAAAATACATGGTTGAAATAAAATACAAGATGGCTTAATGTTTGGGACTTTTTCTGTAGATGGTCAGCAAGAGGATGAAGCCAGTAAAATTGAAGCTCTGCACAAGAGAAGAAATTTACTTGCAGCATTTTGTAAGCTAATTGTATATACTGTGGTGGAGATGAATACAGCTGCAGATATCTTCAAACAGTATATGAAGGTAAAGTTGAAAATGGATAGCAAGATAGTTTTAAAATGCAACACTGGTTTTTATACATGGCTGCCATTGAATTATTTAAGTGGTAAATTACATTTCTAGTGTAAAAGAGTTGTATTTAAAATATTTAATGTTTTCAGTAACATTTCCTTATACTTCTACTCCAATTAATGGACATTTTGGGTTTATTATGTTCATTTGCATTTGGAATATTAGAGATGGCCTCTTAATTTGTCACTATCAGAAATAGCATTTATGATTCAGTTTAAGATAATAGGATGGCATCCTCCTCTGCTTGATGTAGCATTAAAAAGAATTTCAGGAGTCAGAAAACTTGGGTGGTAGTTTTGGCTTGGTTACTATGCATTTTGCAACCTTGAATAACTCCAAACATTTTGCATCCTGACTACCTTTATCTGTTCCACTATGATTGTTAAGGTTCCCACCTTTGGTTCTCAAAGTCTGACTTGATTCACCATAGGTTATTCATAATTTTCATAACTGTATGTGAGGTTTTGTAAGTTAAAAGTAATAATAAACAGGATATTGTTGATTATACTAAGAGAATGTGACTAAATATGGTAAGATAGCTTTAAAAATCCTTCCTCAACTAAAATCTAATTATAAATGTAAACTTTTTAAAGCCTTTGCTTTCAATAAATAAAATATGTAATATATTAAAACTTAGTTAATCCTCTCTGGAATATTTTGCTACTTGAACTCTAATATCATTGAAAATTATTTTGGAACTTAAATCATTTGGGATGATAATTACCAGTTTTTGTTTTGTTTTGTTTTTAAACTAAGGTTGTTTATGAAGTTATTTAACAACTTTTAAAGTTTTAGGTATTCTAAAGTCACTTATTTGTCATAGGGACATGGTTATTCTGTTATCTTTGATAATTGTTATTGTACGTGTTTGAAACACAATCTTAAATTAGGAAAAAATTTCATGTGCCATGTGTATTGTAAATGTCATATAAACAACTTTTCTTTTAAAAGTTGTTTATATGCTTTCCTTTTAAAAGTTGTTTATAGACTGTTAGATTCTACAAGCCAAATTAATAGTTTTAAACTGCTCATGGCCTGTACCCAGTATCAATGAATTAGTTATAAGTATAACTGAGATTATATTCATTGTTTTACAAAGAGAATTTTGTTTGTATATTTTGTGTTACTTCTGAAAATCTGCATAACCTAAGTGTTCTTTTAGTCACTATACCTTCTTTATTTTAAACCAAGTCTGGAGCTGAATTTGATTAGATCTTAACGGTTTTGTATATATGATTTTACTGAAGTTAGGGATTGTATGCTTAGAAATGATCTTTAGGTTTCAGTAACATTCTTTCCTGCCTTCGAAGGCATAATTTTGGCCAAATACATACTTTGTTATGTGTTTACATGACTAACCTAAAATTAGTCTTATTGTCCAGTGGTTTTAAGAGATAAAGCTCTAATTTGTACAAATTTCTTTTCAGTATTATAATGACTATGGAGATATCATCAAAGAAACAATGAGTAAAACAAGGCAGATAGACAAAATTCAGTGTGCTAAGACCCTTATTCTCAGTCTGCAACAGGTAAGCATTAAGAGTACCAACTTTAGCTAACACAATTAACACCTAATAGCAAACTAAGGTAGCAGTTGAAATTGGGCAAAGGGTGCAATAGACAATTTATAAAAGTAGAAATACAAGAGAGTGCAAGTGAGATTATTTTTTTGCTTTCAAACTGTCAAGATTGGCAAAACCTATAGGTGTCTAAGGTATGGAGGAAATATAGATGTGGTAGGCAATTGGGCAATTTATGTAAAAATTTATAATGTGTATGCCATTTGAGGCAGCAGTTCTACTTTTTAAATCTACTCTTTTATCCAAGGTGATAAAAAGACAAGTTTGCAAAAGTTGATATACAAAGTTATATATTGCAACATTGTTTACAGCAAGTAAGACATAATCTAAAAGTCTATCAGGATATTAGATAAATTTACTGTATAGTACATTTCTGCAATGACTATTGTACAGCACTTAAAATTAGTGTAGATCTATATTCGTTAATGTATAAAGAGCTTCATAATCACAAAATATATTAACAGTGGTTAACTTGCTTTGGTAGATTTCATGTTGAATTCTACTTTTTTCTCTGTATATTTCCAAACTTATTTTTGTGAGCGTATATTAATTTTATAGCTAAAACACAATAGTTTTGGCCAGGTGTGGTGGCTCATGCCTGTAATCCCAGTGCTTTGGGAGGCCGAGGTGGGCGGATCACCTGAGGTCAGGAATTCGAGACCAGCCTGGCCAACATGGGGAAACCCCGTATCTACTAAAAAAACAAAAATTAGCTGGGCACGGTGGTGTGCACCTATAATCCCAGCTACTTGGGAGGCTGAGACACGAGAATTGCTTGAACCTGGTAGGTGGAGGTTTCAGTGAGGCAAGATCGTGCCACTGCACTCCAGCCTGGGTGACACAGTGAGACTCTGTCTCAAAACAAACAAACAAACAAACAAACAAAAAAACCAATAGTTTTCATTTTGGCAGTGTTGAGGCAGTTTAATTAGGTAAAATTATCCACTTAGTATGCTTTTGTCTTTGGAGACAAAATTTGCATGCAAAAGATAACCCATTCCAACTTAATGAACTTTCTTTTAAGAAATACAGATAGGAATGTTCTTAATTTTATTTGAGAATTTGAATTTTCTCTATTAAAATTAACAAAATGTAGGCTGGGTGTAGTGGCTGATGCCTGTAATCCCAGCACTTTGGGAGGCCAAGGTAGGGAATTGCTTGAGCCCAGGAGTTCAAGGCTAACCTGGGCAACATAGCAAGAGCCCATCTCTACAGAAAATGAAGAAAGAAAAATAAATAAAATTTAAAAGGTTGAAAGATGGCATTTAAAAAATAACTTTTGCTATAAAGTAATAGCTGCTAGCTGTAGAAAGTTTAGAAAATATAAAAAAGGAACAAATGCAGATTATCCTTAATGTTTTCACTTTACAATAACCTTTTTATTTTTTAATGGCCTTGTTACTCTTTTTTATGCCTACATGAAATCTGAAATTTTAACAAAAATTAAATTGTGCATTCCATTTTGTAAGACTGCATTTTAATACTAATAAACAATGAACACATTTATGCCATTAAATAATTTCCTCAGCACCTTTTTTTTTTTTTTGGAGCAGGAGAGGTTCATTTATTTTTTTTCTAGATTTTTGTGAAGGTATAATTGAAAAGTAAGAATTCTGTGTACTTAATGGTGTACAGCATGTTTTGATATGTATGCATTGTGAAATGATTAAATTTAGCTAATTAACATAAACATTACATCACATACTTACTTACTTGTGTTAAGAACATTGAAGACCAACTGTCCTAGCAGTTTTTAGATAAACAAAACAGTACGTTACTCTTAACTATGGTCACCATGCTATACAATAGATCTTCAGAACTTACTTATCCTGTCCTACTGAAACGTTGTTCCCTTTGACCAAAGTCTCAGCCTCCCCCAACCCCCAGTCCCTGACAACCACCTTTCTATTCTCTGCTTTTATGAATGCAGATATTTCCTCAACATTTGGATTTCATTTTCTCTGGGTGTATACCCAGAAGTCTTCCTCAGTTTAAAAAGTTGACACATGGCCAGGTGTGGTGGCTAACGTGTGTAATCCAAGCACTTTGGGAGGCCAAGGTGGGCAGATCACGAGGTCAGGAGTTCGAAAGCAGCCTGGCCAATATGGTGAAACCCCGTCTCTACTACAAAAATTAGCTGGGCTTGGTGGCACACACCTGTAATCGCAGCTACTCAGGAGGCTGAGGCAGGAGAATCGCTTGAACCCGGGAGGTGGAGGTTGTGGTGAGCCAAGATCATGCCACTGCACTCTAGCCTGGGTGATAGAGCAAGACTCTGTCTCAAAAACAAAAACAAGTTGACACATAATTGTACATATTTATGGGGTATACATAGTGATGTTTTGACACAGTGTATAGTTAACCAAAGCAGGATGATTAGCATATCCATTTTGACGACTATATAATATTCCATTTTGTAGATGGACCACAATTTAACCAAAGTCTCCTTGTTTATGCTGAGGGTTTTTTTTTTTTTTAAACAAGCTTTGCTGTTATAAATAGCACTAAAACATTTTTGTACATAGTATTGTGCATAAATATTATTTCTTTTGGTTCAAGTCCTATAATTAGAATTGCTTTGTCAAAGAAGATTAAAATTCTTAAGCTTTCGCTATTTCATGTTAAGAGTTCTTGATGTGAAGATTCACCACTGAAACGTAAATAACAGAGCATGGTTGCCTAATAATTTGCTGGGGGTTTTTTTCTTTATATTTTTATATGCTGTGTTAATATCCAATTAATACCAGCAGAATAGCATTCTGCCAAAACTAACCTAAAGAGTTTCTGATGTTAATAACAACCTCCAGTTTAAAAATACGAAGTACTACACTTTTGGTCATTTGTATCATGTTTTAGTGTTTTACAATAAAATACAGTGCCTCATTTATTGAACACCTGTATTTTAAATGAAAATGTAATATTTTAAAAGATGTTAATCTCCAGGTATTAAGAACTTTAACGTGCTTTCTTTCTTTCCAAACAGCTTTTTAATGAAATGATACAAGAAAATGGCTATAATTTTGATAGATCATCCTCTACATTTAGTGGCATAAAAGAACTTGCTCGACGTTTTGCTTTAACTTTTGGACTTGATCAGTTGAAAACAAGAGAAGCCATTGCCATGCTACACAAGTAATTTCCAGATATTTTATTCAGCTCTCATATTTTTTAGTCATGAAACTTTTTTTTTTTTTTTTAAATCTAGCACTTTCATTTGGAATAACTAAATTAAATTTATGCTTTATTCTAAATCTCTACCCTATCTCCTTTCTTAATTTTAAAGAACCAGTTACAGTGCTATATCAATTAACAAATGAGTTGGGCCAGGCTTGGTGTTCATGCCTGTAATCCCAGCACTTTGGGAGGCTGAGGCAGGCGGATCACTTGAGGCCAGTAGTTTGAGAATAGCCTGGCCAACATGGTGAAACCTGTCTCTAGTAAAAATAGAAAAATTAGCTGGGAGTGGTGGTGTGCACCTCTAGTCCCAGCTACTCGGGTGTGAGAATGGCTCAAATCTTGGAGGCAGAGGTTGCAGTGAGCCGAAATTGCGCCACTACACTCCAGCCTGGGTGACAGAGCACGAGTCTGTCTCAAAAACAACAGCAAAATGAGTTAGGATTAAAACTCCGTTTATAAACCTTTGTTTAAATTTAAACCATACAAAGTCTATAAATTATGTGAATCAAAGCAGCATAAATTTATCAAGCATTACACATCTTTTATCAACTTTTGTCATGATCTCATTGTCAGATAGAGAAATCTTTGAGGTTTGATTCCTTTGTCTCAAGTTTTTTCTTTGGTTCTGCACTCTTATTTTGTAGTGACCTTTTCCCATTTTTTGATCCACAGCCTTCTTTCCATCTGCATATTTTGTTCCCCTTATCAAAATTGGAAGTCATTTTATTTTATACTGGGCATGTAATTTAGTGATCAATTGCACTTTTAAAGTATGGATACATTTTAGACCTTTAACATAACCAACATTTGTGTATTAAAACCCTTTATCTGTTACCTGTGGGTTAAAGAACCTTGCTTTTGGAGTCTTGGACTCTCCTTCATCCTCTTGCTCATTTAGTTATAAAAGTGTTAACTGTCTCTTTGAGGAAAATTTGCTGCTCTTGTTTAAGTTTTGCTTATACTCCCTCAACTTAATTATTATTATTTTGTTTTTTGTAGAGACAGGGTCTCACCATGTTCACCAGGCTGGTCTTGAACCCCTGGCCTCAAGAGATCCTCCCACTTAAGCCACCGAAAGCATTAGGATTATAGGCATGAACCACCACACCTGGCTTCCTCCCTCAACAACTTTCACTTTGTTCTAAAACTGAAGTTTATTTTTATGCCTGTTAATCCATTAGATGGTAATTGTACATAATATTTAAGGACTACCTATATATTATTTTCAGAAATAATGTCTTTTTTTCATGTAATATCCTTCCTTCGTTTCCTCCTTGATTCTATCTGGATTGTTTTTTACTCAGTTATATATTTGATAGAGTTATAATGTTGGGTTGTTATTTTGATGAATAGAGGTATTTATCGTCACATAAATGTAGTTAAAATGGGCCTTACATGGAGTTTAATTTTAAACTTTACTCTTGAATTGTTCATTACAGATATTTGTGAATTTTTTTTTAACGTTCTATATGTTAGAGTAGGTCTCCTTTATGTCTTGAAAAATACAGATAATGTATTGATCATTATGTGAGAGAATTTATGTTATTTTCTATGGAAAAAGGTACCGATTAAAGAATGTAGATATACCAGACCATGTTCAGACTGAAAGCTAAGTGGTGTGTGTGTGTGTGTGTGTATATTGTTTTAAAGAAAGTAACAGTCACATAAAATGTTAATATATCTGCACTCTTTACAACCTCCTTGTTTTCTGTTCCTCAAATTAAAAGCTTGGCAAAGGAAGTAGCTAGTGAAATTTTCTAAGTTATTGACTTTTTTATTATAGTCCCTCAAATGTTTATTTCAATTATTTCTTTTTTCTTTGCAGAGATGGCATAGAATTTGCTTTTAAAGAGCCTAATCCGCAAGGGGAGAGCCATCCACCTTTAAATTTGGCATTTCTTGATATTCTGAGTGAATTTTCTTCTAAACTACTCCGACAAGACAAAAGAACAGTGTATGTATTTGCTGGAAATGTCCTATTTAATTTCATTTTGGGATTCTTAAGGGCAATTGTTATACTTGGTTTCTCTCCTTTCTACTCACACACAGAATTGTAGGATTGCATTAATACACGAAAAAGTTTATACTTCAGCAACTTTATAATTTAAGGATTATAACTATGTTTTATGCATAATAAATACTCTATTTTAATATTGTGAGTTTTCCTCCAGTATAGTTGTAGCTTTTGAGGTATAATTTGAATACTTTATGTATTATTTAAGGGACTGGACTCACTATGTTGCCCAGACTGGCTTTGAACTCCTGGGCTTAAGTGATTTTCCTGCCTTAATCTGAGTAGCTGGGGCTATAGGCATGAACCACTGTGCCTGGCTGCTTTTTGTGTTCTTATTTGCATTTGTGCCTTAACCCAACTAAGGAGGGAGCGTTTGAAAAACAATAATAAAGGCAATCCATCAGGAACATCCTTTAATTCTCAAACAGGGCACTTTTCTGGTTTAGTCTCCTATAATGGTGACTTATAAAAGAGCTCCCAAAATGGATTTAAATTCTCAAAAATCTTCTACCTTTCCTCATGGCTTTGAGGTGTAAAAGGGCAGAAGCATATGGATACCTCATATTATAAATAATCTTGTCTGAAAACCCGCTAGTATTTTGCTTTTAAAGACTATAGACTTTATATGAAATTCTAAAGCAGACAAAACTAATGTATGGTGATAAAAATTACAGTAATGGTTACTTCTAGTATTGGAGAGTTTGAATGGGAACACTAGGGTACTAGAGTTCTGTACCTTTTTTTTTTCGAAACGAAGTTTAGCTCTGTCCCTCAGGCACCATCTCGGCCCACTGCAAACTCTGCCTCCCGGGTTCAAGAGATTCTCCTGCCTTAGCCTCCTGTGTAACTGGGATTACAGGCATGCACCACCATGCCTGGCTAATTTTGTATTTTTAGTAGAGACAGGGTTTCACCATGTTGGCCAGGCTAGTCTCGAACTCCTGACCTCAGGTGATCTGCCCACCTTGACCTCGCAAAGTGCTGGGATTACAGACGTGAACCACCATGCCCTGCCAAGTTCTGTATCTTGTTAGGCATGTGGGTCACACAGGTCTATATTCAGTTGTAAAACTGATACAACAGTGGTCTTAGTTTTATGTGTTCTATTATATATAAATTTATCTCAGTTAAAATTGCATAAGCAGTATTAAATAAAAATTAAAACAATGAAATACCATTTCTCACTTAGCACATTAGGAAAAATTAAGAAGTCTGATAGTGTCAAATAAATATTGCCAAGGATGTGAGGCAGCAGAGCCTTTTATACATTGTTGATGGCAGTACAAGACCATTTTGTGGAGCTTTTTGGCAATGCCTAGTAAAGTTTAAGATTCTCTCTACCTCATGATCCAGTAATTTCATTCATAAGTAGATACCCCACAGAGACTCCTGAATACATGCACAATGAGGCTAATAAAAGAATGATGGCTGTTGGATTGTTTGAAATAGTGGAAAACTCAAAACAAAACAACCTAAACATCCATCAACTGAAAATGGATCAATAGATTTATATATAATGGAATACCATACAATAGTAAAAATGGCTAGATTTCGTTGAGTACAAAGAGCAAAATACAAAACTGTTCTATGATGTTTACAGACAACTATGTATTGAACATATAAAATGTGCTTGGGGGTGATAAATAGTGGTAACCTCTGGGCACGAGGAGGAAGCAAAATGGGGATAGCTTTAGTGCAGGCTACTTATCTGTAATGTCCTATTTAGGTATGTGGTGGGTACATAATTGTAAATCTCTCTGCCAGTGAGTATATTTTGGCTCAAGCTTTGCATCTTGTTGCAGACTTAACAGTTTTTGGAGTGGTAGTCAGTTCACAGGCCACACTTGGAGGGGTACTGTACTACTATATATGACTGAAGTGTATTGTAATACAGAAAGACATACTGGGAGTTGGGTGCGGTGGCTCACACCTGTCATCCCAGCATTTTGGGAGGTCATGGCGGGCAGAGAGTTCGAGAGCGATCTGGCCAACATGGTGAAACCCTGTCTCTACAAAAAGTGCAAAAATTAGGCGTGGTGGTGTGCACCTGTAATCCAAGCTACTCAGGAGGCTGAGGCAGGAGAATCGCTTGAACCTGGGAGATGGAGTTGCAGTGAGCCGAAACGGCACCACTGCACTCCAGCCTCGATAACAGAGTGAGACTATGTCTCAAAAAAAAAAAAAAAGAAAAAAGAAAAATGCATACTGAGCAGCTAACAAAGCAGTATGCTTCGTAACTGATGTCTCCTATTCTCTTTAATGCTGTTCACACTAGTAAATCTGAATTGATAGAAATCAGTCATTACAATGACAGCAAATATTTTAGTTGCACTTTACAGTTAATTGACAAATAATTGTCTTTATTTGAAGCATAATTTAGCCTTATTGAACTCTTGGTGTCAGAGCCTTGGACTTGAATCATGGTTATGCTGCCTCTACTCATTTTTATTACTGTGGGATTACTTCTTAATTTTTATTATCCTTTCTTTCATCACCTGTAAAATTGGGAAAACATTCTCCTCATAGAATTGTAAGAATAGTTAAGGAACCTGAGGAAAAAAAATACCTAGCACATAGTCGTCACATGAACGTTAGTTGAATTTTGATTGCAAAATTACATATAAGCCTTGAGATACTTGGATCCAGGGGTAGATTTATGATTTCCACCAGGCTGAAACTTTTTTGCAGGTAGGAATCATATCATATCCATCTTTGTATCTATTCGTAGTGCCTGGGATGTAATAGGTACTCAGCAAATGTTAAACTGAATGCTCTGAATTATTTCATTTGATGTGAAAATCTTGGCAGAGACAACATTGTTCATTAGGCTGAGTTTGAGTAGTGAAGTAATATGCCCATGCTCACACAACTAGGAGTTAATGTAACCTGCAGATTTCTGTATCGAAGCTAACAGTTTCGATTTCTTTTCAAGGTATGTTTACTTGGAAAAGTTCATGACCTTTCAGATGTCACTACGAAGAGAGGATGTGTGGCTTCCACTGATGTCTTACCGAAATTCTTTGCTAGCTGGTGGTGATGATGACACCATGTCAGTCATTAGTGGAATCAGCAGCCGGGGGTCAACTGTGCGGAGTAAAAAATCAAAACCATCTACAGGAAAACGGAAAGTGGTTGAAGGCATGCAGCTTTCACTCAGTAAGGATATGATTTGTTTTCTTTATATTTATCCCTCATATTTACCAACTGAATTGTCATTAAGGTTCAACTTATTTTTTATTTGAGATGTGTTCAGTAATAGCTTACAAAATGTGTTCGTTATGTGTAAATGTGCTGTTGTATGCATTTTAGATACATAAACTCAGTTCTCACAATGTTTTGGGTACATCTTCATTTTTCAGATGACAGTACTTGGCACAGAAAGGTTAAGTAACATACTCATGTCACACAGTTAGTAAGTAGGAGAGCCATGCAGTTTCACTCTAGAGTGCCTGCTTTTTAAAATCTGTGCCACACTGTATGCATAGGGAAATGGACTCAGTATTATGGAGCTAGTTATTACCCAAGAGATCAGATCATCTAGTTAAAGTGGAACAACAGATTTAGAGAGGTTGCAACTTCTGAATTTCTATGAAGAGGCCATTAATCATGAAGAACTTCATAGAAATAGAGTGCTATCATATTAGAGGTAGGAATGCATTATGGTGCTTGAAACTCTTAGACTCCTAGCACTCCAGAGTTGGTTCAAAATGGGCCTGGGGACTTTTTTTCTTAGGAATTATTAAACAAATTAGCTTAGCTGTCAACATTTGTCCCAGTTATTATTGTTGAATAGCAAACTACCTCAAAACTTAAGACATAGCCAGGACCATGGTGTCTGGTACCTCAGCTAGGAAGGCTCAAAGGCTGGTGGCTGAAATCATACGGAGGCATCTTCACTTACATATCTGATGCTGGCTGTCACTTGGGACCTCAGCTGTACTATCTGCCAGGACACCTACCTGTGACTTCTCCATGTCAGCATATCACTAGGCTCCAAGAGCAAGTGTCCCAAAAGACCAGAAGTGGAAGCTGCCAATTTCTTAAGGCCTGGGCCCAAAAACTGGCATAGTGTAATTTCTGCCATATTCTATTTGCCAAGCAATCACAGAGATTCTAGGGGAGAGGACATAATTCTCCACCTCTTAATGTGAGAAATGTCAAAGAATTTTGGGGCCATATTTTTAAATTGCCACATAACTCATCAGCTTTCATTTATCATCAAGTGCTTAATGTTTAAAACTTGATTGTCCTATGAATTTTAGTATCTTTTGTCCAGTAGTATAAAGGCATAACCTTATATTTCTAACTTGTACAATTTTACACTGGTTAGTTATATAGTCCCAACATCATAGTTAATAGGGAAATCTCTTTTATTAACCTGGACCAGTTAAAGTAGTTAGGGCCCATGGTTTATAAGTTAAAAGAAACTTTTCTGTTTTTTAAAAACAATGTTATCAAATTAAAAGATGGTGTTTTCTCATATCACTAAATTTTTGAAAGTTTTTATCATTTGAGCTAGTTGTTAATAGTTATAGATGTGTGCTGGGCCATCAAATCTCTCTCTTTTTTAGACATCATGGAAACACATGAATGGGTATTCATATTACAGAAATCTCTCTCTCTTTTTTTTTTAAGACCTCATGGAAACAGATATGAATTGGTATTTATATTACATTTTACAAATAGATTATTAAACCAGATACTTCAGTTTTTACAGGAAGAGTCAATGCTCTCATTCAGGTTTTTGGGGAGAACCATAGAAATTGAGGCGTTAATAAGTTAAGGAAGTTTGAATACGGATAAGTTTGCCAAGTCAATGCAGTTTTGAAGACAATATTGGAGCCTGAATGCAGTAGAACTTAAAGGCTGATATAATTATATTGCAAAATGTGGAGTTTATGTTTAATCTATTATTAGAGTATTAGCTATTCATGCATTTTCTTTCCACTCTTATCCCTTAAAACCTTACACACATTTGCAAATATGCATAATCTTTTTTATGTTTTTGATGGAGTTTTACTCTTGTTGCCCAGGCTGGAGTGCAATGGTGTGATGTTGGCTCACCGCAACCTCCCCCTCGCTTGATCAAGTGATTCTCCTGCCTTAGCCTCCCAAGTAGCTGGGATTACAGGCGCCTGCCACTGCGCCTAATTTTTGTATTTTTAGTAGAGATGGGGTTTCACCATCTTTGCCAGGCTCAAACTCCTGACCTTATGATCCACCTGTCTCAGCCTCCCAAAGTACTGGGATTACAGGCGTGAGCCACTACACCTGGCCTCATATGTATAATCTTCTAATGAAATAGTTTTCTTCTAAATTCACAACCACAAAGTGCTATTAATTTTTTTCTCCCAAGTCAGTGATTTTAAAAATTGCTATTAATTCAGTAACAATTGTACACAAATTTGACTAATTATGGCAACATTTACAGACATTTGAAAAAAGTAGCTTTTGCAGGTGTGAAACCTTTTTTCTTTTTAGTCCAGTGCTTAATATTCATATAGATTTGTGGCCCCCTTGCAGTTGCTCTTACTACCTGCTCAGCGGTCTGCATCCAATAGATTGGGAACCAGTCTCCTATTACTTCCATCCCTGTTACCATGTCTCACTCACCTAGGCCACACAATTAGCCTCCTAACTGGTCTGTTTGTTCACCAGTATTCTGTTTTTAAGTTTACTCCCCACACTGCCACCACATTGACTAAAACATATAACTCACCAAATTACTTCCCTGCCTTAAAACCTTAACAGCAGTTCCTTGTTACATTAGCAGAGCTCACAAGATTTTCCACAATTTGATTCCTGCTTCTTTATCTAGCCTTGTCTTTTACTACTCTTTCAATCTTTGTGCCCCAGGAGTAGCAAACTGTTAGTTTTGAACCATACGAAATTGCCCTTTTTGTAGGTCAAATATTAGCAGATTAATAGGGTTCAGTCGACTGGGTGCAATGTCTCACACTTGTAATCCCAGCACTTTAGGAGGCCAAGGCAGGCAGATCACTTGAGGCCAGGAATTCAAGACCAGCCTGGCCAACATGGTGAAACCCTGTCTGTACTAAAAATACAAAAATTAGCCAGACATGGTAACACATTCCTGTAATCTCAGCTACTTGGGAGGCTGAGGCAGGGGAATTGCTTGAACCCAGGAGGTGGAGGTTGCGGTGAGCCGAGAATTGCCTTAGTTCTTGCTTTATGTTCTTCTCCCTGCCTAGAATAAAAAGCCTTCCTAGCCCAGCTGATACCTACTCTAGTTAGAAGTTGCTTCTGGATAGTTGGCTCTGACCCCTTTCACTGCCCCCATTCCCCTTATGCTTCCCTCTCTCCTTGCATTTGCCACATTGTATTTTAATTGCCTAGTTGTTCTGTGTCTACAACTAGACTCTAAGGCCAGGTCAGGGACTGCCCCTTACATAGGTTTGTGTCCCCCTATTCCTATGACTTGCGTGTGGAAAGCAACAGATGTTTATTGACCTGAACAGGTTGTATTAGACACCTGAATAGTCAAAATTAGTGACTAAACCTCGTCGTTAATTTTCTTTTCCAGCTGAAGAAAGTAGTAGTAGTGATAGTATGTGGTTAAGCAGAGAACAAACACTGCACACCCCTGTTATGATGCAGACACCACAACTCACCTCCACTATTATGAGAGAGCCCAAAAGATTACGGCCTGAGGATAGCTTCATGAGTGTTTATCCAATGCAGACTGAACATCATCAAACACCTCTTGATTATAAGTAAGTACATTTGATCATTTTCTGTACTATAACTTTATTAATTACATAGAAAAAGTTAAGTTAAAAGAAGAATAAAATTCTCCTTGAAGCACGCAGGTAACATGGATGTTAGCTCAAAGACAACAAGAGGAAGCAAGGCAACAGCAGGAGAGAGCAGCAATGAGCTATGTTAAACTGCGAACTAATCTTCAGCATGCCATGTAAGTGAGAGTGCCTTATTGTCTGAGTCTAGGAAGTTCACTAATTCATTTTAACATTTTAATGTGTGCCTTATCTAAAAATTTCAGCAAACTCTCTAGAGTAACTTGAGCTGAAATAATCAAGGAACTAAAAATTGGTCTTTCCAACAGAAAAACAAAATATTTTAATTAAAATACTACCCAGTTAGCCAAAGGACCAATCTTAGGTTGATCTGTTGGAAAAGTTTAAATATCAATCCTTGTTTATTTTGGTACACAGCATTAAAAATACAGTTCTGTTACATCCTAATTGATTTTCCCAACCTAGTTCAGGCCCTCATCTCTCACCTGAACTATTATATTAGCTTTCTAACTGGTTTTCTTCCCTCAAATCTCCCATTTATCTTCTCACCAAACCTCTCCCTTCACCCCCCACTCCATCATTCACACTACCATCAAGAATTACTATTCTAGAATAAAAATCTTACCATGTAACTCTTACTTAAAACCTTTCTGTGACTCCCCATTGCCTGCTGGATAAACTCCAAACTTCCTTAGCTCATGGCATGCAAGATGTTTCAAAATATGGCCGATGGCCCCTGCCACATTTTAGTATGATTTCGTATTCCCTGGCAGCTGGTAAAATCATCATAAAAGAACAAGCTCAGGTGTCACTTTAACTGAAGCTTTGGTCATCTATGCTTCCATAACACTATGTATATCCATATTTCTTATAGCACTTGCCACGTTGTACTGTAAATATTTGTTTATGAGTTTGTCCCGTTTGTCTAGACTGTGAGCTCCTCAAGGGCAGGGACCACATTCATTGCCTGTCAGTGCTTGACACATAAAAGGTGCTAAGTAAATGTTCATTGAATTGAATAAATGTTCAATGCTAAAAAAAATTGAAGTTTATCTTTTAAATACTTTGCTTTTACTGGATTATGTATGATAACTTTATAAATCTTTATAAAATCTTCATTAGCTTTGGCTCTAAAATAAATGGCAGACAAGCAGTCTTTAGATAATTTTTTTAAATGTCTTGATTAGTATACAGGGAAAAGTGTGATGATTATGATTAAGTTTTTGAGTTTGAAAACATTGTATTTATAATGTGCTATATGTTTTACTGATAGTAGTTGTTACCCTCTTCTTTTTTTAATTCATATTTTGTTCTGTTTTGTTGGTTTTTAGATGTTAAGAATTTTACCTGTTTTTCTTACAAAATGATCATTTACTATGAGTGGTGGCCTGCATAAATTCACTTTAGTTATTATAAGTTCTTATTTTATGCTGGATCCTACAACTAATTTCTTGGCTTCCAACTTGTCACCAGTCCATATATTCCAGAATTCTGCCATGCAATCATTTGGTCTGTATCTCTCCCCATAAAACATTATACCAGTTCCTAAGATCCTATATAATAGCATGTTACTACTGAGTACCATTTTAATTCCCAATTATAGTTAACCGCCCCCCGCCTCCCCCTCCCTCCCCACTGGCAACTACAAGAAATTCTCTCAGTTAAATAACTATTACCAGAAGATTCTTTGGTGATTGTACCATAAGTCATCTATTGCGTGGGACTCTAAAGCATTTTCATCTTACAATGATTTTTCTATAATGGTATCTGCCCTATAAATAAAAATACTTCCAAATTACCTTATTTTTCATAGCTCGTATCACATGTATCTTCCTTGTATTTCAAACAAAATGCAGAACAGCTTTCTGATTTTCTGTCACATGGTTCATACAGCACGTATATTCCCTTCACGGTTGCCTCCACAAAATACAGTAAAATTGTCTTTCTACCTAGAATTGTTAGGAAATAAGGACCATTATAAACATATTTGTCCAGGTAACATGGATCAGACATCATACCTTGTTATCTTTATATCTTTTAAGAACCAGCATAGTATTGTGTAAATTGTAAGCATTCGGTAAATAATTGCTGGGGTTTTGGCAACTTTCTTGACTATGGGGGTGTCTTTGGTTGAGAAAAGAAGGTAATGTTGGCCAAACTGGGGAAAAACAAGTCCTACTCAGTCTCACAATTATGTTGGCTACTTTATGCTGATCTGGGCTACTTTGTGAACTTAATGTATTCCCCATAATTATGTAATAACATATATAACTCTTGGTCTTAGTTTTTCATTTTAAATTTCTATATATGTCTTAGTTTGAGTTTCATAGGGCACACGAATCTAAGTTTCAGCATGAGTGTTCCTCATTTCTTCCTGAGGCAGAATTAATCCCTTATTTTAGTATGTCCTTAGAACATTTGATGCATAGTTTTCTTGTAATTTTTATCACATTTTGTCATAATTAATTGTTTATCTCTGTTTGCCATAGTAGACTGTAAGCTCCTTGAGGGCAGGAATCATGTCTTAGTCTTATTCATCTTTTTTTTTTTTTTTTTTTTTTTAAAAAAACATCTGTAGGACACAGTAGAAGCCTGTCACATAGTGGGCATTGTGTGAGTGAGTGTGCACATGCCTGGTACACATTAGGTACTGAATGAATGAGGGAGTGATAGGTAAAAGTAGCATTATATATTGATGAAAATATGTGTATTCTGAAAATGTCATTTCTTTGGTCTCTGTTTTATGTTTGTTTATTAATTTGTACCCTGCCGACTTTCAAAAAGGATTTGAGGTATCTTGTATGTTCCCATGTGGGAAATTCTCATTGAATCTTGTATATGGCATATCAGAACTATAAAGCTAAATGTACTGAAGTAATGTAGAATAAACATAACTCCTTAGCATTTTTAGACAAGTGAACATTGGGTTTTGACATCATTGATGACATAATGCCTAATCATTCTCCCTGACCTTTAATTCCATCATTTTCCATTATACTTGAATATAGAGAGCCACATACTGCTGCCTATATATTAATAGTCATGACGTGAGTTCAGATCTTGACTTTGTTTTATATTTCTCTAGTCGGCGTGGCACAAGCCTAATGGAAGATGATGAAGAGCCAATTGTTGAAGATGTTATGATGTCCTCAGAAGGGAGGATTGAGGATCTTAATGAGGGAATGGATTTTGACACCATGGATATAGATTTGGTAAGAAACTTCATGATTTCTGTAAGATTTTCAATTTAGATCTTTTGAAAATTATGTTGGATATTTATTAGAGTAGAGAAATACTTACCAAGAGAAATAAGTTTTGCAAAAATATTAAATAAAATAGTTGCCAGGGGTTTTAGATATATGGGAAGGGATTTAGAAGAGAGTAAGGTTGGTGAAGGTGATAGATCCTAGATTAAGATGATAAAAATTGTCTGTTTGCTTCTGATATTAATTTAGGAATATATAGGTTTAAAGGGTATATTTTGATTAATACTAATTTGACTATGAAAGTCAATTGTTATTTAATTATGCATTAAACATGAGTATAAAAGTATACCATTATCAAAACAATGTATTAATACTACTTGTTGAGACAAATTCAATATCAGATAATGAAGTAAAATTATTTAAACTTGAAGGAAGTTAAATACAGGAAGGAGTGTATTTTTTATTAATAATTAAATATGTGATTAGGGTTGATCATACACAAAATGGTTTTACATATTTCATTTTGCTACATATCTCATTCAACTTTGTGAAGTAAGTTGAGATGATTGAGAATATTGAAACTTACTCTCTCCAAAGAGGCAAAACTAGCAAACAGTAAAGTTGATACTTCTAAGTCAAGTCTTATGATTCTTTTTAGTATATTGTGTATTCTTCTTAAAGAAATAATTAAATTTTTAGAATGGTATAAAGGTGCCTCAAAAGGAAAACGGATTTGAGAGAATGATTTTTAAAGTAAAATGAAAAATGAGTTTTCCGGTTTTTGTCTCTCAGGATAATTTTCCATGAGTTTTTTATTTTTTGTTTTATTTTTTATTTTATTTTTTTATTTTGAGACGTAGTCTCACTCTGTCACCCAGACTGGAGTGCAGTGGCGCGATCTCAGCTCACTGCAAGCTCCACCTCCTGGGTTCATGCTGTTCTCCTGCCTCAGCCTCCTGAGTAGCTGGGACTACAGGCGCCCAATTTTTTGTATTTTTAGTAGAGACGGGGTTTCACCGTGTTAGCCAGGATGGTCTCGATCTCCTGACCTCATGATCCGCCCGCCTTGGCCTCCCAAAGTGCTGGGATTACAGGCATGAGCCACCAGGCCCGGCCAATCATTTTCCATGAGTTTTTAAAATACTGTGTCAGGTACACTTGCAATCACATAGGCCATGTGAACACTTAACTTGGATATTTTCAGTTACTATCTGGTTTGTAGATATAGCTAATGTCAACTTATTTCCTTTTTTCCTTTAGCCACCATCAAAGAACAGACGAGAGAGAACAGAACTGAAGCCTGATTTCTTTGATCCAGCTTCAATTATGGATGAATCAGTAGGTTTAATTTAAATGTACCCCAGGATTGCAAAATCAAAAGTATAGGCAGTCTCTCAGTTTGAGGTTGAAAACCTGGGGTAGCATACTGAGAATAGATGAAAACAGTTGGACATGAGAAAAAGAGGCAGGCAGGCAGGATTTCAGTGGGAGGGGAAGAGAGTGATGCAATAGTGGTGACAGATTAGAAAAGTACTTTTGAATCCTGGCTGACTGGGACTTGAATATTAAGGAATTTGGACTGTTCTTCCAGGTTTGTACTGTTCTTCAATGGGTTGCCCATTGAAGGATTTTTAAATAAGGTAATGTCATGATGAGAATTGTGTTTCAGAAAGATTTCCTTGACATTTATGGATGGGACAGGGTGAATGAGGGGCGTAATATAAAGGCATGGTGAAAAATAATGAGAACTTGAACAAAGGCTTTGATAATGAAGAGAAGGTTATTGAGCTGTCTAGGATGAGAGTCAGTTACCACTCCCACCATCCTTAATTGGTTATTATTGGGCTTTGTCAGTTCTTTTTCTTAAATACCTCTTATATCAGTCCCCTGTGCCATATTCTTCTTGACAGTGCCTTGATTCGGGTCCTCCTCAGTTTTCACATGGGCTGTTGCAAAGCCTTTAAGCTGATATTGCAGTTCCCCTGCTCCTTTATACCTCTTGTGGGGTCATATTTCTAAAAATGCAGATGTGATATTCTCACTTACCATTCTTTTATTGATTTTTTTTCCCCCATTGCCATTAGGAAGAAAATTCTAGCTCCTCAGCCTAGCAAACAAAGCCTTTTATGATCTGGTTCCCTTGCCACCTTAACCTTGGCCTTTTCCTTACATGTATTCTATGCTCTAGCCATATCAAATCTTGTAGTTCCTCTCAGATACACTATGCTCTTTCCTGACTCCATAACTTTGTATAAGCTTTTTTTCTGCCAGAAATTCCCCTTTATTTTTCCTCCTAGTAAAGTCTTTATTTGATACTAATTCTGACATTACCTGTGGAATTTTTGCTGACTTCCAGATTTTTTTTTCTCTTCTTCCTTAACTCCTTGTACACACTTTATTGTAATAATTGCCAGACTTGCATAGTGAGATAGGATATTACATGCCCTGGTCCTTCACTACATTGAAATCCCTGAGGCAGTGATGTTATTCATTTTTAGTTCTGCCCAGCACAGTAGATATTTAGTTTTGTCAAATGAATAAATTTGACATCTCCCTTTTTAGTATCTACCCATTTTATGTTCCTCGTTCCTCACAGCTACTGCCTCAAGTGATGGTTATACCATCCTCTAAGGCCTCCCTTCTATGTCCAATTTCTACCATTCCCTCCTTGCCCTCTCCTACCTCATAATCTGCTTTCAGATAGCTTTTAGAACTATTTTGACAAACTAATTCACACTAACATGTTTATTAATAAGGCCAAGGGGCTGGGCTTAGTGGCTCATGCCTGTAATCCCAACACTTTGGGAGGCCAAGGTGGGAGGATTGTTTGAGCCCAAGAGCTTGAGACCAGCTTGGGCAACACAGTGAGGCCCTATCTTTACAAAAACTAAAAAAAAATCAGCTGGGCATGGTGATGCGTACCTGCGGTCCCAGCTACTCAGGAGCGCGAGGTGGGAGGATCGCTTGAGCCCAGGAGGTTGAGGCTGCAGTGAGTTGTGTTTACGATACTGCACTCCAGCCTGGGTGACAGAGCCGAGACCCTGTCTCAAAAAAAAAAAAAAAGGTAGAATCTGCTTCGATTGGTCTTATGTGTGGCCTTAAGATTCTGCATTGCTAACATGCTGTCGGTGCTTCAGGTCTGCAAACCATACTTTGAGTAGCAAGACTTTATAGTACCTAAGTGACCTATCCCACTCATAAGTCTGAAGTTTATGGTTTTCTTGATAATTAATCTAACAGTATGTATCATCTTAGTTTGTTAAACATGAAAGTAGTGATTATGATGAGGGGTAAAGGAATATTTTCAAGCAGGTGTGATGAAATGCATTTATTCAACAATTTATTACATCAGAAGTTGGTGCTGAAGTGAATAAGACACTCTCCCTGTCCTTAAGGAATTCATATTCTAGTGCACCTTGACTATCACTTTGAAATGAAAAGTATGGAAGGTAGTAGCTGAGAGCTTGGGTGACAGACACTATGCTAGGTATGATTTATTTTGATCTTCTCAGCAACCTTGTGAGAAAGGTAATGGGAATTTCCACTTTCATGCTGTAGTAAGCTGAGACTGAAGAAGTGGTTTAGTGACTTTGCTCAGTTATACAGTTAGGAAGTGTACAAGTAGTAATTTGATGCCAGTTCCTTTTGATTTAATAATCTCCTGCTGTCTCTACTGTCGTAATCCCCATTTGGATGAAACACCAACAGAAGTAATTAAGAAATTGAAATGGTTAACTATGATCAAAATTAATATGGGCAGTTAGGATCACCATTTTTTAATGTATTTGTCTAATGTCAGGAGAACTTTTAACATTTGTTTTCTTAGTTACATACTAGATTTGCAAACAGGTGTTCTTCAGATTACTAAAATAATGAAACAGCAGTATTAACTGTGTATCTATTTTTGACATTTAACATTTAGAGAAAAGTAGGGTCCTAATAGTCATTTTTTATTTATGGTGATTTTATAGCGTTCTCGTGTACATTGAATGTTACAGCTGAGAGGCTTTTATTTATTCTTAATTTGATAATAGTTTAGCTGCTTCTGCTACTAAAATTAGGAAAATGAGCACTTGTACTTATAACTGTAGTTTTATAGCATTACCACATGATGGCAGCAGTCACATAACTGAATGCTCAATAATCTTTAAAGGCTTAGGTTTCTTTAGAAGGCTTTGACAATGTAATTTTTTTTTTAAAGTTAATAGTTTATTTTTAAAATATACACTAAACTATATTCCATACTGTCTCAACCATAACTTAAGAAATGGAATAATGGAAAATTTTAAATGTAAAGTTCTGTTTGCCTTTATACAATACCCCACATCTGTTCTTACTGAAGCCCGTAATAACGGGGTCATCAAAACAGTAGCAAAATTGGGATTTAAATTCTTTAATGTCCAGTTCTAAGAAGTGGTAATATAAACACTCTGAACCTATCATTTTGTGTTGCATATACATAAAAATTCTAGATTTATGGTATAGCTGGTTTTATATTTGGACACAAAATTGGTTTATAACATTTTGATAACAGTCGTTTTCTGCCAGAATTGCCAAAATATACTGAAGTTTGATATTTGTACTTCTAAAAATATGTTAAAGTATTTATTAATGTTAACATCAGAAATAGGCAGAGTTTGTGTTGGCACAGAAAAGAGTGTCACTACTCTCATTCCCCTGTGTTGAGATTCTCTTATTAGAATTATTTATAGTATAAAATTGGTAAAGAAGGGCTCCATGTAATGGAACTAATTTAATGTTCTAGTAAGAGAATCTAGTTATAACCTAGTCTGTACAAAACAAAAAGAATCTCAGGGATTTGGGTGCTTTCTAGTCAGGCACTCTGTTTGTAAAGAACTTGAGTTCATCTTCATCCCATACTCTATACTAAATTGCTAATTAAGATTTTATACTTTCATTCATCATCAGACCTTTCCCTACCGAGATTCATAGACTGTTATGGCAAGAATTGGCCTTTAAACATTATCTAGGTCTCTTTGGTGGAAACGTTCTAACCACCCAAACTCTTGTCTTTAACCAAAAAAGGAGAACCCTGAAGCATGCGGGAAGGGGAGAGGACAAGGGATTAGTAGTGTGGTAGTTATTGTGAATGGACAGGTAAGAAACTGGGTGCACGAGTCCTCTTTGTTTTCATTACTTGGGATTCCAAACACTATTTGATAATTCATTATAAAGAGGCTGCAATCAGATACTTGTTTCTGGGTCTGAAAATACACAGTTTCTTCAGCTTATGGTTATACATGAGTTCTATGACTTTTGTTCATAGAACTTATGAGAGATTTAACTTGTAAGTAAGAGCTCTTTGTAATATTTCAGCTCATTACATCTGGCTTTGATATCAGTTCTTACTAGCTCATTATAGTATTCTAAAATATTACTTAATGGGCATAAGTGCTAGAATTTTAATTGAACAACGTAACTTTTAGTATATATACTAACAGTCACATGCTATTCTTGTTTAATGAACAAGGGAGAGTTGCTCCATTCATCATCTGCTTTTACTTTTAGACAAGTAATTATTAGATTTTACCTAACATTCCTTTCTCAGCTGGAGTATATAGAAAGCATCAATATAAGTCATTTTGCCCTGATTTTACCTTACCTTTTTGATTTCTTAAAATTTGTAGTTCTGTTCTATTCACTTTGGCCATATTTTCTAAAGAAAGCTTCCTGCTTTCTACATACTTGAATTGTTCTTAGATTGTTTTTGGTCTGCATTTTCAAATGCCTTTTTGAAAAACTGTATCCACTTCCAGCACAAATAGCCAAGTTTGCAAGACTTTCTTAACCTCTTTCCAAGGAACCTGTGCCAGAAATATATGTGAAGAAGCACATTCATTTATTCATTCAACAAATACCTATGTTGAGTGCCTATGTTTAGGGCATTATCTAGACATCAGGGGTATATATAAACATAATTAATCCAAGGTTCCTACTTTAATTATATTTGTGAGGTAAGTAGCATCTTGATTAGTCCTGATGTTATTTCATTGTATATCATGGTCGATTTAATTTTAGAATTATACATCTGAAGAGAGAGGAAGTTTTCAAAGTGGTTTTATTAGCATGTTATTTAACATAATAAAGCATTAATGTAATGTTTACAGATATATTTAAATAAATGAATGACTTTTAACGAGATTTTCTCCCCCCTCTCTCTCTCATTAGGTTCTTGGAGTGTCAATGTTTTAATACCAGTACACAATTAAATCTGTGGTGAAGTCATTTTCTAAGTGGAAGAGGAAATTTTAAAGTGTGGTAGATACAGTGAAATTCTGTACAGATTTTTCTCTAAGGAGAATATGACATGCTTATGCTTACCAAGATCAAGTGCATTGAGGGGCAGTTTTGTTTGCCTGAATAAAAGTAAAGGACAAGTAAACAATTTGATGATAAGCTACAGTTTTTCTTAGAAAGTAAATATTTTATTTATGCGCTGTTAGTTGGCTTTTGAATCAATTATTTCATGCTTTTTTTTAAAAAAAGAAAAAAAACAAAATAACAATCTGAAGAGGCATTTGGTACAGATACGAATTCTCTTACATTTATTTACTGGTTGTACTAAATAATGATGACCTCTGCTGGATTTTTGTTTACATCCAGAAAACAATGTTAAGGATGTATTTATTCCCCTACCCTGAAGAAAGTGTAGGATAGAATTGTTTTTAGCATTCTAAATTTAAATGCTTAAAACATCAATCAACAAAACTTTGTTTTAAATATTGTAATTGTGGAGAAAAGTAAACTTATAAGCAGAACTTTTACAATTTTTTCATCTAAAAGTATTTTAAGATATTTTTAAAATCCAAGAGCTTCTCTATACTTTTCAGAAATATCCAGATGCAGTGAACTGCCAGAAGGTAACCAGTCTCAAACATGCTTATCCCATTATCAACCCTGAAAGTTTGCTTGTCCTTTAAGATAAAAATGTAATGTTGTGATATTCCTTCCAGTAGTGCCACTGTATTTTGTCTCCAAATAAAAGAAGCTTATTGTAGTATGTTTGCAGAAAAATTCTAAACAAAAATTATACAGCTTATTAGAGTGTGGGAATAGGGATCTAAATTTTAAATAAAATTATATATATATATAAATTGGTGCTGATTTTATAATTGCGCAGTTTGTTTAGTTTTTTCTTACTTTTAAATTCCAACTTAAAATTATGAGGTTTCAGAAATATATTGAAAGTTTAACAATGTTTAAAAATAGAAAAGCATGAGTGTTCATGCTTTAAAATGATTTTTAAATTTGTATTTTATATTGTTTTATCTATCTGTCTTTGCAAGCAGTCTTCAGGTTAAAGATACTTCTAACAGGTTACAGTACATTTCCGCTGTATGTAAATTAGATGGGATAATAGAATTCATAACCCATAATATTCTTTGAAAGCTAAGCTTTAAACTTCATTTTATGTCCTTTCACAAATAAATTAGTTTAAAACAGAAAGTGGCTACTTGCCATTTTGACATCAACTCATTTTGCGAGGCTTAGGCAGCTAGACATCGTTTAAAACAAAATATTAACTTATATTACATGTGTATCTATCTTTTGTCAGTCGTCTCTCAGTTCTTGAGGTATATTATTTTAATCATTCCATGCCTTAATATGCTTGCAATACAAGAATATCTTCAGATGGGTGAATACCAAAAGGCTTTCAGTTTTTAGTCAGAAATCAAGCATTGGGCTGTGGTAGCCAAAAACCATAGGTTAGCTAAAAAGATCATGATACAATTATTTTATTAAGTCATGGTTAATAACAAATGAATCCAGACTTGTCTAACAGATTTTCCATCAACAAATATTGTTATGTGCAAAAGTATTGCCTATGTTGTTTTACACACCACTGCATTAACTAGAACTGCTGAGAGGACTGTATATATGATTTTAAACCTAAGTTGATTTTTTTTCTCACTCTTGAAAGGAGTACTTCTTTGTGAAAGCAGTTCTTACAGCTTTGTTTTCAACCAGCTAAAAATGTTTTATATATTACTCTAACCTGTTGTCCTCCACATTCTATTGTCCTAATTGTACTGTTTTCTGATTTGTATTTATGTCTTGAGACAGTAACTTTTTGAATAAAAATAAACCTACAGTATGTTGTATGTTTTCTCTTGTACTCAGAGGGGGAGGGTGACTATAAATGGTTTGCAAATTATATCTATTATCACATCTTTTCATGTGTTTGGGGAATAATTTATAGAGAATGCCATCAGTTTATATTTTTAATAAATCATATGTATTTACAATGAAACCAAATCCCTAATTGGGTTATTACTTTAAAATAGGAATCTGTAACCATTATTGCTTTAATTTTCATCTGGTATAGGTTAAACACATTTACAAATGTTTCCATTGTTTATACAGGGTACATTTGAGTGCCTTCTGTGTGCTAGGCATGTGTTAAGAGATCTCTCCTTCATAGATCCATTGGGGAAAACAAAATAATAAACTTGTAATAACTGCCAGGAAGGAAACAGGCAGGATATGCTGAGGTAGAGAATGAGAGAGAGAGAGTAAGAGAGAAACCTGTCTTAAATAAGGGGCTCATGGCATGGAGGTAAAACCAACATTTGAAAAAGAATTTACTAATTGAATCCATATTGAAAACTCATCAAAGAAAGTGTTAACAAGATTTGCATTGTACTCTTTAAGAGGTTCATGTCAGTGTAACACTAGCACATTGTTCATTTGGGCTAGTTTGTATATCATATTAGAATTGTCTTCTATCATTAGTGATTCAGAACTGAACGTATAAAATGATAGCTAAAACAACTGGGTGCTGTTTTAAGTAGTTTATGTGTAATAACTCATTAAGCTTCATGACGAGTTGATGATGCTGTTATTCCCCCACCAATTTTTTTTTTTTTTTTTAAACAAATCAGAAGGAGGTGAGAATGAGGTACAAAGAAATTTAAATACCTTAGACCAGGGGTACCAGAACTTGGCCTGTTAGGCACTGGGCTGCACAGCAGGAGGTGAGTGGTAGCCTAGTGAGCAAGCATTAATCACCTGAGCTCTGCCTACTGTCAGATCAGCTTTGGCATTAGATTTTCATAGGAGTGCAAATCCTAAAGTGAACTGCACGTGCAAAGGATCTAGGTTGAGCATTCCTTATGAAAATGCTTGATGATCTGAGGTGCAACAGTTTCATCCTGAACCCCACCTCCCACCCCACCCCCACAGTCTATGGAAAAAGTTACATTCCATGAAACTGGCCGCTGGTGCCAGGAAGGTTGGATACGGCTGCCTAAGACAAGGTTATATGGCTAGTAAATAATGGAGTTGGTATTCCAGCTCAGGCAGTCTGGCTGCATTAAGTCCTAGAAAGCATTGAAACTATTTGATAGATAAGGGAAACATTCGTAATTGCATACACATAAAATGGTACATTGTTCGTTGTCATAGTGCATCTACTTAAGAGTTCAACTGGTTATAGATTTGGTAGGTGTAAATAAATATTGTCCTTAATATGCTACCTAACCGGCTTTCATAAAGAAGATGTAAGCTGAATCTGAGTCCTGAACTTATCAGTGGTTTAGTTAATAAAGCTGAGAGACTGGGGAAGAAGAGTAGGATAACTGAGATGTCTTCAATATTCTGCCACAAAGGGAACTTTAAGGGGTCACATGGATGAATACAGATCAGACATATTACTCTGGTAGCAGTAATGATTCAGCAAAAGAAAATGATCCAATAAAGCACCATGCCTTTGGTTATGAGGAAACTCCGTGTTGAAGTACACTAGATAAATGTCACTTCAGGTCAACAAATCTTAGTGAGTGATGTGTGCCTGGCCTAGCGCTAGCTGGTGAGAAGGCAGAGACCAACAAGACAGATTTTGTGTTTACAGTTCTACTGGGGGTTAGGATGCAGATGCCAAAAGAATAAAATGAAGTAAGTTCATTGTATTGGGTGTTAGGGGAGCACAGAGGAGGGGCACAAACAGTGGATGTGCTCAGGGAGGCTTCCTGTAAGGCTGATACTTGAATTCTCCCCTGCAACATTTCATGCAAATTTTCCCACAACAAAGTTGAAAGAATTTTACTTTGAATACACTGTTGTACTTGCCTTTACCACATATCCATCTGTCTCTCATTTATGTATTTCAAAGTAAATTGCAAACACCGGCACACTACCTCCTAACTACTTCAGTGTGCATATCATTAAAAGTTTACTGTTTTCTATATTGGTGTACAATTTATATATAGTAAATAAACTATATATATTTGCTGTTTTGACAAATGCTTAGACTGCTTAACCCAAATCCTTATTGGAACATTACCATCAACCTGGAAAGTTTCTTTATTTTCCTTAACCAATCTGTTCATCTATCCTCTAGAAACAATAGCTATTATGTTCCCATCATAGATTAAATTTGGCTGTTCTAGAACTTCATATAAGTGGAATCATAACAGTATTTTTGTGCAAGGTTTCAGCATGTTTCTGAGATCCATGTTTCATATATCAACAGTTCATTCTTTTAAATGTGTTTCATTGTAAAAATATACTACAATTTGTTATGGGTTGTTTCTGCTTTTTTGGCTGTTATGAATAAAGCTGCTACCTGAGTTGCATTTTAAAAGCCGAGAGGTGGGATAGGTGAAAGGAGGACTGCATGACGAGGGCTGAAAATTTCAGGCAAAGGAGACAACATAAATGACCATCTTAGATGTGAGAACTATTTAGTAATTGCTTAAGGGTGGATGGGGCAAGACTAGAAAGGATAGTTGACTATCCAGTACCTCACATCAGCTTTAAAAATGAAAAAAGACATTCACAAGTGATACCTTTGGTAACTTGTTTTCGTTTTATGTGTGATGTGCTCAGAATTGGCGAAGATCCAAAATGGTAGCAGGGTGCCTTTAAATGACTTGTGAAAAATTGATTTGTTTAATAATATGGGTGTTTTCATCACATCAGGCCTTATTCTACCATTGAGGAAAATGAAAGGCCAGCTACTATGAGTTTGTTTTTCATTTTTTATTTTTACTTGTTTTAATTGACTATATATATATGTGTGTGTGTGTACATATTGACAAGAACTATTCATATGTATATGTTTTAAAATACATATACATTGTGGAAAGACTAAATCGAGCTAACATGCATTACCTCACACATTTTTTGTGGAGAGGAGTCTTTTGCTATTACTGTATTGTGTATTCTCCCTTCAAATTTATTAATATTTGCCATATATATACTTAGGTGTTCCAATGTTGGATACATCTATATTTACAATTGTTATATCCTCATGATGAATCGTCCCCTTTATCATTATATAATGACCTTCTTTGTGTCTTTTTACAGATTTTACTCAAATTCTACTTTATCTAAAGTATAGCTACCCCTGCTCTCTTCAGATTTTCACTTGTATAAAATAGATTTTTCTATCCCTCCACTATCAGTCTCTGTGTGTCCTTAAAGGTGAAGTGAGTCTTTTTTAGGCAGTAGTTAGGTTTTACTTTTTAAAAATCCATTCAACCAGTTTTTTGATTGGAGAATTTTTTCCATTTATACTCATAGTAATTATTGATAGGTAAGGACTTATTACTGCTATTTTGTTCATTGTTTTCTGGTTGTTTCGTAGATCCTTTGTTCTTTCTTCCTCTCTTGCTACCTTCCTTAGTCATTAGGTGATTTTCTTCAGTGATATTTTTATTCCTTTATGTCTTTTGTGTATCTTCTATAGCTTTTTGCTTTGTGGTTACTATGAGGTTTACATAAAACATTTTACAATTTTAACAGGCTATGTTAAGGTGATAACTTTGATTGCATGAAAAACTACACTTTTACTCCCCCCCATTTTATGTTTTTGAAGGCAGAATTTATATCTTTTTATATTGTACATTCTTTAACAAATAATTGTAGCTATTGTTACTATTATTATTATTATTATTATTTCTTTTCTTTTTTTTTTTTTTGAGGCAGAGTTTCACTCTTGTTGCCCAGGCTGGAGTGCAATGGCACCATCTCAGCTCACCGCAACCTCCGCCTCCCGGATTCAAGCGATTCTCCTGCCTCAGCCTCCCCAGTAGCTGGGAATACAGACACATGCCACCACGCCCAGCAAATTTTGTATTTTTAGTAGAGGCGGGGTTTCTGCATGTTGGCCAGGCTGGTCTCGAACTCCCAACCTCAGGTGATCCACCCACCTCGGCCTCCCAAAGTGCTGGGATTACAGGCGTGAGCCACTGTGCCCGACCCTATTATTTTTAATTATTTTATCTTTTAACCGTCATAGTAAAGATATAATTGATTTACACACTATCATTACAGTATTAGAGTATTCTGAATTTGTATATTTACTTTTACCAGTGAGTTTTATACTTTTATATGTTTTTATGTTACTAATTAGCATTATCTTTTATCTTGAAGAACTCCCGTTAGCATTCCTTGTTAGACAGGTCTGGTGGTAATGAACTCACTCAGCTTTCGTTTGTCTGGAAAAGTCTTATCTCTCCTTAATTTCTCAGGGACAGCTTTGCCAGGTACATGTTCGTGGTTAGCAGGTTTTTCATTTAGCACTTTGAATATAATCATCTCACTTTCTCCAGGCCTGTAAGGTTTCTGCTAAGAAATTCACTGCTGACCTTACCGGATCTCCCTTATATGTGATACACATTTTTTTCTCTTGCTGCTTTCATTATCTGCACTTTGTCTTATTTTTGATGGTTTGATTATAATATGTCTTGGTGTAGTCTTATTTGGACTGAATTTGATTTCAGACCTTAGACCTTCCTTTACATGGTATTTATATGTTTTCTCAGGTTTAGAAAGCTTTTTGCAATTATTTTCATAAATAAGCTTTCTGTTCTGTTGTCTCTGTCTTCTACTTGAACACCTATAATTTATATAATTATATATATATATATATATATAATGCTCTTTTGATTCTGTACCATAAATCCTGTAATCTTTCTTCACTTCTTTTTATTCTTTTTTCTGACTATATTTTCAAATAGCCTGTCTTCAAGTTCACATATTTGTCTGCTTCATTAATTCTGCCACTCTCTCTTTCATTTTATTCACTATATTTTTCAGTTTCAGAATTTTTTTTCTTAAATTTCAATTCTTGTTAAATTTCTTGTTTTGTTTATTCTTTTCCTAATTTTGTTGAATTGTTTCTTTGTATTTCTCGAAGTTCACTTAACTTCCTTAAAACAATTATTTTAAAGTTTTTGGCCGGCAGTTCATAAATCTCCATTTCTTTAGGTTCACTTCCTGGTGCTTTCCTTTGTTCCTTTGATGCTGTCATGTTTCCCTGATTGTTCTTTATCCTTATGGCTGTGCATTGGTTTCTGTACATTTGAAGAAGTTGGAACTTACTTCAGCCTTTGTAGACTGGCTTTGTCTTGGAAAGCCCTTCCACATTCAGCCTGTCCAGAGATTCTTAGCAGGTAGTCTGATGTGGTTAATGAGTGAGCTTGCTGCTGGTGTCCTTAGGCAGGCTGGCCAGGTACCTGGGTAAGGAGGTGGGTGGGCCCAGCACCTCGGTCCACAGGGTGGGGCCTTGAGCCTCAATTTTCAGGGGCTTGCCAGGCATTAGAATGGGTCTGGAGGCTAAGTCCATAGGAGCAGTGCTATAGCCTGAGTCCATTGGGGCTGGCTCAGTGCTAGGCTCTACTGGGATGAACCTGGACCCCGGGTCTGCTGGAGGGTGGGGCTACAGTGGCTGGCCTGGCCTTGTGCAAGCCTGGAACTTGTGTCCACGGTGCTGTCCTGGTGCCTGAAGCCAGGATTGTTGACCTGGCAATTGGACCATGGATTCCAGCCTGATAAGTAGGGCTAAGGGTGGGGGCAGCCTAGTGCTGGGGTGGGCCTGAAGCCTGTGGCTGTAGAGGTGGTCCAGAATCTGAGGCTGCTCATATGGACCTGTGTATAGGGGCTGGCTTGATGCTAGGGTAGGCCCAGAGACCAAATTAATGGGGCCGGCAGGGGCCGGCCTAGCACTGGGGCAAGTCTGGAGGCGCAGTTTGGGGATACTGACCTAGAGTTTGACGCCATGGGGGCACTGGATGGGATGGGCCCGGTGTTGGTTTTACTGGGATGGACAAAGTCTGGTGCTCGCTTCCCTCTTTCCCCAAGCAGAGGGTCTCTCTCCACACTGTGCTGACTGGGATTGGGGAAGGGGTTATGAGGATAATATAAAACTCTCCTTCCTACCCTCTTCAATGCAGTTTTTCTTATTTCTGCATTACACTCAGGTGCTGTAAGCTCTTGTCTGGTTTCTTTAGCTCTTGTGAACGTATTTTTATGTGTGAATAGTTGTTCAAATTTATGTTCCTGTGGGGAGACAAGCACTGGAAAGTTCTATTCTGCTCTTGCTTACATCCGAACTTGTACCTTGATTGTTTTTTTACATTAACTTATTTATCCTCTACTATCTTTTGCTTAGGATATGCCTGAGGATTTTACTCTAGTGAACCTGTGACAAGTTAGCTTTTAAACAATTTTATAGTGTTTATAGCAAAATTGTAACATTGAAAAAATAATAGCTAATATGTGTTGTGTTTACTGTATAACAAGCACTATTCTCCAGCAAATTATAGTTGATATTATCTACATTTTACAGAGAAGGAAACTGATGCACAGGTTAAATCAACTTGCCGAAGGATGCATAACATGTAAGTGATGAGGTCTAGATTTTAACTCACAGTTTCTGATTCTGCAGTCTATGAATGTAACTTTCTCTCTTCATCTTCCTGCTACTAAATGTATGCACCTACTTGTGTCTGTATTCGTATAGTTTGTGTTTCATTCTGTTATAGTGGACAAGCTATCCTTGTTTCTAAGATATTGGATCCTATCCTGTATTTTTCTCCTCTCTCCCCTCCCCTCTCTTATTCTTTTTATTGGAGAATGATATTTAGAGGCCAGAATTTGGCAACTACATATGCTCATTGGTACTGGTTTTAATTGCTTCTACAGGCTTTCTTAGAGGACTAAGCTGAGAAATATATGTATGTATACATATGCATACTTCTATATATATTTGTCTGTATGTTCTGTGCTACCTCCTTCACTGCCACTACCACCACAATGTAGTTATGTTATTCATTTGACATATAGTTAGGTTTGTTTTTGTTTATATTGCATTTTAGGGTCCTCCCCCATTTTTGTTGATTTTATTTATGAATATGTGAGGAATTATTAACAAGATTCTAAAAGCCAAAACTGTATAGAAATATATACTCAAAGAAGTCTCACTCCCACCCTTGATTCCTTCTATCCCATTCCTAGCCTCCATTCTTTTTTTTTTTTTTTTGTGAGATGGAATTTTGCTCTTGTTGCTCAGGCTAGAGTGCAATGACATGATCTCGGCTCACTGCAACTTCTGCCTCCTGGGTTCAAGTGATTCTCTTGCCTCAGCCTCCCAAGTCGCTGGGATTACAGGCATGAGCCACCACGCCTGGCTAATTTTTTTTTTTTTTTTTTTTTTTTTTTGTATTTTTAGTAGAGACAGGGTTTCACCATGTTGGTCAGGTTGGTCTTGAACTCCTGACCTCAGGTGATCCACCCGCCTTGGCCTCCCAAAGTTCTGGGATTATAGGCATGAGCCATGGTGCCCAGCCTCCTAGCCTCCATTCTTTCCATCCTATTTCCACTCACCCCTGTAGGTAACCAATCTCTTTAGTTCCTGCTTAACATTTTCTGTGTTTCTTCCTGCACAATGAGCAGATATGTATACATTTTCTTGTTTTCCCTTTATTACTCTTTTGCACTCATTTTATTTTATTGGAGAGATGGGATCTTGCTATGTTACCCAGGCTGGTCTGAAACTCTTGGCCTCAAGGGACCTTTCTGCCTCAGCCACCCAAAGTACCGAGATTACAGGCAGGAGCCACCACGCCTAGCCTGCATTCCACTTTTCTTAAAACTTAACATGTCCTAGAAACCATTTCATATTATTCATAGATTCTTATTCTTTTTTGCAGTTCATATTACTTCACTGTGTGGGTACACTATAGTTTAACCACTCTTCTATGTATGGGCATTTAGGTTGTTTTCGTTGTTTTGCATCTACAAAGAAAATACTACACTGAATAACTGTGTGTATAGATATTTTTGTATTGTTGAAGATACATCTTCGGGGCAAATTCCAATGTTCTTCAAATGGTAATGTGTGTGGATTTCTGTTAGATACTGCCAAATTCTCCCCACTAAAAGGATTGAACCAATTTGCATTCCCACCAGCATATGGTGCTGAATGTTTGAGTGCCTACTTCTCCACAGCCGCTCTGACTGAATGTGTGGTCTTGTTTTTTAATTCTTGCCAATTCAATAACTGAGTTGAATTGAACTACACACCTCAGTGTAGTTTCAACTTGCATCTCTGTTACTGTGTAAGTGAGGCTGAGTGTTTTTATATTGTTTAAGAGCCATTTTGTGTCTTTTCTGTTGTCTGTTCATGTATTTCGCTTATTTTTCTATCAAGTTTTTGGTGTTTTCTCCTTTTTTTTTTTTGTTTGTTTGTTTGTTAATTTTTTTGTTTTTGAGACAGTCTCGCTCTGCTGCCCAGGCTGGAGTGCAGTGGCATGATCTCGGCTCACCACAACCTCTGCCTCCCAGGTTCAAGTGATTCTCCTGCCTCAGCCTCCTGAGTAGCTGGGATTACAGGCGTGCAACTACCATGCCTGGCTAATATTTGTATTTTTAGTAGAGACGGGGTTTCACCATGTTGGCCAGTCTGGTCTCAAACTCTTGACCTCGTGATCTGCCCACCTCAGCCTCCCAAAGTGTTAAGATTACAGGCGTGAGCCACCATGCCCGGCTTTTTGTTTTGTTTTGTTTTGTTTTTGAGACAGCATCTCACTCTGTCACCCAGCCTGGAGTGCAATGGCAGAATCACAGCTTACTGCATCCTCAACCTCCGGAGCTTAAGTGATCCTCCTACCTTGGCCTCCCAAGGTCCTGGGATTACAGGCGTGAGCCACCCTTGCCCAGCTTCTCAATTTTTAAGAGTTCTTTAGATATTGGAAATATTTGCCCTTTGTGATACATGTTGCAAATATTTTCCTTGAGTTTGTCATTTGTCTTTGACTTTGCTTATGCTATTTTTCTGCCATGCAAAATATTTTAAAAATCTTTATGTGGTCAAATGTATTAACTTTTTATTTCATCTGGACTTTGAGTCATAGTTAGAAACCCAGGTTATACAGGAATTCACCCAAATTTTCTTTTAGGACTTATATGGTTATATGGTTTAATTTCTTTATTCAGATTTCTAATCCATTTGAAATTGATTCTTGTGTAAGGTGTGAGGTATGAATCTATATTTTTATCTTTTTCCAAATGGCTATCCAGCCCTGTTTATTAAAATGGTCATCTTTGCCCCAGTGGTTTGAGCTGTCACCTTTATCAGACAATAAATTGCCCTATGTACTTAGCATACATCTCTGGACTTTCTTTTCTATTTCACTTGTCAGCCTGTCTTGCCATAGGGAGTACCACACTGTTTTATTTATAAGGCTTTTTAGTTGGCTTTAACATTCCATGTATTATTTCCTTTTTCAGTGTTTTGCAAGTTATTGTTCCATGCTTATTATATGGAAAGTGTCAACTTGTCTAGCTCCATTAAAAGCCTTGTTAGTATTTTATTAGGATTGTGTTAAATTTAAAAATTAACTTGGCCAGAAATGGTGGCTCATGCCTATAATCCCAGCACTTTGGGAGGCTGAGGTGGGAAGATCACTTGGGCCCAGGAATTTGAGACCAGACTGGGTAACATAAGGAGACCCCGTCTCTACTAGATAGGTAGACAGACACACAGATATGAACAAAAAATTAGCTACAGGAGGACTGATATCTCCTCCTCATTAGGTCCTCGCAAAGGTGAGTTGTTCTAGTTAAGAACAGGGATATCTTTCCATTTGTTCAAGTCTACTTTGTGTCTTCCAGAAGTGTTTTAAACTTTTCCTCAAATGGGTTTTGCATATTTCTTAAGTTTATTTTATCTTCATTATTGCTGTTTGAAGGTGATTTTCCTCTACCATTATCTTCTCTAACTGGTTATTGTTAGTGTACATGAAGGCTATTGATTTCTGTATCTTAATTTTATATATTGCTAGCTTACTGAGTAAAATAGTGTTGGAAAAACTGGATAACCATATAAAAAAAAATTCAGCTCAACTGCTATCTCACACTATACACAAAGTCAGTTTGAGGCAGATTATAGATCTGTCACCACAGTTTGTGCTCCGAGTTCTTGGCTTTCGTGTAAGTAGAAATTAACGCCAGGATGGGGCTGAGCGTGGTGGCTCGATTGTAATCTCAGCACTTTGGGAGGCCAAGGTGGGTGGATCACATGAGGTCAGGAGTTTGAGACCAGCCTGGCCAACATGGTGAAACCCCATCTCTACTAAAAATACAAAAATTAGCCGGGCGTGGTGGCACGTGCCTGAAGTCCCAGCTACTCGGGAGGCTGAGGAGGGAGGATCCCTTGAGGCCGGGAGGCGGAAGTTACAGTGAGCTGAGATCACACCACTCCTCTCCAGCCTGGGCAACAGAGGAAGACTGTCTCAAAAACAAAAACAAAACCCAGAAATTAACACCAGGCCAAACAAATTTTTCACAGATAATTTTTCACAGGTTTAATAGGCTTGTGGCTCAAGCAAAGCAAGCGAGCAGCATACAGGAAAGGGGTCCTGGTGCTAGCTCCCTGAAGGGCTTTTGTTCTTGCCATTTTAAGGAAGCTGAGGTGAAAAAGGGTGATATATAGGCATGTACCACCTGCACAGTTTGATAATATGCTGCTTCATGTATTGTACGTCTCATTAGCATGTTAAATCTCCACCCCTGGGTGTGATTTTTAGCATTATAACGACATTATAAGGAGGAAAACCTTGATGAAAGGTCAGCACTGGAGTCCATCTTGTCTTTAGCTGGGTGCATCTAGTCAGGTTCTTATCAGGAATGCTAGAGTCTCACTTTAATAGCCTTGAGAGAAGTAACTCAAGGAAATAAATGGTTAGGTTCTTTTTTTTTTTTTTATGGTTGGGAACTCAGAGGAGACAGCAGCTATCTGCTACGTGACTTGGGTCAACCCTTTAAGGGAGGCAAGAAAGTAGGGGAAGGCTTATGCCCTGGCATGTGAGGCCCCTGGGGTTTTGGTTACCATGTCTCTTCCCTGCCAGACTGAGTCTCTTCACTATGTTGTCCCAGACCTAAATGTAAAAGACAAAATTATAATACTTTTAGAAGAAAACATAGGAGAATATGTTTGTGATTTGACAGTAGGCAAAAATTTCTTAGAATGTAAATAACTATCAAAGAAAAACCCGATAAAATAGACTTCATCAATGGCCGGGCATGGTGGCTCAGGCCTGTAATCCCAGCACTTTGGGAGGCTGAGGCGGGCGGATCACTTGAGGTCAGGAGTTCAAGACCAGCCTGGCCAACATGGTGAAACCCCTTCTCTACCAAAAATACAAAAATATCAGCCGGGCATGGTGGCACAGGCCTGTAGTCCTGGCTACTCAGGAGGCTGAGGCAGGAGGATCGCTTGAGCCTGGGAAACGGAAGTTGCAATGAGCTGAGATTATGCCACTGCACTCCAGCCTGGGCGACAGAGCAAGATTCTGTCTCAAAAACAAAAACGAAAGCAAAACATCAAAATTTAAAACTTCTGCCAAAGAAATGACACCATTAAGAAAATATATAGGCAAGCCATAGACTGGAAGAAAATATTCACAAAACATTTATCTGAAAAAGGACTGTTATCAAGGATATATAAAGAACTCCTGACAACTCAGTGAAATAAATACCCAATAAAATGGGCAAAAGATCTGAATATACACTTTACAATAGAAGATAGATGAGTAGGCAGGGTGTGGTGGCTCATGCCTGTAATCCCAGCTCTTTGGGAGGCCGAGGTGGGTGGATCACCTGAGGCCAGGAGTTCGAGATCAGCCTGACCAACATGGTGAAACCCCATCTCTACTAAAAATGCAAAAATTAGCTGGGCATGGTGGCACGCACCTGTAATCCCAGCTACTCAGGAGGCTGAGGCAGGCAGGAGGACCACTTGAACCCGGGAGGTGGAGGCTGCAATGAGCTGCCACTATACTCCAGCCTGGGTGACAGAGCGAGACCCTGTCTCAAGGAAAAAAAAAAAAAGAAGATAGATGAGTAGACAATAAACACTTGAAAAACATGTTCAACAGCATTTGTCATAAAGGAAATGAAAATTAAAAATCACAAAGACATACTACTACACATCTACTAGAATGACTAAAATTTAAAAAGACTGACAACACAGGATATTGGCGAGGATGTGGAACAAGTGAAACTCACATTTTGTTTTGGAAAAGGGCTGGCCATTTCTTATTAAGCTTAACACACACATACCCTGTGATCCAGCAATTCCTCTCTTAGGTGTTTACCCAAGATAAATGAAAGTCCACAATAAGACTTGTGCAAGAATGTTCATAGCAGCTTTATTGATAGTAGTTCCAAACGGGAAATAGCCCAAGTTTTATCAACAGAAAAATGGGTAAATAAGTCTATTTATACAGTGGAATACAACTCAGCAATGAAAAGGAATGAACTACCAATCCACACAACAAGGAGGACAAATATCAAAAACATTATACTAAAAGAATCCAGATATAAAAGAGTATACATACTGTGTAATTTCACTTATATGAAATTCTAACACAGATGAAACTGTTCTGTGGTGGAAAAACTCGTGACAGACATTGTTTTAGGAGTGTAGAGGCCAGGATTGACATGAGAGCATGAGGGAACTCGCTGTGGTGATGGTACTATCCTATAACATCATAAGTTTTGGCCTACATGACTCAAACCCTTACACAAAAGATTTGTGCATTTCACATTATATTTTACCTAATAACAAAAACAAGTAAAAGTTTAACTTTAGTTGATACGTATACTAAAATATTTGGTGTGAAATACACTGTTGTCTTCAACTTATCTCAAAATGCATCAAAAATAAGATTAGTTTATGGATGAGATGAATAGATATGTATAGATAAAATGTTAGTTGTAAGCTCCAGAACTCCAGGTGCTGGGTATATGAATGTTCATTGTAAAATGCCTTCAACTTTTGTGTTTGAAAATTTCTGTATCAAAATATTGAAAGCAAAAAAGTAGATGGGAGGACGAGGGGAGAAAGGGACAAAAAGAAGAAAGGAAAGAAAGAATTACTTACAAGCTAAGAGGATTTGATCTGTGGAAACAGACCTTTCAGGCTAACAATCTCTTCCTGCTACCAAATAAATAAACTCTGAGGTGATCATACACAGACAGTATATGGTGGTTTAGGAAGACTACTTAGTTTACTATTGTCTAAAAGACATTTCTAGGTCCTCGAGCCAGGGGGGAAAAATATGTATTCTTCACAGCTGTGCTGAAAAAAAGAAAGAAAAAATATGTATAGTTGTAATTAGAGAGCTTAAACAACAACGGCAACAAGAACAAAAGCCTTGGCCGGGCGCGGTGGCTCAAGCCTGTAATCCCAGCACTTTGGAAGGCCGAGGTGGGCGGATCACGAGGTCAGGAGATCAAGACCATCCTGGCTAACCCGGTGAAACCCTGTCTCTACTGAAAAAATACAAAAAATCAGCCGGGCGTGGTGGCAGGCGCCTGTAGTCCCAGCTACTCGGGAGGCTGAGGCAGGAGAATAGCGTGAACCTGGGAGGTGGAGCTTGCAGTGAGCCGAAATCGGGCCACTACACTCCAGCTTGGGTGACAGAGCAAGATTCCATCTCAAAAAAAAAAAAAAAGAACAAAAGCCTTAAAAAAGAAGCAAATCCTGCCATTGTGACAAGGATGAACCTAGAGGATATTATGCTAAGTGAAATAAACCAGACACAGAAAGGCAAATACTGCATGACTTCACTCATATATGGAATCTAAAACAGTCAAACTCATAGAAACAGAAAGTGGAAAGATGGTTGCTATGGTCTGAGAGGGAGCAGAAAAATGGGATTTTGATCAAAGGGTACAAACTTTTAGTAATAAGATGAATAAGTTCCGGAGATCAAAAGTGCAGCATGGTGAGTATAGTTAATAATAACGTATACTTGAAATTTACTATAAGTCTTAAGTGTTCTCACCACAAAACATGTAACTATGTGAGGTGATGATATAGGAGTTAAGAAGGAATTACTTAGGCAGATAGCAAGGGCATGGGAGCCCTTGGTAAGGCTTTTGTTTTTCATGAAAAGCAGCCCCGAATCATTTTCTAACAAAGAACAACCTGTAAGGTCAAGCCACAGGCATAGGCAAACCAGCTAGGAGCTTGCAAGGGTGAATGCCAGCAGGAACTAGGTACTAGACATGTTCAAGATGACGGGTCCATATTCCCTTCTCTTTGTCAGCCACGTGTACAGTAAAGATCAGACAAGATGGATCAACCGGAAAGCCCATTTGCCATAACTTTAGAGTGAGCTGAATCGCCACTAATATTTATCCCCATTTTGTTAAAAAATAATACAACAATATAAAAAGAAGCAAGATGAACACCAAGAATGAAAAATAATTAGTTACAGCATTCATGTTGTCTCTGAGCATAAAAAACAAAAACAGTTTTTCAGATTAAGCCTACCATTTATGGGTTGTCATAAAATAGTATCCTGGCAATGGAAGAAAGAACCTGACAGTAAGTAAAACTTTATGTTTCTAGTATTTCTTATGATATCCCTTAGTATAGGCCATTAGTGTAATGCCAAAGTGGAATTCATGAAAGGATAGCCAAAAAGTGGAAACAACCAAAATATCTATCAATTGATGAATGAATGAATAAAATGTATTATATCTGTGCAATGGAACATTATTCAACCACACACAAAAAACGAAGTACTCATTCATGCTACAAGATGGGTGAAACTTGAAAACTATTATGCTTAGTGAAAGAATCCAGTCACTACAGAGACCCAAAAGAGATTAGTGTTCTAGGGGATGAGGGTGGTGTTGAAGAAAAAGGGGCTACAATTGCTAATGGGTATGTTTTTTGGAGGGGGGTGATGAAAATGTTTCAAAGAATAACTGTGGTGATGATTGCATGACCCTGAGGATGTATTAAAAACCACTGTATATTTAAAATAGCTGAAATCTAAGGTATGTTGGTTATATCCCAATTAAAACAAGCAATTCTCGGCCAGGTGTGGTGGCTCACGCCTGTAATCCCAGCACTTTGGGAGGCTGAGGCGGGTGGATCACCTGAGGTCAGGAATTCAAGACAAGCCTGGCCAACATGGTGAAACCCTGTCTCCACTAAAAATACAAAAATTAGCCAGGTGTGGTGGCTTGCACCTGTAGTTCCAGCTAGTCAGGAGGCTGAGGCAGGAAAATCACTTGAATCTGGGAGGCAGAGGTTGCAGTGAGCTGAGATTGCACCACTGCACTCCAGCCTGGGCAACAGAGTGAGACTCTGTCTCAAAAAAAAAAAAAAAAAAAAAAAAAAAAAAAAAAAAAAAATTAAAAAAAAGTAATTATCCACAGACTAGGAGAAAATATTTGCAAAAGGCATTTATGATAAAGGACTCTTATAAAAAATATGTTATATGATTTGGGTATTTGTCCCTGCCCAAATCTCATGTTGAATCGTAATCCTCAGTGTTGGAGGTGGGGCCTGCTTGAGTCATGTGGGCGGATCCCTCATGGCTTGGTGTTATCTTCATGATAGTGAGTGAGTTCTCACGAGATCTGGTGGTTTAAAAGATGTGTGGTACCTCGCCCACGCCCAACTCTCTCTCGCTCCCATTCTCACCATGTGATTTGCCTGCCCCCTTTTTGCCTTCCATAATGACTGGAAGTTTTCGGAGGCCTCCCCAAAAGCATATTCTCCTATGCTTCCTGTATAGCCTGCAGAACTTATGGGCCAATTAAATCTCTTTTCTTACAAATTATTCAGTCTCAGTTATTTCTTTATAGCAATGCAAGAGTGGCCTAATACACTAAACAAATAACTTTTTTTTTTTTTTCTTGTGACAGAGTCTCTCTCTGTTACCCGGGCTGGAGTACAGTGGTGCAATCTTGGCTCACTGCAACCGTCGCCTCCTGGTTTCAAGCAATTTTCTGCTGGGATTGCAAGTGCACACCACCACGCTTTGCTAATTTTTGTATTTGTGGTAGAGAAGGGGTTTCACCATGTTGGCTATGCTGGTCTCGAACTCTTAACCTCAGGTGATCTGCCCACCTCGGCGTCTCGAAGTGCTGAGATTATAGGCATGAACCACCACGCCCAGCCACAAAGAACTCTTAAAATTCAACAACAAGTAAATAGCCCAATTAAAAAAAATCGGCCAAAGTCCTTAATATACATATTGCCAAAAGAAGATATACAGATGGTAAATAAGCACATGAAAAGATGCTTCATATTATATGTCATCAGGGAAATATAAATCTAAGTTAGAATGACCATAACCCATTAGAATGGCCAAAATCCAGAACACTGACAACACCAAGTGTTGGTGAGGATGTGGAGCAATAGGAGCTCTCATTCATTGCTGGTGGGAATGCAAAATGGTACAGCCATTTTGAAAGACAGTGGCCATTTCTTACAAAACTAAATATACTCTTACCATATGATGCATATGGTACCAATACCAATCACGGTCCTTGATATTTACTCAAAGGAATTGAGAACTTGCATCCACACATAAACCTGCACATGTATGTTTATTTATAGCACATTTGTTCCCAATTACAAAACTTGAAAGCAATCAAGATGTTCTTCAGTAGGTGAATGGACGAAATATGGTACATCCAGACAATGGAATGTTAAATTCAATGCTAAAAAGAAATGAGATATCAGGCCATAAAAATACGTGGAGGAATCTTAAACGCATATTTCTAAGTGAAAGAAGCCAGTCTGAAAAGGCTAAATACTGTATCATTCCAACTATATGACATTCTGGAAAAAGCAAACCTATGGAGACAGTAAAAAAGATTAGTGGTTGCCAAGGGTTGGTGGAGAGGGAAGGATGAATAGGAGAAACACAGAGGATTGTTAGGGCAGTGAAATTATTCTGTATGATACTCTAATGGTGGATACATGTGGATACAGTTGTCCAAACCCATAGAAAGTACACCACCAAGTGTTACCCTAATGTAAACTATGGACTTCGGGCAATAGTGATGTGTTAGTGTACTAGTGTATGTTCATCAATTGTAACAAATGTACCACTCTAGTTGGGGATGTTGATAATGGGAAGGGCTGTGTATGTATAGGTGTATAGGGGCAGGGAGTGTATTGGAAATCTCTATACCCTCTTCTTTTTTTTTTTTTTTTTTTGAGATGGAGTTTCACTATTGTTATCCAGGCTGGAGTGCAATGGCACGATCTCGGCTCACTGCAACCTCTGCCTCCAGAGTTCAAGTGATTCTCCGGCCTTAGCCTCCCAGGTAGCTAAGATTACAGGCATGCACCACCATGCCCGGCTAATTTTTGTATTTTTAGTAGAGATGGGGTTTCACCATGTTGGCCAGGCTGGTCTCAAACTCCTGACCTCAGGTGATCTAACCGCCTCAGCCTCCCAAAGTGCTGGGATTACAGGTGTGAGTCACCGCCCCCAGCCTCTTTACCCTCCTGTTGATTTTGCCATGATTCTAAAATTTCTCTAAAAAAATAAAGTCTTTACACCTAAAGTAATTCTGTGTGTGTGTGTGTGTGTGTGTTCGTGTGTGTGAGGAGGGGTAGACAAGTCAGTTCAATCCACAAATACAGTTTTCTTGCTGATCTCACTTTTATCCAGGGATACATGTTTGACTAGAGAAATAGAGGCTTCTTAGACTTCAGGCAATCCTCTATAAATATTATACTCTCAGCTGAGCTTTCCATAAGTATTGAGCAACTGTGGGTTTCAGGGTATGTTCTCTGACAAATCCTTAGAACACTTATTCTGTGTTTGCCAAAGCACAGAGCTATGTGTCTTAAAAGTCAACCCAAATGAAGGATGAGCCAAACAGGAACCAGTCCTTGAATTGAAAGCCACTGCCCTTCTGTGTGGAGGTAGGCCAAGGGAATATTCACTGTCAGGGCCAATATAACTCTTGGGAAGCAAGTTGTGGTCTGGTTTAGCCAGAGATGAGCCAGACCCCTAAACTCTAAATTAGAGAGCATCACAATAGTGATTTTAGGCAGCAAAAATTTAAAACAGCAACGAAATGTCAGTCATGAAAAAGCTCAGGAAAGACCTAGCTTTGAACAATGAAACTTCCTAATGAGCCAGCCACCAAAGAGAAACTTGTTTAAAAGATATGTCTAGGTAACTGAATGAATCAACGTACTGTACAGGATTGTTATTGCCGAACTTGATAAATGTTGGGGAATGTCTACTCAGAATGGTGATTTTGATTTTTTTTTTTTTCAAGATGGGGTCTTGCTTTGTTGCCAAGGCTGCAGTTCAGTGTTATAGCTCACTGCAGCCTCAACCACCCGGGCTCATCCTCCCACCTCAGCCTCCCGAGTAGCTGGGACTACAGGCATGCACCACCACACCCGGCTAATTTTTGTAGTTTTAGTAGAGATGGGTTTCGCCATGTTACCCAGACTGGTCTGAAACTCCTGACCCCAAGTGATTCATCCGCCTCGGCCTCCCAAAGTGTTGGGATTACAGGCATGAGCCTCCGCGCCCAGCCTGAAGCTTCTCTTTTGTAGCTGTCATGCCTAGCTTGTGACAATAAAACTTTCTGCTAATGGGGATAGATAAAGCATCTATCTTCTTACTTCAAAGTGATATTAAGTTATGAAAGTACTGCTCAATTTCAGCAGGACTTTCATAACTTAATATCACTTTGAAGTAGTAGATAGATGCTTTATCTCAGAATTTCCTCAGAAATTGAGGAAAAGCCAGTACACATGACTTGTTGACTGAATCGGAAAATGCCCATCAGGTTAAATGGAGCAGAGTCCTACTGATCCTGCCCTTCTTATTTGATTGGCAACTAGGAGTGACTGAAAATACATTTAGGCAAAATGCTAAATGGTCAAGTGTTAAAATCAATATTTACCTGAAGCCAAGGCCTAAACTAAATAATGCTATCAGAAAATTTCTGGAATGCAACAGTAAATCCAAAATTGTATTGAAGCATTATTAAATGTCTTTTGTTTAAAAATGAGGTTTTCAGCTACACAAGGTGGCTCACGCCTATAATCCCAACACTTTGGGAGGCTGAGGCAGGAGGATCGCTTGAGGCCAGGAGTTCAAAACTGGCTGCCTGGGCAACAAAGCAAGACACTATCTCTACAAAATTATTTTAAAAATTATCCAGGTGTGGTAGCACAGCCTGTAGTCCCAGTGATATGGGAGCCGGGCAGGTAAGTGCTGGGTAGAGAAGGGTGGGGTCCCTGGCCAAGGGCTCCACCCTCGGGCCTGTGCCCATAGACCTGAATGAGGACAGGTATTTCTGTTTTCACGCCCAAAAAGTTGCCTTTTGGCTGGCCACCGCCCCCCACCCCTGCTGGCATCCTGTGCCCATAGAAACCCAACACCTAGCGGGCACAGACACAAGCAGCCGGACATTGAGAGGAGCAGAGGAACACACCAGCAGATACTGGCAGACCAGCAACAGTGGAATGGCGCAGATGCCAAGGGGATTTCTGCCCAGGGCGGTTGGAGAAGAGCCCCACCGCTGGGTGGCCCGACTCCAGGGTAAGACCACCTTCCCACTCTATTCCCTGATTCCGGCTCCCTATCCATCTAGCTACCTCCACCACTCAATAAAACCCTGCACTTAACCTTCCAGCCCATGTGTGATCTGATTCTTCCGGTACACTGGGCAAGAACTCAGGCTGTCACACTCACCCCATGTTCTTGAGATAAGGCAGAGGGTCTACTGAGCTGACTAACACAAGCCGTGGAACACACGCCCACTTGGGCTTCGGGAGTCCTGCTGTGGGGCCAGAGCCCAAAAGCACTCTTTGCAGCCTCTGCACCTGCTTGTCTGCATGCTCCTTCTAGGGGTCTGAGCAGCAGGGCACTGAATAAGGGAACCGCACCTCTGTTGCATGCCCTGCAAGGGGAATAAGAGAACTCTCTCATTTCACCAGCTAGTCTGGAGGCTGAGGCAGGAGGATCACTTGAGCCTGGCATTTCTAGGCTGCAGGGAGCTGTGACTGTGTCACTGGGCTCCAGCCTGGGCAACAGAGTGAGGCCTTGCCTCAAAAAGAAAAAAAAAAAAAAAAAGAAGCTTTTACATTGAACATTTTTATTAATAGGTATATTTTTTGAGACAGAGTCTTGTTCTGTCACCCAGGCTGGAGTACAGTGGCAAGACGTTGGCTCACTGCAGCCTCCACCTCTCAGGTTTAAGCGATTCTCATCATGCCTGAGCCTCTCAAGTAGTCAGGATTACAGTTGTCCGTCACTACCCATGGCTAACTTTTGTATTTTTCGTGGAGATGGGGTTTCACCATGTTGCCCAGGCTGGTCTGGAACTCCTGACCTCAAGTGATCTGCCCTCTTTGGCTCCCCAAAGTGCTGGCATTACAGGCATGAACCACCGTGCCCAGTCAATATAACATACTTTTAAATGACTTTTTTTTTTTGGTGTACAGGTCTCTAAAGAGTTCATAAACAATTTTATGGTGGTGTTGTTCGGAACTTTCCCTCTTTCCCTCTCTGCCGTCTTTCTGATACTTTCAGGTTTCTAAGGCTTCCATATTCAGTCCTCTGACCAGAAAACTGAGATTTTTAGTTAGTTCATTCTGCCATATATTAATACTTCTTGTGACTGTGCTCCTGTCTGGAAGGAAAGAGAGAGGGAAATGAACCAATGGGTGTTTGCTCCCCCGTCTTGTTACCACAACTCCTCAGAGTTTTAGGCCCCTGTGAGGTGCTTTGACTATTGCAGCCACTGCTGCTGTCCACGCTGTGATAGGACTGCAAGTTTACTTTGAATTATTGTCTTCTTTTCCAATATGTCTGCTACCACATACTTTATGGAGTTCTCAAATAGATGCTCCATGCATTCTATCCAGGTTTTATAGCTGCATTCAGTGGGAGAGGCAGAGTGGAATGTGCTTCTACAACTTAACTAGAAAACCAGCTCTTGATGTTTTATACAATCTTTTGAGAGAAATTTGTCTTTGAACAGTGGACCTAGATGTGTTAATAAAGCAATGTAATAGACTCTTAAGATACTGGCTGGGCATGGTGGCTCACGTCTGTAACCCCAGCACTTTGGGAGGCTGAGGTGGGCAGATCACTGGAGGTCGGGAGTTTGTGACCAGCCTGGTCAACATGGTGAAACCCCGCCTCTACTGAAAATACAAAAATTAACTGGGTGTGGTGGTGCATGCCTGTAATCCCAGCTACTCAGGAGTCTGAGGCAGGAGAATCTCTTGAACCCGGGAGGCAGAGGTTGCAGTGAGTCAAGATGACACCACTGCACTCCAGCCTGAGTGGCAGAGTGAGACTCCATCTCAAAAAAAAAAAAAAAAAAAAATTATCTACGAATTGCCACCTGTGTCTTAGCATTCATTGCATGTGTGCATCTAGTCAAACTCCGGAAGCAGATTTGCCTAGCTCATCTACAGTTGACCGTAGACGCAGGAAGGAGCCCAGCTAAGACCGGAAGAACTGCCCAGCTGAGCCGAATTAAACTGACAACCTGCAGAATTGTTAGCCAAATAAATGGTGTTTTATTAAAACCACTAAGTTTTTGGGTGGTTTTTAAAATAACATAGCAATAACTAACTGCTACTGTAAGCAAAGTACAACAAAAGCATTAATCCATTGTGCTCTGATTTTAAAAAGGATTTCTGGTTGATTTTGCACTTCCAAGGGTACAATGCACAAAATTTTAAAAGTAGCATAGCTAATAGTATTGCTAATCATTTTTGTGCACAGTAGAATATAATTCAGACAAAACATTTTTCAGTAACTTAATTTTTAGGAGGAATTTTGTACCTGAGATTCATAGCTTGGGCACATTTCAAAAATCCTTCAATTTCAACTACTGAAAATGATTGGCAGTCTATTAGCATCATTTCAACAAGTTTTGTTTAGATTCTTAAACTCCATAGACTCAACACGATAAGGAATTGCCTTAAAGGATTCCTGTAAAGTCTGTTTTTTTTGAAGCTTGCTTAATGAGAATCAAGTGAGCTTTGGTTACCTTACTTGTCTCTAACACTTTCTTGTCTTTATAGTCATTACATTCTTTGTTACTATATTTGGATGAAACATGATTTTTCATGGCTGTTGCATGTGATTTTGGATTTTTTTCCTCATGAAATTTGGAGGCAGAAAAGTTGACATTTAGCTTTTATTTTGTCTTCATAAGCTATGAAGGATTTTCAAATAAGACTTTTTCTTAAAACACTCATGGCCTTATAATTAAACAACTGAACATTAAATAAAGTTATTTATTTATTTATTTATTTATTTGAGACAGAGTCTCACTCAGAGTGCAATGGTGTGATCTCAGCTCACTGCAACCTCCGCCTCCCAGGTTCAAGCAATTCTCCTGCCTCAGCCTCCCGAGTAGCTGGGATCACAGGCATGCGCCACCACACCAGGCTAGTTTTTGTATTTTTAGTAGAGACAGGGTTTCGCCACGTTGGCCAGGCTGGTCTCGAACTCCTGACCTCAGGTAATCCACCAACCTCAGCCTCCCAAAGTGTTGGGATTACAGGCGTGAGCCACTGCCCCCAGCCAATACAATTCTTAAAGGTTATTTTGTTTATTGTTCCAAATGCTGATACAAAAAAACAATTCTACAAAGATTAGAATTATATCTAATTTTTATTTTTGTTTTATAATTTAAAAAAGTATTTGCTCAAAAAGAATATGATTGTCTTAAATGTATTTGGCTACTGCATATTATCCTAATATTTTATTTTATTTTATTCTTGGTTTTTGAGACAGGATCTCACTCTATGCCTCAGGATGGAGTGCAGTGGTGCAATCATAGCTCACTGTAACCTCAAACTCCTGGGCTCAAGTGGTCTTCCCACCTTAGCCTCCTGAATAGCTGGGACTACAGATGTGTGCCACCACACCTGACTAAGTTTAAAAAAAATTTTTGTAGTCTTAAACTCCTAGCCTCAAGCAATCTTCCCATTTTGACCCCCCAAAGTGCTGGGATTACAGGCATAAGCCACAGTGTCTGGCCCTTAATATTTGTATTGACTGTTCACCTATTTCCCTATTTATTAATACCTTTTTGTAAGTTCCTATGTTTGTACACAAAATTAGATACTTTCATAATCCCCATTAAGTATTGTAGCATTTAACTCCTGCCATAATCAATATGTATTTATACTTCAAAGGACTGAAACATTTCAACATATAAGGCATGTGGGGAGGTTTTCACCCCAGTTGACATCTAGAATGCTTCCCTACATTTGAAAATGCCTAGATATTAACAATAAACCTAAATTATATTCTTTGTTCATATTACCGACAGTTTGGTACTGATTATATGTGATGATAACATATAAGATCACGTCTTGCACCAGTTCTGGGATGGCAGAAGTAGTGTTGAGGTAGACATTTGGCCTTCCAAAGGGTAAGGCCAAAGGTGAGAGCAGATTTTGGCCAAATATTAAGGCCAAAGCTAACTTTCTTTTCTCTTCTTTTCTTTTTTTTTTTTTAGACAGAGTCTCGCTCTGTCGCCCAGGCTGGATTGCAGCGGCATGATCTCAGCTCACTGCAACCTCCACCTCCCAGGTTCAAGTGATTCTCCTACCTTAGCCTCCTAAGTAGCTGGGATTATAGGCGCTTGCCACCATGCCCAGCTAATTTTTATGTTTTTAGTAAAGATGGGGTTTCACCATGTTGGCCAGGCTGGTCTCGATTTCCTGGCCTCAAGCGACCCAGCCGCCTTGGCCTCCCAAAGTTTTGGAATTACGGGCGTGGGCCACCGCGCCCGTCTCCAAAGCTAACTTCCAATGCATCCCTACAGCTGACTCTTACTTTCTCCCCTGCTCCAGAACTGTCCTAGATGATGTGACTTAGAAAGTATCTGGGATGATTTTAATCCATAAGGGCACACAGAGGAACATTATAACATCCTGCTTCATTTGGCTTCACTTCCACATAGCATCCCATGCCTTCACTAATACCACCCCCACCCCTGCCCCAGAAGACACAAATCTCTTCCTTTTGTGAACCATTTTGGTCAGGCTGGTCTTGAATTCCTGACCTCAGGTGATCTGCCAGCCTGGGCCTCCCGAAGTGCTGGGATTACAAGCATGAGCCACTACACCCGGCCTATCCTGGTACATTTTCAAAACCAAGAAACTAACACTGATACATTGCCATTATCTAAACTGGGTCCTTTTAAAATTACTAGGGTGGGCAAGTTAAGTGGAGAGTGCACCTGCAGTGAAAAAAGGGAGATAACTGAAAAAAGATGAAAGAACTTGACCAGATTCTTTTGTAGTTAATAAGTGTGATGATTGGATTTTCATGCTCTTATGTGAGATGTGTCTCCCTCAAACCTTGTCATGGCATCTTGGCACATTACCCATCTGATGTGGAAAAAAAGAAAAAAGAAAGAAAGAACTTGATCAGGAGACCAAACATAAGAAGAGCCAGAGAGGACCATGGTTTTCTTTAGAGAAGAAGAGGCTGCAGAGGTGAAACATCACTGGAATCATTAAATGATTGTTGGAGGTTGTGCATTGTTTCTAATTTCCCCTAAGTATAGATGTAAAAATTGCAGGAAACCACTCTTGGATGGAAGAAGCCACATTAAATGTTGGAGAAAGTTGCTGAGGCAGGATCTCAAGAGTTGGGTGGAAGAAGAACCGGTGGAGCAATGATGTCCTCAGAAACCAGCAAACATACTAGGCAGACTTTCCAGTTTTAATGCTCTTTATGGTTTTGTAAAAAGTAAGAACAGCCTTTCTCTAACAAGGGATATCCTGAACAAGAGATGGGTTGCCCTCAAACTTCTGGTTGTCTATTGCTGATTAAAAGGAAGGCCAGCTAAGCACAATGCAGTATCCTAGATAGGATCTCACTATGTTGTCCAGGCTGGCCTTGAACTCCTGGGCTCAAGGTATCTTCCCACCTCAGTTTACCAAGTAGCTGGGACTGTAGGCACATGCCACCATGCCTGGGAAGACTGGTTAACTTTGATGAGAAATCAGAAAAGACCTTGAGTACCAAGGATGGACTGTGAAAGTGAAGGATGAGGTGTAGAACAAAATGGGGAGAGAACACTGGAAATTGCCTCACTTACTTCAGGCCAAGAGTTCTGAAAGCTCCCCTAGCAATTTCAGTCCCTGGGAAGCTTCTGTAAAAATCTTTATTTTAAACTTTTATTTTAGGTTCAGAAGTACATGTGCAGGTTTATTATATAGGTAAACTCATTTCACAGGGGTTTGTTGTACAGATTATTTCATCACCCAAGTGTAAATAAAACCTAGTACCCAATAGTTATTTTTTCTGCTCTTCTCCCTCCTCCTAACCTCCACCCTGAAGTAGACCCCAGTGTCTGTTGTTCCTTCTTTGTGTTCATGAGTTCTTATCATTTAGCTCTCACATAAAAGTGACAATATGCAATATTTAGTTTTCTGTTAATGCATTAGTTTGCTAAGGATAATACCCTCCAGCTCCATCCATGTTCCCGCAAAAGACACAACTGCATTCTTTTCTATGGCTGCATAGTATTCTATGGTGTGTAAGTACCATATTTTCTTTATCCAGTCTGACATTGATGGGCATTTAGGTTGATTCCATGTCTTTGCTATTGTGAATAGTGCTGCAATAAACATTCACATGCATGTGTCTTTAAGGTAGAATGATTTATATTCCTCTGGTGTATACCCAGTATTGGGATTGCTGGCCTGAATGGTAGTTCTGTTTATATCTCTTTGAGGAATTGCTATACTGCTTTCCACAATGGTTGAACTAATTTACACTTGCACCAACAGTGTGTCAGTGTTCCCTTTTCTCTACAACCTCGTCAGCATCTGTTATTTTTTTGACTTCTTAATAATAGCCATTCTGACTGGGGTGTGAGATAGCATCTCATTGTAATTTTGATTTACATTTCTCTAATGATAGTGATGTTGAGCTTTTTTGCATATGCTTGTTGGCCGCATATATGTCTTCTTTTGAAAAGTGTCTGTTCACGTCCTTTGCCTATGTTTTAATGGGGTTGTTTGTTTTTCTCTTGTAAATTTGTTTACGTTCCTTATAGATGCTGGATATTAGGCCTTTGTCAGAGGCATGGTTTCTAAAATATTCTCCCCCATTCTGTAAGTTGTCTGTTTACTCTGTTGATAGTTTCTTTTGCTGTGCAGAAGCTCTTAAGTTTAATTAGATCCCATTTGTCAATTTTTGCTTTTGTTGCAATTGCTTTTGACATTTTTGTCATGAAATCTGTGTCCATTCCTGTGCCCAGGATGGTATTGCCTAGGTTGTCTTCCAGGATTTTATAGTTTTAGGTTTTATATTTAAGTCTTTAATCCATCTGGACTTGATTTTTGTATATGGTGTAAGGAAGGGGTCCAGCTTCAATTTCCTGCATATGGGTAGCGCCATTTATTGAATAGAGAATCTTTCCCCATTTCTTGTTTCTGTCAGCTTTGTCAAAGATCAGATGGTTATAGGTGTGCAGCCTTATTTCTGACTCTCTATTCTGTTCCATTGGTCTATGTGCCTGTTTTTGTACCAGTACCATGTTGTTTTGGTTACTGTAGCCCTGTAGTATAGTTTGAAATCGGGTAATGTGATGCCTCCAGCTTTTTTTTTTTCTTAGGATTGCCTTGGTTACTCAGGCTTTTGTTGTTGTTGTTGTTCCATATGAATTTTTAAATAGGTTTTTCTAGTTCTGTGAAGAATATTGTTGGTAATTTGATAGGAATAGCATTGAATCTGTAAATTGCTTTGGGCGATATGGCCATTTTAATGACATTGATTCCTCCTGTCCATGACCATGGAATGTTTAGCCATTTGTTTGTGTTATCTCTGATTTCTTTCAGCAGTGTTTTGTAATTCTCCTTGTAGAGATTTTTCACCTCCCTGGTTAGCTGTATTCCTAGATATGTTATTCTTTTTGTGGCAATTGTGAATGGGATTGCCTTCCTGATTTGGCTCTCAGCTCGGTTTTTTTTTTTTTTTTTTTTTTTTTGCTGTATAGGAATGCTAGTGATTTTTGTATGTTGATTTTGTATCTTGAAACTTTGCTGAAGTTGTTTATCAGCTGAAGACCATGGGGATTTCTCGATATAGAATCCTGTTTTCTGCCAACAGGGATAGTTTTACTTCTTCTCTTCCTATTTGAATGCCCCTTATTTCTTTTTCTTGCCTGATTGCTCTGTCCAGGACTTTCAATACTGTATTGAATAAGAGTGGTGAGAGAGCACATTCTTGTCTTGTGCCAATTTTCAAGGGGAATGCTTCCAGCCTTTGTCCATTCAAGTATGATGTTGGCTATGGGTTTGTCATAGATGGCTATTATTATAATATTTTGAGGTGTGTTCCTTCAATACCCAACTTATTGAGAGTTTTTAACATGAAGGAATGTTGAATTTTATCAAAAGCCTTTTCTGCATCTATTGAGGTAATCGTGTGGTTTTTGTCTTTAGTTCTGTTTATGTGATGAATCACATTTATTGATTTGTATATGTTGAACCAACCTTGCATCCCTGGTGTTAATGGTGGCGGGTGTCCAGGTTCTTGTCATCTTGAACAAAGAATTGGACAAAATGCACAAATAAGGCAAAGAAGGGATGAAGAGATTTATTGAAAATGAAATTACACTCCACAATGTGGGAGCAGACCTGAGCATAGGGGCTTAAAGACCCTGTTACAGAGTTTTTATGAGTTTAAATGCCCTCTACTTGGGGAATGCCCTATGTAAATGAAGAGCATGAAGTGAAGTTACAAAGTCATTTACAGCATATACCCTATGGAGAGGATATTTCCTGTTATAACTGGAGTGTGAACCTGCCTTATGTTCCCTGCCTCCAGACCCTATCTATTTTCCTGCCTCATCTCCCCCGGAGAGATACGATCCCCATAAATCTTTATGGGAGGAAGAGGGACTAATGGTCTTTTTTCTGTAACTGCTTCATGCTGGCTTGGAGCGTAGTCCCTACCTATTGGGGATCATAGAACTCGCCCTGTTGTATCTAGTTGAGGCAGGGCAGCTTCTTGATGACCAGGGGTGGTGTCTTCACCTCATCTGAAGCTTGATGGTCTCTAGGTGAGAGGAAATGAATTAGGTTAAAATATTTAATGGGAACTTCAGGGGGTGGATACCTATGCTGTCAGAAATATTTGTTATAGAGATTTGCAGGAGAAAAAACAAAACCTGGTCTGTTCTAGAATCTATGTGTTTCCTTAGCACAAACCTTAGCACGAGTGACTCCATTTTGGTTTGGTTTGATTTGTTGGGGGGCCTAGTGCATGAACTTAATTCAAAACAATGGGCTTTCAGAATTTTGTTTAAAAACATTTTCCCTTTTTGGTCAGGTTCTCACTTAGGTGAGCATGTGATGAAAACTTAGGGCCTTAGCGCCACTCTCAGTTGACATCATTTTGGATTTCCAGTCTCAGCACGTCATTTGTAGGTTACAGTGTCCTCATGGTTGCACATTTCTTTTAGCTCTTGTCATTCCAGTTGCAGAGAGACCATACGACATTCTAGAAATGGCTGCATGCAAGCATTTAAAATCTTTTTTTTTTTTTTTTTTTTTTTTGAGACGGAGTCTCGCTCTGCCACCCAGGCTGGAGTGCAGTGGCCGGATCTCAGCTCACTGCAAGCTCCGCCTCCCGGGTTCACGCCATTCTCCTGCCTCAGCCTCCCGAGTAGCTGGGACTACAGGCACCCGCCACCTCGCCCGGCTAGTTTTTTGTAGTTTTTAGTAGAGACGGGGTTTCACAGTGTCAGCCAGGATGGTCTCGATCTCCTGACCTCGTGATCCGCCCGTCTCGGCCTCCCAAAGTGCTGGGATTACAGGCTTGAGCCACCGCGCCCGGCCGCATTTAAAATCTTTGAGAGAATACAACACATGAGAGAGACTATTATTATGACTATTGTGAGGAAAATACCAAGAGTTTGGAGTATTCTCCTTACTCAAGGTTCCCATAAACCAAACCTCCTAAAATTAAATAGATCAAAGAATGAGCTAGATAAAGAGTTTACTCACTTGGCTAAGCAATTTTTTCATCAATCCTCTACCAATGAATTTCTATAATCTTCATTTGATGTATTTCTCCATAGGCCACAAGTGCCAGCAGCTGCACAGGTACTTTTCTGTTTAGCTAATTCCATTATTTAGCATAACTTTCACAAGAGAATCTAAAGTCTGTTGTGTAACTGTAGCCTTTACAGTAGAATTTGCTATAAAACCTATCATGAGGGATACATTTCTAATCATTGCTTCTTTTATTTTAAACCATGGAGAAAGGACCTAACAAATGATGCACTTTTAGAAGAGTGAAGGCTTTCTGGCAATGTTCTTTTTAACCCATGATGTGGGTTAAGAGGAGTGAACCGATGTTTTGTTTTTGACCGATTATGAGGCAACGCATGTACCATTAAAGTTTCTTACCTACAATGGGACTTTATCTATCAAAGTATAAGGTTATCCATGTATAAGGGTGGCTGCAAACTCCTTCACAAATAAAAGTATACCCCATAAGTGCACACAACAGATCCCCTTTCCACTTCTATTGTTCATAGAGGCATAAGCAAGAAAAAACATTGAAAGATAAGAGTTTCATGACAGTAGAAGTCTTAATCTGTGAACTTGGGAAAAGCTGTTCACATCAAAGATGCCATCTTCTTCTTGGGAGAAATTTCCCTGGTTAGCTTTACCTCAAGGGTTCCAGTGGGTGCACAGTTCCAAAAATGTGGAGGGACCCTTCTCAGTTGCAAGACCATGCACCCCAAACCTAAGGTCCTGAAGTTTTGTTGTAGTGTAAATGGCAAAGCGAGGCTTTCTCCGATGTTCTCAGAAGATCCAAACCATGAAAAGCTTTCTTTACCTAGTGAAAATACACTGTAGCATAATAATCTACTGTTATAACATCAGCCTCTTGCATGGGAAAGCTTTTCTTTCCCATGTTTTCTTGCATGGGAAAACATGCATTGAAAATAACAATGGAAAGAAATCCCTTTATACAATGTTTAAATGACCCTCCAGGTGACCAGATATATCTGAAGCTTTAATTGTTTTCCCAGGAATATGGGATCAAGTATTGGTTATAAACTATTTTAGTAATTTGTAAGTCACTACACCAATGTGTTCAGTTTGGATCATTATATCTTTTCCATGATGAGTCATGGAATGCAGAACTTTTCTAATAAAAGCTTTAAGAACTCAGGGTGGACAAGGTGGCCATCCTCATTCTCCATGAGTCTCCACGCTTAATTAACATTAGACTTATATCCTCTTGGATACCAGTTGTTTTTCCAAATTAGGCGCATAGCACTGACAAGAAAATTTGGTTATTTTTGTGGTTTACAATAACTTAACATAATAACCATAATTATAATTTATAGCATATACTTAGACATTAGAATTTTAGAAATCCCATACAATTTAGGAATATATATTAGTATTATTCACAAAAATATAGCCTAAAGAAGACTGAACATCATTTTGGCAATCCCGTGTATCTAAACATGTCAAATAATCCTGTTTACCTCTTTTCTGGATGTTTTCAGGGGCCCTATGATTCATCCAGAAAGCCAGGCATTAGGAAAGACAATTTTGAAACTGAAGTTTGATTTTGGAATTCCAGATTACCATAAATTATTTATTTTGCCAAAATGATGACTCAGAAATTTTAAAGAAGCAAAAACCTTTTATAACTTAAAAAAAAAAAAAAACCCACACATTCTACTGTTCTTACACACCTCTCATGTAAAACTGTTTCTAGTAGTCTTAATTGCATGTTATAATAGCGAATTATAATGTAAGACCCGGTAAGTTATGTTCTGATAAGGTTTGACTATTTCCAGCATAGCTAGGTGCATGGCTAACTTCATATGTCCCCAGGTCTTACCTAGCTGGAAAGCAGACAAGTTAAACAATTTTCAAAAGCCAAAGAAGCAGTTTATTATCTTAAAGCATTTAGCAAACCTAATATTCGAACATAATTCAGACCACATGTTTACATTTTGAAGACATTTATATTTTACCAAGAATCTTGAAAACCATCTTTATTTTTCAAAGATTGCTAAAGTCACATGAACTAAAAGACATTACACTTTCTACTTTTCTGGCAAAATATTTGATTTAAGCTCTTATTATTATTAAACCAATTAATTTAAAACTTCACAGAGGAGATTAACCAGTTTGCACAGAGAGAAAGAGGCCAGAGACTGACAGGTAAGAAATTCTTACCCTTTTGCTGGCAGGCCAGGTTTCTGGGTTTTCTCTCCCTGAGGGACCCTAGTGAACCTGCTTGACTGCATGCAAACAAACACGTTGCTATGAATTAAGAATATTCATAGATAGTTTACAAATTTAGGAGAAACTAGGCAGAAAGAGAAATACGACTCAAATTCTATTTGAAAGCATATACTCAATAAGCGTAAAGTGTCAGGAAGCCTAAAATCCAAAAAGTTAGTTGAAGGATAAAAAGCTGGTGTGCTCCAATAATTCCTGCAGCCCGACAAAGGTGGCTTAGGAATTCCGGATAAATAGAACGGATGATAACTTGCTAGAAATGCAGTGGAAACAAAATAACTATTCACAGAACCAAATAAAAGGCTTCCACTAGCATGGTTTTGTGTATATGGATACGCAAGCAAAGCCAGAGGAAAATAAATAGCAAACAAATGAAAACTAGAAGCAAAAACAAATAAACAAAAATCAACCCTAAATTTTCCTACTCAATTTACCAAGGAGGCTACAGTTTTACCTAGGGCCCCCCCAGACCCCATATAATGAATATTTTATTCCTGAAACACAATTAAATATCCTTAAGTTCATCAATATCATTATACATTCCGAGCAATCAGGAAATCCACTTTAGGCACATGACCAGTCAGTACTCCAGCACCCTCTAAGAAAAACAGTAAACATAGTGTGAAGCAATGTAAGCATGTATGTGAAATTTGGCCTCACACTAAATCCAACTTCATGGTTAACTATATTAAAACAAATTGCCAAACTGCCAATGCTTTTTGACTTTAATCAAGACTAAGAGCTTTAACTATGAAAATGTTAATTAGCCAAATGTTTCCAATTCTTTATGAGGTTTTAAAGAATATTTTATTTAAACTTTTGCCACATCTTTCTCCCCTACTTAATGGTTCCTTACTACATTGTTTCATAAATAACCTTTTCAAATCTGTAATTTGAACTAACTTTTAGATAACTTCTGAATTAGACAAAACTTATTCCTTTTTTCACTAATAACAAAACCCTTTCTGGCACATTTTGTATACCGAATTACGTGTTAACTAGAATGTTATCCTTAGTAACCTAAAACTTTAGTGAAACCCTAAAAAGCAAGAAATTCTGAACTGTCAGAAATGGGCATTTATAGATAAGAACAATTCCACAATTTTAGAAACACATTTCCCCATATCACAAACCTTTCTTAATTGGAAATGATCCAGATATTAAATGAACATCAAAAATAACTTTAAGATTTTAATTTACACAAAAAGTTTACCTAAAACATGTATCTCATTCACTGTAGTTAATTTTTACTTTTAACAAGGGAGACATGTGACATCAAGCAACATATATAAAATGAACATTGGTTTGGTACAGAAAGGTGGGACAACTCGAGGCAAGGAGGGGGCTTGGGGGCTTTCAGATCACAGGTGGGAGACAAAGGGTTGCATTCTTTTGAGTTTCTGATTAGCCTTTCCAAAGGAAACAATCAGATATGCATTTATCTCAGTGAGACTTTGAATAGAAGGGGAGGCAGGCTCCCCACAAACAGCTCCCAGCTTGAATTAACACTGACATTTAAAAATATCTAACAAAGACTAACATAACATTCAGATAAAATGTATGCTGACAGTTCTGAAGGCCTTGCTATTTTTATTCCACCAATAACTTTAAAGCTAGCTTTTTTAGTAAAGTTATACTTAGGTCACGTGAACTTGAAAATTGACTTGAAAATGGACTTATTTGCTTAATTTATGAATGCTCTTTTACTTATAAGCTAATTTGGTAGACAAAACATATAACAATAAGTGTACACACGAACACATCTAGTCATGTATACACACACAAACAAAGATCCAATAGCTTGGAACCTTAGCCATGAGGTAGCAAGCTTGCCAGTTTTACTTTGCCCCAATAGATAATCCAAGGAAGGCTGTGAACCAAAATTTTGGGTAAAGCAGTCTCCATGGCAGTTTGATTTTCAAAAACTAAACCTCCCCAGACTCCAAGGAACACTGAGCCAAACAGTACCAAATGAGGGCATCACACGTTAACCATGCCCCCTGCTTAGAACAGCAGCACAAAGGCCTGGATACATGCAATGCCATCCCACTTTCCCATTAGACAGTGAACTTCAGATTCTAAACAATTTTGGGGCCAAGCAGCACTGCAACTGCGAGAAAAAATTATATGGAGGGCTTATTACTACACCTCAGAACCTCTGTGGAGAGCATCCTCTTTGGAGTTTGAGGTCTGGAGTATCCCCCAGAGCATCCTGCTGTGGGGTTCAATCTTAGAGTTCCAGACGTCTCTGGCCTTAGGTGGGCACTGGTGCCACTTCGCATGCATTCCCTCCAGAGCCTGCTATGTGCTTTCCTTTGGAACCTGGGTGTAATCCCCAACTTTTAGCATCTTTATAATTCAATAAGGCCACGCTTTCCCATGCTTCCTGTTCCATGAACTTTAATGATAGGAACTGGAGGCTGCGTGGGTTTCCTTTGTCTTTAGCCAGTTGAATAGTGGAAGGGAAGAATTTAGCATAAAAAAAGGTTTAAGTCATCTGAAACATGTGTGAATTTGCTCTGAGCTGCCCTGCACATAGGGATCAGGGACCACGGGTGGAAAAGATTTTTAAAAAAATCATTCGCCCTTTGGGGCAGGGCAATTATTCCCATTCATTCCTTGGTCTTCAGGCAATACTGGGCAGTGACCCCAGTCAATTTGCCCTCAATTTTCAAGGAGCTATTAGGAAACAGCCGCTGAAAAACTGAAAAAGAAAGAGAGGAAAAGGAAAAATGAAAAAGACCCAGATTCCTTAAGCTAACCAACTGGTGGCAGTTAGGCTTCTTCACATGGAAATCCCTTAGTTTCACCGACTATGACCAGAAACCTGCAGTTGCTACCATGTTTAGGTGCTACCCATCAAGGGTTCTGGGTTGGAAAGGAAAAGAGAGAGAGAAAGAGATTCCCCTGTATGGAGCAGAAAGGAAAAGGAGAAAGGAGAAGAAAAAAATCCTAAACTTTCGTAAGATACAACAAAACTTTCTGAGTTTCTCTTCAAAGGGTTTAGCCTGTTAACTTCCTTATCCTTTGTTCTGAAACTCAACTTTCTTGTTCTTCCTTGCCCCTAGTTACCATAAAGAGCCTACCCTCTTCCCGTCAGCTCTAATCAATAACTCATATCTGTTCCCTTGGTTAACTGTACCCATTGTTCCCCAGGAACTGCACATCTCACATGCTCCACTTCTGTACCTTATGTCCCCCTCCCCTTCTATATTTAGGAAAATATGTACAAGTAGTCAATTGGGTCAGCTCAGATTGTGCGGTCTGACCCCAGTCCATGGAGGAGTGACACAGAGATAGGGACTGCCTTAGGGATAAAAACCCCCTGGTCTCCTTTGTTCTATGTGCTCTTGTGATCTTGATCGACGCAAGTGGCACCCTCCTGCAGAAGTAAATTGCCTTGCTGAGAGAATTAAACTTTTGCCCGAGTGATGGTTTTACTTCGTCGCACTGAGCATTTATTCCTGGAGCATTTTATATCCAACAATTCTGGGGGCTCATCCGGGATCCCCATTCTCCTTCGGGAAGGGGTCTTCGGTCACCCTACCCAAGGGAGACGCGTCCCACTGCCCTGTTGCAGTGGCCTCAGGGACGGGAGATCAAGATCCACCCATTGTGACGAATAAACCCAGATTCTCAGCAACGCGGGGAAGAAAGGCTTGAAATACCGTGGCGACCAGGTAAACTCTGAGCACAGACCAATGTAGGAAACATCATAGGGTTGACAAAGTACTTCTTTGGTGGTCTCAGTGGGCGGGGGGTCGGGGCATTCTGGAGGTTGAAAGTGTGTGAATGGTAACAAGCACTACTGCTCTGCGGAGTGAGTGAGTCCAATATGAGGTTCCGTGGTCATCTCATATGGCTTAGGGTGGCCCTTCGGGGGCCCCGTCAGGGGTTTATACTGACCCGCCATCACTGCTAAGAGGAACCTGAAACATTCCCGCGAGGGAAGCAGCCAGAGCCGACGAAGCGAAAGAAGGGTGCGGGGAACTTCCAGCAGGTGGAGCTAAAGGATAGGCGAATTGAACCTTAGCAAAGCTTCCAGCGAAGAGTACGCAAAAGACCCCCAATATGAGGGGTTGAGCCACAAGGAACCCCCCAAATAGGCAAGAGACACCTAATATGAGGGGTTGAGCTACAGCAAGCTCCCGCTAGGCAAGAGATTCATAAAACGAGGGATTGAGCCTAGCCAGGACTCAGTATGGGAAATATTACAAGCAAAAAAGATAAAGTTAGCAACAAAGATATCACCCCGATAGTCCCCTAGGTCTCACGTTAAAACATTGGAAAGATAGTGAAAAGACTAAACATAGGAAAAAGCAACAAATGAGTCCATCTGGACTCAAGAACCAATCCTTGAACCTTTAGTTTTCTGGCTAGAATTTGGGTCGAATGAGGAATGGATTTGTGAGCTTCTAATAGAAAATGTTGCTAGTAGAAGACCTGCCTCCCGAAAGGAAATAGATTATGCCCTATGTTGGTGGCAAGGACTTGTGCCTTCTCCTCCTCCAAGGATTGAAAGGAGCAAGTCAAAAACTAATCTTTGGAGGAAAATTAGTTGCACACGCACCCCATTAAGATAGAACCATCTTGAATGAAAAAGACAGTGAAGGAACGGGCTCAGCGGATCCTAGCAAAAAAAACAGCAAGCAGGATCGCCTAGACCATCCCCCACGTAATACACCCAACCCTTACCCTCAGGCATCGCCCCATAAGTCTGTTCTTCCCCAGCCTAAGTCCCCCTCCCTGAAAGAACTCCAAACTCCTAATTCGCCAGGTGTCTTTTGCTGGGCTAGCAACATCAAGGATCCGCCGCAACATGTAGTCGGTGTTGTCCCGCCCATAGTGCGCCCCTGCAGCAGGCAAAGCCCGTGCTCCTGCCCCTCAGCTGGTCCAGGGTCCTGGCACCGTATCGACGGCGGCTCTGCAGGACACACAGACTGGGCCGCAGCCTGTGCTCCAGGCAGACTGCCTTATAGGACATTTGCCTTACTTTTGCCGAGGCCGAGTAATACAGGGCTTCAGCAATGGCTCTAAGCAGCTAGGCATCCCCGCAGCTAAGTTTCCTGAGCAAGTAGTAGATAATCTTTCAGCTGATATATCCACTAGCATTTATTATGGTCAGGCCAGTGTTAAAAGTGAAAATATCCACCAGAAAAGAACTTAGATTCTTTAAGGTCACTTATATTAAAATGTACCACCAGAAAAGTATTAAAAGTGTATAAGTATGAGGCTATTCTATTAAAAAGGATGGTTTAATATTAACTATTGATAATTCACTTCACCTAACAAGTTTATTAATGAGAGATCCAAATCTAAAAAGAAAGCACACATGTTTAGATTTAACTGATTACCATACAAATGTCTGGCCAAACTTAAGAGAAATCCCTTTCAAAAGTGATTAAGGGAAAAAGGACTCAACGGTTGTTCAGTAATTCAAAGAGAAGTTCGTAGAGAAATAAAGTCACACACACACACAAAATTTTGTCTAATAATTAGTCTCGCCAAATTTGTAAGCTGTTTGCACTTAGTCAAGCTTTAAGGTACTGCAGGACCTGGAAAGAACCATCTATGCTAATTCTAAATACGCCTTTATGGTGGCTCATACATTTAGAAAATTTCAGACTGACTTAATAGTAAAAGTCAAAGTCTTGTTTATGAGGAGTTAATCACCCAAGTGTTAAATAACCTTCAGTTACCAGAAAAGAAAAAAATTAGCTATTGTCCATGTCCCCAGGCACCAAAAAGCCTGTCTTTCAAGAGTCAATAAAATAACCTAGCAAATCAGGTAAGCTGGACCAGCTGCCGTTTCTCCTGTAGGCACTAAAGGGAACTCAGAGAAATGTTATTCAAACCTCTTATGAAGGAAGTCCTATCCCACATACATTAGAGGACCCATTAAAGACCCCAAGCCATGTGTAGCACAAAGTTTATACGTATATAGGAATTTATACCCTTAGCCAAACAAGTCTAGAGACTTGGTTGCCATAAATCAAATGTCTTCTGTCTTCCTATTACTCTAGTAAGAATCCAAACTACCTCTCAAAGCAATCCACTGCCAACATTCGTACATACTTGGTTTATCTTCCACTTTCTCTTCCCCTAGAACTCACAATTTTCCAGTACAGGCACCACCCCTAGAGTTTTCAGTACCTCAACACGAGCCTGAGGAGCTGGCATAGTGCTTCTAACCCCTGAAACTGCAGTTCAAGCAGCAAGAAAAGATGGACCCATCATACCCAAGTCAAGAAAGCACTGCCATCCCGAAGTCGCGGAAACCCCCCCTCAAACTAAGGTTAAGAAAAGTTTAACACTCTTTTATGTATTCTATTACCCTTTCTTCTTTCCTCATTCTATTGCTGACCTTGTTAGCAATGTAACTAGGTCAGACACACCCCAAATCATTACCTTTGATGCATGCCTTGTCATGCCTTGCCAAAAGGACGAATACTGGCAAAGATATGTCTCTACTTTAGAAAAATACCTCTGCCCCTTCAAAGAAGTCACTGAGCCCGCGCCTTGCTCGTGGCAGGGGTACCAATGCACCCCAAGTTGGGAGATATGTTCTCAATGGGCAGATGTCATCCTAACTACCAGAGAACATGGCAGGACCTTCCCAGAAGGCTGTGCTGACCTAAAATCTTACCTTCGCCTTACCAAAGGAACCACACCCTCTAAGTGTTAACTTGACTATTGTAACCCAGTAACTATCTCTATTAATGTCCCTACCTCCACCAACCATGCGCCTCCTTTAGAATGCTTGTATTTCTTAGGAGCAGAGGCCAATGGATATGACCATATAGGCTTCTTTAAAATATGCTTTATTGATTCCCCTTCTTCTTCTCCATCTGAACCTACTACCCTACCTAACAACAATGCCAAAGTAAATATTGTAGAAGTAAAAGATTTAAGACAAACCCTAACAATTGAAACAGGATATCAAGATGTAAATGCCTGGTTGGAATGGATTCAATATTCCATCTGCATGTTAAACAAAAGCAATTGTTATGCTTGTGCGCGTGGCAGACCAGAGGCCCAGATTGTCCCCTTTCCACTAGGATGGTTCTTCAATCGACCAGGCATGGGCTGTATGGTAGCTGTTTTCCAGGATTCCACAGCCTGGGGCAACAAATCATGCCAAGCTGTCTCTCTGCTATATCCCAAAGTCCAACACCCTAAGGGTCAGCCCCCAAGGGCCATCCAGCTTCCGTCTTCCAACATCAATTTCACCTCGTATTTCTCACGGGGAGAATTTGGCGTTCCTTGGAGGCTTAACGGGATGCAGTGAGCTTAAGTCCTTCCAAGAGCTTACCCATCAGTCTGCCGTTAGTCATCCTCGAGCAGATGTATAGTGGTATTGTGGTGGACCTGTACTGGACACTCTACCAAGTAACTGGAGCAGCACTTGTGCTCTTGTCCAATTGGCTATCCCTTTCACCCTGGTATTTCATCAACCAGAAAAAGAAAAACCATAACACTGAAAAATAAGAGGAGCCCCTTATGGGTCTTTTTACTCTCAAGTTTACAGAGATGCCACTGGGGTCCCAGGGGGAGTGCCTGACAGGTTCAAGGCCCAAGACCAAATAGTTGCAGGATTTGAATCCATATTTCCATGGGTAACTATTAATAAAAATGTAGCTTGGATAAATTACATCTATTATAATCAGCAGCGGTTTATTAATTACACCAGGGATGCTATCAAAGGAATAGCTGACCAATTAGGGCCTACTAGTCAAATGGCTTGGGAAAACAGAATAGCTCTAGACATATTAGCCAAAAAAGGTGGAGTTTGTGTTATGATTAAAACCCAATGTTGTACCTTCATCCCAAGCAACACTGTCCCCGATGGGAGCATAACAAAGGCCTTGCAAGGACTTACCACTTTATGCAATGAATTAACTACAAATTCTGGAGTCGATGACCCCATTTCAGGATGGCTAGGAAAGTGATTCGGTAAATGGAAAGGAATTATGGTCTCAATTCTTATTTCCCTTGCAGTCATAATAGGCGTACGCGTTCTCGTTGGGTGTTGTGTTATACCATGCATCCGTGGGTTAATACAAAGGATTGTACAAACAGCACTTACTAAAGCCTCCCTTAGTTCTCCTCCACCTTATTCAAGTCAGCTCTTCCTTTTAGAAGATCAAATCAAATGGCAAAGCCAAGACATGTTAAAAAAGTTTGAAGAGAAGGAATCATAAGAAAATTAAAAGGGAGGAATTGTAAGATACAATAAATCTTTCTGAGTTTCTCTTCAAAGGGTTTAGCCTGTTAACTTCCTTATCCTTTGTTCTCAAACTCAACTTTCTTGTTCTTCCTTGCCCCCTAGTTACTGTAAACAGCCTCTTCCCATCAGTTCTAATCAATAATTCACATCTGTTCCCTTGGTTACCTGCACCCATTGTTCCCCCGAAACTGCACATCTCACATGCTCCGCCTCTGTACCTTATGTCCCCCTCCCCTTCTATATTTAGGAAAATATGTACAAGTAGCCAGTTGGGTCAGCTCAGATTGTGTGGTCCGACCGCAGCCCACGGAGGAGTGACACAGAGAGAGGGACTGCATTAAGGATAAAACCCCCCTGGTCTCCTTTGTTCTATGTGCTCTTGTGATCTTGATTGACGCAAACGGTACCTTTCTGCAGAAGTAAATTGCCTTGCTGAGAGAATTAAATTTTTGCCTGAGTGGTGGTTTTACTTTATGGCACTGAGTATTTATTCCTGGAGCATTTTATATTCAACAATTTGGGCTTACCTCTTCCTCCTGGCTGGCTTACCAAAATATATTAACAGTGGAGGGGGTCCAGGTTCTTGGTGTCTTAAAGAAAGAATTGGATAACATGCACACACAAAGCAAGGAAGGGATGAAGGGATTTATTGAAAATGAAAGTACACTCCACAGTGTCGGAGCGGGCCTGAGCATAGAGGCTCAAAGGCCCTGTTACAGAGTTTTTGTGAGTTTAAATACCCTCTACTTGGGGTATTGCCTATGTAAATGAAGAGGATGAAGTAAAGTTTCAAAGTTATTTGGCCTACACCCTATGGAGAGGGTATTTCCTGTCATAGTTGAAGTGTGAATCGGTCTTATGTTCCCTGCCTCCAGACTCTATTTTCCTGCCTCACTGGGATAAAGCCTACTTGATTGTGGTGAATAAGCTTTTTGATGTGCTGCTGGATTCAGTTTGCCTGTATTTTGTTGAGGATTTTTGCATCGATGTTCATCAAGGATATTGGCCTGAAGTTTTCTTTTATTGCTGTGTCTCTGCCAGGTTTAGGTATCAGGATGCTGCTGGCCTCATAGAATGAGTTATGGAAAGCCCCTCCTCTTCAATGTTTTGGAATAGTTTCAGTAGAAATGGTACCAGCTGTTTTCTGAACATCTGGTAGAATTTGGCTGTGAATCCATCTTTCATTTGGTAGGCTATTTATTACAAATTCAATTCAGAGCTCATTATCATTGTGGTATAATAATATATTTGGTGTTTGTCCCAGGTTCCTGACACAGAGCTCTTTTAAAAATTTCCTGAATTATAGGAATGTCTTTTGTTATTCATAACAAGCCGTTTCAATCACACCTGAGTTTATGCTAACGAGGTGACTTAAAATGGAGCCCCTAGGTAGCCACAGGATGTGGATGTACACCACAAAGACCAAGTAATTAGAGGGTTGGAGATTTCAGGCCTGCCAACAAACCTCCTGGAAGAGGGAATAAGAAGGGTTGTTACCAGAAAAACTGGTCCCCCATAATGGGGTCTATCCCTGTTTGGTACCGTGAAGCCAATACACAAAACCACAAGTGAGTATCAAAAAGCAGAGGCTTTCATAATTGACAAATGGGATCCAATTAAACTAAATAACTTTGGCACAGCAAAAGAAACTATCATCAGAGTAAACAGGCAACCTACAGAATGGGAGAAAATTTTTGCAATCTATCCATCTGACAAAGGGCTAATATCCGGAATCTACAAGGAACTTAAGCAAATTTACAAGAAAAAAACAACTCCATCAAAAAGTGGGCAAAGGATATGAACAGACACTTCTCAAAATAAGACATTTGTGTGGCCAACAGACATATGAAAAAAATTTCATCAACACTGCTCATTAGAGAAATGCAAATCAAACCCACAATGAGATACCATCTCACGCCAATTAGAATGGTGATCATTAAAAAGTCAGGAAACAACAGATGTAGGCAAGGATGTGGAGAAATAGGAACGCTTTTACACTGTTGGTGGGAGTGTAAATTAGTTTAACCATTGTGGAAGACAGTGTGGCAGTTCCTCAAGGATCTAGAACCAGAAATACCATTTGACCCAGCAATCCCATTACTAGGTATATACCCAAAGGATTATAAATCAATCTACTATAAAGATACATGCACACATATGTTTATTGTGTGGAATAATAACTTGGAACCAACCCAAATGCCCACCAATGACAGACTGAATAAAGAAAATGTGGCACATATACACCATGAAATACTATGCAGCCATGAAAAAGGATGAGTTCATGTCCTTTGCAGAAACATGAGTGAAGCTGGAAACCATCATTCTCAGCAAACTAACACAGGAACAGAAAACCAAACGCTGCATGTTCTCACTCATTAGTGGGAGTTGAACAATGATAACACACGGCCACAGGGAGGGGAACATCACACACTGGGGCCTGTTGGGGGGTTGGGGGCTAGGGGAGGAACAGTATTAGGAGAAATACCTAATGTAGATGATGGGTTGATGGGTGCAGCAAACCACCCATCCTGGGCAACATAAATAAACATAATTTAAAAAAAATTAGCTAGGCAGGTTAGCATGCACCTGTAGTTGTAGCTACTCAGCAGGCTGAGGTGGGAGGATTTCTTGAGCCTAGGAGTTCAAGGTTAGACTGAGCTATGATTGCACCACTGCACTCCAGCCTAGATTATTAGATATGAGTTCTAAATTTCTCTTCAGAGAATCAATATTTCAGTATGTTTAATTCTTCCCTTCTACTTTTAAACTTAACTTCCTCATAAAGCAACATTTTTTGATTACCTGCTCCACCCTGACTCATTCCGATTACCTGCTCCACCCTGACTCATTCTCCACCCTGACTCATTCTGATTTCCTGCTCTGCCACAACCATTTTTGCCACCAAACCACTCACCCCGTCACTCTCTTTAAGTTAGTCAATTGGAGTTAGTTTAGCCTGTGCAGTCTAACCCTAGCCAATAGGGGAACGACACAGCAGCAGGGCCCACGTGGGTCAGGGATAAGAACCCCTTTCCTTCCCTTGTCCAGGTGTGCACTCACCATTGCTCCATCTGTAAGGGTGCACCCTTCTACAGGAGTAACTTGCCTTGCTAAGAATTAAAAAGAAAATTTTGTATTTGAGTGCTATTTCTTTTGTGGCACCAAAACTTTATTTATAACAAGATGACAGAGTGAGACCCTGTCTCTCTAAAAGTAAATGAATAAATAAATAGATTGTGAGAACAGATAAAATAAAGGTAAATAAATACACAAAAATTTTAAAAATGCAAAAAATGATATAAGTAGTTGTTTATTGCAGTGCTATCTATAATGTCAAAATATTGGTGATATCTTGCATGTCTATTGATAGAGGATTGGTTAAATAAGTTATGATACATCCATTTAGTGGACCACTAAGTATTGGTTAAACATGGTGATGTGTACCAGTCACTGAAAGGCAAAGAGTGTGTGGGGGTGGGAAGGAGTGTTGTTGTATACAAGGGGGTTGTGGGGTTGGGGGTGGGGGTGTGTGACGGTATACAAGGAAAGATTTTTGGAAATATGTTTACCAAAACGTTAAAAGTGGTCACTTCTGTGTGGTGGGATTCAGAAGTGATTTTTAGTTTCTTAATACATTTCTATATTGTTTAAAGTTTCTACCATATCTATGAAGCATTTTTACAATCAAGAGACAACCATAAGAAATTTTTATTTTGAAAAAGTAATAGAGCTACTTTGATTATAGTATGATTGGACTTTGATTCAGTTATGAATAATAAGCTAGCCCACTCCCAATTATAAAGTACCTGGATAAATTAGTGTAAAACCTGTCTTTTCAAGTCCCATATGTTCCCCTTTGTATGCCTCTGACTCCAAAGTGTTTACTAACCTGAGGTTGGGGGTGGGCATTGTGTGTTAAAGCATCTCACTTACTCATCTCCTTGTGCTGAAATGGGAACCTTTGATCCTGGATAATATTGCTACCAGAAACCACTTGATTAGGGCTGAAATGTATTGAATTCTCTAGAGGTTTGTTCAGCCATTGGCTTAAGCTCTCTAGATAAAGTTCTAAAAATTGTCTGAGTTCATACAGCAGTGTTGCCTCAGTGGATGGTACCCAAAATGCTAAAGTCAGTGTTATACCCCCTGTTCCCGTCATTGTCGTGGGTGTTGGCAGATTCCAGCACCAACCACATATGAGTGCTTTAAGACAAACGGTCCAAGCATCTCACAAAGTTACAGGACCAGGGCATGGTTTACCTTCAGGAGGAACCATGCAGGATCAGTTTTGAGGTTTATCAGCTCATTAACCCAGAACTACTGGTTCCCATTTTCCACAATGATTCAAGTGTCGGCTCACCTATTGGGTTATCTCTTTTTATTTTCTTGGTAATTTTTTCTGGGATCTGCTTTCTCTTCCAGGTCCCTGCCTTGGTAAGGACTTTTGTGGTTGAGTTCAAGTTGACAGGTTTCCTTAGCTTGGAATCTGAAGGGAGAGGTTCGCTTCTCATTCTTTTCATTTATCTTCACCACAGAAGACCCTATGCTCTACAGCTTTCTTCCCAGATCTGCATACTAGAGGGATGGACTTAGTGAAGACCTGAAAGATCCTCCTGTTACCAATTTACTCAGGGCAATAACTACTTATACACCTCTCCGTTGAACAAGAGAAACTCTCAAAACCTTTGCACTGAATAAATATGCTCCAAGAGAATTTTTTGTATCTTCTCTACAATGAAGAAGATGGCAGTTTTTAAAAATTTAAGTAAATAATAGTTTGTTCAAATTACTCCCCTCAGCAGCTACTCCACTACAAAAGAACTTCCTGCCAGTTTGAGTAAGTGTGTGGTAGCTCCACAGAGACAAGTAAATCTTGGTACACTGACTGAACTGTTTCGTGAGGCAGATCCTGGACCATTGTGATCCCACCCAGGCAATAGCCCATATAAGAAACCAGCAGAACTCATTAATCCATTCATTTAGGAAATATTTATTGTACACCTGCTATGTGGTCAGCACTGTTACAGGCACTGGGGAATACTGTAACTGCCCAATGAGTTATTCTTGCCTGCTTCCCAGATAGAGCCAATTTATCAAGACAGGGGAATTGCAATAGAGAAAGAGTTTAATACATGTAGAGTCAGCTAAACAGGATACCAGAGTTTTATTATTACTTAAATCAGCCTCCTCCAAACTTCAGAGACTAGGGTCTTTCAGGGATAGTTTGGCAGGCAGGAGGCTAGGGAATGGGTGCTGCTGATTGGTTGCAGATGGAAATATAGGGGTGTGGAGAACGGTCCTCCCGTGCTGAGTCCACTTCTGGGTGAAGGCCACAGGTTGGGGTAGTGGGTCTGGACGGAGTCATCTGATCATCAGAAATGCAAAAGCCTGAAAACACATCTCAATCTTAGGTTATACTATAGTGATGTTATTTACTAGAGTAATTGAGGAAGTTGCAAATCTTATGACCTCTAGAATAATGTCTGGTAATCTTTTATGCCTACATCTTAGCAGAATTCAGGCCCCCCTCATCCTCTTAACTGGGTGGCCCTTTCATTAGTTTTACAAAGGTAGTTTAGTTTTGGGAATGGCTATTATCATTTAAACTATAAACTAAATATCTCCCAAAGTTAGCTTGGCCCATGGCCAGGGAGTTTGGCAGTTAAAGGCAATATGTAGTTGGTTTGGTCAGATCTCTTTTACTGTTACAATTTTCTAACTGTTATAATTTTTGCAAAGGTGGTTTCAATCCCCTATTTTGGGTTTCACCACACCTTATTCTTAGGTGTGAGCTACGGAGATGGGAAAAGGCCAACAACTGCTCTAACTTCTTTCTGCTGACAGGGGGTGTTGTTGGGATAGGATTGGCTCCAGTGTAAGCATAGTGAAACTGCTTTGTAGCTGTCTGGATGTATTCACAGCCTGGTTGGAGGTTGACAGCAAACTATAAGATAATGAGTCCTAATATAACGAGTGAAAGTCCTAGCTTCAGAAGTCCTTGTAGAATTTATCTAAAGCCCTAAAGGATCCAGGTGAATAGCTCTGAGAACCAGTCAGACACAGGGTCACTAGTTGAGAAAGATTTGTGTTAGAGGTTGTTGGTAGACAAATTGGGATGAACAGGAAAGAGTAAATTTAAATATACCATGCCATATCTTTTTTAGTCAGTTTTTAGTTCAGAGAATAGATCAGTTCAGTTAAACAGCTCTGTCCTATTTCAGGAGGTAGTATTGCAGATGGGCTGGGGCTCTATATGTGATGAAGGCAAACAGATTTTTAATATGAGACATTTCTATGGAAACAGAAGAAAAACAAAGGTTAGTGTGGGTCACAATTTATCCAGATGTTGGTCTCAAAGCATCTTTAGTTATATAGGAAGAAGGCAGTGGCAATCTGACACATTTTTTCTTGCCTGTATTACAAGGAATAAGCTTCAGCTTGCAGGGCCTCAGGAAAAAGGTAGTAGCAATTTCATTGAGTCCAAGTCAGAAAAATGGAAGAAAAATTGGAAAGCATGAGTTTGGAGACTTGTAGCTCAGAGAGACTTCAGGATTTAGTTCAAATTGCGAAAATAATAAAAACAACAACAACTAAAAACAGACAAGACTAGAATCTAACAGGTGTACTATAGTGTTTTTTTTTTCTTTTGTGTTTTTGAGACAGGGTCTCACTCTGTCGCCCAGGCTGGAGTGCAGCGGCATAATCTTGGTTCACTGCAACCTTCGCCTCCTGGGGTTCAAGTGATTCTCCTGCCTCAGTCTCCCAAGTAGCTGAGATTACAGGCACAAGCCACCACACCTGGTTAATTTTTTTTTGTATTTTTAGTAGAGACAGGGTTTCACCATGTTAGCCAGGCTGGTCTCAAACTGCTGACCTCAAGTGATCCACCTGCCTCAGCCTCTCAACGTGCTGGAATCACAGGAATGAGCCACCACCTGACCTTATAGTATTTTTTGAAACATAGTTTTTCTCTCTCCAGTCCCCATTTTTACTAAAGACAAATCATAATTGGAAAAATTTATTTGCAAAATAAGTTTTAGTCTTATTATACTTTGCCTGGTTGTTTGCATAAAGGGCAACAATAATAATTATTTGACATGTAGGCACTTTTAATAAAATTGGCTTACTGGAACTGCTTTTTCATAAGGAATCTCAGCTTGGACTTTTAAAATCCTCGAGCTCAGCCATGGATTTATCTGTGCCTGCAAATATTTGTATTAATTAGTTGAATTCCTCTCCTCTCAGTCTCAAGATAACTAGGGGCTCCTGGGCCTGTCAGAAAGTGACATTCTTTACTTACCACAGGTCAGGAACCGTGTACAGGGACTGTATACACAAGGTATGAGGCCAGTTTTCCCAAGGGACTATTACCAGCTCTATAAGTCAACTTTGATTCCTTAAAGCAATCTGTTTATATCTGAAAGCATATCATTCCAGTCAAAGCCTTGGTAATATAACCCGTATCTCCAATTTTGTCCTGTTACAAAAGAAAACAGATTTTTTTTTGCAATTATGCAAATAACTATATTGCTAAAAGTTAAAAATACTCATGAATACTTTCCAAAGACTTATGTTCAAGAACACTTGTCAAGGCCAGGTGTAGTGGCTCACACCTGTAATTCCAGCACTTTGGGAGGCCAAGGTGAGTGGGTCATCTGAGGTCAGGAGTCTGAGACCAGCCTGACCAACATGCTGAAACCCCATCTCTACTAAAAATACAAAAATTATCCAGGTATGGTTGTGGCCTCAGCTACTTGGGAGGCTGAAGCAGGAGAATTGCTTGAACCCAGGAGGTGGAAGTTGCAAGGAGCTGAGATCGTGCCATTGAACTCCAGCCTGGGCAACAAGAGCAAAGACTCCATCTCAAAAAAACAAAAAACAAAAAACAAAATAAACACTTGTCAGAGTCCTATAGATAAGCTGCCTTTTGAAAAGGATCAAAATAAGATGACAATTGTCTGTGGATGACAAGTCTTAGTACAGCCACAGTTAAAGATGCAGTCAACAAGGAAATCTGGTCATCTTTGTGGCACATAATAATTTAATACAGCAGTCATAATTATTACTGATAGCATATACCAAGGCATATCAGAATTATAGGAATCATATAACTTTGAACACATACTAATAACATATGTATATGAATATAACCCAAGGAAAGTTAAATACCATTTTCTATTTGACAATGGTCCTTGTATGATTTTAATATACCAAATAAGCCGGGTATGTCTCTGTCTCTCTCTTTTTTTAAAAAAAAGTTAAGACAGAGTCTCTCTCTGGAATGCAATCGCATGATCTTGGCTCACTGCAATCTCTGCCTCCTGGATTCAAGTGATTCTCACGCATCAGCCTCCTGAGTAGCTGGGATTACAGACATACACCACCACACCTGGCTAATTTTTTGTAGTTTTAGTAGAGATGGAGTTTTGCCGTGTTGGCCAAGCTGGTCTCAAACTCCTGGCTTTAAGTGACCTGCCCACCTCGGCCTCCCAAAGTACTGGGATTGCAGGCATGAACTACCGTGCCCAGCCAAATATGTCTCTTTTGCACTTAAAAAGGTTAATGAGGCAAAAAAAAAAAAAAAAAAAAGACATAATTTAGAATATTATTTTGGAAAGTTTGTCGAATATCAAAGGTTTAAAATAATTGATATCACAAAATAGGATCATGAGTCATTCATTTAGCTGAAGTAACAGCTCAAAAATGTTTTCTTTTCTTTCTTCTTTTTTTTTTTTTCTTGAGATGGAGTTTCGCTCTTGTTGCCCAGGCTGGAGTGCAATAGTGCAATCTCGGCTCACTGCAACCTCTGCCTCCCAGGTTCAAGAGACTCTCCTGCCTTAGCCTCCCGAGTAGCTGGGATTACAGGCATGCACCACCACGCCTGGCTAATTTTGTATTTTCAGTAGAGACGGGGTGTCCCCATGTTGATCAGGCTGGTCTCGAACTCCTGACCTCAGGTGATCCACCTGCCTCAGCCTCCCAAAGTGCTGGGATTACAGGCGTGAACCACTGTGCCCCGCCTCAAAAATTTAAGAAAAGGCAAAAACCTTTACTTTGATAGAGAGGAGACAGATTTTCAAACAAGAGCCAATAAAGATGGCATGAGACAAATTGAATCTGTCTTTTCTCTCTCCCCTCTTTTTGTTCCTGTAGCTTACTCAAAGGCAGCATCAAGAAACCCTGTCCTCACAAAAAATAGAAAAATTAGCAGGGCGTGGTGGCATGTGCCTGTAGTTCCAGCTACTCGTGAGGCTGAAGTGGGAGGATCACCTGAGCCCGGGAGGTAGAGTTTGCAGTGAGCCATGATGGTACCACTGCACTCCAGCCTGGTGATAGAGTGAGATTCGGTCTCAAAAAGAAAAAAAAAAAAAAAAAAAAAAAAAAAAGATGGCCAGGAAAAGCAGACACCTTTACAGGTGGAGATTTCCTTAAAGATGTAAGTTAATTGGGTTACTGGCTTTAGGGTGGAGCCTTTTAAGGAACAGGGCCAGGAAGGCATGTAGTTGCTAGGGCCTGATAGGCAGGCATAGCTGGGTGGCAGAACAGATTCCCCAAAATTAAAGATCCCATTTTTACACAAAATCCTGAATCCCCAAAAGAGGGAAACACTATGGGATGAGACAGTACATAAAGTTCTTTTTATGGCCATGTGGGAGTGCTTTCTCCTAGTCTCCACCATCTGGAGGGTGGGAATTTTTGGGTTCATGTCATGGCTAGCCTTAAGAATTCTCTTGAGCAGTTAAAATCCTTTCCAAGCTCAAAAATGACTACTCTAGACTCCTTATGGGAAAAGTGATGGTGGCTTCCCCATGTTGTAACTCACTAGCTAAGGCTAGTGAGCTTTTACTAATCGTGGCCTGGGTTCAATTCCTGGATAGGGAATGAGCCCTTTCTGGATTGATATGTGTGCAGCTTTTGCTGTTTAGTGATTATTTTCCCCTCCAGGGACAGCTTCTTATATCCTGTCTTGAATTTGCCTTTCTCTGAGCTACTTTTGGGGCAATTCCAGATCTTGTAAAAATGACTTGCCATCTTATGCGTCTGTGGTTATTCGCAAGTTTAGTTAAGGTTTATTGGTTTCACATACGAAGTTACCTTTGGTAAAAAAAATTTGAAAAGACAGAAATATAGGCTGTTTGTCTCAGCTAAAATCTAGTAATAAAAGATTTAAAAGTATTTTCCTTTTGAGATCTGTGTTGTTAAAAATCAACTTAATTAAGGCCTGTATTTGGGTTATGTGCATACAGATACTGTTTTAGAGCCCCTGCTCTGCCTCTGTAAAAACTCAGTCAACAGAATTCTGTCTGATTCTCTCTTTCCTCCTGTCTGTTCCTTCTTCCTCTTGTATCTAATCTTTTTGACTTTTAGGGGGACCAGAAATTACATTGCATTATGAGAAAATTTTAACCTTGATTTATAATAGCTATATAAAACATATACTTTTAAAAATGTTTAATAGAAGTTGCCTAGAGTGAGTGATTATTACTACAGGGCGATACTCTTATCTTTGTTCATTTAAATAAGAAATGCATGCTCTTGGACACTTAGGAGCTATGGAATGGCAGAGTGAGATATGATTACAGAGTGGGCTGATTGGCATTATGTTGCACAGCAGCCTCAGGGAAACATCCTTTCAATGAGATATATTGTGGAACATTGCACTTTCTTGCTCTCTATAAATATATATGTCTGTCTATCTATCTATCTATCTATCTATCTATCTATCTATCTATCTAAATGAGAGTTTATTAAGTATTAACTCACACAATCACAAGGTCCCACAATAGGCCATCTACAAGCTGAGGAGCAAGGAGAGCCAATCCGAGTCCCAAAACTGAAGAACTTGGAGTTCAGTTCAAGGGCAGGAAGCATCCAGCATGGGAGAAAGATGTAGGCTGGGAGGCTAGGCCAGTCTCTCCTTTTCACATTTTTCTGCCTGCTTATATTCTAGCCATGCTGGCAGCTGATTAGATCATGCCCACCCAGATTAAGGGTAGGTCTGCCTTTCCCAGCCCACTGACTCAGATGTTAATCTCCTTTGGTAACACCCTCACAGACACACCCAGGATGAATACTTTGTATTCTTCAATCCAATCAAGTTGACACTTGGTATTAACCATCACAAGTCCACCCCTTGTCAACTTGAACTCATACACATCTCTTGAGATCATACATAATTTTCAAATAAAGACAATAGTAAGGTCATAATTATGCCTGACGTAATACAACTATCCTTCGTACAACCAGAAATGCACCAATTCCCAACCCAGATACTATTACATAAAATTAACAATACTTAAATGCCAATATGAAGTCAATAAATATTAGGGCACATGATAAAGGAAAAAGGAAATAAAATGGAGATATTTTCTTAATACAAGTGTATAAATGCACAAACATGTTTTTAAGAAAAGAAGGAAGAAATACTCATGACAATTACAGTCCTCGTTTCTGCAGCTGGTCACGTGGTTGTAGTTTGTTTTGATGACTACCTTCCTCTACTACCCATTCTGTATTCCCTTTGCCTTCAGCAAGCACCTCAACAGGTCATTTTTTTTTTTCCTGGTGGAGTGACCCAAACCTTCATTCTTGAAGTGTCTGGGCCATCTGTAGTCCTGCCTGGATTTAAGCTGTTGTAGTTTCCCATTGACCTTAATCACAGGGCACAGTAATACTAAGAGATGCTACTAAGAGATGCCCTAGTGGATCTCCTGTATTCCATGCATACTCTTCCTTACCTTTATTGCAGAGTAGTAGACTGATTGCATCTTGATAATCCGGGTCAATCACCCCAGTCAACACTGTAACTCTCTTCTTAGTCTGTTGACTTAAAGGTAGGAGGAGCCCAAAGTGTCCAGGTGGCAATCTTAACTTCCAGTTTAATGGAATCGTTGTTGTGTCTCCTGGTGGCAGTGTTCCTCCCTCTGGCACTAAGACCTCTAGGCCAGCAGAACGTAATGTCATGGGAACAGGAAGCAAAAATTTTGCTAGTGGATCACTAGGGGAGATGGTGAGTGGTGCCATTTCCACTTCCACTCCTTGATTCCTGGACCCGTGAATCCTGGCTATGGGAAAAACAGTACCATATATTGGACGCTAATTCAGAGCATACATGGCCTTCTGGAGAACTTTGCCCCAGCCCTGCAAAGTATTGTCACCTAGTTGGCATTGTAATTGTGAGTTCAAAAGGCCATTCCACCGTTCTATCAATCCAGCTGCTTCAGGATGATGGGGAACATGGTAATACCAGCGAAATCCATGAGCATGAGCCCATTGCCTCACTTCTTTAGCCATAAAGTGAGTGCCTTGATCAGAGGCAATACTGTGTGGAATACCATAATGGTGGATAAAGCATTCCATGAGCCCATGGGTGGTAGTCTTGGCAGAAGCATTGCATGCAGGATAGGCAAACTCATATGTGGAGTAAGTGTCTATTCCAATGAGAACAACCCTCTGTCCTTGCCATGATGGAAAACGTCCAGTATAATCAACCTGCCACCAGGTAGTTGGTTGATCACCCAGAGGAATGTTGCCATATCAAGGGCTCGGTGTTGGTCTCTGCTGCTGGCAAATTGGGCACTCAGCAGCGGATGTAGCCAGGTCAGCTTTGGTGAGTGGAAGTCCATGTTGCTGAACCCATGTGTAACCTCCATCCCTGCTACCATGGCCACTTTGTTCATGGGCCCATTGGGCGATGACAGGGGTGGCTGGGGAAAGAAGCTGAGTGGTGTCCACAGAACGGGTCATCCTATCCACACGATTGTTAAAATCCTCCTCTGCTGAGGTCACCCGTTGGTGAGCACTCACATGGGATACACAGTTTTTGACCACTCAGAGACGTCCATCCACATACCTCTTCCCCAAATTTCTTTGTCACCAATTTTCCAATCATGCTTCTTCCAAGTCCCTGACTATCCAGCCAAATCATTGGCTACAGCCCATGAATTAGTATATAATCGCACATCTGGTCATTTCTCCTTCCAGGCAAATTGCACAACCAAGTGCACTGCTCGAAGTTCTGCTCACTGGGAAGATTTCCCTTCACCAGTGTCCTTCAGGGATGTCATGGAAAGGGGCTGTAGTGCTGCAGCTGTCCACTGTCGAGTGGTGCCTGCATACAGTGCAGAACCATCTGTGAACCAGGCCCTAGTCTTCTCTTCCTCTGTCAACTGATCATAGGGTACTCTCTATGCGGCCATCAGGGCAGGCTGGGGAAGAGAAAGCAGGGTGGCAGGAGTGGAGACCATGGGCATTTGAGTCACCTCCTCAGGTAACTTACTTGTGCCTTCAGGACCTGCTTAAGCCCAATCATGTATATACCACTTCCATTTGATGGTGGAATTGCTGCTGTGCATGACCCATTTCATGGCTAGATGGGTCAGAAAGCACCCAGTTCATAATAGGCAGCTCAGGTCACATGGTGACTTGATGAGTCATAGTCAAAAGTTCAGTTTCCACCAAAGCCCAGTAACAGGCCAAGAGCTGTCTCTCAAAAGGAGTGTAGTTATCTGCAGAAGATGGCAGGGCCTTGCTCCAAAATCCTGGAGGCCTCCGCTATGATTCACCTATGGTGGTCTGCCAAAGGCTCCAAACAGCATCCCTATCTGTCACTGACACCTCAATCACCATTGGATCTGCTGGGTCATGTGTCCCAAGTGGCAGAGCAGTTTGCACAGCAGCCTGGGCCTGTTGCAGAGCCTTCTCCTGTTCTGGACCCCACTCAAAATTGGTAGCCTTTTGGGTCACTTAATCAATGGTCTGGTATAACACACCCAAATGAGAAATATGTTGCCTCCAAAATCCAAATAGGCCCTCTAAGTGCTGTGTCCCTTTTTTGGTTGTAGGAGGGGCCAAATGCAGCAACTTCTCTTTCACCTTAGAAGGAATATCTTGACAGGCCCCACACCATTGGACTCCTAGAAATTTTACTGAGGTAGATGGTCCCTGAATTTTAGTCAGATTTATTTCCCATCCTCTGGCATGTCTCACCAAGTCCAGTGTGTTTGCTACTTCTTGCTCACTGGATCCAATCAGTATAATGTCATCAATGTAATGGACCAGTGTGATATCCTATGGAAGCAAACAGTGATCAAGGTGTCTCTGAATAAGATTATGACACAAAGCCAGAGAGTTTATAAACCACTGAGGTAGGATAGTAAAGATATATTGCTGGCCTTGCTAGCTGAAGGCAAATTGCTTCTGGTGGGCCTTATGGACAGGAATGGAGAAAAAGGCATTTGTCAAGTCAATTGCTGCATACTAGGTACCGGGAGATGTGTTAATTTGCTCAAGCAATGAAACCACATCTGGTACAGCAGCTGCAATTGGATTCACCACTTGGTTGAGCTTATGATAATCCACTGTCATTCTCCAAGATCCATCTGTCTTCTGCACAGGCTGAATGGGAGAATTGAATGGGAGTGTGGTGGGCATCACCACCCCTGCATCTTTCAAGTCCTTGATGGTGGCACTAATCTCCACAATCCCTGCAGGGATGTAATATTGTTTTTGATATACTATTTTTCTAGGTAGAAGAAGCTTTAATGGCTTCCATTTGGCCTTTCCTGCCATAATAGCCCTCACCCTACCAGTCAGGGAGCCAATGTGGGGGTTCAGCCAGCTACTAAGTATGTCTATGGCAGTTATACATTCTGGCACTGGGGAAATAACCACAGGATGAGTCTGGGGACCCAGTGGACCCACTGTCAGTTGGACTTGAGCTAAAACTCCATTAATTACCTGACCTCCATAAGCCCCTACTTTTTTTTTTTTTTTTTGAGACGGAGTCTCGCTCTGTCGCCCAGGCTGGAGTGCAGTGGCATGATCTCGGCTCACTGCAACCTCTGACTCCTGGGTTCAAGCAATTCTCCTGCCTCGGCCTCCTGAGTAGCTGGGATTACAGGCGCGAGCAACCATGCCCAGCTAATTTTTGTATTTTTAGTAGAGACGGGGTTTCACCATGTTTGTCAGGCTGGTCTTGAATTCCTGACCTCGTGATCCACCTGCCTTGGCCTCCCAAAGTGTTGGGATTACAGGTGTAAGCCACCGTGCCCAGCCCGTAAGCCCCTACTTTAACTGGAGGACCACAATGATGTTTTGGGTCCCCTGGAATCAACGTCAGCTCAGAGCCAGTGTCCACTAGTCCCTCAAATGTCTGATCATTTTCCTTTCCCCAGTGCACAGTTACCCTGGTGAAAGGCGAGAGGTCTCCTTGGGGAAGGCTGGAAGAAAAATTAACTGCATACATTGTCAGTAATGTAGTGGGGTCTTTCCTCAAGGGGACCCGGCCTCCCATTCATTCAAGGGGTCCTGGGTCTGTAAACTGGCTCAAGTCTGGAAATTGATTGAGGGGCCAGGATTCTCTGTTTTTATAATTCAAATTAGTCTTTTGTCCATTAGACCTAGAAGTTTTCTGCTTGTGTGAATTAAGTAGAAATGCAGTAGGCTTCCTATCAACGTCACTTATAGGAACACTGTGATTAATTGGTCAATGCCAGAGCTCTACACAAGTCAGACTATTCTGATTGCCGCTTTGCCTCTGCTGTCCATTACAGTAGCCACACCCACCTTGCCTTTGATGGTTGAGTGCCACCACTTGGCCTCTGTCACCTTGGTATCCAATTATTCCCATTGTATTTAAATGTTGTAGTTGAATAACTGCAGTTCCCACTGTTAGATGTGATATACAGAGAAGAGCAATTACAGGGCTCTTCAAAGATGCAAGTGGTGCCCTCATAAATCTATTTCACAAGACATTGGTCAAGGATATATCTTCTGGACCCTTCCAGCTGGGATGAGTAGGTCTGCAGTGATTAATCTACGCCACCATCCCAATCTCCCTGAGCCTTTGGATTCCTTCCTCTATATTAAAACAAGGGAGATCAGGCATTTCCACCTTGCTCACAGTGGGCCATCTTTTAATCCATATTTCAGCTAACCAAGAAAATAAACTGTTAGAACCTTTTTTAAACTCTGACTCTGCACCATTAAATGCAGAGTCCCTACTTAGTACACCCAAATCAATAAATTCAGGCTGATACTACTCTATGTTCCTTCCACCATTACCCTATACCCTTAATATCTATTCCCATGTCTGTTCTCCAGATTTCTGTTTATATACATTAGAAAAGCAGTTCTTTTCAAGTCTAATGTGCCTTCTCATGGGTCATACTCTCAACCTCACCTCTAGGGGTCTGCCAGGACTTTAGTCTAGTTACAGGTCCAGAAGCAAATAGGGGTATTGGGGGTGGCTCCTGAGGAGAATCAACATTATCTTACCTGGCAATTGCCTCAGGGGAGGCCATCACTGTTGCCTCAGGCAGTGCAGGGTTTATCTCCTCAGACAAAGGTGGAAAGGCTGATAGCAGCATGAATTGGGGAGGGGATGTTGCCACTACTGGGAATGGGAAGCTGTTCCTTTGGGCAAAAAAGGTTCATCAGAGTTTACAAACTCAGTGTCTCCAACTTCATCAGAGGCCTCCCACATGTCCCCATTCCAAGTTTCAGGGTGTAATTCTTTTCCAATCAATGCCCTCACTCTAACAGTAGACACCTGGCAAGGCTGTGCATGCAGTTTTCATTGCAGGTCAGCTACTCACATGATAAGAATTTGTGTCTGTTTTTCTACACTTTCAGTTCTTTCTCTACAGGAGATAAGACTCTCACTCAGGGCAATCTTAGCAGATTTGAGGCTCAGTATCTGCTTCTGAAGCCGGGAGTTAGAATCCCCGAGTTCATTATTTTCTTTCATCACTTTGTCCACTGAACTTAGGAGCAACCAACCAGCTTCATTATGTTCCTTGGTTCTCCAAATGTGGTCAAAGGTATTATGTATAGAGTCACTAACTCCTTGTCTCTCACAAGCAGTGAATTAGGAGTGTCAAATGCATTTATTTTGCATAACTCTCTAAACAGTTCACACCAACAACTATCAGTGTTCTCCATACTACTAGAAGTGGAGTCCTTAGCATTGGGTCTAAGCATATTAAGCAGCCAACTCCAGAAACACCCAAACCAATGAAAGAACTCCATCCTTAATATTCTGTTCCTCTAGAACCACTCCTTGTACCAAAATCTGTATTAGTCCGGGTTCTCTAGAGTGACAGAACTAATAGGATAGATATAAAGGAGAGTTTATTAAGTATTAACTCAAACAATCACAAGGTCCCACATAGGTCGTCTGCAAGCTGAGGAGCAAGGAGAGCCAGTCTGAGTCCCAAAACTGAAGAACTTGGAGTCCAATGTTCGAGGGCAGGAAGCATTCAGCACAGGAGAAAGACGTAGGCTGGGAGGCTAGGCCAGTCTAGTCTTTTCACGTTTTTCTGCCTGCTTTATATTGTAGCTGTGCTGACAGCTGATTAGGGTGGGTCTGCCTTTCCCAGCCCACTGACTCAAATGCTAATCTTTGGCAACATCCTCACAGACATACCCAAGATCAATACTTTGCATCCTTCAATCCAATCAAGTTGACACTCAGTATTAATCATCACATGGGACAATACAGAAAGAAAAATTTTGGCACAAAATACACGAGATTAACTGGAGCCTGAAATTAGCCTCACAAATCCTTTTTCCTATTAAACAAAATCTTGCAGAGGAGATAAACAGTGACTTTTAGCATTTACTCAACTGGTTTGCACAGAGAGAGAGGCCAGAAACCTGGCTGGTAAGAAATTCTTACCCTTTTAATGGCATGCCAGGTTTCTGGGTGATATGGAGCCAAGTAACATTTCAAAAAAAAAATAATTCTTTTCTGTTTCATGGAAGCATAGACAAAATCTCTCAATTTTGCAGGATGCAGCCCAACAGCCCAACAGACTGCATGGGGGGAACCAAATTAACATTTTCCCTTCTGGCCAGAGAAAAATCATGTGACAAAACACAGACACTAGTCAGTCTGCTCAGCACTCAATATCAACCTTCCAAGGCTCCAACTTGCCTTCATTGGTCCCTGACATCCTTGATTCATTCAAAGTAGGGTAGGATGACCTCCAACCAGAAGTTTCAAGAGATGGTCTGTGAGCAAGATGGAAGAGCAGATGGTCCCTGAGTTAGGACTGTAGAATTTCCTTCAGGGCTCACCAAATGTGACCAACCAGACAAAACTAGGAGACCCTGCTGGACTTCCATCAGCAATTCCTTTGAGGAATCCTGTCTATGCTTATAAATATGCACGATGAGGTAAAGATGGACAAAAGGACTTCCAAACCAAAATTCCAGACTAGATTCGAAACCAGAAGAGTATTCCTCCAAATAGGCCCCATATTCTCCATCTACCTGGGGAAAAATCTCCCCAAACCAAGACTCTTTCTACAATCTAGGGAGAGCCCAATAGTCCCTGGGATGGGGCTACAGATAGGTCCTCTAGGGAGGCCAACAGATAAGGAGAAGGAAGCAAGTGTTGCCAGATCCTGGAATACTCACCAAACCAGGTTACAAGACGTCTTCCGGGAATTATTTCTCCATTGCAATGAGATGCATACACTATGGGTTGACAGCACCCCAGCAGTAGAGATAGTGCCAGGGGAAGCCCTTGGTCCAAGAGCACTAAGTAGCTGCTTGGGCTGGCCTCCGGATCTGTTGCGAGTGAAGGGCTGCCAAACTGTGGGCAAGTAGCCACAAGGGCTATCCCAGATGAGCTCCCAAATTTGTAACTGCCCAATGGGTCCTTCTTGCCCACTGCCCAGATAGAGCAAGACAGGAAATTTGCAATAAAGACTTTAATACACGTAGGGCCAGCTAAATGGGAGACTCGAGTTTTATTATTACTCAAATCGGCCTCTCTGAAAATTTGGAGGCTAGAGTCTTTCAATGATAGTTTGGTGGGCAGAGTTTAGGGAATAGTGCTGCTGATTGGTTGGGGATACAAATCATAGCCGTCTGGAAAATGGTCCTTGTGCACTGAGTCTGCTTCTATGTGGTAGCCACAGAGGATTTGCTGGTCTGGTTGGGGCCATCTGATCATCAGAAATGTGAAAGCCTGAAAAGACATCTCAAAAGGCCAATCTCAGATTATACTATAGTGATGTTATTTACAGGAATAGTTGGGGAAGTTTCAAGTCTTGTGACTTCCAGAAAAATGGCTGGTAATCGTTTAACTATACCTATGTCTTAGCAGAGTTCAGGTCCCTCTCATCCTCCTAGCCTGGTGGCCCTTTCATTAGTTTTACAAAGGCAGTTTAGTTTTGGGAATGGCTATTATCAGTTAAACTATACTTTTATCCTAAAATTAGCTTTGCCCATGTCCAGGAATGACCAAGGGCAGTTTGGAGGTTAAAGTCTAGATGGAATTTGTTAGGTCAGATCTCATTCACTGTCTTAGTTTTCTAACTGTTATAAATTTTGCAAACGAGGTTTCAATATTGCAATGAACAAAACAGACAAAAATCTTTGCCTGATGGAGCTTACAGTCGGCTATGTTTGATGGGTGTTTCTATTTATTAATTTACTAATTTGAGCATTCATTTAATAAATGTATATTGAGCATAAACTAGCTATCAGACACTATATTGGATCAGGAGTTAAGTCCAATGGAATCAGAGTTAACAGTTTTAGGGATTTTTTATTTTTGAAAATTGAGAAAAAGTAATCACTTTAGTAGTTTTAAAATGTACAATTCAGTGTTTTTTAGTAGATTCACCATGTGGTGCAACCATCACTATGATCTAATTTCAGAGTATTTTCATTACCCTAGAAAGAAACCTCGTGCCAATTAACCAGTCATATCTCATTGCCCCTCCCCTAAAGCCCTTGGCAAGTAATAATCTAGTTTCTATCTCTATCGATTTGCCTTTTCCTTTCATATAAATGGAATCATACCATAGATGGCCTTTTTTTGTCTGGCTTCTTTCACTTAACATAATGTTTTCAAGGAATATCCATGTTGTGATGTATATCAGCACTTCATTCCTTTGTATGGTTGAATAAATATTTCATTGTATGGATATACCATATTGTGCTTATCCCTTCATCAGTTGATGAACATTTGGATTGTTTCCACTTTTTGGCTATTAAGAATAATGTTGCTATGAAGGTTTGCTACAAGTTTTTGTGTGAATGGATGTTTTCATTTCTCCTCCTGGGTATATACCTAGGAGGGTAATTGATGGGTCATATAGTATCTGTTTAACTTACTCAGGAACCACCAAACCTGTTTCTGTGGCAGTTGTGCCATTTTATATTACAACCAGAAATGTATTAAAATTCCCATTTATCCACATCATTACCAACACTTATTTTCCTTTTTTTTTTTTTTTTAAAAAGGCAATTCTAGTGGGTGTGTTGTGATAGCTTTTTGTGGTTTTGATTTGCATGTACATGACTAATATCTGTCCATGTGCTAGTTGGCCATTTGTATATCTTCTCACAATAAATGTCTACTCAAGTTCTTTGTTCATTTTTTAAAGCATTCTATCAACTGAGGTTAATTTATCTTTTTCCTAAAATTCATTTTTATTTTTTAAAATTAAATTTTAAAAATTATTTATTTGTTTGCTCATTTATTTATTTGGAGACAGGGTCTCACTCTATCATCCAGGCTAGAGTGCAGTGGTGTGATCATAATTCGCTGCAGCCTCCAACTCCTGGGCTCAAGCCATCCTCCAACCTCAGCCTCATGATAGCTGGGACTACAGGCTCACATCACCATGTATGTCTAATTTTTTAAAGTTTTTGTAGAGACAGAGTCTTGTTGTATTGCCCAGGCTGGTCTGGAGTTCCTGGTCTCAAGTGATCCTTCCACCTCAGCCTCCCAAAGTGCTGGGATTACAGGAGTGAGCCACTGCACCTGGCTAATTTGTCCAATTTTAATTGAGTTGTTTTTCTTTTTGTTTTTGAGGTTTAAGCCTTTTTTTAGTTTATTCTGGATACTACACTATTATCAGATATATAATTAAAAAATACATTTCGGCCGGGTGCAGTAGCTCACACCTGTAATCCCAGCACTTTGGGAGGCCAAGGCAAGCGGATCACCTGAGGTCAGGAGTTTGAGACCAGCCTGACAAACATAGAGAAACCCCATCTCTACTAAAAATACAAAATTAGCTGGACACAGTGGCATGCGCCTGTCATCCCAGCTACTTGGGAGGCTGAGGCAGGAGACTTGCTTGAACCCAGGAGGTGGAGGTTGCGGTGAGCCAAGATTGTGCCATTGCTCTCCAGCCTGAGTGACAAGAGTGAAACAAACAAACAAACAACAAAAACAAAAACAAAAATATATGCTTTTTCCATTTAATATTAACAGGTTCTCCTTTTACTTTTTTGATGGTGTCCCTTGAAGCACAGAAGTTTTTTACTGTGATGAAGTCCAAATTATCTATTTTTTCTTTTGTTGCTTGTGCTTTTGGTGTCACATCTAAGAAACCATTGCCAATGAACATTAACATTTACCCTTATGCTTTCTTCTAAGAGTTTTAAGATTTTGAGGCTGGGCACAATGGCTTATGCCTGTATTCCCAGCACTTTGGAGGCTGAGACAGGAGGATTGCTTGAGCCTGGGAGTTTGAGGCTGCAGTGAGCTATGATCATACCACTGCACTCCAGCCTGGGCTACATAGCAAGAATATCTTTTGGTCATTGATGTACTTTGAGTTAATTTTTGTATGTATTCTGAAGTAGGGGTCCAACTTTATTCCTTTGCATATGAATATTCACTTGCCCCAGCACCATTTGATGAAGAGACAGTTGTCTCGCTATTGAATGATTTGGCATCCTCGTTGAAAATTAATTGGCTATAGATGTATGGGCTTATTTCTATATGCTTAATTCTATTCCACTGCTCTGTATGTATATCTTTATGCCAGTACCACACTGTTTTTGATTATTGTAGCTTTGTATTATGACTTAAAATAGGAAAGTGTGAGTCTTCTAACTTTGTTTTAATTTTCAAGATTGTTTTGGTTTTTCAGGGTCCCATGCAATTCCATATGAACTCAAGAACTGACTTTTTCTTTTTCTTTTTTTTTTGTTTCTTTTTTTTTGTGGGGGAACAGGGTCTCACTCTGTTGCCCAGGCTGGAGTGCAGTGGCATGATCATGGCTCATTGCAGCTTCAACCTCCCTGGCTCAAGCCATTCTCCCCCCTCAGCCTCCCAAGTAGATGGGACCACAGATGCACACCACCAGACCCAGCTAATTTTTTATTTTTAGTAGAGATGAGGCCTTACTATGTTGCTCAGACTGGGCTCAAATTCCTGGGCTCAAGTGATCCTCCTGCCTTGGCCTCCCAAAGTGCCGTGACTTTTCTTTATCTGCTAAAAAGGCCATTGAAATTTTGATGGGAATTGCCTTGAATCTGTAGATCACTTTGAGTAGTATTGCCATCTCAAACAATATTATGTCTTCCAATCCATGTACACAGAAAGTCTTTCAATTTGTTTAGGTCTTCTTTAATTTCTTTCAGCCATGTTTTGTAGTTTTCAGTGTACAAGTCTTTGACTTCCCTGGTAAATATTCCTAGGCATTTTATTCTTTTGGATGCTATTGTACATAGAAATATTTTCTTAATTTCCTTTCAGGATTGTTCATTGCTAGTGTATAGAAATACGGTTGATGTTTGTATATTGATCTTGTATTTTGTGAATTTGCTGCATTCATTTGTTAGCTCAAGTAAATTTTTTCTGGAATCTTTGGAATTTTTTGTATATAGGATTGTGTCATCTGTGAATAGAGATAATTTTATATCTTCCTTTCTACTTTGGATGCTGTTTTTTCTTCTTGTCCCATTAACCTGACTAGAACTTACAGTACAATGTTGAATGACCGTGGAAAGAGAGAGAACCTTGTCTTATTCCTGAACTTAGGTGGGAAGCTTTCAATCTTTCACTATCGAGGGTGAAGTCAGTTGTGGGTTTTTCATAAATGTCCTTTATCAGGTTGAGAAAATTTGCTTCCAAATTTTCTGAGAGTTTTTATTCTGAAAGGGTGTCAAATGCTTTTTCTGTGTCAATTGAGATGATCATGTGGATTTTTTCTTTCATTCAACTAATGTTGTGGTTTACCATATTGATTAATTTTCTTATGTGAACCACTCTTGCTGTTGTAGGTAAAGCCTTCTTGGTCATGGTTTATAATCCTTTTAATATGCTGGAGAATCTGGTTTGTTAGTATTTCCTTGAGGATTTTTACATCTGTATTCATAAAGGATATTGGTCTGTAATTGTTTTTTCTTGTGATGTCTTTGGCTGTGGTTTCAGTGTAACGCTGGCTTCATAGGGTGAGTTAAGAAGTATTCCTTTTGCTTCTAGTTTTTGGAAGAATTTGAGAAGGATCAATGTTAAATTCTTTAAATGTTTGGTAGCCTTCTTGGACTTGTTTTTGTTAGAAGGTGTTGGAAGGTGTTTGATTACTGATTCTCTTTACTTATTATAAATGTGTTCATATTTTAAAATTTATTCTTAGTTCAGTTTTGGTAATTTGTGCCTTACTCATTTAAAAATATGTTTTCAACATATGGATGAAGTATCCTTTTCATCTCTGATCCTGTTTTGGTAATTTGTATGTTCTCTTTTTCTCTCTTCTTTTCTCAAATAATTTCACCAAAAGTTTGCCAATTTTATTAATTACTCTTAAAAAAATTTTGGCCAGGCACGGTGGCTCACTCCTGTAATCCCAGCACTTTGGGAGGCCAAGGTGGGTGGATCACCTGAGGTCAGGGATTCAACACCAGCCCTATCAACACAGTGAAACCCTGTCTCTACTAAAAATACAAAAATTAGCCGGGCATGGTGGTAGGCACCTATAATCCCAGCTACTTGGGAGGCTGAGGCAGAAGAATATCTTGAACCTGGGAGGTTGCAGTGAGCCGAGATTGCACCATTGCCCTCCAGCCTGGGCAACAAGAGAGAAACTCCGTCTCAAAAACAAAAACAAAAACAAAACAAAACAAAACAAAACAAAGTTTGGCCTTGTTGATTTTCTCTGTTTTATGTATGGTTACTATGGCATTTGTTTCTATTTATTTTTGCTTTTTTTTCTCTTCACCCTTTGGTTTTTGTTTTTCTGTTTGTAACTTCTTGAGGTGGATGCTTAATCCACTAATTTTCAGCCTTTCTTCTTTCTCTCTCTCTATATATATTAGGCCAGGCAATATAAATTTGTCTTTTTTGTTATACATGTCTATTTATTAATGAAAAAGGAACTATCACCAACATTCATTTAAAAATAGGCAAAATACATTAACAAACATTTTTCCAAAGAAGATATACAGGTAGCAAATAGACACACAAAAAATGGTCAATACCATAAAATACCAGAAAAATGCAATAAAATCACAGAAGGATGCTATTATACAGCTAATAAAACAACTAAAGTTAAAAAGACTAACCATACCAAGTATTGGCAAGAATGTAGAGAAACAGGAAGGCTCACATACTGTTGATGGGAATGCAAATGGTACAGTTAGGTTATAGTTTGGTAGTTTCTTTAAAAATAAAGCATACACTGTACTATTCACATACACTGTACTATTGGAACAGGAGAAATAAAACATTTATGCATCTTAAGAATTATATGCCTGTGTTCATAGTAGCATTATTTATAACAGCCCCAAACTGGAAATCATCCAATTATTTATCCAAATTGTGGCATATCCACAGAATAATTATTTCTCAGCAATATAAATGAATGATTCATGTAAACAACATTGCTAAATCTTAAAATAATTATGCAGTATGAAAAACATTAGGAAAAGAGGAGTAAATATTTTATGATTCCATTCACATAAAATTCTAGAAAACTCGAACTATTCTCTTGTAGTGAAAGTAAATCACTGGACTCTTGAAGGCCTTGGAAAGTGCAGGCAGATTGTAAAACAACATGAGGTGAATCATGAATATGTTCATGATCATGATTAGGGTGGTGTATAAGTACATTTTCACACTGCAGATAAAGACATACCTGAGACTGGGCAATTTACCAGAGAAAGACATTTAATTCGACTTACAGTTCCACATAGCTGGGGAAGTCTTACAATTCTGGCAGAAGTCAAGGAGGAGCAAGTCACATGTGGATGGAGGCAGGCAAATGAAGAGAGCTTCTGCAGGGAAACTCCTCTTTATAGAACCATCTGATCTCATGAAACTTATTCACTATCATGAGAACAGCACAGGGAAGACTTGCCCCCATGATTCAATTACCTCTCACCGGGTCCCTCCCACAACACATGGGAATTCAAGATGAGATTTGGGTGGGGACACAGACAAACCATATCAGGTGGTTTCATGGGCTCATATGACAAACTCTTCAAATTATACACCATAAATACATATATACCATGGCATGTCACTTATTCATCAAGGAAGTTTGTAAAACATGTTTCAAAATAAAATACCTGATCTCCCACTTTTCTTCTTTCCTTCCTTCCTTCCTTCCTTCCTTCCTTCCTTCCTTCCTTCCTTCCTTCCTCTCTTTCTTTCTCTCTTTCTTTCTTTCTTTTTTGAGATGGAGTGTCACTCTGTTGCCCAGGCTGGAGTGCAATGGTGCTATCTTGGCTCACTGCAGCCCCCGCCTCCTGGGTTCAAGTGATTCTCCTGCCTCAGCCTCCCAAGTAGCTGGGATAACAGGCACCCACCATTATGCCTGGCTTTTTTTTTTTTTTATCTTTAGTAGAGATGGGGTTTCACCATGTTAGGCAGGCTGGTCTCGAACTCCCGACCTCAGGTGATCTGCCCCCGTTGGCCTCCCAAAGTGCTGAGATGACAGGCGTGAGCCACTGCGCCTGGCCTGATCTCCCACTTTTCAGAAACCAGAAGGCTTGGCAACCTCATGTTGACTGAACTCTCTTTTCCTTCAGGCTGGAGGAAGGGCAACCCTGCATCCATAAGTGCAGGAAATATCGGCAAGCACTGTAGGCTGTTGTAGTCTGAGACAATAGCAACACTGGTGGAAATCACAAGTCCTACATCCCCATCCTGTAGGACTTCTATTATCTGGAGTGCAGTGGTGTGATCTCAACTCATTGCAGCCTGTGCCTCCCGGTTTCAAGCGATTCTTGTGCCTCAGCCTCCTGAGTAACTGGGATTACTGATGTTCACCACCACGCCACGCCTGGCTAATTTTTGTAGTAGAGATGGGGTTTTACCATGTTGGCCAGGCTGGTCTCAAACTCCTGGCCTCAAGTGATCTTCCTGCGTTGGCCTCCCAAGGTGCTGGGGTTACAGGTGTGAGCCACTGGGCCCAGCCAGACTTCTATTATCTTTATCCTTTTCCTGCTTCTACAGCAACAGACTTGATGTAAACAACCTAGAAAGTCAACAAGAATAAAAAAAAAAAAGTTAATTATTTTTGCTGACAATGACCTCAGCTATTGGCGATACACAGATTTCTAGGTCCTGTCACTTGCTCAAAGCCACAGTCATAGGAAGATTTGTAAATGCACTTTTATAAGGGGTACATTCCAAGCAGCTTGCTGCAGTCTCCACCATATCCAGTATTTCTGTACCAATTATAGTTCACACCTGACTCCCATCATCTTCTGAGTGACATCAGCCTATGGAATGTTTGATATCAGGGCATGTCTCCTTATAGAATCTCGTGAAAAACTTCTCAACAGTCCTGGGCATCATATGACATCCTCTGGGAACAATGGAACAAATTTGTCCTATTCCCCGAAGCACAGGTGCTTGTCATAACAGCTGGCCTTTCCTCAGGATAACTTCTAGTCTCACAGAAAGTATAGGCATCCAGGCCACAAATTAGAATAACTGAAACCTTGCATTGTTTCCTAGGAGACCTTAGGTAGCAAAACAAATATGACCAAAACCAGAATGAGAATTACTCTGTCATTTTACTTTTTCTGTAGAGGCCCACAAAAGCTGTCCACTCCTTCATATAGAGTTCAAGTCTGTTTGCCACCCACTGCACATAGTAAACAAAACCCCAAGATCACAGGTAGATTCAAATATAAGGCCTTTAGTGGCAGTGCATACTTGTAGTCGCAGCTATTCAGGAGGCTGAGGCATGAGAATCGTTTGAACCCTGGAGGTGGAGGTTGCAGTGAGCTGAGATCGCACCACTGCACTCCAGCCTGGGCGACAGAGGGAGACCCTGTCTCAAAAAAATGTATATATATAGCCTTTGTTAGTGCATAAACTGGAGCAATGTGAGGCAGTCAGTTGCCAGGTGGTGACTAGGAGGCTGGAAGAATGACCAAGAGTTGTGTGAGACCAAGAATTTCCATGAAGGGAAGCCTTCCACATAAACCTCCAGCAGAACCCAGGCTGGGCCCTCCTGACCAAAACTGGGTCTGATGTATGCTGTGATCAGTCAGAAAAGGGAATGAATTTCCCCTAAAGGCTCAGACTGCTCGAGATTTCCTCCAAAGAAGAGAACACATAGATGTCTGCCTTGCCTCAGAACATCAGGGTGACCAATTCCTACTGTGCAAGGTAGTAGAGGGGAGACGGTTTCTACCAGAGAAACTTGGAAGCATAAGGTTCAACTTCAGGCAGGTGGCTCCCTCATAAATGCTCTCCATTGCCACAATACTACAGAGACAGCACATTCTCTCTAGGTCTAAGGCTCTTCTGAAGTGTGGACTTTCAGGAGCTAAATGATGATAGATCTTGAAGGTAAACGCTCTTCCACGTTTGCTGCATTCATGAGGCCTCCACGTGTTATGACATTTTTGGTGATGAATGAGGCTGGAGCACTGGCTAAAGGAATTCCAATATTGGTTGCACTCATAAGGCCTTTGTCCAGTGTGAACCACCTGATGTTGAATAAGGCCAGACTTTTGGCTAAAGGACTTTCCACGCTGGCCACACTCATAAGGCCTTGCTCCATTGTGAATTCTCTCGTATTGAATAAGGATGGAGGCCTTTCTCCAGTGTGAACTCTCTGCTGACTAATGGATTTCCCGTGCTGGCCACACTCTTAAGGCTTGCTCTGGTGTGAATTCTTTGGTGTTGATTAAGAATGGCACTTTGACTACAGGAATTTCCACATTCATCACACTTATAAGGCCTTTCTCCAGTGTGAACTCTTCAGTGTTTAACAAAAGTGGCTTTTTTGCTAAAGGATTTCCCACATTGGCTACCCTCATAAGGCCTTGCTCCGGTGTGTATTTTCTGGTGGTCAACAAGGCTGGAGTTTTGTCTAAATAATTTTCCACATTTGCTGCACTCATAAGGCCTTTTTTTTAGTGCAGAATCTCCGATGGTCATTCAGGTGGGAGGTTTGGCTAAAGAATTTTCCACATTCATTGCATTCCGAGGGTCTTTTCCCAGTATGCACTCTCTGGTGCTAGACAAATGAGTACTTGCCACAGAAGGCTTCCCCACATTTGCCGTTTTTTGTTTTGTTTTGTTTTTGAGACAGACTTTCACTCTGTTGTCCAGGCTAGAGTGCAGTGGCGTGATCTCAGCTCACTACAACCTTTGCCTCCTGGGTTCAAGCAATTCTCTTACCTCAGTCTCCCAAGTAGCTGGGACTATAGGTGCACACCACCACACCTGGCAAAATTTTTTTTTTTGTATTTTTAGTAGAGACAGGGTTTCACCATGTTGGCCAGGATGGTCTCGAACTCCTGACCTCAGGTGATCTGCCCACCTTGGCCTCACAAAGCGTTGGGATTACAGGTGTAAGCCACTGTGCCTGGCCGGCTTTCTCACATTTGATACACTCATAAAGGCTTTTTCCAGTGTCGACTCTTAGTGAACAGGAGTGTTTGTGCCTGGAAGCTTCCCACACTGACCTGACTTGTAATAACTTTGTTGACTGTGAGTGTCCTCTCCACATTTGGTGATCGTATTGGGCTTCTCAGTTTTAGGAAAGACCAGGGACCTAGAAGCCCCAAGATGACTGGGAGGTCCTTCCCAACCTCGCATTTGTGGAAGGACTTCCCTGACAGACGGAGAAGGCAGCGCTTCACATACGAGGCTCTGTCCATGTTCCTCTTCAAGGATTTCTTTGCACTGTGATGTTTCTGTGCTGGTACTGGTTTGCACGTGCTCCAACCAAGTATAGTTCCTTCCCAGAGAGATTAGCCAGAGGCAAAATATCTTTCAGGAATGGAACACATATCTCACAGGGTTCAGTCGTCAGTGTGGATGAACCTGCCTTAGACTGTGACACAGAAACATTCTGCTCAGAAGGTGTCTCTTCATCCTCTTTACCATGCCCACAACCCAGTGAGGCTACTTTTACAAGAGGCACATTCCAACTAGCTTGCTGCAGGCTCCACCACACCCAGTATTTCTGTACAAAATCCTGGGTAAAATACAAGTGCAAAGTTCTCCAGCATCACTTCAAGGTATAGGAGTCTCTGAGCCTCATCAGGAAGTCCCCACTCTTCCTGTGAGAAGTAAATGGCGATGTCCTCAAAGTTCAAACAGCCCTTTGTGAGATTTATATGTGCTTCTGTAGTCATGGCAACCTGAGTCAGGCCCTCAGCTCTGCCGCTGCCATCGGAGCCTGTGGGCGGTGCGGGACTGGGACCAGGACCAAGACTAGCGCGGGGACCTGAGTAAAGCTGTCACCCCCGCCGCCGCTGACCCCCATACCCGCCACTGTTCAGCAGGAGAAGCCCTCCCCTCGCCTCTTCCTGCCCTCTTGCCAAACAACGCGCTCCCAAAGCTCGGATGGCCTGGATGGACTCAAGAGCTGCTAAAATGACTGCCACTGGAGCAATACCCTGTCCTTTTTTTTTTTTTTCTTTTTGAGACAGAGTCTCGCTCTGTTGCCCAGCCTGGAGTGCAATAGCACGATCTCGGCTCACTGCAACCTCCGCCTCCTGGGTTCAAGCGATTCTCCTGCCTCAGCCTCCCAAGTAGCTGGGATTACAGGTGCCCGCCACCACACCCAGCTAATTTTTCTATTTTTGGTAGAGACGGGGTTTCACCGTGTTGGTCAGGCTGGTCTCAAACTCCTGACCTCAGGTGGTCCACCCGCCTCAGCCTCCCAAAGTGGTAGGATTACAAGTGTAAGCCACTGTGCCCGGCCTCTTTTGTATAGGTAAATAATGATCAAATATTGGCAACTTTATACGGTTTATCCTAATATTTAAGGCTAAAAACTTGCTGTAAGCACTGGTATTTCCCATAAGTTAAAATACTGATATAGGCCGGGCGCGGTGGCTCAAGCCTGTAATCCCAGCACTTTGGGAGGCTGAGACGGGCGGATCACGAGGTCAGGAGATCGAGACCATCCTGGCTAACACGGTGAAACTCCGTCTCTACTAAAAAATACAAACAAACAAACAAACAAACAAACAAAACTAGCCGGGCGAGGTGGCAGGCGCCTGTAGTCCCAGCTGTTCCGGAGGCTGAGGCAGGAGAATGGCCTAAACCTGGGAGGCGGAGCTTACAGTGAGCTGAGATCCAGCCACTGCACTCCAGCCTGGGCGACAGAGAGAGACTCCGTCTCAAAAAAAAAAAAAAAAAAAAAAAACTGATATTACAAAATTATTTATTGTTGATGAGTGCATTTATTTATAGTAAAAGTGCAAATCATGCATGGGAAAGATACACACCAGTTTTAGGATAGTAGTTAGTTTAGAGAAGGAAGGGATGATGAAGGAATATAGATGTAACATTTCATTTCTTACAAATACAGCATTAAAATATGAATAAACATGTATAGCAAATAAGGCAGAATAGTAACATCTGTTTAATTTTGTTAGTGGGTAAATCCCACAAGATTTTATACTTAGAGGAGTTTGAGACCAGCATGACCAACATGGTGAAACCCTATCTCTACTAAATATACAAAAATTAGCTGGGCATGGTGGCACAGACCTATAATCCCAGCTACTTGGGAGGCTGAGGCAGGAGAATCGCTTGAACCCAGGAGGCGGAGGTTGCAGTCAGCTGAGATTGCACCACTGCGCTCCAGTCTGGGCGACAGAGTGAGACTCCGTCTCAGAACAACAACAACAACAAAAAAATCCAGGATCCAACTCAGGATCATAAAATACATTTAGTTGTCAGTGTTTGTTTAATTTCCCTTAATCTAGAGCAGTTCCACTGTACTTTTTTTTTCTTCAGTCTTTCATGACATTGCCTTTTTCAAAAGTCCAAGCTAGTTATTTTATATTTGTCTGATCGTCTTATTTTGATTAAATCCAAATTAAAAATACTTGGCAGAATACTACATAGGTAATGTTATGTCCTTTGTGCATCTTATCAGGAGATGCAAGTTTGTCCCATTATTTATCTCCGTTCTTTTTTGTTTCTTTCTTTCTTTATTTTATTTTATTTATTTTTTTGAGACAAGGTCTTGCTCTGTTTCCCAGGCTGCAGTGCAGTGGCATGATCATGGCTTACTGCATCCTTGAACTCCTGGACTCAAGTGATCTTCCCATCTCAGCCTCCTCAGTAGTTGGGACTACAGGCATGCACAACCATGCCCAGCTGATTTTTAAAATTTTTTGTAGAGATGGGATCTCATTATATTGCCCAGGCTGGTCTTGAACTTCTGGCCTCAAGGGATCCTCCTGCCTCAGCCTCCCAAACTACTGGGATCACAGCATGATCCAATGTGCCCAGCCTCACTTCCATTCTTTTTATGGTTTGTTTTCAGAAAAGCACAATTTTAATGCTGCCAGCGGTATTGACAAATATTTGAGCTCAGATTTGACACCACATAGATCTATGGCTATCTTAACAAGACATCATAGAACTTACCTGTTCATAATGTTGACAATGAGGCATTAAGAAAGGATATATGTTGATCAATATCTTTAAAGAGCATATTTTACTAGTAGCTTCAATAATATTTACCATTTCTGAAATTCCTATTTCGTATAATGACATTTTTACAATCACCGTTAGATTGATTGATTGATTGATTTTGAGATGGAGTCTCGCTCTGTTGCCCAGGCTGGAGTGCAGTTGCTCAATCTCAGCTCACTGCAACCTCTGCCTTACAGGCTCAAGTGATTCTCATGCCTCAGCCTGCCAAGTAGCTGGGATTACAGGTGTGCCACCAAGCCCGGCTTATTTTTTGTATTTTTAGTAGAGACAGGGTTTGGTCATGTTGCCCAGGCTGGTCTTGAACTCCTGAGCGCAGGCAATCTGCCCACCTTGGCTTTCCAAAGTGCTAGGATGACAGGCGTGAGTCAACGCACCTGACCTCATTTTAGTGTTTTTTAGTAGAGACGGGCTTTCTTTCTTTTTTTTTTTTTTTTTGAGACGGAGTCTTGCTCTGTCACCCAGGCTGGAGTGCAGTGGCGTGATCTTGGCTCACTGCAAGCTCCACCTCCCGGGTTCACACCATCCTCCCGCCTCAGCCTCCTGAGTAGCTGGGACTACAGGTGCCCGCCACCACGTCCAGCTAATTTTTTGTATTTTTAGTAGAGATGGGGTTTCACCGTGTTAGCCAGGGTGGTCTCGATCTCCTGAGCTTGTGATCCACTTGTCTCAGCCTTTCAAAGTGCTGAGATTACAGGCATGAGACACTGCACCCGGCAGAGATGGTTTTTCACCATGTTGGCTAGGCTGATATTGAACTCCTGGCCTCAAGTGATCCACCAACCTCAGTCTCCCAAAGTTCTTTTTTTTTTTCTTTTTCTTTTTTCCGCCTTTCCCCTCCCCCTTTCCTGGCCTTCACTGGGTTTTGAACACTCTTGGGAGTTATTTTCTTTTCCCACAACATTTCACTTTCTCCTGGCTTCCATTGTTGCTGATAAGAAGTTGCATGTCAGTCTTATCATTGTTACTTGATGATTTTCTGTCTTCTTCTCTGGTTGCTTTTAAGATTTTCTCTTTGTCTTTCTGTACTTTCACTATTATGTATCAAGAAGTGGGTTTCTTTTCATTTATTCTGCTTTGGGTTTCTTCAATCTGTCAGTTGGTGTCTTTCACAGGTTCTAAGAAATTCTGTCATTATGTTTCTGAATGTT